>NC_066380.1:10860398-11492459 GCF_013377495.2 Cygnus atratus
GTTTTGATGCTGCTGTTGGGTCAGCATCAGGCTGATAGTGGCTGGGTGGCTGCCTTTGGAGAAAACCAGCTGCATCAATTCATTAAATACCAACCCAAGTTGCGTTTGGTCATCAGTGGTTCCTGTATCTTTACCAGCCCGTGCCCCACTCCAGCAAAAGTCTGTGTCCCCCCATCCACTCCAGCGAGGCAATGAACGCTGTAAGCAGAGCCAGCCCTGCTCCGATGGGATTTCTTTTTTCCTTTTAACCAGAGCAAACCCGTGTAGATCTTGGTCCTCAGCATTTAGTGTTGAAATATGGAGGAAACACATTGTGCTCTGCACCTCACCACTGCATCTGCAAATGGGGGATATAGAGTCTCCTTGGAGCCCCAGGAAAATTGGGTTACAGCTGAGCTCTTCCCATAGGAGCAAGAGCAGGTCACCCTGGTCACCTTCCACCAGGGGTTGCTTGTCCCTAGACCTGAGATTCTGAAAAAAAAGCTATATATTTTTTTGATAAAAAGGCCTTGTAAAGTTCCCTCAGTACCTCCCAAAACAGGTGCTGTCAATGGTCATGATCACATTCACCCCCCTGGTGACAAAACTGAAATTGCCCAAAACAGCATGGATTTGGTGATTGCCACTAATTGTGTCATGATAATCAGGTGTGCTTTGCTTGTTCTGACAAGCCTACTAACTTAATTTTCCTGTCTTTTTGCCTTTTTTTTCCATATTAAAATGTTTAGCAGTTGTTCTTGCTAATTCTTACAGCTTTTAGAAAATAGATTAATATACAAAATAACATCATAAGCAGCAGGGAATCTGATAAATTCAATTGGCTAAATGACTGATGGCTGTGTTTCTTCCTAAAGCAGAAATCTGTGTGTGAGGTACAGGATTGCATGAACGGTAACGTTCAGCAGTACGTTGTCTATGTGTGTGAAAATGTATGTGTGTGCATAAACACTTGCGGGTGGTTTTTTTTAAATCAGCACAGCATGCAAATATATATTTCTGCTGAAATTATGTTCAAACAGTCAAAGTAGAAACAGATGTATTGAAAATATAAATACAGCGCTTGATAAATATTTTATTATCAAATATTTCAAAAATGTCATCTTTAAAAACATGAAAATTCAGCCTCAGGAGGACCAAAATATTTAATCACTCTCAAGAAATTCTTAAAAGGGAATCTCTTTCTATCAGATTCCTTCTGAATAGAAGAATGAATTTCCAGGTGCTGTGAGCTATATTTATTTTAATCAAAATCAGTCAGTTAAAGGAGATAGAATAATCAGTGAGGTCATTATTAAGTGAGATAACAACTTCTGAATGAATGCTCCCATTAATCTAATTATAAAATGGAATAGTATCTTACTAATCAGGCTGTTAATTGAATCACAGAAAATGTAAGGCTGTAATCACAGTTATTTGAACCACACCAGGCTCCATGACACCGATGCAGTGGAAAATGAGCTGGAGACACGTTCTCTGCAGCCATGCAGGACATCTGTCCCCATCTACACAGGGGCACACCAGTGACACAGGTGACTGTGGGTGGGGTACGACCCGCAGCTCATCATCACAGAGCTGAAGGTCATTAAAAATTGTCTGAAAAAAAAAAAAAAACCAACGCCAACAGCAAAAGTAATTGATGAAACCTGTACTCAACAGCGCAGTGCCTGCCTGCATTTAGGGACACATGCCATATCAGCCTGATGGTCCGTTCTGAACCTCTGCCTTCTTCAGCCCTGGTGGTGCCCCATGCCTTGGACACGTAGCAGGACCCCATGAGTGTTCCCAAGCACTGAGGGTAGACAGAACCAGCAGAGTTCATATTTGCTCTGCAGATAGTGTTTCTAGCTGGGGGTGGGGGTTGGAAAAGGTGAGATTGTCTTGGAGGATGTAGGTCCAGCTGGCCGTCTGGATACATGGACATCAGGACTGGGCACACGTGGCCTTTCTGTGTGACCTGGCCACAGCTGTCACAGCCAGGGCTTCTGGCCCCCTCAGCTGTGACGTCTGGTTAACCTGGAACATACCTTTAAAACAGAAATACCTGGTTTTAATATAAGGACTTAAAACGTCCTCGTGATCTTCATACAAAAAGCTGGGCATGTTCAGATCCTCCAGTGCTCAGCTCTACCCACACCACTAGCCTTCATTTTATGGCATCTTCCCGTTTTCTGTGCATGTGTATTAATTTGTTTAATTCCTGAAGGGTTTCATAACCCAACCACCCTCGCCCAGGCAAGTCTTCCCCTTGGCCTGCCCTCACCGAGGACATCCAAACACATATCCCTCTATCTTGGCAAGGCCCATCTTGGCTGTAGAGGGGAGAAAACAGCACGAGGAACCTGGAGGGCAGGTTGGGAAGAGTCAGGGGGACAAGGAGGCAGACAGCGGGTCTCAGGGGCTCTAACCCTGCACCTCCTTCAGATGGTAGGCAGTTTTCTTCACCAGTTTTTCTCTCTGAATCAGAGATTGCTGGTGGTTTACCAGTGTCAGTGATCTGGATCCATGTAACACCAGGGTGAGGATGAGAAAGTATGTAAACACATGTGGAGCATCCTTCCAGGCATACTGAGTCTTCTTCATCCTTAATTGCTAAAGGAACTGGTGTGCCTCCCAGATCTAAAATCAAGTCCTGGGGCATGTCCATCCTGCACAGTGTTGGCCACGTGTCTTTGCACTTAGGGGTGCAAACAGACAAGAATATTGTTTTGGCTCTAAACACTGCCCAGCTTTACACAGAGGCATTGTTCCTCTTTTCAGCCTCTGCTGTTCGTAAGGTGGGAGTAGAAAATGCTGCCTGTACATCTCACCCTGACCTAAGTCACCAGGAACTCAGCAGTGGCGGCTCTCTGAGAGTGCTCCACTCAGGATGGAAAGCTAAAAATTCTGCACCTTTAACTGATACCAGGTGAATGAAGAATGCTTGCTTTTTTTAGAATATATACCAAGAAATACATGCATTGGAGCTTGATGAAAAGCTAAAACGACATACCCCTAAGTGAGCTCTAAAAACCGTATAACAGGTTTTTAAATATTTGAGAAGAAAGATAACGTATAAATTGTATAAAATGTATGCCTCTGTACCACTGCTCCAGCAAGAAATGCATTTCAAGTGGAGAAAAGGTATATTTCTTTCCTAGGTGTTTTTGTAAATCCCACCCAGTTACTTTCTGCATTTTTCATTCATAATTTTTTTTTCCAAGTCCAATCTAATAATCTATTTTTTTGAGGAAAAAAAAAAAGGAGAAAAAAGTTTTTTTCTCCTATTTATTAACGCCTGCTAAGAATTTTCACAGCTATTAGCAAAAACACAGGATTTTATTTCACTTCAGCAGATACAGGAGCCAAGTGATATCCCACCAGACATGTTTTGAAATTTCCAGTAAAAATATATTGTCACAAATAATATGGAAAGTGCAGTTCATTACAACACTCAGACTCTATTTTCTGTTGTCCATATAAATGCTATAAAACCTGGTGCAATCAGCTTTTAAAATGTGAGATAAAATTAAGTTTAAATTAAGGAAGAAAGGTCATTTGGAACCCATCCCAGAAAAAGTCTTCCTTCCTAAAATATTTCAGTTCGTCTCTCCTGGATCATGGCAAGAGGATCCTGTGAGAGAAGAAGTAAGTGAGGAAAGGAGAACGGGGCAGGTTGAAGAATCAGGCTGGAAGCTGCACAGAGGTAAGGCTTATTTCCTAGTGCTGAGTGATGAGGAGGGAATAGACATACTTATTTTCTATTTTCTTAGATAAAAATTAAGAATTACTCGAGTGGTTCAAAGCACGTGCTTGTTTTTGAGAATGGCCAGGTTCAGACACAGCAGTGGAATGAAAACAGATGGAGGATGTATGTTAGCACATGAAAGATGCCACATGGTGGGGTAGAAGACCTGGTCCCTCATGTAAATCTCCTATCTCAGGCCTCTGAACCGTTTCAAAATCTTTCTTCTTACTAGAATTGACCAGAAATGCAAAACAGAATGAGCTCTGGCCCTGCTCTGATGGTCTTCTGTGAGGACACCTTCAGCCATTTCTTGCTGGCACCCAAACCTCACCATTTCACGATGTAATCTCTGAAACCAGAATGGTCTTGACATTCACATCACCAGCACCTGCCTGCTGGAAGTCTGCTCTGACTCTGAGGAAGAGTACGAATGAGCACAAAAGCCTCATTTGTGAGAAAAGGGAATTGGTGTTCAAAGAGTCCATTATCAGAGAAGGATGGCTAAGAAGGACTGTTGGAGGATCCCCTCAAAGGTGTTCTGAAGAGTTAGGAGTCTCTAAAGCCAGCCTGATATCATTCTGCTGGATCTGAAAGTCATACTGCTAAAATGAAGGCCCATGGTATCACTTTGTTTTGTGGACAAGGACAGGAACAGACACTGGGCAACTCATTGAGCAGCTAGGGCAATTAAGTTCAAGCAGTCTGAGCTAGTGGTGCCTATACACAGACCAAATGGCAATTGTGGCTTTCATGACAAATGAGTCATGAACAAGGTACCAAGAGCAGCTGTATCTCATGCTTGCCTTTAATAAATAATTTGTTGCTGTTGTTGGAAGATCTCACTGAATTAGATCTTCCTTGGGCATATCAAAGATGCTGCAGCTGCACAGTCTTGAGGCTCAGCGTACTATTCCAATCCTGAATCGACATTTCCGTCATTTGGGGAAATTTTCAACCCTTCAGAGTAGCTCTGCTTTCCATAATTCCATGCATCGTGCCATATTTGGACATTTGATCATGAGTTCAATGGAAGATGAATTTGTTGAGCAACTTAGGGAATTTTCACACATATTTGGAAAATCTTATGCCTGAGTTAAGGCAAAAAACAATCAGGGCCATCTTCTTGGAATATTTCATTGATGCACATCACTCTCTAGTACTAGAGTAACTGTCATTCACACATTTCTGGAGGAATCAAAGCTACAGTTCTAGAACATTAGGTGCACTTTGAGAACATTGAAATCTGAGATATGAAACACTTAAGTGGGAGCGTTAGCCAAGATGTAAGCCTGATTGCCCAAACCAGTGCTAATATATAGAGAGGATTGTAAGTGAAGGTTTTTCTTGCCAAGATATGCCCCAGGCCCTGCTGAAAGCTTGAATGTTTCCATGGAAAGTATCCAGAGGCACTGGTCCAAAATCCAAACTGATTTCATTTGTCTTGTTGAGGGAATGAACTTCCAGACTGTGGTGGTTTCTTATTTACAGTAGCTGGAAATGTTTTTTGTCTTATCACAGACATCTACCACGATCATTTCTGCTCTTTGGGAATTGGTACCTTTTGTGGATTAATACATAACACAATGTCTGAGGGTGGAAATGTTACCTCCTCGACAAGTAGTAAGATTATACTCAAAGCAACCTCCTTTGAGTTGTCATCAAGTTGCCATACAAGCAGACCCTCCCAAGTGATGGCCAGGCTGAACACATAATGCAGAAGCCCAAGATGCCTCAGAAGGGACTGCTGAGGCTAAGTGGGCTTTCACTCATCAGGTCAGTCATTGTCTGACTGTTAGAGCCAAACAAGTTCATTTCTTCATAGGCTGATATCTCCAGTGCCACAACCCTGATCAGTCTAAATCCTAACACAAACAGGAAAGCTTTTGGGACCCAGCCTGCTCCACGTCCCCCTGTCCAGCTCTCCCTGCAGCAGCAGAGTTTTGGCTTCTGCCCTGCGGGGACGCCCAGCGGTCACCGGCACCAAGGACGAGGGAAACTGGGGGCCTTCGGCAGCAGGCAGAGCCACTCTGTCTGCAGTGCGCAAGCACCGGAGTGCTGCTGCCACTGAAGGAAATAGTTGTAGAAGGCACTGAAAAGGCACCCAGGGCCAAATGCTGGTGTGCTTGCTACCATCAGCTTAGCCAGCTTGCTAGCGCAGGTGTGCGTCTGCAAGATGAAGGGTGAAGCACTTAAGATAAAGAAGAAAATCCACCATTGTTAAACATTCCCTTCCACCATTTACCAAAACACATAATACAGATACTCTCACTATTTCGCCTCAGGAAAGGCATGGTGGGTTAAAATTAACAGCAATTCTATATTCATTGCTAGCTCTTAATTAACCAGGCTGGGCCGTACTGCTCCAGCCAGATAATTCCCCAATATTTAGCCATTATTTCTTTCCAATTTGGCCTGCTGCTGCTTCTGGCAAGTTTTGTCTCATAAACAATTATGCTGAATGCCAGATGTCCCAATAGACTGCTCCACTTTCACTAGCGGCTGTCTCATCAGGCCAGTTTTGCTGGAGCTGGGGAGACAGTTTGACATTTGACATCCGTGTGTGTATAAAGCTAAGGGTCAGTCAGAATCCCAGCGAGGACTTTTAATTACAGCAGCCTCACAGGCTGAACACACACATCCATATCACAGCTGTTTTCTGACAAGGCAGCGCCCACATTTCATTCTCCGAGGAGAACTACTGTGTGCCTGAGCTCCTGCCATCCTCTTTTTCCACTTGAGTCCGATTTGCACAGGAGAAGGATTTGGAGATGGTGACCTGGATAAGGCAAAGTGTGCATCAGTATAAAGTTGATATTTATTTTACTTTGCAGGGAAACAAACCAACCAAAAAAAAACCAAACCAAACAACAAGGCCCAAGAAGTCTTTTCATCTGTTCTGTGTACAAAAGCCCTTGAAGACCCACAGGTCTTTTCCCTGCAGACCCAGCAGGACCATGCATGGGGTGATCTCGTGGGCAGGATCCTCAGATACAGAATGTCCCCACTCAGGCTCCACATGCAGTGGGTCTGAAACTGGAGTTTTGGAGAGCCTTGTGTGGGGCTGTCTGAGTGGGGCAGGATGGTGGATGATACCTATGAAGTTTCAAAACACCACCCCAGCACAGGTGGATCTTGGAGAGAGTCCAGGACTTGTCCCTTAGCCAACTAACCCCGTAGTGGGAATGCAAAGGAACAGTGGAGTCTGTGGGATCCTCCTCATTGTCCTCTCCCAGAGATGCCCTCTCTCTGTGGGGCCACTCCAGGGATCAGGGATCTCCAGCTAGGGGTAAGTGTATTGCACTCAGCCACATCTCTGCAGAGCTGTCTTGATGGACCAGGGTATGTGCCTGCAGTTTTTACTGCAGGAACAGAGGAGCAGTTGGGTCAAAGTACTATTTATTGTTTATTTTAAAGCAAATTTCATTAGAGGTGTGTGCGTTACACGAAGAAACTTTTATAACTGAAAAGGTTTAATTCATCTTAATGCAGAAGAATGAATTTCCCAGCTGAAATTCCCTGAGAGTCTCATGAGATTCAGAAACAAGCAAAGAATGTGCATTTTAATATAATATTCTTTCAGATTCCCACATAAAACATTGCATGTTTTTATCCTCAGTGTGGCAGCTTTTATTTTAAAATAAACAAGTGCAGGTTTAATGGAAGGACACTTTGACAGACAGATTAATTTCTCACTAAAGAAACACAGAAAAAGCACAGGTAAATTCCTGAGACAAATGTATTTTAAGATAAAAGGCTAGTGGTGTTTCATATTCCTGAGTGCTGGTTTATGCAGAGATGAGTTGATTCAGGTGGTATGGTTTAAGCTGGTTCTAGGGCAAATAGTGCAGTGGTACCCAAGGGAACCAGCTGTGGAGATGCAGTGATGGCACACAGGAAAACAAACTCTTATGAGATAGGGTTTGGCTGTGATTTTTGTGGCCAGTTAGTTCATACAGGAGTTTTTCTACTCTGTTGGCATTGCTAAGATACTACACTGATGTCCACTCCTGCCCTAGGTCATACAGAAGTTAGTAACACTTGCTCCCAATGATGAACATTGCCTAATTTAGGTCTAACTCTGCTATTTGCAGAAAAACAGTGAGCCCCTTGAAATGTCATAAAATGCACTTCTGAGAAAGGTTAGGTACACCTCTGAGGCCCTTCCAAGTGACTGTCCTTTCTCTGGGCCTCTTAAATCAGGTTCTGCTTGGAAAGCGCCAAAAGGAAATGACATTTCTTCCTCCTGAC
Source organism: Cygnus atratus (assembly GCF_013377495.2). Taxonomy (NCBI): domain Eukaryota; kingdom Metazoa; phylum Chordata; class Aves; order Anseriformes; family Anatidae; genus Cygnus; species Cygnus atratus. Next base: position 10,868,371 of record NC_066380.1, read on the forward strand.
ACTGGAGCTGTTCTGCTGGAGCAGAAGTTGCTCATCTTCCATTGGAGCCAGCATCACATTCTGGCAGGTGAGAATTGGTTCGTGACACACTGTCTTCTACAGGCTGGTCCACCCCAGATGTTCCTGCCTGTGGCAGGTACACCTTCTCCAAAATTCTTCTACCAACTGGGAGTGATACTGCTTTACATTTGGATTCGTCTGGCAGAGCCAGTTTCTAATAAATAACTTTATGTTGAATTATTTTTTTTTTCTGACAAATGGAGGACTCACTTTATTAGTCTGCAAGTAAGGCTCTTGATTTTAAAGGGCAAATGATAAGCCAAATGAACTAAGATGACTGACCTGAGCAGCTCAGAGACATAAGTGAGAAAGCAGTGGGAATATATTGAAATCAAATATGCAACAGTGTCTGGAACAGGCTTCCAAAGCAAGTGGAAAAATCCTGGAAGACTGGGCTCCAGGTTTAACACAATGAATAACCTCATCCAAAAGTCTGTTAGGATCAAGCAGACAGGCTGCAAGGACAAGAAGAAAGAACTGAGCAGCAAATAAACTTGTCTTAAATCTCAGAAAGTGTATAAAAAAGTGAGAATTGATAAAAGTCGAGCTGAGTTAAAACTGAATCAAAGCAAATTGTAAAATATTTGTTCTTGTTATGAATAAAAAGAGATGAGAGAAAGAGAGAAAGAGAGAAAGAGAGAGAAAGAGAGAGAAAGAAAAAAGAAAAAAGACAAAAAAGAGACAGAAAGACAGGAAGGAAGGAAGGAAGAGAGAGAGAGAGAGAGAGAGAGAGAAAGAAAGGCATTTGCTGATCAATGATAGTGAAGATTAAAGTTTTTTTGGATATAGCCCCAAAACTCCATACATATTTTGCGTCATTTAACACAAATGAAGAAAACATTGAATGCAGAAGCAACGCCAGGATGCTGCTGTGAATGAAGGCATGAAAATGGAGTCGATCATCTCCATGGAGGAGCAACTTCTGAACAACTCAATGCTGAGGAGCCAGGGGGCCAGATAATCTTGGACTTCTAAAAATATCCAGAACATCAAATTCTAGTCCCAGTAGTGATTATTTCATATACATTTACTAAGTTGAGGGTGGCATTGGAGCAATGAAGAGTAGGTGGGGGAGCTCCCAGGGCAAAAGAAAAGAGCAACCCAGCACCTATCAGCCAGCTAGTTTGATCCCTGCTGTATCTGAGCTGTTGGAGTCAATTTGGACACAGAAAAATGAAAAAAGTGGGATCAGTGAAAGGAGAGTAGAACTCAAAATGGATTTATTAAACTAGATGGTGCAAGACTAACTTTGAATGCTTTGAATAAAAAGGTGCTTTTCTTGATAAGAAATAATGTTGTTCCTCTAACCAGTCACACTGGAGGAAATCTTCTGATTCTGCATCATATAAGGAGTTATTCTTTAAACTACAGTAAGGGACAACTGGGACAATGGGAGCAGATGAGTGTAAGTCAGGGAAATATTTCTCAGCTGTGTGTTGGAAAAGGTTTTGTCCTGCAAGGAGGATGCTTCAAGCCTGGCCCCAGGGGAATGGGCAGCACAGAGGCCCTGTGCCCCCTGCCCAGAGTTTCCAAAGCCCTTACAGACCTCAGACCATTTACACCACACTTTCATCGTGCTTTAGCCCTCCACTAAAACTGAACTGGCACTTGTTAATTCAGAAAATGCCATGCTTTGGGGGGTCCAGCCTTGCTGTAGGCCCACCAATACACCTGCTTGTCACAAATCTACATCTCAGACTTTCTCAGCAGGTTACTCTCATTTGCTCACCATAGAATGTTTTTTCTGCTTGCACTAACACTGTTTCACTGTCCTTTCTCATCAAGATGCTCTGTGCCTGCTCACCCACCTGTTCAGCACGTCCTCAGCCCAGACCCTGCCCTCCCCACGCAATCTTCAGCTCTTCCCTGAAAGGTCATGGAAGGACCTATCTGAAAAGCTCTGAATTACATCCACCTTCTGAACAGTCTTCTACACTCATATATCGAGACTATCTTGATATGTTCGTCACAGTGACTAAGTTTTGTGAATCTCTTTATGTGATGCTGATGTAAGTCTAGCATGCCAAATGCAGTATTTATGAATAGTGTTGCAAGAAAATGTTGATAACATATTTTGCTGTATGTCTCCATGTGAAAAATTACATTGCTGCAGAAGTTTCTGTACTGATAATTCACCTGGATGGAAAAAAATTCTATTTCTAAATCTGTCATGTTCAGCCTCTGGATATCAGTGTTGCAAATATTTTGTCTTCTAAAGACTGGAATAACTCCCTAGATAGCTCAGCTAGCTGCAGTACAGTTATATAGCCTTCTCCCTTGGTTTATCTATTTTATTTTATTTTTAAGGTGGGCAGAATCTACCCCGTATTCATTGATCATTGCTTCATTTAATAGCTCTGAGGTTAGGGGGTTAGGGCAGCATCCTGCTGGTAGAATTTCTTACAGACACTTCCTACTCACCCCAAATGTTGCTGCTGGAGCACTGGCAAGGGACGCAGACAGTTAATCGAAGCTCTGGACGTCCCTCTGCCCCATGCTGGGAAGATTTCAGAATTGCCTTTGTAGCTTTTGCCACACTGCCTGGATGAGGCCATTACTCACATACTGCCTGCCAGGAGTGACTCTCCCCTTGGGTATCACTGATTTAATTACTTTCACATTTCCAAAAGGAGTTCTGCTTTCAGACTTTTGAGAAACAGTCAAAAAAAAGCCATTCTTTTTTTTATTCTTCTCCCACTAGGATAGTTTTCCTCCCAAACTTTCTATCAGGACTAGCCTTCTGAAACCCTTTAGACAACTCAGAAGCAACTCTAGATGCTTGGTTAACGACTCCTTCAAGGAGCAGGAGGATGAAGGAGAGGGAACCTGGAGGAGAGCCCCTGATTTCAGGGGGACACCACTGCAGGCTGCTGCTGGCATTGAGGAACATGCAGCGGTGACAAACCAGCTGCAGGATGTATCTGTGCCTCTGTTTTGTCTCTGTGAACATTATCTTCTTATTAGAAGAGGGAGAAATAATTAGCCAATTAATTAAACTTTCTTTGCTTTTTATTTCAGTTAAACTTGCAGTTTAAAACTATCACGGTAGCTAAGATAGCAGTAATTAAGAAGACAGTTAGGTAAATAGCAGGATTTCAGGAAGAAATTTGTGACTTAGAGAAAAATTAAACCAGAGGCCCTCGTCTACTTTATCTGAGTCATTTCTTTCTTCTTCCTGGGGCTCAAGTGGTGTTAAAGCACCTGAAGGCTAGACAGAGAGGGGACCATACCTGCCTTTCTGCAAAGACTCAGCAGAGCACGTCAGAGCAGGGAAGCCTGGCAAAGCAGACGATGAGCAGTGGGACTGTTACCCAGCAAAGGGCTGGGCGCCCTGGCTGAACCCCCAGGGGATCTGTGCATTGCCTGCACCTTCACAGCCAGAACGAGGCGCCCGTTATGGGGGCTATGGGAGGGTGGGTTTTATGCTGAAATGTTTCCTGGATATCTTGTAATCAGTTTCATAAGCAAAAGAATTCAACCACTATTATTACAATACACATTTTAAACATTTTCAATTTCTCTGTAAATGAAAAACAAAACAAAACAAAACAAAACAAAGAAAGGTTTCTTTTTTTTCCCCCAATAATTCTGTGCTAGGTGAAAGTTCCTGCCATGTCTGGTGATAATGATCCTGTCTGTCACAACTCTGACATGCTCAGGGCCTGCTCACTGATTAATGTCAAAATAACAATTTCTGTGCTTTTTGCATGCTTGAAAACTTTTCAGAACTATGCTATCATCAGTAATTATTTTTCCCCTTATATTTATGCAACATATTACAGTGACTTTAAAATTTAAATGAAGATGGAGTTTGGGACATAGGACTTTGTATAATATATTCACTCATCTGCATATTAGAATTCAGAAAGCAACAAATGATCATTTATTTTTATTACAAGAGGAGCTGGCAGAACTGCTTTATGCTTCAGGTTGCCTGACAACTCCGTTTTAAAACATTGTTCTGAATTGCTTAAAACCTTGCCAGATCTTGAGCATTTTTGTCAGAAACTTTCCAAGTTGAGTTCCTGTCTCAGATAGATGTTTTTACATATATATAGTTTTTGGAAACTGAAACTCAAATAGGTCAATCATTTCTTTGGATGCAATTAAGGGAAATATATTGCTATGCTAATGTTTAACAGCTCTTGAGGGTTTTCTTGTATGTGTATGTGTGCTGGATAGCTCTGATAGCTTCTTGGTTTGGAGCAACTCTTGATTGGGAGGGAAGGCAGTCTGGCTAGGTAAGTCTTTTATTGTTCCTATGGACAGCAACCAGATGTATATGTACTATGTACCACAGGAAAGAAAAAAACTGTTTTTTTTACAAGTTCATGAGGCTGCAGCTAAACTGTCTGGAAGTCCATCTGTGCCGTGCATGCTGTCTGCAGAGCTGCGCTGAGGTCTGTGATTGCAAATCTCATCTCCAGGTGCTGCAGGGGGCATGGAGGGGATGCTGGGCATCCCCCCAGTGTCCCTGTGCTCCCACCAGGGTGGTGGGACTGGTGTGTGGCAGCGGGGCAGTGGGGGAGCAGCCGGGACAGAAGCCCGCAGTGGGGACAAACATGCAGCTCCTCCTTGCAGGCTCACTGCGTTCCCAGGGCACACAGGCAGGAGCATCAGGAAAATAAGAGTGAACTATCAGGTTATGTTGGTCTTCTGCAGAAGGAGTGGGAAAAAAGGGCAGGTTTTCTCTTCTGTTGCTCCACAATACCATTTGCTTGGGATTTCTGGGTAGGGGCACTATTCAGCAGTCCCCAGTATCTCCAGGGCTGTGGTCTAGGGAGAAAGGAGGGGGTTTGGCTGGTTTTGCTGCTAAAGCTCCATCCAATTTTTCTCTGTGTTATCATGCAGCTGATGACTGGGTCTTCTCTCTCAAGGCCAGAGAGGGGCTGGGAGATCACAGCCATCCCTCCAGCTTTGACAACAAGAGAAAAAACAAATGTAAGCTGGAGGGTGCAGCTGGAGGTTCAGATGTCTGCTGCCGTCCTGCTGCCCCATCACGGGGTGGCCCAGCACACTGTTTTGCTCCCGTGGGACTTGGAAACCCCCAGACAGCATCCGCTGGGTCTTCACATCTCTGGTCTCCCTGAGAAAGGCGAAATCTTCATCAGCAATGTGGAGCTGGTTGGAGAGCTCAGCACAGCAGAGAGCTTGGAGCTGAACACACCCTTCCTTGCCCATCCAGATTGTCCTCAGAGCAGGATGAGAGCTCTAAGCTTAGACAGTGATGTGTTGTGGAGGGACCCCAAAATCCTGATTTCTCCTGCCAGAAGGAGGCAGGGCAGGACGGGGCTCAGTGCCGGGTGCTGGGGCCGGCTTCGCTGGCGTTTGCTGGGGATGAAATGCAGCTCCTGGGCGTTTCCCATAATTGCATACCTTTCTATTTAAAAATGACAAAATTGCTAATTAGAATTTTCTTTCTGCATTTGGCTTTGGAAAAAAATTAAAAATGTATAAGTCCCTCTGTACTGCATATGTATATTTTATTGCTGTATAATTGGGATCTTCATTAGTTCCCTGGGTGGCGAAGTGACAGGCTTTTCATGTGATACAGACACTAATGCATTGCGATACAGTTCTCTTTTATTTTTTTCCAAGATGCTCATTGCTAAACACTTGCAATACTCCCTAATAAGGATTTATGCACAAAGCCCCTTTTTTGGGTAACGCTATCCACTGTAGCGCCATTGAAAGACAAGACTCTGATTGCAGCAGAAGAGGGGGTGGGAGGGCCACTTGGAGATGGAGAAAGTATTAATCACGTTAATCCCAAACCCCAGGGTATAATTGCTGCTGCTTTCAAACAAAATGTTACTTTTATCTAAATTACTAAAGTGGGAAAAGCGCAATCTGGTTTAATTTAGCACTGGTGCTCCCAAGCAGGCTGCAAGGGGAAGGGAGCAGTGGGGCTCTTGGCACAGCGCAGTTCCCATCTTTGAGGACCAGAGATCTTCCCGGTCTGGAAGCGGCTGACCCAGCTCCATCAGAGATAGAGGGGAGAGATAAGGGTAGAGGAAACTTCTGGGTGAAGGTGACCAACCCTGTGAGGGAACGGAGATTCCCAGCTGCCTTCTTTTTCCCCTTTTCTACCAGTATTCAAGATGCTTGTTCCCTCAGGAACCTGAAGAAGGCTTTCCTCTGCAAGCTGCCGAGAGCAGCGTGGTGGATTTGGGGAAAGATAGCTCATGACCAAGCATGTTTCATATTTCTCCTGGAGGCTCATGACTTTTAGAGGCTGATCGCTGACTGATGAATTCTCTGTTCTGGAGCAAAGAAAAAAAATATATAAGTGGCCTAGAAGTGTGGCATTTTAAGGAAGAGTGTGGCAAAAAAATTCCCATCAACCCCAAAAGGAACTTTCAAAAGCAAATTTAGCCTTTCACTATTCATTTCCAAGTTTAAAATGTTGTTTTTTATTTCAAATCAAAACAAAGATTCTTTTGTCTTGCTTCAGAATGGTAGTTCCAAATGATTTTTTTTTTTCTTTCTAAAAATCCCATGTTTAATCAAAATTAACATCTCCTTTGGGGAAAATGGATTCCTTTTGTACTGGCTTCTGGCCCATGAGGAGGTCAACTAATTATTCCACATTTAAAAAATATTTCAGTTGATTTCCTAATGGTCCTGGTAGCTCTGGACTAGCTGATATTTGCCAAGATGTCATACAGCAAAGGAGCCAGAAGCCTGTGTGCCAGCTTCCTTTGCAAGTCCCTTCCTCTCAAAGAGATTAGACTAGACCTGAAGAAGCTTTGGAGAAGACATAAGTTATGGTCAAAGGTCTGAGAAAGCCCCATTGTGAGGAACAACTAAGCAGAGCAGGACTCTTCAACCTAGAGAGAAGACAACTGAGGGGGCTGTGGCAGATGCCTACAAAACTGCAAGCAGCCCTGGAGAAGTCAGACAGGCTCACTCTTCCCAGCTCCACTAGGGCTATCAAGAAAACCTAGTAGGAACCAGTTTTGAAACAAATAAAAGAGAGGGCCTTCACCAAGGGGCAATACACCTGCAAGCTGCCTTGTCAAAGCATGTTGTGGGTGATTAGAGTTTACAGAGGGTCAGCAGGAGACCAGAATAGCTCATTAAGTGGTTCATCCCCTGTGAAATACAGAAGCCACATCTAGTTCAAACTATTGATAAAATGAAAACATTTATAAGCCAAGAGATTCTTAGGGAAATGTACCCGGTATATTTGCCCAGTTGTCACTCTTCCTTAGGCTGTCAGAGACAAGCTCTGGGACAGATGAGTCTCCTGTACAGCCTGACAGTTCATACATTTGTAGACAGGGAAGGAGCAGTCACACTTGCAGTGTGCTCTGTCATCATCTGCTCTTAAAGGAGGTCCCTTTGGATGACAGATGAGACTAGAAGGGCTACTGAAAGCCAGCTTCATAAGGCAGACCAGCCTGGACTTTGAGCATCAAGTCCCTGGATTCAGCAGCATCTCCCTGCTCAACCCTCCATACCCATACTCATCTTGCCTGACCTTCCCTCTCCAGTTCTTCCTTCACCCTGGTTCATTGGGCTCTGTTGTCTCTCCATCGAACTGGTCCAGTCCCAGTGATTTTTGAGCTCACACCCCCACCAAATCTCATTCTTCACCCCAATGCATAATGACTTTGGAGGCCTTACAGCTAGGGGAGGCACAACTTAGACATTTAGTGGAAGGAAAGCAGAGTGGAAGATGGTCTGGTTACAGCTAGAGGTGGTGAGGGGCACAGCTCTGCACATGTGGAAGATGGGCCATCTGGTCAACAAAGGACCTTCATCCATCTACGTCTAGTAGACTGTTGGGAATGTCACAGACAATTCATCAGGTGAGATTTTGATGCCTCCAAGAGTCACAGATGACTAACTCACTGTGCAAGAATTGGACTCATTATTTTTTAGTTCAAGTGGGTTTGAATTTTTTGGAGTTCTGGTGTTCTACTATATCAAATTTGTTTTAGTTCATTGTGGCAAGCTCTTAAAATTAAAAAATAAAGTAAAATAAAATAAAATTAAAATAAAACAAAACAAAAAACACAACAAAACACAATATACTTATGCAAGACATACTGTTTTCATGACCAGAACTAGCTACATGCTCACCAGGATCAAACAGCCTAGCAGAAGGAGCTCTCAATGCAACAAACAGTGTGAGAAATAAAGAGGAAAGCCAAGTGACTGTGCAGATACTGTCAAAGGCTGGTCCTATCCTCAAAGCTTGTGTCAATGATGCTTGTTCAGTGATTCATGATAAGCTCATTAGAACATGGAGTTACTGCAAAAAAATACCCTTCACACCAAGAAATACACTCATGTCACTGTTGAATCAGATGTGACACCAGCATACATTTTAAGAAGTGCATTTTTTAATTCCAAATAACTGTTGACAAATACGTGTCCCAGTTTTTTAAAAGACTGATCATATTTTTAGTTCTCTAAGCAGAATAAATATCAGCTCTTTCCTTTGTTGTCAGAATTTCTAATTCACTGCTGTCCACTACTGTTATTAGTGTTTTTATTAAAAAATCCCCCAAACACCTGACTGAGAATCCATACACTGTGGAAGTGACTAATTTTGCATCAAGGTGTAATAAGAATGAAGGAACAGACATCCCTGGTCAGCTCCATCTGCCCCATTACCTGTCCCTGCCAGTGGTCACCAGAGAATGCTCAGGAGAACCAGAGAAACAGGACCAATGTGGAATGGCTTTTCCCTGGTGAGTCTCCCAGCTTCCAGCAGAGTGCCTCAAGGACTTTTCACTGAGCATTATTCTGCGTCATTGTGTTTCAGATTCCATCCTTCTGATGCATGAGTCTGTTTCACTGCTTTCTGATCCTATTTCTGATCCTATGTGTACCTTTGGGCTCAACAATGTGCTCACATTCAGACATTAAGAAGTGTAATTATGCAGATGATCTTTCCTGCTTTTAAACCACTTGCCTCATAACTCAATATGGTGATCACAGAGTTTAGGAAAATAGGGACTGACTGTTCTCTACTCACTGTTTCTATGTTAGTAGGACTTTGTCCACCACAATCTTTCTCTGTCCTCTGCAACCATCCTTTTTCCAAGGTGAGTAGTGGTAGCCTTCTAAAACCCACAACAGAAGTTGGTCTAAATCTCTGGTTATCCTTCCTGCCCTTCTTTGAAACTTTACTAGCTTGCTAAAAGCTTTGTGGAACAGTTTCAATGGGAATGTATAATATTTCAAAATAATGTCATTCCACAGATTTGTACATGCAATCATGCTGTTTTCTGCTCACTCCTTTTTTTTTTTTTTTTTTTTTTTTTATTTTTTTTTATTTTCTAACATTTTCTTTACGAGCATTATCAAGGATTGGGCTGATGTTCCCAAGAACTCTCTATAAAGATTAAATCAGAGAATTATAGGATGGTTTGGAGTGGAAGGGACCTTAAACCCCATGCAGTTCCAACCCCTGCCATGGGCAGGGACCCCTCCCACCAGCCCAGGCTGCCCCCAGCCTCATCCAGCCTGGCCTTGGGCACTGCCAGGGATGGGGCACCCACAGCTTCTCTGGGCAGCCTGGGTCAGGGCCTCACCACCCCCACTGTGAAGAATTTCTTTTGAATATCAAATCTAAACACTCTTAATTTAAAAACTGCTACCCCATGTCCTATCACTCTACTCCCTGACAAAGAGTCCCTCCCCACCTTTCCTGTAGCCCCCTTTAGGCACTGGCAGGCTGCTGTAAGGTCTCCCCGGAGCCTTCTCTTCTCCAGGCTGAACAACCCCAACTCCCTCAGCCTGTCTCCATAGGAGAGGTGATCCAGTCCCTTGATCATCTTAATGGCCTCCCTCTGGGCTTGTTCTAATAATTCCATGTCCTTCTTGTGCTGGGGCCCCAGAGCTGAATGCAGGGCTCCAGGTCAGATCTCAAGAGAGCAGAGCAAAGCGGGAAAATCACCTCCCTCGCCCTGGTGGCCATGCTGCTTTTGGTGCAGCCCAGGGTACAGCTGGCTTTCTGGGCTGCAAGTGAACATTGCCAGCTCGTGTCAAGCTTCTCATCTACCACTCCCCCAGGTCCTCCTCAGGGCTGCTCTTGATCCATTCTCTGTCTAGCTTCTATTCCTGTTTGGGATTGCCTCAGCCCAGGTGCAGGACCTTGCACTTGTCTTTGTTGAACCTCATGAGGTTCACACAGGCCCACCTCTTAGGCCTGGCCAGGTCCCTCTGAATAGCATCCCTTCCCTCCAGCGTGTTGGCCACACCACACAGCTTGCTGTTATTGGCAGACTTGCTGAGGATGCACTCAATCCTGCTGTCCATGTCACCAACAAAGGTTAGATAACACTGGTCCCAGTATGGATCCCTGAGGAACGCTACTTGTCAGTGGTCTCCACCTGTACATCAAATGGTTGACTACAATTCTTTGGACGCAGCCATCCGGCCAGTTCCTTACCCACTGAGTGGTCCGTCCTTCAAATCCATGTCTCTCTACCTTAGAGAAAAGGATGTTGTGTGGGACAGTGTCAAAGGCTTTGCACAGGTCCAGGTAGATGACACTAGTTGCTCTTCCCTAGACCACCAATGCTGTGCTCCCATCACAGAAGGCCACCAGATTTCTCAGGCACAATCTGTCCATAGTGAAGCCATGTTGGCTGTCGGAAATCACCTCCTTATTTTCCATGTCTCTTAGCATGGTTATCAGGAGGATCTGCTCCGTTTCCTTGACAGGCCCAGAGATAAGACTAACTAGCCTGCAGTTCCCCAGGTCTTCCTTTTTTCTTTTTAAAAATGGGGGTTATGTTTCCTCACCTCCAGTCACTGGGAACTTCGTTGGACCGTCATGACTTTTCAAATATGATGGATAGTGGCTCAGCAATCTTTATACATTTTCATTTTATGCCCTTCTACCATGCTTGGCATGGTGTGACACGTGTCCATACCTTGTATTAGTACTGGTCTACTCTCTGGGAAAGCGTGGTTGTATCCACACTGATAATTGGATATTATCCCTGGGCTCTGCCAACTGCCAGATGATTTGTTCAGTACGGTGTACATTGGCTGGGAAAACAAACAAATAAACAAACGAACAAAACCAAAAAACCTAGAGGCCAGGCATAAAATTTGACAGCATTATGTTGTAATTATTGAATTGCACTGCTCAGGAAGGTTCCCTGGCACTGTTTAATGTACTGTCGTAGGCAGATTCCCCCAACTCCAGCATTACTCTCTTGAGACATAAAACTCTGTGACTGTCCCCTCTTTTTTCCATAACATTTAAGTGTCCATTAGACTGTAGAAAGTCCTTTCTTTTTATCCCATGACTTCTTTTGAGGCAAACTTTATCGAAAGCTTTTTGGAAATCCAAGTACTCATGGCTACATCTGTCCTCATCTCCAGGATCTAGGAGTGCTCTACTGGTCAATTTCGGATCAGACACCATCTTGTTTTGTTTTGTGTGCCTGCTTATCTTATCCTTTATTATAGTGTCTACCAGCTTTCCTTACAAAAAAAAAAAAAATATACTCTTCCCATTTTGTAGCTTTCCATATTTCCTCTTCAAGTCTTTTTAATAAGTCAGCATGAAATTTTCCATCTTCTATTTTCTGGTGCTTATGTAGATAGAAGTGACAGTTAATAGACTGGAATTTCATTTTTTGATTTCTTCAGTCTTTGGAAAATATCATCTAGTCTTGATGAATTTTTATTATTCAATTTTTAATTTCAACTCTAAAATATAAAACAGTTCCTTATACTCATCCCTTGTAATGAAAATTTCCCATGTGGAAAGACTACTAAATTCCTCCATTTATTTAACTTTACCGTTGGCCTTTTCCATCCATAGCTGTCCCACTGACTTTTGATCTTCCATAGGCTGCATGAGCCCTATGGTGTGTGCTCACCTTCTAATTCTTGAAAAAAATGTAATTGCTAATTTTTATGTCTTTAGCAAGTTCTTCCTAAAGCACAAAAATTTTGGCCCATGTTAATGGTTTTACATTAACTTGCTAGAGTTTATTTTCCTCATTTGAAATTTATCTTTTTAGTTCTAGTCACTTCTTTTATTGCTGCTTTATAACCATGGCCAGAATTATTTTTGTCCATTTAAAGTTTTTAATAATGTTCCAGAGCTTCTAATGTGATGTTTTTCATAAGTATCCCCACCACTTTCAATCATTTTACCCTTCTAGCCATTCTTTTAAATTCCTTTTTAACTACTCTCCTCTTTTTTTTTTTTAAGTTTCCCTTTAAACTTTACCAGAGTTATTTCAGCTTTTTTTTCCCCCACACTCCCATAGAGAATTGAACTTCAGTCTATTATGGTCACTCTTGCGGAGCTGTGTTTTGATGGTTAGACCTTGAACCTGGACTCCTGGTTCCTGGACTTCTGCACACTAAATCAAAAGTTGCTTCTTCTTTTTCATATTCTCTGAAGAAACAGTCACTTACGCTGCTTGAAAACGTAGTTTCAGCACCTCACCCCTTTGTAGCAGTCACTAATCACCACGGGGGTAACTGAAGTCTACTTCGATTTTCATGTTTTCTGCCCTGACTGACGAATATTACTCTGTGCTTGATGACCCTGTTCACCAGCATGGTGTTGTCTCTTATGCATAGACCAAAGCCTGCAGCCACAGTTCTTTCCACATACACATAAAACTTCAGTCCACAGGAACTGTGTGTTACTTCTTGATACAACAAACTTTTTATTTACCTTTAAGATTTCCCTAATGTCTCTTCTCCACTGCTGCCACTTACTCCGTTGTTACTGTATGAACTACACCCTGGTATGAATTACACCCTGATATGTTACTTTATTAATTACACCCTAGTCACTGCTATGTCCAACAGGTATCTAGAAGGCCTGTTAAGTCAATACCCTCCTTTAGAATTGAGTTTCCTGTTCACCTAGCTTAATTTTAGCATTCAGATAGGTACATGCAAATATTTAGTCTTGGCTTAGCTGTTGTTTTTTAACCCTAATTCTTAAAGGCCATTTCCAGCTGAGGTGTGTTTTGGCCATGTAGGAACCCAAGTCTCAAGGGCACATTCTATGAATACCAAAAAAAAATGCTGAATTTCTATCAATTCCAGATCCCAATAACATACATATTTTTCTCATATATGCCCTGAGACATTTTCTTTCTGCTTCTTTGTCTGCTGCATACATTATTCTGAGAGCATTATTACACTGTCAAGATCTCGCTATTTAAAATCTTCATTATCAAATTAAGCTTTGTGTCTAAAACTTCCTTCTTGTTCCTCCTCGGGCCAATGGCACTCACACAGGTAACCACCATTAACTTTTCTCAGCACAAGGAGACTAGCGAGACATCTTATGAAGCCTGCACCAGAGTGTCTCAACGTGTGATCCTCCCAGAGCCGATATCCAAAAGTCCAACAGCAGGATCCTCCCCACTGCATCCTCCATGAAGGACATTGCATCCTACGGCTGATATTTTGTGGTGTTCATTAGGTAGGTGTCCCTCTTCTGGGTTTCAACATACCTCTCTCAGATGATGACAACCAAACAGATGTCCAAATCTTAGGTATTGAAATAAAGAAGATGATACGTATGTTCTTCTTAGGCTGGATTTGTTAAATATTATTAGGGATGAATGCAACAAATCCAAATTAATCCCCTAAAACAAAAAGCTGCAGCTTTCTCAAAAGCATTTGATAAAGATTGCTTGAGAATTTTGAAGTCCTGCCAATATTTTTTTCCAGCAAAAGATAATTTAGAAATTGAGCCAAACCACTCTACAAAACTCAGTGCTATTTCTAACTGTTTTGTGAATAACAGATCCAGGTCTACCAGGGAAAATACTCTTTTCTTGTGTCTCTATTTTTTAATATTAGGAAATCAACTATTGGCTTAGCTGACCACAATCTCCAAGGAGTAAAAGAAATAAATCTGGAGACCAAGTAGCAAAAACTAGTCTGTGTTCAGATGACTTACTCCTGAGACTAAAGACCACATGAGAACCAGGTAAAGTGGAGATGGGGGAGGAATTAGATTCCCAGTGAGGTGAAGAAATAAGACATAATGCTTTTAAGTGATAAACCGATAAGATTTAAATGGAAATTTTTTACAAATGAAGGTACATATACACAAAATGAATGCCCCAGGCATGCTGTCAGGAACAGACATGGTCAGACTTAAACAGGTGGGAGGTTGCCTCTTAAAATATCTGTCTTGGTTAAAAAAAATCTTCTTAAAATATGTGTGCTGCCCTGGCCCTTCTGCTGGCACCAGTGGTCTGTTGCAATAGCTCAGTCTAGTGGTTAAACACTGTGATACATTACTGGTTTTCTGTGGAAATGTGCAAGACTTGTGGTAGTTCCCTAAAACAGTTGGAGTGACACATGATTAGCCATTTGTTCCATTAATGCTGTATTTCTTTTTATCTCAGAAATTAACTGTGAACTGTTTGTTTTGTATGAATGTGCTCTGTTATTACAAATGTACTTATAATGGGAACATATTTCTGCTCCTGATGGCTTGTGAAGTATTCAGAGTGGTAGTTTTCTTCCACTGCTCATTATTTATGGTGAATAATCTGTCACATAAGTCACCTGGTATTGCTTTGGCTCCATGACTGAGTGACTGAAATGTTTATAGATAGGCGGAGGGATAGCAAAGTAGTTTCAAGCTGGCCAAGCAGCCACATGCAGAATAAATACCAGCGCACGTGTATTGCAAAGGGAGTCATGAAAACATTGCTGCTAGAGGAACTGGAAATACACTGAAAATGAACAAAGGCAACCACAATAAATAAATCTTACAACACAACAAAGATAACTTCCTGTGGACAACATGGGCAGTAAAAAGCTTCTTTTCAATAGAGACAATTTCAGCATTAACCTGTGTGGAATTAGAAGAGGTCACCAAAGAAAACTGTGAAGGGGATGGAAGCTGGATATCCCTTTTGTGTGAATATGCGCCAGTCAGCCCATGGCTGTGTAGCTGGACTCGTGGTGGTTCTCACAGCTGGGATGTGACCTTGGGAAGGACTTACGCATGTTGTTACAGGGCTCAGGGAGAGGTATGACTTGAGCATCACTAAATTCTCTGGGGTGAAAGAGGATAAAACTCTCTGTAGGCCCTGACAGCAACATCTGTCAATGCAGAGGGAATATCTGAGCCAGAGAAAGGATGGGGAATGAAATAATAATGGCCCCAGAGGGCACTGATGCTAAGTGAGTGACCTCAGATGCTGAAATGCATCACTCCACCCAAGACCCAGTGTTGGCAGCTCTGCAGCCATCTCTGAAAGCCCTGTGGACCCAAATGTGCATATTGAAATATCTTTCATGAGGAGAGGTTCCTTTACCCTTGGCACATCCAGGTGGGAAGGCAATTTTCCACAGTGATTTTCAGCCAGAAGGTCTCATTGCCTTGTTGAGACTGGCTGCTTTATCAGAGAGGGCTTCACTCCAGCAAAAAGGCAAATCCTTGGTGTTTGGGCAGAGCATGTCTTCCAGAAAAGAAACCTGGGTCCTGAACAGAAGCTATCAGGAGACAGAGGATGCTCCCCTTTCCTCAGGACTTTATTCCAGCATTTAATCATCTCCATTGTTAAAACCTTGTGGCTTATTTAGTCTGAATTTCCCCAGCTTCAGCTCCAGCCATTAGTTCTTATTATGCCTTTCTCCATTAAATTAAAGAGCCCTTTAGTACCTGGTATTTTCTCCCCATGAAGGTACTTACACACTAATCAAGTCACCTCTCACTTGTCCTTTCTACAATCTAAACAGATTGTGCTTTTTAAATCATTGACTGTAGGGCTTTTTTCTTTTCTTTTTTCTTTTCTTTTCTTTTCTTTTCTTTTCTTTTCTTTTCTTTTCTTTTCTTTTCTTTTCTTTTCTTTTCCTTTCCTTTCCTTTTTCTTTTCTTTTTTTCCTCAGTCCTCAAATTATTTTGTGGATCTTTTCTGTAGCTTCTCCAGCTCCCTTTTACAAGTGTGTACATCAGATTGGTGACTCGTGATCCAGGCTTGACGTGAGCACTTGCAAGTGGAGAGAAGAAACCTTTCCCTGCTCTACCTCACCCCACGTCAGTATGCACCAGCCTACCTTAACTCTGTGCTCTGGCAGCTTATATGGGCTCACTTGCCCACAGTGCTCCTCAATCCATTTTTGGAGCCGCCGTTTTCCAGGATGTCCTTTTTGCCTTTAGAAGCACAAGTTGCACTTGGCTTCACACTAATGCACGTGAATGTGCCCATGTGATGCCAATCTCTCTATTACTGCCCTGTCAGAGGCACTGCAAACAGCTGCTGCATCCATGCAATACGTTTCTCAAACAACCTCCAGTTCCAGCAAGAAAGGAAATCAGGCTGGTGTGACAGGATCTAATTGCTATAAAACCATGTGGACCAACATTTGTTGATTTTCCAGGTGTTCATTTTCAATCTGTGGTGGTTCCATTATTTTGCCTGGGACCTATGCCAGGCTTATTGGCTTAGAACTACTCATGTTATCCTGCTACCACTGCTTAAATATCAACCCACCATCACTGCAATGTCTTACAAAATCAACACTGGAGTACAAGACATCTGCTATTTTAGGATGCTGAAGTATAAAGTGAGAGATATGCTGATGATAAAATGTTCAGATCTAACAGATGTTGCTTAATATTATCCTGGAATACTAACAGACAGAAAAAAATACATCTGCATGCCTTGACATACATTTGTGCTGAGACATTGAGTGTCCACTCATGCCATCTGAGTGTCCTTTTTAAGTTCAAAGGCATATTCAGTCTGGGCATCTGGAAAGGAAGATGGCTAAGTGGAGTCTTCCTACACAGCATTTTTTTACTCCTTTATTTATAAAGCAAGGCCAGCAGGGCTGAGTGCATGGCAGTGTGTTAGACAGGCTCACGTGAAGGTGGGGGGGGGGGGGGGGCTGAAACTACAAAATGATTTGCTGGTTCTTGGGCCAGCATCTCCTGCAGAATAAGGGTTTCATGCAGTGCTACTGGCTCAGACTCTCTTCAGACTTCTCTCTCTCCTTTTAAAAAAAAAACGTGTATGAAAAGCATTTGTAATTATCATACAGTGCGGCACATTAGCACAGATATAGCTACAGTCCTGTCACTTTGTAGTGATAACAGTATATTGTTGGTGTTGCGTTTCTCCTGTAATGACAGCACCAAAGGAACGCTGGTGCCTGGCAGCCCACATGCAAAGATGCAGTGTTATTTTACTACAAACACGAGGGTAAGTACAACAGATTCATGGCATGTACAATGTACACTGTTGGATCAGAGGATAACACAGTCCTTGCTCCAGGGGCACCAAGCAGACCCAGCCAGCTTTGAGTTCCACTTGGGCTGGGCGAGTGTGAGGACACCCCGCTTTTCCTGGGTGATCCTTTTCCAGACCTCAGCAGCTATGAGAGCTGAGGGTAATATTTACACTTAGTGGTCAATGACAAGACCAAACTGGCTGCAGCACTGCCTAGAAATATGGAAAAATGACAAATATCCTCCATGTTCCTCGGATAAGTGCTACTTATGCAATGGCCCTGGATCTGTATTGAGGATAAGGGCACAGCATGGGAATAGAAAAATGCCCCCCACTACCTAACGGGGGTTGGCTGTGCTGGGGTCTCTTTTCCTGCTCTCCAGAAAATGGTGGCAGGAAGTCTCAGTGTCACACAGACCTGGGCACAAGCCCATCCTACACCCAGCCATTTTGGTTGGTAAATCTCAGTTGTTTAATTGATGCTGAACGCAAAACGGAAAGCAGAAGATAAAGACCACCCTGTGCATGGGCACTGCACACCTGCTCAGTTTCTCCATCCACGGGGCCTTGCTCTGCCCTTCACTGAGCCCTCGCTCCACGTGCTCTGTGTCTGTGCTCTTCTGCAATTGCTGGTGGGTCAGCGGTCGGAAGGTGGAGGGGACCCTTCTCCAACCTGGGTGCTTCCCTCAAGCCTGGCTCAAAAAGGAGTGTCATTTCGAGTCTGGGCTCTCAAGATCCCATCCCAGTGCTAGAAATCTTACTTTTAAACAGTTTAAACAGACTGTGAGATCATCATAGGATGATGACAGCACCATCTGTGCAAAGTGACTGCTTTAACTCCTGCTTTTACTTAAATGTCCTATACTGAAGGAAAAGCAGCTCCATGTGAACAGGGCATAAAGCTGCAGTGATGTGACCAGCTCGATACCTACTGTGGTCACCAGACAACAGGGGGCTCACAGACTGATTTCTCCTGCTACAAGTGCTGGTATCTGTCTTCCTGTCTTAGCACCAGGCATACTCAGGACTGACAACAATTACTGTCTGAAGGAGAAAATGGAAAGCTTGACCCTTTACAAAAGGGAATGAGGCTGCTGGCAAACATGAGCCACTGGAAAGAGCAAACCCCAGCGTGGCTCAGCACCGCTCAGCACCCCGGCCCCAGGCTGGCCAAGTGCCTGCAAGCACGTTTGTAGCAAGTGACCCCAGTGCAGTTCAGGAGGCAGAAACCTGATGGGAACAGCCTGTAAGGGGACCTCAGTTTGCATTTTTCCAGACTTGCCTCACTTCTGTTAGCAACAAGCTAAAATCCTGACAGCCCTGAGAAAACTTCTCACGTCTACCCCATGCAGACTCTAGCAAGGCCATGGCTGCTGTACCCCTTCCACCTGCTCTGCCAAATAGCTGAGAAACGTCAACAGTTCATTCTGACAACAGTTTGTAGAGACTTACTGGAAGTTCAATGCATCTGACAAATTTTCTACAGCACACAGGCCCTGGATCTTCAGCCCAGCACTCAACTTGCAGCTTATTTCTGCACTTTCAGCTTCAGGCAAGGTCATCAGGACTTGTTTGATGGGCAGAGAGACAATGTTTCTTCCTGACACTTGATGCCAGCTGCACTATTTTTGTAATATTCTCAGGAGAAACCCACCTGAGAGCAGAGATGGAGCCCAGAAAATACAAATCCAAAAGGTTTTCAGCTCTGTCTAGCTACAAGGCTTGGAAACAGGAGGTTAGAAGGGCAAGGTATCGGTAGCCTGATTGCCCTCACAGATGGTCCTACTTTCTCCATACCTTATGGGCTCTAATACCAATCTTTTGCTGCTTGAGGGTGATAAAAGCCACAATATATCTAAAGAGAAGAGAAACAGGTGAAGAAATGTTCAATAGCTGCTCTGACCAACTTTGTGCCCTATCTTCATTGCCTCTAAGAAAACCCTCAAGTAAGCATCACTGATGGCTCCTGGGTCTTCACTCTGCTGGCTGCACTTTTCCCTTCCGCCTTGCCTGGCACACCCCAGCTGCCTGACAGCTCCACAGGCAATCTGCCACAGCAAAGGAAGAGAGCATAAGATATTTCTGAATTAGTTGGCTCTTTGATGCTGGACGAGCTCTGCTCTCCTGTGCTTTCTGAGCCAGGATCATCTCTCTGCACCTCACTGTAAGGTGAACCACAATCTCCTGTGAATCATTTCTTCACATGGGTTTTCCTTCCTTAAGAAGTATGCGAGGATGTCTTTTTAAGATCTGGGTAAAACAAGGTGGCTTGGCATCCTCACTGTGCTGTTGTAAAGGTTCAGTTTTTCATTGGAGAATTAAGAAGATTGATTGATCAAATTCTTCTGTCATTTTCCAACTGCTTTGTCACACAGGGTCACTTTTCTGGCACTCCCACACTAAGCCTTCATCCTGAGACACTGCTGCCAGGAAATACATTATTTAACAAGGGAGTTTCACAGCAAGGTTCAGAGTTCCCTTTGCCGTGATGGCTTCTGATGGGTTTTCCAGCCAGCTGGTGACATTTCCCTCCTGCAGTTCCTGAAGCTCGGCTGAGGAAAGCTGCAAAGGGAAAACAGCAGGCAGCTTCCCTGGCACGGACTCCGACCTACCATCAAGTGGCACGAGCAGGTTTCCAGACTCAGGGGGGCTGAAGAAATGGAGGTGCTCCATGCTGGCCTTGCAGGCATCCACCCTTCATATTGACACAGATGAGCACTTCAGTTCCTTTGCCACTTCTTTCAGCTGGACCATGGTAATCTCTGGATATAGTAAACATAAATGTTAAGCAAAAAATGCTCAGATGTACCTACCATAGGGTCTAGAGCTGCTTGACTTTGCCCTGGCTACCAGAGCAGGAGGGAGTCAGAGCTGTAGTAGTGAGGAGCTGGCTGGTACCTGGCTGGGTCTTTCTGCTGTTCTCTTACAAATAATGTTGCATTCAAATTAAATTGTAAATTGTCTAGAAACATGTCTTGATGACTGAGGAGCACGACAGCTAAAGCTACCAAGGCATGCTGTTTGCATGGTAGTTTCCCAGGATCATAAAACATTAGTTTCCAAAAGAACCAAACCAAAAGCCAGAAACAAGATGAACAGAGATGGCAATGCCATTCATAGGAAATCATTCTTCCTCACCTAAATTTCATGAAAAATTATAAACATCTTAAAAACAAACGTGATGTGTCTTAGAGCCCAAGAACGCCCAAGAAATTGGTGTTCTGGCCCTGTTGGCTCTAACTTTATGTGGACTGCTTTAAAAAGCAACTCCACCCCAGTAAAGAGATGGCAAAGCAGAGCAGCAAAAGTGATAACGGCCAGGGACCTATGCCCATGCATGCACCACACAGTTGAACAAACTCCCTTTAAAATAGAAAATTAATCTGCATCCAAGACCAGCATGTGCACTCTGAGCCCCCATCTACAAAAAGAGGCAGGTCTGGGAGTGGGAACAGAACACAATGGATGACGTTTCTCTTGCTATCATTGCAATCATACAGTGGCAATGGGTGTGCACATAGGTATATTAGAGGGATGTCCCAGAATCCTTCCCCACTAAGTGTTACCCCTTGCTGTTGCAAGCCGAGGTCTCTATTTCAGGGTGCACCCACCAACTCTTTTTGCCAGGCTGGGAGAAGATTGGGTCTGCATGCACGTCACATGCCAATGTGCAGTGCAGGTGAAGCCAGCATGTCCCCAGGGTATTTGGGTGGATGAGCCAAGTCCCCCAGGACAATCTGACCGACTTCTGAGTAGCCCAGATATGTCTCAGCAGGTCTCACAGTTTTGGTGACCCCATGTTTCATCACTTCCACACCTTCCCCCAGTCACAATGGAGTTGTCACCAGCATGGCCTCTCATTTCCCCCTGCCAAACCAAGGCAGCAGAATGGCATCACAGTCCTGGGTGAGCAAGGAGACTCCATCTGGGCTTAACATCTGGGTCCAAATGACAGCAGTTTGATGTTTTCCAACAGGGAAGGTTTTCCCTCCAAAAAGACAAGGCAATTTCAGCTGAGCTGTTGCCCTTAGCCTCTCAGGTCTGGGGAGGAATCGGTCCATATTATGTCTAATCATTGGTGTCTTAGTGGAGGAGGTGGTCAATGGAGATGCACAGCCTTTTTAGGTAAGGCACTTACCCCCGGTCCGCCTGCAGGATTTGAGAAGCCACAATACTTCAATTCAGGGACCGCATTTCCTCCCGCTACTGACCCGGTCTTCAGCACAGGAGATGCTCTCAGCTGCTCTGTCCTCCTCTCTATGGGACACCAGGTGAATGCCCATCATCCTGGGCAGGCGTGTGTAATGTGACTCCACAGGGGCTCCAGATGTGTACAGCCAGAGTGTTCGGTGCAAGAGATGGGGGAGTGCAGGGAGGACGCACTGCAGGCAGTAGTAGGCCTTGTGGCTCTCTCCCTCGCAGGACTCGAGTGGCACACACAGCCCGGCGACTCAGCCTAGCCCTGAAACAACCTAACTCTACCTGAATGAGAATTTTTGTTTCTTCAAATGTTTCAGAGCAGAGCAAAGTAAGGAAACCAATACATCTTGGAGACTTTCAGACAGATGTATATCCTGTATAGTCTGTAATCAAGGAGAGGCTGTATACTGAGCCATAGTATTATGGTGTCAGGTGTTGTTCTCTGACAATTAAAGGTCTGTCAGTGTTTCCATTGTAAACTCAGTTTTTAGGGGTTTATAACTTTTCTTTAGAGAGTGAACACCAATGACCTGTTTGTGCATTCTAAGCAGGTTTTAAGGTCATTATGTGAGTGTTAACGTTCCGTTACAGTATATTGTAATGAAATGAGTCTTTCAGAGTAAAAGCATTTCACAGTATTGGCAAAAATGAGCATATTCATCTTAATTTTTGCATCTACTTAATTTCAGGAGCTTTTATAATTAAATGTTTGGTTGCACTGGCAAATAGAAGAAGCAAATCCTTGTCATCATGAAAACAATCCTATCCCATCTGTATGCTCTGCTGGGGAAGAATGAAAACAGCTTTACAGGGAACTTCTCCTTAAAAAGCCAGATGATGATTTTTCCATACTGGAGAAGCAGATGGGTCTTATTTTCTCAGTGCACTCACAGGCAGTTGATGCTGCTCCCCAGCCAGTACCCAACAATCACCTGCCTGAGAATCATGCACTTTCCGAGGTAATTGTATATTTTCCTGCACTGCTGGACAGAGTTCTGCTACAGCACCAGGACTGGCTAAACACCTCCAGAAACCACCACTCCTGAACGTAAAGGAGAGCTGCGAGGAGGTGGTGAGTGAGAAGCAGCATAGTGGTCACAGGGACCAAGCCATGTCCTGCTTGTTACAGCTGCACAGGGGGACGGGGACACACTTCTGCTGCTCCCATGAGTGAAATGTATGGACCACCAAAGCCCTTGACAAAGGCAGGTGACTGACTCCTCTGGGCAACAAAGCTGCCCAGGAGACCACAAAATACCTTGAGAAAAGGCTGTTTCCCAGGTGTTACCTTTTTCCTAAAAAGACACCATCATATTTTGTAGGGTTCCCACAGGGATTACGCAACACCTCCTTCCTCAGGGGCACGATTGCTGTGGCATTTTCTGCCTTCATTTATAGTCCAAACTTCTTGTCCTTTGGTGAAGGACTACTCCAGAGTGAGAAAAAGGGAGTGTTCCCAGAGCTGAGGGTCTGAGGTTGGTGAGCCCACAACTGGTAACCATATGTCATAGGGGTGCTCCTGTGTCGAAAAGTTGTTGACACGTTGGATAGGTACAAGAGAATAACAACGATTCAAAGGCTGGAAAATAGTATTACAATTAAATATATATATATATATATATATATATATTAATCAGTCCAAAAGATATAACTCCCAGATTTCAAGATCTTCCATGGGGAAAGCAGCTCGAAGGGTGGGTGATTCTCTGAGAGTAGGAAAAGGCAGACTGAGAGCCAACAGTCTGAAAATGAAGGTAGACATGTTCAGGCCAGAAATAAAGTGCAATTTTTAATAGTGAGGTAATTGATCATGGGAATAGCATGCCTGGGGACACAGTGGATTTTTTCATCAATTGGATGATGATGTCTTGCTATCTTTTCAGAGGTGTTAAATTGGAATTGTGGGTTTGAACTATAAGTTATTGGTGGGAGTCTTTGGGCTTTGTTAGGCAGAAGGTCTGATCAGCAGTTGTGATGGTCCTTTATGGCCTGAAGTCCATGAATCTTTGCCTTTCAGCATCTTTTTTCATTCTAATGATGAGAGTACCCACATCTTCTGAATCATACCTCTTGAGCACTGTCCTGAATTACTCTGCTGATAATTAGGGTTGGAGGCAGCTGAACTGAAGGACTGACAGCCACACATCCAGTTCGGGAGATCAATGCAGAATAGTTTTTTTCACAAATGTCCCTCCAGGTGCCACAGCACATTCCAGACTCTGCACCAGGATGCACACAACTGCTGGGTGCTGCCTGGGGATGGGGTGGGCCATGAGTTGCCTTCGTCCTCCTGCTGCTCTGGGGCCAGCACTCAGGAGACCGGAGGATTTTTAAAAACCATGGATAGGGCATAAAGAACAGGACTTAAAGTGACAGAAAAAATGTCTTAAACAGTGTATGATCCAGCTCTTGGGCTCCAGTTTATTGAACTGGACTACGTGCAGATCTGCTTGCTCATGTACAAGAACCCAAAGTCAGGTGACAGGGAACAGGGAACCTTTCTTACAGGAATGAGCTAACAACCCAGGCCTGAGCAGGACAGCAAAATAAAGGCTACCATTTGTAAATGAGCCTGGGGAACATCAGAGAGGGAGAGGAGCTTTTTCAGCTACAAACCTGTGGTGGCACTGCTGCCTTGGCCATAGGCAAATGGAGGTTGTGACCTAGAAAAATCCAAACCCCCAGACAACTGGGGTTCTGGAAGGACAGGCAAGACACCAAACTGTTTTCCAGATGGAGATGAAAATATTTCTGAACAAGACAGTCATCAACATAGGACAGCTTTTACATTCAGAGACAGGTGTTAAAGGTCCTTCGCTTTTGTGTTCTCCATTCTTAAATTTCCCAGTTCCCATTAACAAAGAGAAATCTTCCATAAAGCAAAGGATTTCCTATTTCAATATGGAGCAATAGCAGAACAACCAGTAAAGGAGAAACAAAAAACATGCAGCTCCAAAACCCGAGGGTGAGTCAGAATCAGGAAAAAAAATATTACAGAGAAACCAGTCCTGAAGCCAGCTATTTCAACACTTCCAGGAAAGTGTGAGCCATAAGAAACAGTTCAAGGAGGTACCTGCTGCTGGTGGGACTGTCAGCAACCTGCCCTCGCAGGACTGCCCCTGCAGCAATGCTCCTCCTGCTCCCTGAACCCTGGTTCCTGGTGCTGACGATATTCTTGTGTTTGATCTGAGCTCTCTCTGTTTCCCACACACACCTACATAGCACAGGAGAAATGCTGTAAAGGTGTTTATGAAAGGACATGCATTCCAGTGTCTTAAAAGTAGCCAGTTTTACTAGTTTTACCAAAAAAATCTTAGGATATTTTGAAATTTCTTCAAGTTTGAGCACTTCCTGAAAAATGAAGATGTCTTGACACAGATCAGGTGGAAGCAGGCAGAGAAATGCTGCTTTTACAGTAAGAAAAAGAGTGTTCAGCTGAGACTAAGTCACCAAACAAAACCTCTTTTCACCTCCAGCCCTGCAGCCCCTGTGTTTGTGTGCAGAGTGCCACTGAGGTCAGAACAAGGACTCTGCAGGACAAGGGTTAGCAAGTGGCTCGTGACAATTAGGATTTTTTTTTCCCAAGGAAAGAGAGAGGAGAGCTAAATCTGAGCACTCTGACCCCCTGCCTCCTGCAGCCCCACACTTCCTCCCTTGAATGTCTTTGCTCTCAGCCATGGGCCAGTTGGGGGCTTTTGTAACCAGAGGAGAAATGATCTCACCTCTAGGGAGAAGTCACCTTGATCCCTGGGAAAATGGCAGAGAAAGGAGCAAAGAACAGTTTACAGCTGAATGCAGGGGTACAGGAGGGCTGTCTCAGAGTACAGTCCTGCATACTTGTGTAAAAGTTGACACTAATGCCCTGGGCCAGGGCAGGGAG
Organism: Cygnus atratus; assembly: GCF_013377495.2. Taxonomy (NCBI): domain Eukaryota; kingdom Metazoa; phylum Chordata; class Aves; order Anseriformes; family Anatidae; genus Cygnus; species Cygnus atratus. The sequence continues at coordinate 10,893,715 of NC_066380.1, forward strand.
CACTGCAAAGCAGTCTCTCTTCAGACATTTATCAGAGTTCACATGGTTAACTGAAATATTTCTGCTCCTACAGCTTTAATTCATTCAGTGTAGTTCAGAAGCTTCTGATAATAAGACCTAATTTATAATTAGGCTTTATCAGTAATCAGTTAATTTATAGAACCCTAATTCTCATGAAGGTATTTCAGAGGTTTTGCTTATTATATTGCAGAGCTGATGCCCATAGACGACCAAATCACAGTGATAGGATGGAAACAAATTTCAGGGTAATCCTGCTGCGTAAGTGCTCTATTTATTTACTTCACATTTCATGCAGTAGGTGTAATACTGTATATCATTTATGCAGGCAGCCAGGGACAAGGGTACTTCATTCAAACATGTCAGGAATAGCATATCAATAGCAGGTAACCTTCCATGTGCATTTAGCCGGCTGGGGATTACAAGGATATGGGCTGAGATGTGAGACCCACACAAGGGAAGGGACAATGCTGGCTGGAATGGACTCATCCAGGGCTGCATGGTGAGAGGTATCGCCTCCAGGATTGAATCAGAAGCCCATGGAGAACAACAGAAAGCTTCTGAGGGGCTTCAGAGGGTTCAGGTCTAATAGATCCAATATTGCCAGCATGGATAAATATAAGCCAGTTCCCAAAAATTTCCATCTAGTGGGATATTTCTGGTAGAGCTGATTCCCTTGATGGACAGCCATCTCTCTCTTCTGGCTCTTTGAGATGTCCTCCCAAATTGTGCCAGCCTTTCTGTAACCATTTCACACTGCAAACTCATCTTCACCTTCCCATCATCTCCCTCCATGCTTTCAGACCTTCCCACGACTCTGTCTCCTGATTTCTCCCTCCCAGGCAGCATGTTACTCTCACCCGATCCCCTCCAATTCACTGGGAAAAAATCAGCATAAGCCCTCTCTCTCTTTCTCTCTTGAACCTTTCAAATCCCTTCTCTGTCCATTCATGCTTGTTCCTCTTCCAAATTAAGTGCAACCCACAAACATTCCTGCTGTGTTTGCTGTCAGAGAATTGACAGCTATTTTAAGACCTAGCCCAGGCACTAATGAGCCCAAATTGTTGCCTTGAAGTGTAACGCTCTCCTTGGTTGACTGTCCTTTCTCCAGCTCTTAAGCCCTCTGAGAGCTCCTAGCCAACCTGTTTCAATTAAATTTCAATTAACATATCTGAGCAAAATGTTATATGCTACGAAGTCTCTAGGAGGGCTGGATTAAAGTACAAACACAAGCAGCTCACCCCAGAGGCACTCGCTTCTGGGACTGTGTGGCCATATCAAAACCTCAGTTTGCTCTGAAAGGCATGGCCATTCCCCGCGGCGCTGTGCTCTGCAGCAGGCTGGCGAGGGCAGATGTGGTAGGAACTGTGAAAAGGGCCATGGACCCACCAGAGACCTCTCTGCCTGGGAGAGCATCTCGGGTGACGCTGTCCATATGGCGTGGCACAGTGGTGGCACCACCCTGGTCTTGCCCTCACTCCAGGAGGGTACACAGGCCTGCCCTGGGTTTCTGCCCTATGGTGACACCATGACTTTAGCCCAAGGGACAGGTTTCAGCAGTGTCAGAACAGGGATGCTCAATATTCTTCCCCACTCTCAGTGTAGGATTTCCTCCAAATTAAATTTTGCACTTGCTAGCAGAGCAGGGAGGTCTTTAATACTTGTCCTGCTCTCCCTGTTGGAGAGGCATGGTCCACATTTTCCAACACATCTCTTTAGCTCCTGACTTATTCTCTTTCAGTTTTGCCTCTTGTGCGCCTCACTCATCATTTGTGTTTATTTTACTGAACCTCGTTGTGTGAAGAGAGATTTTAGTGAGCCATTCAGGGTCTCAACTCCAGTAGCTGTGAGTCATCATCCATGGGCACTGCTCTTCCCATTGCACTTCTGCCTCATCAGCCCACAGGGTATTTCTATTATCTGCATATGCCATGGCAGTGCTACTCACACTGTTGTTTTCCAGCCCTTGTCTTTTCCCTTTGAACTCCACCATTCCTTGTTTAGATCCCTCCCACTCCCTGGTCCACTTCTAGGACAGGTTTTCTTTTATCCTCAAATCTCTGAGCTGCCTTTTCCTGATGCCACATCAGCCAATTCTCCTTCCTTGTAATTGCAGAGGAGCTGCAGTCTGTTGTGCTTTAATTAAAGTGTATTAGTAGTGGCATGTTATTGATTTACTATACATTTGCATTAGCTGAGTACTTCACACTCTTATCTGATGGGCAGAGGATTGATACAGTGCTCTGAACCTCCCTTGATGAAATACAAATGAGAGATGCAGAAGGCCCACCTGGGTAGATCTGCAGAGTGCTGGCTGGTTGGCAGCAGATTCTGTTATTGCCAGCCACAAATCCCAATGAGAAGGTGTGATCCTTGAAAAATGGTTTTATTTAGACTGGCAGAACTTTCCAATCAAAATCCTTGAAGTTTCATGCTTCTGTCCTTATTTCCTTGCTCAGAGCATAGAAAAGTTTTGGCTTGTGCCCCTTCACACTGCGTGGGAACTGCCCAGCACAGTAAAATGCGCAGAAAATTGCAAGCAAGGTCATCCCTTTGGAGAAGGCTCATAACACGTGGAAGCCATGTCATGAAGGATCATGCCTTACAGTCCTGTGACTGCAGATACCCTCTAGGTCTGCAGGGGCACCTATTCTTGCCCCTACTGGGGTGAAGAGGCAGCTCTTGGGCTCCAGGGAGTCACCCCACCAGTGGCACAGCTTAGCCAGAGCTATGTTGGTGTCATGCCATGAAGCAGATCTCCTCCTCTTTCCATCCCAGAGCCTTTGCAGAGATGGGTACATTTCAGACAATATTCTCTTTTTACCTGGTGAACATCTCCTCTCTTCTCCATCACATGCTGCACTGAGTGGCCTATTTATAGGGCAAAGACAGGAAGGGAACGTGGCACATCTAAATGAGCGCAATGCTCTGCAGCCCATGCAGATGAGACAAATTTGGCAAGCAAACATAGAAACTGGTCATTCTGCTGCAATTTCAATTAACTGATTAGGGCATGCAGGGCTCTGGATGGGGTCAGGTCACCAAAAGGGCCCCATAAGGGATCCTAGTTGATCGGAGCTGAGCATTTGGAGTGGGGCAAGCTGCATTTTACAGCTTTTGCTCAGTGTTGGGGTCATGTGTGATGCTAAGCCATGCAGAAAGTCCTGGCCAACATGGGATGTGTCTGTAGTCCTGATCAGGGGGCATGGTAGGAATGTGGCCGTTTGCCTGCTCATGAGCATGCAGGCTGCCCCACAGAGGCACTGAGGAGCCCTGTCTTGGCCGGCTCCAGCAGGGTGCCCCAGGTCTGCTTTCCAGGATGAACTGGACTTTAGTCTGTAAGGGTCTGCGTTGGGGTCCAGCCCCACATGCCCTGAACATGTGCAAGAGCAGAGGCAAATCGCACTGGCCCTGCTCTGGAAAGGTGCTTTGGCCCCACAGCCGGTGCTCCTTAACGGCCTTTAATGTCACGTCTCTGCACAGGTGCTATCGGCTCCTGGGTGCTGTGTTCTCTGGCTGGCACTTCTGCACTGACTGCTCTAGACCAAACCTTCCTCTGCAGGCTCTTCCAATGACATCTCTGTGGCAGCTTTCATGTCAATGAAGCCAGGATCTGAGCCAAGCAGTAGCACATGGTCATGGTCAGCACGCTGGTCTTGGCCAGTCAGAAGGTCTTGTGGACATGGCCAAGAGGAGCTGCTTTGCTCTCGTTTGCTGGAGCTGAACCACTGGGAGACCCCTTTTTTGGCATCTTTGGCTACCTTCTGCAACAGCAGCAGTCGCTGGAGCTGAGCTGGTTTGTTTGCAGTGTCTAACAGACCGGCTCCTGGAAGGCTCAAGTATTTGAACTTGCCTCTCTTACTGCTTCTTGCGAGCATCTGAGCAACACTGTGAGGATCTTTGCAATTACTGACAGTGAAACCACATCTCCCAGCGTGTGGAGCCTGGAATTCCCCGTGCTCAGACTAGCAAAGGCTCTTCCCTGAAAAGTACCCATACCCAGGGTTGTGGCTTTCCTCGTTAATTTTAGAACTGATTGAAATTTGTGTCCTAAAAAGCAGATTTATCAAGATGCAAATATTTCATAGGGCTGTAGAGTTTTCAATGGATATTTATATTAAAATACTTGAATAAAGTCATAACTATTTTTTTTCTCATTAAAATTACGATTAACAATTAACATACAGCAAAAGTTTTGATCTTACTGGCAAGCATTTTTTCATTTTCTTTTTAGAAGAATTTTTCATATCCAGGTTTATTTTAAACAAGTTGCAATATGGTATCCATTTTTAAAATGCACCGTACAGAGCATAGGCTTACAGTAAAGTTACAGTAGCAATACTGAAGAAATAAGAAGTCTGAAAAAAACAATGTTAAAAGTATTATGACAGATTCAGAATTATTGTGCTAATATTCTTTTTACTGGGCTTTTTTTCTTTTTTTAAATATTGAAATGCATGCTACAGGGGAGATTTACTTTTCTGTCCTATTCTAGTGATCAAGGATCCCTGTGCACTTAGGCACTCACATTTCATTTTAGATGGCACGCTTCAAATTTAAGACTTCAAATTTGTGAAATTCTTCAACAAAAGAGAGAAATCGCAAGGATTTACCCCACACCTGCACACTGCTCGGAGCACTCAGGCTCCTGGGCATCCTCCCTGGGCAGTTGGCAAGGTTTCTGTGCTGAGTGTCCTGCTGCCAGGCCCCCTAAATGCAGCGCTGTAGTGACCTGGGGCCACGTTTCTGCTGTAAAGGTCAGATTCTCAGCACCAGTCCTTGCGGTGACAGCAGCCGGTCCTTGCTGGGAAATGCACTTTCAAGCTCTCCACCAGACCCTGGTCTCTGTTTCTGGGCACATTGAGGGACAATGGGACACCCATGGGTGCAGACACAGGCTATGGCTGCCTCATCACCCCAGCTCTGTGCCAGCCTAACACCCCCAACTTCAATGCCTTTTCATTACTGCAGAGATGAACAGAATCAAAGCTTGTGATGCTCAATGTACCTGTAAGATATCATTTTCTGCTCATTAGATGGTCAGAGAAATCACAAAACGCAGAGCAGAAGCAGCTCAGCCACCCACAGGAAACATCCCCACATTGGTGTCTGCAGCAAGGCCAAATAAAGACTTTTTGCCCTGCAAGAGGGTTTGCACCTCCCAGATCATTGCAAAGTGCAGAATCCTGGGAATTCACCATGCATGTTGTCTGCGGCTGTCTACAAGCCCCGAGATGAGTCTGGAAGAGGAGCCAAACACTCAGCCCATGCCTAGGCTGGCTGAGTTGATTCAGCCATGTTGGCTGAATGCTGGCTCATGCTCTGGTCCCAGCAGACCCTGCAAACGTGGGGCAGAATGACTCCTGTTAAGCTCCTTGCCCACACACGGTATGGCCATGATCAGCGTGAGCCCCTCAGCCAAGGAAACTTGACCTCAGGCTCAAGGATCTGAGGGTCAAGGATCCCTTGAAATCTGAGGATCTCAAGGATCAAGGGTCCGAAAACCGGTGTGGGCACAACCACCACTTGCTTAAATTCAAGGCATGAGGGTTTGGGGCTGGTTTGGAAGTAGAAACCAGCTCCCTGGACATCAGTCTGTGCACTGGTACAGCACTCCTGCTTTCTGCCAGGTTGGTCTGAGCATGCTGTGCCCTCCAAGAGAAAAGGTAAACATTTGACAGCTTTAAATCTTCTGCATTTTACACGCACCATCTGCCTTGGGGGAACAATTTAGCAGCAGAAGCAAACCCCACCCCACTGGAAAATCCCAACACACTTTGGGAAGTCCCATACAACAGGTTATCTGCAAAAATAAGATTGTGGACCTGCCCGTGCAATGGCACCATGAAGAGCCCGCTCTGCTCCCTTGCCCAGGGCTCCCTGCCCACCCCAGGCAGCCTCCTGCCCACGCTTCTGCGGCTTTTATATGCTTGCTCTCTGCCAGTGCCCGAGCCAGCAGCTCTGTGCCGGCCACTGCTACCCTGTGAACTCTGGGCTAAAGTCCCAGCAGTCAGGCAGCTTCCTGCCGTTCCAGGTGGATGAGATGCCTCAGCATTGATCTTCTCCACCCCAGAGATGTTCTGCTGCACTCAGGTAGACCTTTGGCAACTCTGCCATCTCCTGCTTGCCCAACAAGGGGTTCCTCACAGTTGGGCCTCTCATCCCCACTGGAAAAGACAAACCTGTAAGGTTTGTCCCCTCTCAACACCCCAGCCCACTGCACTCCTCGCTCCTCTCCAAGGGTCTGTCCACACAGAGTCCAACTCCAGACAGTCTGCAGTGCTAGCAGTTGAGTGACTACATTCAAATGCTCAGAAAGCTGTAAATAAGCAAATCTTCCAGGTAATTTAAAATAAATCTGAAATGAGAGAGAGTTGGCCTATATTAATCTCAACGAGTTTTCAGCAAAATGTATGCAAAAGCACATTTCCATATGGAGGATGTTTCATTAACTGACAAAGATGAGCTAAATATCTCAGTCTCTTTTCTTCGCTGTGGATGCAGCAGCTACTTTAAGTAGTTGGGAGTTCACAGTTATCTACTCCTGCACCTTTGTTTAAATTGATTTGCAGTGGTGTTTTATTGGCCTTGCTGCATAAAAAAGCTCAAAGAAAACAAAAATGTTAGACCTCATTAGAAGACCCAGAACAAGCATTAGTCAACCTGTGAGCTTTACCCATCCCACCACCTGGAGCAAACTTCAGCTTGTGCTTGCATCTAGCTGTTAAATTATCATCTCCATTGAGTTCATTATTCTTCTGCTCTGAGGTGCAGAGGCACCACATCCTGCTCCCCACAGTGAAGCCTGGGGAGCATGGTGCAGAGCCATGCACCACCCCAGCTTGCACTGGACACAAAACCATCCTCTTTCTTCCCACCAGAAGATATTCCCTGACTTAATTTTAATCCCTGCCTTTCACAGGCCATGTGCCACAAATGTTCTGTTTAAAGTAACTATTTCAGCCTCCATAAGAACACTCTGTCTTCACAAACTTGTACCTTTTCCTAAAATTCTCCTCTTGGAACAAACGTGTTTTATGGAAAGTTGGAGGGAAATCAATTTGGCCACATTTTCATTAGGAGAGAAGGGGAAAATCATACTATTTTCCTACCTTGGAAAAAAAGAAAGAAAGAAAGAAAAAGAAAGAATGAAAGAAAAAGAAAGAAAGAAAGAAAGAAAGAAAGAAAGAAAGAAAGAAAGAAAGAAAGAAAGAGAAAGAAAAAGAAAGAAAAAGAGAAAGAAAGAAAAGAGAAAAAGAAAGAAAGAAAGAAAGAGAAAGAAAGAGAAAGAAAAAGAGAAAGAAAGAAAAAGAGAAAAAGAAAGAAAGAAAGAAAAAGAAAGAAAGAAAACTACATTTTTCATACAATGCAAACAGCTCTAAAATCCTGGAAGTCTGCATTCTCCTGCATTCTCCTGCTTCAGCTGGGGGTGCAAACAGGAGCAGGAGATCATAGAGGCAGACAAGAGTCAAAGTCATGTAAAGGAGGAAGATAAATGAGCCTGAGCATTCTGACAATTTTTTTTGGCCACAAGTGTGATAAATTAGGAAAATAGAAGAAGAAAATAAGAAACTTTTGAACAGATAAACAAACCCTGATGTGTCCAGGTGGAACACTTCGCTTCCGGTTCCACAGTTCCTACAGTCGTTCATGTACATACCTACTTATCTCTATATATTCCATATGCTTTAAGGAACAGGTTGTTCTGCTGGGATACAAGAATGCATTCTCCCAGTAAACCAGATAAAAATACAATAATCTCAGTCCCTTCTTAAATGGCAGAGGGAGGAAAGCAGGGAGGGATTCAGAGAAGCCTCCAGTGGCATGTGATTATTTGAAGACCCACCAGTGAAAGCCTTGTCATACATCATCTGGCTTGGCTGCCAGGCCAGGACTGGGAGGAGCTGGGAGGTGTCTGGGGGGAGTTACTCACTTTCTTGTTCTTTGTGTGATTTTATGATATACTGTCACTGCAACAGAAGTTCTGTATCCCAGATATCCCACAAAACTCATGTCTTCTCCTCATGGCTTACTGCAGTAGATACTGTCAAGTCAATGTCAAGCTTTCTTCAGGAATCTGCTTCTCTGAAGGGAAGTTTTATTTCAGACTAATTGTCTCCGCTAAAGTCATGGGGAACAAGACTTTTCTTTGTGGTTTAAGAGAAAGACCCTTTCCTTCCATGTTTTCTGCTCTGTTCTTCAGTGGTTAGAGCATGTCTGATTACTCCTTCAGCCTATATCCTTTGCCAAGAAATGCCTTGATCAACACTGCTGGGGTAACCCTGATAGCAGGGAGACCACAAAGAGCAGAGCTGCTACTGAAGGAAGTTAAGCACACTCAGACTAGAATTAAAGTGCTCATTTTTATTAACATGTGTTAATTAATTATTGGAACAAGATACTGAGAGACACAGTGAATTCTCTGCTGCTAGATCTCTAAGGTAAAACTGAATCATTTTCCAAAGTAAGATCCTTCCCAATCCTGTGCTGCTACCTGGATGGGGCTCTGCGTGAACCTAAAAGATCTCAGCAACCTTCAAAGCAGAAGGTCAAAGAACCAAGTGGAGTAAGAGCTAAACATGACTCAGGAGATGATGGCTCACATCATCATTTTATTGCTGTTGAAGTCTGATGTTCAGAGCCGTTTCATAGAATGAAACTGGCTTTAACCTTCTACCCCTACCTTTACAGTTGAGGTGAATATTAATTAAAGTAAATCAGGCTATTGAACACCAACAGAGGTAGGCTGCGTTAACAAACATTCCCCTCTTGTTTCTTTATAGGTTTCTGAATCTCTGCTGAAGCTTTTGAGGGGGAGAGATGCCATTGCTAATTTGTTTGCTTAGTAAAAAAGGGATCAATGTTAAAAAAGCTCATCAATGTTAAAGCTCATCAATGTTAAAAGCTCATCAATGTTAAAAAGCACAAGTTTGTGATTCTCTTCAGGGTAGGCATATGGGTGGGATCAATCTCATTGATAATCTCTTGGTTTGCGTGAGACCTTCCACTGGGAAAGGGAACTGTGCTCAGCACTAGAATTAAAACCAGAAAGGAGTTTCTTTCTTAACTCCTGTATCTCCCAGCTTCCCCCTGTTTCCATGGGGCTGGGACCAGTGAGTTGTTGGGCTAACATCTCCAGAAATGAGCCAGTCCTGAGAAAAGAGTGCCAAGAAAGAGAGAGCTCCACCTCTTTCTTGAACAGTTTACTCCAGTGATTAACTGCCCTCATTGCTAATATTTGTGCCCAGTTTCCAATTCAAATTTTACTGACTTCAGCTGTTGGTGATGGTTCTTTTCATGTTCTTCTCCACTAAACAAAAAACCTCTCTAGTATCTCATATTCCCTGCACCCGTGTCATTTGCTGCTCTCCAGCCACTGAGGGGACACAGGACCACCCCAGAGCTAGTCCCAAATAACTCCTCCAGAACACTCAGTATGGATGCTGACTCATAAGTGCCCTCACAGCCAAGAAGGCTCACGGTATCCTGGGGTACATTCAGAAGTGTTACCAGCAGGTCAATGGAGGTGATCCTCCCCCTCTACTCAGCCCTGCTGAGGCCACACCTGGAGTACTGTGCCCAGTTCTGTACTCCCCAGTACCAGAGGGACATGGAGCTACTGGAGCTAGTCCAGAGGACGGCTACGGAAATGATGAGAGGACTGAAACACCTGTCGCATGGGGACAGGCTGAGAGAACTGGGCCTGTTTAGCCTGGAAAAGAGAAGACTGAGGGCAGACCTCATTAACATGTATAAATACCTGAGGGGAGGGTGTCGGGAGGATGAAGCTGGTCTCTTTCCAGTTGTGCCCAGCGACAGGATGAGAGGCAACGGGCACAAGCCGAAGCACAGGAGGTTCTGGCTCAATATGAGGGGGCACTTCTTTACTGGGAGGGTGACAGAGCTGGGACCACTGGGACAGGTTGCCCAGAGGGGTTGTGGAGTCTCCTTCTCTGAAGGTATTCAAAACCTGCCCGGATGCCATCCTAGGCAGTGTGCTCTAGGTGATCCTGCTTGGCAGGGGGGTTGGACTAGATGATCTTCAGAGGTCCCTTCTGACCCCAACCATTCTGTGATTCTGTTTCACTCTAAAGATCTGCTCATATTGAACTGCATTGGTGTAGACAGTTTACCGCTCTCCAGACAGAGAGAAAAGGATTCCAGTTTATTTGGGCAGGGTCTGTTACCAAATAGTGTATAATGATGGCAAATGTACAGTGTACCACAAGAATGGAGAAGAGATCAAAACTCTCCAAATAGGACTTTGTGGCTGGTAGGCAAATGGCTGAACATGGTAGCATCTTCAAGTTGCATTAATAGGGTTTGGGCAGGGCTTAAATCTGTACTGGTCCAAAGAGTCTGGTGGTGTTTGAAGGCTTACCTTCTGAACACAATGGCAAATTTGTGTGTAAACATGCCAGTTTACACACAAATGAGCACAGAAGTTATTCAGGCTGTAGTTGCTGTGTTCGAGCTGTCAAGTGGAAAGGCTTTCCAGTCTCTTTTACTGTCACCAGCAAAACAAGGACTGACTACGGCTTCCTAGTGCATGTGTGCCACCCTACAGCAGGTTACACAGGATGGAAATTAACATTGTGTCTACATGGCAGTGTCTGCCAACAAAGTATGACTTTGGTTTAGCTTAAACCAGCTTCTAGCTGGCTAAATATAGACAAAAGAAACTTGGTCCCATATTTAATGACAGGATCTCTAGGCAGATTTTCATCATTTAAAGATACTGCTTTTAAGCCATGCTATGGTCTCTATTACTGGGTTTCATCAGCTTGACTCAGTTCAAAATGTTTTTGTATGTGTTCTGTTTGGAAATAAATGGTTCACAAAATACGATGCTCCAACTGAGATATAAGTAAACACAGACTGCCAAATTACTGCAGCTTAATGAGTTACTGCTCATCAGCTGAGCTGCAGGAACTGGCCTTGTGTGTACCCCCTTTGAAGTGTAATGTACTCACATAAGCCACCCTAAGAGGCTTTAGGTAGGGATTCTTGTTTGGGCAAGGCTTCACAATGGCTGGTGCTGGGATTCTTGAGAATTAGGTGGCTGCTTTGCTAATATTTTCCTCCTGTCCTTGCCTCCAGTTGAGTCTCTACTTCATAGACTAGTTCTAAACAACATCTCTGAGCTTTTATCTGCAGGTGACAAACAGAGGCATACAAACTGGATTGGCAGGAACACAAAGAAGGCTTTCATCTCATCATTGCACGAGGCACTTACAGTAACTTCTCAAGGAAAAAGAGATTATGCATCAACATTGTGAGCATAAAGACAATTTAAAAGGGATGTTAAGAAACTTCATGTCAGGAAAATATAGAACATCTGCAAACAGACGAGTATTCAGTAATAAGCTACGTCAACAATCTTGGAGGAAAGAGCCTGTTTTCTTGCAGTGACAGGCCCATAGAATATCCCAAAGGAGATTTTAACAGGCTAAAGTGCTCCTTGTGGTCAGAAAAATAAACTGGCTGTGTGCCACAGTTATGGCTGCTTGGCTGTTTTTGTTTCACCTGCTTGAAGTTCCTTGCTGCCTGTCTCTGCGGCAGCTCACAGCTTGGTTCACCCTTGGCGCAGGGTGGTGTGAAGGTTTGCTCCAAGACTGTGACACCTACTGCCCTAGAAGACTTCTGGACTTGACATAAAAGCTACCATTTGGTCTCCTGGTAGTTTATGGAATTTATGGTATTTTGCCCTTGTGCTTGGCAGGACCAAGCGTGGGGTGAAAGAAGCAGCCAGAACAGTTGCAGGGCATACTGTGCTCCTTTCTGGAGGACACTGTCACCAGCAGTGCTGTGCAGGAGTATGCACAGTACTTGTTATTATTATAATAATCCAGGATGACAGGGAAGACTCAATCACTAACTAATAAGCTGTCTTAACTAGTTATTAATCCACTAATTAATGGATAACTAATTGTAATACATATTTATTTCCAGTCGTCAGTAAACACTTCTGCAGCCAATGCTTTAGATGTGTGTTCATCCACCAGGAAAGCACTGAACTGAATTTACGCGCTCTAGCAAACATTGACAGATCTGCCAGGGTGATCTGATGTCTGGGTTTCTCCTGTTGTCTTCACCTCTTCAGGGCTCTGTGCTCCTGCCTCTGCCAGCTGGATACAGCATCTGTGCCAGCTGGTGGGGTTTCCAGCATCTCTGAGATGTGCCTCCACATGAGCTTGCTGCCTTCTGCTGTGGTTACAGTCAATGGAGGCTGGCTTGGAGGCTTGGTGTGGTCCAGGCTGTCAGCACTGGGCACACCTGAGACATCCTGAGATGAGCCGTGGCCTGCTGTATAAGGCATTTTACTTACATCTGCTCTGGTGACTATGTCCAAACCAAAAGTGGCCGCCTCAGGTGGAGTTAGTCAAAAGACTGTTGCTTTTGCAATATTGTCTGCAATGCACTTTTTCAAATACCGCCCTACTGCACCATGCCAGGATGCCAGTGGGGACAGGGTGTGCTACACTTTCTCCAGATGCTGTTCTAAATCAGGGCAGGACAAATGTCCTGACAAATGAGAGCCTGAGGAAGCCAGTGGATGTTGACTGGTGTTACGTATTGTGTTTTGCCTCTAGAGCTTCAGGCCAGTGGCCAGACACAGCCATTGCCCCCTTGGTTTTAAGATGAAACCATGTGAGATGTGGGACTCAGCACAGTCTGGAGCCCGACCCACCAAAATGCCTGTCTGCAGTCCTGAGGAAGGCAGTTAAGTCCGAGATATATCCTGCTCTTTGACATTCCTATTGAGTGAGGCATCCCAGTGCTCAGCTCCTGCCAGTGACAGCCCTGGAGCCTAAGCTCTGCAAAGTGGGCATCTGCCAGAGCAGTGCAAAATCCACCCTGAGGTCCAGGTGCTAGATTTCAAGCACTGGTTGTTGTCATGAGTCCTAAGACCTCTTGAGCTTTATGATGCAGAATCTTCTGCAGAAGAACTGAGCTCCTCCAGCTGAAGATTCTGTCACCTCCAGCCACTTGCGGCTCCCTGTTTGCCTGCCATTCTGATGGCAGGAAGAAATGTGTTAACTGATTTTGCCTGCAGGGGATTTGGGGGTGCTCCCACTGCCCCCGCACATAACAGAGCTGGTCAATGGGCAGGAAGGAGCAGCGGGGGAGGTGGCCACGTCTTTGCTGCTTCAGCCATCCGAAAGTGAGCCCGCACCTAGCAGGGAGGACAGAGAGAGCCAGAGGACTAGCAGTGGAAGGACTGCGCAAACCATCTGAGTGCAAGCTGCTTCCTGCATGTGTTGGCTTGGCAGAAAGCAGTATTTCGACTGCAATGTTTTAAACGGCAGTAAGCATGAAGGGTGTGAATTATCTGACTCACAGCAGATGCCTGGTGCTGTTTTAAGTACCTAGATGTTTGGCGGTGATTCCTCTCGACTACCCTGAACACCAGCACGATGTTGTTCCTGGGAGTGACTGCATTTAGCACACTTTGCACAGAAAGATGTCTATGCCATCTGCATGGGCTGGCTCGCAGTGCCCAGCCAGGGTGAGACTTGCTGAGGTTCACCTCTTACAGATGTCTTCCAGTCCCTGATGCTTTTCCAGCCACCTACTCCTATTTGTCGAAATGGCTATTTCTCCCCAGATCTGTTCTTTTTCCTTATGGGGTGCCTTTCTGTGAGCTCAGACTGCACTGAAAGAACCCTCTCCCTGGACCAGGCAGGCCTGTGCCTTCCTAAGGACAGTCCAACACACACGGCTCGCCAAGAGGGCAGGAGCTCTGCTCTGCCAAGCGGTGGGTAGGTGACACCAGGCCACCGTCCCCACCCAGCCCCAGCTGTGGCATTGAGCTGGGCTGCAGGAAGGAGAGGTGTCTGCTCAGCACACAGTGACGGCAACGCTGCAACTTCACTTTTGGCCTGGTTTGATCCTGAGTCTTCCCTTCTGCTACTGCACATGGTGCTGATGGCTTGTGGGGCCTTTCTTCTGTAGGAGCCTGGCAGACAGGGAGACAGGTCAGAGGTCCTCTTGCAGAAATGACTTACGGCAGGCGTGATGGAGGAGGACAGTATGCAGGGGAGTATAAGTGGGAGACAGTGTGTGTTTGTGTCTGTGAACTGGTTTAGTTGCTTTTGACCACCGTGGGATGCAAATGCCTGCTGATATCCCCATGAAGCAGACTAGTTGGTCTGCATGAGAACCTAGACAGCTGAAGAGCCTTTTCTGGACTAGCTGGTCAATGCATTTACACTGCATGTGGGCATCTGGTTCAGAAGAGTCATCTCCCTCTACTTAGAGAAATTCCACACAGGATATTCACACATGTAGGCACTGAAATATGGATGTGTAAGCCTCTTCCCCTGTATTAATTGCTTAGGGCTTTTCTTTTCTAGACTGAAATGACACAGATGAAGATCTTAAGTATATAGTCCTTCCTGCCAACAACTGCCTTTCCCAAGTTTTGACTGAATTTCTACTTAATGAATCCAGCTTTGTCATTTAGGGGATGTTCCGGCAATAAGATATGACAAGGTGTGAATTATAGTACAATAATTCATGCCTAGAGCATTGTCAGGCACAAGGCTGAAAGCTGAGTGCTGTCCATGCAACTCAGCGTGAATTATTGCACCATAATTCAAGCCCCAAGGAAACAATAAGGGACTAGCCAGAGACTATCAATACAAAGAAAAAATTGGGTTAAATCTATTAATTTTATTTAGGTTGCTGGATTAAAAAGAAAAATTATGCTCTTTGTAACATTTCCTTCTGTCCATCCCTGTGTTTTCTTTGCAGAGAAGTGAAATTAAACAACAACAAAAAAAATGCACAGCCATGCCTGGCTTAATGTAGAATGGGAGAGAGTATGGTCCAGGCTCCTTGAGGGGAGAACAATGAGCTGTGGGCATAGCAGCTGGCAGCTACCTGCTCATTTTCCCTCTTCCCTGTTTTAAATATTCAGCACCTGTCACTGGATCCAAAAGCACTTTCCAAATGTAGCACAAAGTATGCACATGGATCATTCACCTGCCAGGGAAACGATGCTGAGCTCAAGGGAGGGCACGGAGAGCGCGAATGGGAGTGTGTTCAATGAGGTGGGACCTGAGGCATGGGGTTGGTCACACACAACATAGACCTGTGGCGAGTTGCATCTGATGCTCATCCTGAAGACAACCTTCTCCTTCACCCAGGCTAAAAAAAAAACTGACTGCAGAAAGTGGACTAAGAATTGGCAGCAGCAAAAGGGATATCACACCAGAGCCTCTGCACAGGTCAATGGCTGGGCTTCTTTTGCTTCTTACTGCATTTGATGTCCAGTAGGACATGCAGCAGAGACTTTAGAAATGGATTTGCTGAACATTTTAAAGGCAGTTCTGGTGTAGTCACTCCATAGAAGACCACGCTTGTGAAGTATTTTTTTTAATCTGAAAAAACAGAACAGCTCAAAGTTTTTTCTGTCCCTGAGTTTCATTCAGCCCTTTCTAGAAACTTTCTGGAGTTTAAAAATAAAACTACCTATTTTCTAGGGTTCTGTGATAGATAATCTGCCTCCAGAAGCCCCTATAAACAACCCTATTTTGCACTAGGTATCATCCAGCTTGCCCATCTTTTGGGGCTACGTACCCAACAGCCCAAAAAATTTCTTCCAGCATTTCTTCTATTGAACAAGGGGGCAAGGTGTCTTCACCCTGCAAGATGTCCTTCTCTCCATATGTCTTGATTTCTTTGTAGGAATGTCTCCAGTCCCTCCACTGCAATGAAAGACCCGATACAGCCCTGACCAAGAGGAAGTCCTCTTCCTCCCAACAGTGGTCACCTCTGAAAACCAGGCAGCAGGGATTCAGGGTTGGCTGCTGACCATGGTAGACCTAGCATGAAAGGAAATTCAGGGATATCCAGAGCAAATTTTTAGTGATCATTTGGACCTCAGTTACCCTCTCAGTATAGATTTCATTTTGAAATGTCTCTGAGTTAATTGATTGTTGCTTCAGACAGCTATTCATTTTCAAATAATTATTCTAATTATTTTTCATCTAGCTATCTTTCTGCTCCTATGTCAGGCAGTCTGACATAGCCTTGAAACTACTTACCTGCAGGGTCCCACACGAGAGGCTGATTTTCAGTTTTGCTACTTGACAGTGGGACATAGCGACAGAGCAAGGCTCCAGGGCAGAGCCCCATCCCTGCTCCCATGGGATGCAGGTCCTGTCGTGGTGTCTACCAGCAAAGGAGCACAGGACAACCCCACACGCCCTGCCACAGGGCTGCCCAGGCACAGCACGATACTCATCAAGAGTGGGAGTAGGTGACGGGCTCATGTCAACTCTTTGGACATCCAGGACATGTGCACTGCATGTTGTTTTCCACTGGCCAAAG
This sequence comes from Cygnus atratus, assembly GCF_013377495.2. Classification (NCBI taxonomy): domain Eukaryota; kingdom Metazoa; phylum Chordata; class Aves; order Anseriformes; family Anatidae; genus Cygnus; species Cygnus atratus. The sequence continues at coordinate 10,910,071 of NC_066380.1, forward strand.
AAGGACCAGCATCCTGGGGCTGCTCCTCACCTCCGGGACTGTTTGTGTCCCTAAATCACCTGCCCATGTTAGCACAGAAAGCTGCAACAGATCTCCCTTAGCCTTTGACACTGCAGGAGATACCAACTCTCTTCCAGTCCCGGTTCTGCTGATAATGACAATGGACTCCCTGCAAAACTGAGCATTACTTTTATGGATTTATTTACCATATCACTTACAATGCCATTCAAAGATACCAAACAAAAACAGAACTTCTTTCCCAGGATTTGCACATACATAAGATGCGATCTCAGCTCCAAAGACTAAAAACAGACAGTCTTTTTCAGTCTAAAATCAGCCAAGAGGAAATAATAACGGGTGGAAATACAATGGCAATGTTGATTAAAAAGTCAGTCGTATTCAATAAGATTGATTTTTTAAATCACCAGTTTTCATTACACTTCTCAAAATTTTGAATTATCCTAATTGATCAAAAATATTTCAGAACGTCTTTGTAAGTTAACACATTACAGATGGGCTCAATGGGAATCCCTCCATTATTCTGATGGAGACCCAGTTTTCCAGCTCTTCCATTCGTGCCCATGGATTTGTTCTTGCCTGGCATTGCACAGTGTGGGAGCTGGATATGTTGGAGGGTCTTTTGAAGCATCAGAGGAATTTCTTCATAAGAAATTCATGGGGTCATGAGCATAATGGTTGGACTTGATGATTTTAGAGGTTTTTGTCAACCTAAATGATTCTGTGATTCTATGATTATATATTGAAGAAAGATAGGAAGCAATATAAAGAAAAAAAATAGTTGTGATATCTTATCTGTCCATAAATGAGAGGATATGGCAATTTTTGCTGTATTGATAAGTAGTAATGTGTGCATGGTGCAACACATTAGCTAACATTGTGGGAAAGGCTGGTTTGTGGGCTGGTACGTGCCATCACACCCATGCTGGATGCGCCTGTCTGCGGGGTATCTAAAGTAAACTTGCCCTTTTCTGCAGGATATTACTGTGGGAGGTGAATGCTGGAGACCTCCTGCAGGCAGTAATAAAACATCAGTGGCATCTCTAAATATTATATATGATAATTTTCTAACACAAAAGGGATGGCACCTAACGTGAGGTAATTCTATTTTAGATCTTATTATGATGGATAAAGATGAATTGATCACTGAACTAGAAATCGGTGGTTGCCTAGAGACCGGTGATCATGACCTGATTACATTAATTATGGGATAATAAAAGACAGTCCCGACCAGTAATATATACCTGGTGCTTCTCCCTGGATCTGTTAAGCTGAATGAAGAGATGAGTGAAACTCATTGGGAAGAAAAATAAACATGTAATAAATGAGTGAAAAATGAAAAGTTCCTGCTAAGAGTTCACAACCTGACTAAAAAGTTATATTTCCACTCTCATTTTTCAAGAATGGTATATGATTTTGAGGTCTTTCGAGGTGAACATGAAAGCAGCAATTAGAAACCAAAACAACACACAAAGAATAGAAAAAGGGGAAAAAAACTAGTAATCAAGATAATTTAACATTTCTGAGTGGTAGAAAATTGATAAGGGAAGCCAAATGCATTAAGAAAAAATGTAGCTGATGAGTTATAGATAATAGGAGCTGTTATTATCAACAAGAAAAAGAAACCTAATTGTGGTATATACCCACTGCTTGAAAAAGATGTTTAAAATGATAAAATTAGATCATAAAACTAATAATGGTGAAACAGAGAAGATCCAAAAATGTCGGAGTGTCATTATCTTGGTCAAGCAGCTCATAAGCTCCTCGGGGCATTGGAAGAAGCTTAAATTTAGAGAGTCTACAAAAAACTTGCTCCTTGACGGTTTTATGGAAGTATTGCAAATGGTACATTGCATGTCGCCTGGATTTTTTGAAATATGGCATTTGCCACCCTTTGGTCATGGGTGTGAACTATGCCACAGACTTCTGCTCTTCCTAAGCTTGTACTCTGCCATTGTACTTACAGTCTTTAAAAAACATGTCTTTAAAAATCATGGCAAATTGCCCTTTCTTATTTTGTATAGATTTTATCTAGGGACAGCTGCTGGCTTATAGCCTGCTCTTGTAGAATATTTTGTAAAAAAAACAGACAAAATAATGATTATTTTTAATCTAGAGTATAGATTATTTGTATAACCCCCATTAGTAAAATAGCTGAGCCCCTTGCAGTCTCTCATATATTTATTCTTGCAAGAAGCAATGAAGTAGAGAATAGGATTAAGGTAGGTTAATAGGTCTTGAGTGGAGCTCACAGAGAAGAAACAGAGTGTGACTCCACAAGTAGTAGGCTGGGTCCTGCTCCCCATGAAGCCATGACAGGGCCACCACCAGCAGTGTCCATGTCCAGGTACTTACTTAAGCTTGTAAGGAGGTTTTCTGTCCTGTACTGATCTCCATGCTACTGCAGCCTTGTAGTTCAGTTCCTACCAGCACTCAGAAGTTCAGGACCTTGCTAAAGATGGGTGGGGAAGACGTTACCATCAAAATTGCTGGGGGAGTTGGTGGCACCTCTATTTCCCACCCGCACGCAGGGAAAGCTGATGGGGTAGAAGGGGACGAGCCCAGACCAAGGAATGCCTTACCCAAAGGCAGTTGACAAAGCTGGGGCACTCGTAGCTCACCAGCTTTACTGGCTTCCTCCTGCCTGCTGGGGCTCCCTGGCAGCCAGAAAGTTCCCCTTTGCCTCTGCACCAGCCTTACCCAGACAAAGGGAGGCATTTCCACATCCCATTTTGCATAATGACCAAGAAATTGTCCCTGTATGTCCTACCTGTTCCTCAGCACCCCTTGAGAAGACCCTAGTCTTGCTGCTGCTTGCACTACAAGGGTGAAGGTACCCAGATCCTGAGCTGCAGCAGCTCCAATGCCCCAGTGCAGCTCTATGGGAAGGAGGTGGGGGGGTGATGGGGGAAGGGATGGCATCTAGAGGGACCTGGACAGGCCTGAGAGGTGGGCCCATGAGAATCTCATGAGGTTCAACAAGGCCAAGTGCAAGGTCCTGCACCTGGGGCAATCCCAAGCAAAAATACAGGCTGGGTGATGAATGGATCGAAAGCAGCCCTGAAGAGAAGGACCTGGGGGTGCTGGTTGATGAGAAGGTCAACATGAGCCAGCGATGTGCACTGGCAGCCCAGAAAGCCGACCATATCCTTGGCTGCACCGAAAGCAGCATGGCCAGCAGGGTGAGGGAGGTGATTCTCCCATGAGACCTCACCTGAAGCTATGTGTTCAGCTCTGGGGCCCCCAGCACAAGAAGGACATGGAATTATTAGAACAAGTCCAGAGGAGGCCATGAGGATGATCAAGGGGTTGGAGCACCTCTGCTACGGAGACAGGCTGAGGGAGTTGGGGTTGTTCAACCTGGAGAAGAGAAAGCTCCAGGCTGACCTTACAGTGGCCTGCCAGTGCCTAAAGGGGGCTGCAGAAAGCTGGGGAGGGACTCTGTGTCGGGGGTACTGTGACAGGACAAGGGGTAATGGCCTTAAACTAAATGAGGGTAGGTTTATATTAAATACGAGGAAGAAATTCTTTACTTGGAGGGCGGTGAGGCCCTGGCTCAGGCTGCCCGGAGGAGCTGTGGGTGCCCCATCCCTGGCAGTGCCCAAGGCCAGGCTGGATGGGGCTGGGGGCAGCCTGGGCTGGTGGGAGGGGTCCCTGCCCATGGCAGGGGTTGGAATTGCATGGGCTTTAAGGTCCTTTCCAACCCAAACCATTCCAAGATTCTGTGATTCTTTTATTTCTACAATATCAGGAGATCCCCCTTGGGAATGGGGATTCCTGGCCAGCTATTGATCAAACATAGGCCTTGCCACAAAGAGCCTCCAGTCTTAAAGCAACAGCAAACAGAAAAAGCGGAAAGACAACTGCTTCAGAAACTGGTCGTATTTAGTAAAGTGTAAGATTTTTGCTAAGCTGCTGAGCTCTCTGGAAAGTCATAACCAGTCCAAAGTGTTTCACAGTAGGTTTCAGTCCCGCTTTCAGTAGGTGGAGCTGGAGGCCCCGCTGCACGCCTGGGATCTGGGGGGACATTCCTGAGGGATCTTCCTGAAGGTTGTGAACCAGCAGCTCCGGACACCTCAAGCTTTTGGTGTGCCCCCAGAGATGCCAGGTAGGGGCGTGACTTTCTATAAAACACTGAGAGGAGCTGATCCCCACTTGAGCAAACCGATCTGATGCTGGTGTGCTGGAGTTGTGCTTTTGGGCCAAGAGGCCCAAAGTGCAACCAAGGGTGCTCCCTAGAACCAAAGGGGCAGAGATGCTGGGGCTGAAGCTTCCCAACCATGGGACAGGGAGATCGCTGCAAACACACCATGTTTGCAGGTCACCCTCTGTTGGCTAAGCCATGCATACAGGTTTATAAATGCTCTTTATGACTCTTGAGCTAATTGTTCAAGGGGAGAGAGAATTCTTCAGAGGCAGGAGTACCCAAGTCTCTTTGGAACCCCTGAGCTGGATCCAAGGGGAGCAAATCTCAGCATCCAAAGGCAAGGACCAGTTTTGTTCCTTGGAGGCTGCATCTGAATCTCTGACCTCGATTTGGAATGTAGTCCCTAGAGGGGCAGAGCCGCTCTGTGTCTCCAGCACCCGCTTCCCTCCCCGTCTGGGCCACAGAGCAGCGTCCTGAGCAGTCAGGATGCGGTCAGGTCTCTGCTTTTGGCACAGCACAGTGGTTGACTTGCCATGGAATGTAAAATGCAGGTTTCCAGAATGCCAAAAAGGTAATTTAAATGTTAAAACATTTGTGATTGCATAAATTGCATGTATTATTCCAATGGAATTGTAGTGGGATTAATCTGACCTTAATAGAATACTACTAATAATTTATATTATTATCTTTAATAATATTAATTCTACTTATTTTTTTTCCATTTACTTTGTTCATTTAATTTAAGGGCAGCTCCATTGAGCTCTGGAGCGTTTAGCTCTTGGTGTGCAGCAGTCAGTTATCATTTGCACAAGTGGGGATTCCACTAGGCAATTTTCAGAGAAATAAAGATCATCTTTTAGTGAAAGGAACTTTAAAAAAATTATAGTATTAAATAAGTAGATATTAATGTGTCATATTTAGAATATAAAACACCCCATAATCTATTGTGAAGTCTCTTCCACCTAAACATATACTTTTTTCCTTCCAGAGGAATCTTTTATTCCGCTGTTTAACTTATTAGGCATTGCCATTCTAACTGTTAAAATAAAATTGTTAGGATCATAATGTCAGGAAAATAAAAACCTTGGCAGTATGATAGTGCCTTCTAAACAGAGCATCACAGTTTGTTGGTGATGAATCGGAATTGCGCATTTCATTAGAATTTATATCACAAGCCAAGGGATGAAGCATTATTTCATTAAGTATCTTGAAATTTCACCAACCTAATGAAGCTGTCAAAATTCTATTAATAAAGCACTGGAAATATTTATTTGTTTGTTTGTTAGCGTGCATTTGCCATTATTTAATGTTGTATTTGCAATTTGTTAATTTACGAGCACAGGCTCAGAGGCGCAGCAAGGAAGAGCACCAAAGGCTGGCGGTGGGGCTGGGGGTGGGGGGTCCCGCTGAGGCTCAGCCCTGCCTTGCAGGGAGGGGCGCAAAGCCCTAATTGCTCTGCACAACGAGCAAGCAGGTGCTCAGGCAAGGAGTAGGACTCTGTTGAAGATGACTGTCGAGGAACCTGCTCAGTTCGGTCAAGCAGTAGAACCACACGCCGCCGCTTTGTTTTCAAAATGATTTTTTAAACTTTTCTGACTTACTTGATTTTGCCCATACTTTGTTTCTCAGTTCATCTCTGTGGGGTAGCAAACTTCAGTGAGTGCTGAGTAATGTTAGTGATTATTATCATTTAAAAAATGCTAAGTTTTACTGAGTGCCATTCGGCAAGGACCGTGGATTTCCTGCTGGTTGCGCCCCTGGGCCGTGCCAGCCCATCCCTACCCGAGGTGGGCCAGCAGCTGTGGTAAGGCTACAAATGCCGACACCTCACATCTGAGCCAGGCTCTTGGGCTTGAATAGCACCGCAGATGTTTACGGGCAGTTTTCAGAGGTGATGCTGTCTGTGGTGGTATGGCACAAAGGGTTTTACTGGCGTGCATCTGGGATGGACATGTTACTCATGCACGGTGAGCATATAAGCAGATAAGCATATAAGCATAAGCAGATGATTGGGAGCACCCCAGATGAGTGCTAATAAAATTAATTATACCAGCTCAGTCTCATACTTGATATATCCTGTTTGTGATGGTAAAAATATTTAGGAAATCTTTCAGTTCTCCAACTTGCCATCCCATGGCCCACATGCAACGTACTGAATGCCTTCAAACGACAACTTACTTTCATTATTCAGACTAACACTTACAACCTGACTCTCCCCTGTGTCTGGGTGCTCCAGAGCAGCCACAGGCCTCCGGAGCTTGCTGCTCCATGAAGCCTCATCCCGCAGGGCCGCACAAGCACCCCAAAATGCACAGTCTGGGCTTGCACTTGTGCCCCTGCTGTTGGGGACCACAGCCGGGTGCAAATCTGTATGGGAAGCTTTGAGGGAAAACCCTGCAAACCAGTGCCACTGAATAAACTTCCAGCTATGAAGCAGAATTTTTAGGAGGCCATTCACTCTAAAATAAATTATCCAAGTGAAATTTATATATAAGATTTCAGAGAATATTAATTACACAGGAAGGTTGCAGGGTCTGCATTATTCTGTTAATAGGATCTTCAGGAAAAAAAAAAAGACAGTTCTGACACAATGCATTAGATTTGTTAAAGGGCCGATGTTTAATTAGTCTTAGCTGATAAATTAATTAATGAATTTGCAAATACATACCCAGGACATGCATTCGATATTCAAAAAGTAGATGCTGGGATTTTGCGGAGAATAGTCTTTAACAAAGAGATTGTATGCCTGCCTGAAGTGCAAAATTCAACATCGCCATAACTACGGATCCCTAAATAGTGATTTCCATAATTACACAATTAAAACAGAAAATCTCAATTTAAGGCATGCAAATATTCTTAATTCTGCTCTGCCATGACACTGTAAAGAAGAGACAGATGAATATGATTATGGGCCCAGAAAGCTACAATTCCTCTGTAATGCTCAGATGACGGCTGCGTGTTATGGCAGAGCAGAGATAGGATTTCCTGAGTGAACTGCATGCACTTCTTTTAAGTACAACTTTAACTTTCAATTTCTTCCGTTTATACTACTTAGCATGGGGATAACTGCAAATCACTTTAATCTAATTTACCCCAAAATAGTGATGATACATCTCTCAGTATAAACTCCTTCTTAACGTAACATCTCCCTAGGAATATCAATACCGCATACAATTTTTCAATTAAAGCAGAAACTCAACCTTTTCTGTCTGAAGAGCATTTTGTTATCTTCTTCTAAGCTTACAGCACCTGATGTGTGGATAAAAAATCCGTCTTCTGGGGATTTTCAGCTAAATCTATTATTTAAATCCCATTTATTAAGGTTCTTTGCTTCAGTGTCTGAATTTTCTTGGACACCTTTTTCCTGCCAAATACAGTCTTCATCATAATGCACATCTTTGAGAAAATACCCCAAGAGCTCCTGTGCAGGCAGCAGGCATGTGCCAACCTGGACCATCTCCTGGGGTTGCCAGCTGGGCTGAATGCACCTGGGGGCTTTATCCATGCAATGGGACGTTCTCCATCAGACCAGCACGTAGTCTCCAGACAAGGCAGCGCTGCTCTGGCTCGCAGCCTCAGCACCCATCGCCTCCTGTGTAGCCCCTCGGGAGGGCAGATGGGCTCCAAGCATCCTCCTCCCATAAGGGTCCACCCCATCTGGTGGGCCCACAGCCGAGGATCTGCTGCCATCACACCTCCAGATTAAGGCAGGGTAGCTTCCCGTGCTGGGAGGTGGCCACTCCATGACTTGTCGAAGGCAGAAGGAAGCTCTTTGTTGTAGCAATAAACCTTTTGCGGTCAGCAGAAATCTGTTGCATGGTCATTAAAGAGTAAAGTGTAAGAGGTGCCCCACGGCTTGGGATTGTATTGCTTTGCAGTTTGCTCTGGAGAGTGTAGTGTTTATAAAATCTTAATGCTTTTAAAATCATAGGTTTCTTGTTTTATACAGGTAACGTGTACACTCACATACTTACAAATGCTCCCACACCCATGTGCTTCCACGTGAAATTCAGCCACATTCTGAGACTTGCATGGCTCCAGCCCTGTCACCAAATCATTCAGAACAGGGGGAGAAAAGCACCTTGTGCATCCGACACCATGCACCAGTTCAGCACTCAGAGGGCTATTGCTTTCACGGGGATTTCCCACGGACAGGGCTTCATCGTCGTCACCCAAACAGAGCCAATCCTAGTGAGTCAGCCACTGCAATTTCTGAAAAAGACTTTGATGCAAATGAAGAATTCATTCATCATCCTGTAGAGAAAAACATTGGACCTAAAAATCCTGCTCCACACAGTTGGTTATTTAGTGCATTATTGGTATCAAGCCATTGCAGAGAGCATCCGTCTCTGTTGGATGCAAGGGCCAAACTACGATCACCACAGGCCCCTTAGAGGGGTCTAAGCACTGACAGCAAGTGCTCAGAGCATAAAAGATCCCCCAAAAGGAGGGTACAAAGAGGATCACAACTGGAAAAAGAAGGACCAGGAGCAGCTTGGTGCTGACAAGGACAAATACAATCCAACTCTTTCTTTCACAGAACCACTGGCAAACATTTTGATGAGTTTAAATGCCTCAGAGTGAAGCAAATGGAGGGTGCTGGGGTCAGGAAGAGTGAAGTGGGGATTTTTTTTGCTGGTCTCACAGATATCTTTACAGATAGGGGTGATTTATAAATAGCCATTTTGCCATTTCCTGATTGCGGTTTGCCGACTCTGCCTTATTTATGGTAGCGCACGAGAAGTGCTCAGCACTTTGCTTCGGTGCATGCCCCAGCGCAGGGCTTCAGACGCAGAGTTCAAACTTCGGAGCGGGCACCGAAACAAATGGATCCCCTGCCACCCGTCAGGATCACCTTCAGCATCTCGTGACAGATGCTGTGAGGACTGTGATGCTCTTACGGAATAGACACCGTGCTGCCTGCCTTGAAAATACGCTGGGGTGAAACATGCAAATACAGTACCACAACAGATTATCAAGCTTGTAGAGCCAGCCCTCTTACATATGCATGTTATGACAGTCTTTAATCATATTAACACATCAGTGTATTGCAGGCAGGACCCTCCCTCCTCCAACACATGGGAGGATCCAGGATGGCATTCCCAGCCTGGAATGGCTGTGGAGCTTCCTCGAGAATGGGAATTGGGAATTGCTGCTGCCCCATTTCGCAGATGGGAAAGCAGAAGTCAAAACATCCAGGCTGGGAATGCTGAGCTGGTGTGAGCCCCTGCTGTGCCCTCTGCCTGTGGCAACCTGGAACTGGAATAATGAGAAAAGACATCAACCTTTATCAGAAGGTCATTTTTGAATGGACCGTTCAGTAGCTGTCACCCAACACAGCTTGGAAGACACTTAAAAAGTGAGGATGCGGGTTTTCAGGTTCTGGTCACCAACCATGGGGAGATTTTGACAGAAAAAGCAGAAACCTGGCATCAGGCAGGATAGATGAGCCCACTGAATGTTACCGGTGCAGCAGGCTGGCATGGTCAAAATGCCTTTCTCTAACACGCAGGAGAAAAGGGCACCTCATCAGAGGGACATCAGCCAGAGTGACACCACGGGTATCTCATCCTACCAGCATTAAATCATCCTTGGAACATCCTCCGACTTAATCAGTAGAAATTTCCTAACTCAAAACTGTAGAAATTCTGTGTTAGACCTCACACTGATAGATGAGAACAGGCCATTCTTCAGGTGGAAGTGATCACAATTTGGTTATATTCATTATGCACAAACAGGATGAGAGCCAAGCTCAGCAGTATAAACACGTGCTGATTTTGGAGGGCCAGTTTCACACAGCCAAAACCAACCAGCACCCAGGACGAGGACTTCAAGCACAGAAATCTGCCCAAGAACTGGCAACTCTCCTGTGGACCCCAACCCCATCGGCCACGTTAGGTGGACAGCCAGAGCAGACAGCAGGGGCAGAGGAAAAGGTATAAGAAGATATAAGAAGGCCTGGTTGGTGTTCCTGGCAGTTTCCTGATTGCTACTCAATTTCTGCATTTGTTCTGTATCTACAATCAGAAGAAATGGGAGAGGATTTGGGGAGGAGGGCTGAGGAAGCTCTAACACTGCCCTTCCAGAGGGAAGAGAGACCTTAAAAGAACGCAAGGGATGATTTATCTACATGGCCCACAGAAATGGGATGGCAGGAGGCTCCCCCATCTTCCAAATGCACCAAATGGGAGCAAAGCTGGGTTAGGTTTGACATGAGTCATGGATTTGTCTTTAGCAGTGGAGGTGATGATGGTTGGCCTCATCATTGTGAGTTGTGATGGATTTTCTGTAGCTGAAAGTGTTTAAATCAGCACTGGATGTTCAAGGACACAGTTTAAAGGGACATAGGAGCAGCCTTACTGTAAAACTAAGGAGTGGTAAAGTGTTTCACGGTGCCATGCTCGAGACAGACCGCGTCCCTCACCCAGGGGCTGCAGCACAGCCAACCCAGCTGTCGGCTTCTCATTCTGCAGGCTTGGGTGGGCTGTGCCATGGATCTGTCACAGCCACTGAGGCAACTTGTGCTTCTGCCCTCCTCTCTGAAGGTGCTGCTGGGGCTCTGTAGGCACATCGGTGGTGCTGGGTGCAGCTGGGGCACGTTGTTTGTTGAGTGGGTGCAGAAGAGGCTCCGACCCATGCGGAAGCACACAAATGTAAATGTTAGACATCACGTTACCCAGAGGTGCAAAGATTTTCGCTCTCTACCATCTTTGAGCAGGTCTCCTAAAGCCTCTAGAAGGCATCTCAGCACGGAGGCACTGGGCCCTCTGCTCCAGAGGATGCAGCAGCACGGGCTGGGACCAGGCTGTGAAGCAGACTGAACCCCGCGTCCTTCCTTCTTTGGGGGTTTTCTCCAAAAACCTGTATTTTTGCACCTGAGAGTGGAAAGTCTTAAAGGTTGAGGAACTGCCCTTGGGCAAATGAGCATCCTAAACGCGGCTGTTTTTTGTTTTGTTTTGTTTCCCCCCCCAATCTTCCTCATACTTATTACATGCATTGAACATCCTATTTGGCTTCACGCTTGACCTTGGGGGACTCCTTGCTCCTCTTTACACTGCGCAGGGGGTGACAGAGCCTCACGAGCGCGCTTTGCCTCCTGCCTTCCCACATCCCTTCTAAGCTCATTGGAAAAACATCTTCCCTTGCCCAACTTCACCAATTCCCCTGCCCCTTTGCTTTTATTTAGCTCTGTAATTACATTATCTGATTGTACAGCATTTTGCAATGAAATCTGCATGAAAGATATTAAAAAAATAAATTTCTATTTCGCAATGTCTTTGAAGCTATCTTTAGTCCGGGCAACCAGAATAAAACCAGTGCTTGACTCTTCACAAATTTTCTGCTTCGTGGAGCTCTTGGGAAAGAGGGCTTCATGGGCCGGGGCAGGGAAATCCATGAGTTCAGATTATTTTATTAATACTATTAATAACTATCTTTTTGGCAGTGCTTCACAAGGGAGAAAAACACCAGGTATGCGCAAGATGTAATTATGTTTATAGTTAATGCTGAATGTTTTCCATGGGAGAAAAAGCGCCATGTTTTTTTTTTTCTTTTTCTTTCTTTTTTTTTTTTTTTTTCCCGAGGAAAACAGCAAATTTTGCCGGGCAGCACCAAACGTCGCGAGGACGTGCTGGGGAAGAGCTCTTTCTCAGAGGGAGATGGTGGCGGGATGAGTTTCACACGAGGATGGGGACTTAATGCTTATTGTGAGAGACTTCTCAAACAGGGGGTGTCACCGCGCTCCCGAGCGCGGGGGCTCCGCGCGCAGCGGGCGCTGCCCACGCCGGCCGCGCTGCGGGGGACGGGGACGGGGACGGGGCGAGCGGGCGGCGGGGAGCGGGACCCGCCGCCAGCCCCCTCCCGCCCGGCCCCGCCGCCGGCCCGGCTCTCGCCCCGCGCCGCCCGCGGCTCCGCGGCTCTCGCCCCGCCGCAGGCCGCCGGCTTTCCGCCGCCCCCCGGGGCGGCAGCGGGGCGCTTCGACGCCGCCGCCGCCGCCGCTCGCCCCGCGGCCCCTCGCCGGCCGCCCCCGGCCCCCGCCGCGCCCCGCAGCCCGGCCACAGCCACCCCGCGGGGGGCGGCGCGGCGCGGGGCTCGGCGCGGCCGGGGGCGCTTTCCCGGCCCCACGGCGCGGAGCGGCCCCGCGCCCGCCGGGCGGCGGCGGCGGCGGTGGTGCCCGTCGCGGGGCCGGGCCGAGCCGTGCCGGGGCCGCGCGGGGGCGGAGGGCAGCGCGGGGCCGGCCGGCGGCGCGGCGCGGCTCCCGCGCTGGGCCAGACTCAGCCCCTTTCTCCCGCCGCCGCTGGCTGCGAGCGCGCTGCGGCTGGAGCTGCCCCCAGAGCGGCTTCGTGATGGCGGCGGCGGCGGCGGCGCGGGCTCGGCAGCGGGAGGCGCCCGCCCAGCCCTGCGCGCCGCGCCGCTAGCGGCAGCGCCCGTGCCCGCGGCGGCCGCCCCGGCCCATGCCCCCGGGGGGAAGGGGGGCTGCAGCAGCCCGGCGAGCCGCCCACCCGCGCAGCGGGGGCATCGCCCCCACTCGCCGCTCCTGGGAGGGCGGAAAGGAGGCAGCGGCGGCGGCGGCGGCGCCGGCATTGTGCGCGGCGGATCGCAGGCCCCGGCGGCGCGGGGCTCGCCTGCCTCCCGCCCCAGCCCCATGAACCAGCCGGACGGCTCCGCTCCGGCGGCGGCGGCGGCGGCGGGAGCGCAGGTACGCGGCGGCCGGGCGGCGTGTCCCCGGGGGGAGGCGGAGGGAGCGGGGAGGGAGGGCGGCAGCCGCAGCCGCCCCGTCGCGGAGCCCCGCCGGCGGCGCTTTGGCGCAGTGCGCGGGGGGCGCCGCCGGGGCAGCCGGACCCGCGCCGCCGAGGCCTCCCGGCCCGGCCCGGCCCGGCCCGCGCCCCTCGGACCGGGGCGGAAAACAAAGCGGCGCCCAGCAGCCATGTCGGCGGGGACGAGCCGCCGGCCGCCTCGCCTCGCCTCCGCGGCCCGGCCCGGCCCCGCGCCCGCTCCCCGGCCCGGCTCGGCTCGGGCCGGCCCGGCCCGGCCCGGCGCCCCCGGCCCCGCGCTCCGGTCCCGTCTTTCTCCCTGCTGGAGCTTCTCCCCCCCCCCCCCCCCCCCCCCTCGCTCCCCTTCTCGTTTTTTTTTTTTTTCTTTCTAATTTTCCTCCCAAACGGTAGTTTTTTTTTTTTTTTTCCATTAAAACGACGCCACCTAGAGGAGACTATTTTCGTAAATAAAAAAAAAAAAGAAATTAAAATTGAAAAAAAAAAAAAAGAGGAAATATTCAGCTATTTCTTATTTTTAAGAAAGTTGGCGCCGGGCGGGGCGGTGCGGGGCCAGCGGCCGGGGGGGACCCCGGCACCGCCCCGCCCGGCCAAATTTTATTTTTGTCCCTTTGGAAGCAAAGCCCTGCTCATATGTAAATGAAAATTAAGCTGGAATTTGAATGAATTCAGGTTTTTCTCTCCCCCCCGACCTCCCCCCCCCCCCGGTTCTCCTGAAGGAAAATAGAGGCTGGAAGCAGCAGAGTGCTCGGGAATCCAACTCGTTCAAGTTGGAGGTGGGCACCTCTGGATTAACTGCAATAAAATGATTAGTTTGGGAAAGTGGGAGAATTGCTGTTACGGAGCAATTAAGAATTGTACTTCATTGTAATTTTGAACTTGCCTACCACGGTGTGCCAGAACGGGTTTTTGCTGCAGTGCTTAAAGTTACTTGTTTCAAATAAGGAGTTTTGCAGGAAAATTAGACCGTAGAAAATTTGCTGTGGACACACCCAATTTTTTTTTTTTTTTTGTGATTTTGGATTTCATGCAAAACTGCTCTTAAACAATAAGATTCTAAACACGGTCCAGGAAAACACGAGGACAAGCAAAATTAAGAGTCGAATGTCAGTTTTATTTTTGAATTTCTTGGCTTTTCTGATGGTTTCTTCTGGCATAATTAAAACATAGTTTCCAGCATTTAATTTCCTACTTCATTTGTAAAGAAAAAATTTCCATAGTAGGGTTTTTTTCCTTTTTTTTTTTTTTTTTAAGCACATGCAGACTGTAACTACTCCAGATACTGTGGATCTTATAAATCTAGTATTTGCACAGGTTTATTATAAGGTCCGCCATGATATTATGAATGTGCATAATTAACAATATTGTGAAAAATTAATTGAAGATTTAGTGATTTTGATTATTTTTTTTTAACAGTAAATGTGAAGTGCCTTTTCAGGGCTCTGCCATGATATTTTTCACAATTTCAAAATCCTTTTTCTCCTTGACTCTTACTGCAAAGCCTTCCTGGAGTTTGAGATGAAAATCTTTTTTTTTTTTTTTTTTAATTTGTTGTCATGTTCAGATTATTTTGCTGTTACGGGGAGCCTGCAAGTTTAGGACTGTGCACAGACTGGTTTGTTATTGTAGGGTTGCCCTTGAATACTGGGGTCTTGGTATTGATCTTTTAAAAATAAATAACAAAAGAGCTCTGAAACATGCATTGTTTCAATAAAAAGCAATATAGGAGAGAGATGCATGGCCTTTCCACCCAAAAGTGGGGGAGGGAGAGGAAGGGAAAGATTAGGTCAACATTGAGTTTTACCAACCTTGACACAGTCTCCTCTCTAAAATGGGGACAAAATAGCAAGATGGCTGGCTCCACAGCTGCAGCAGTTCTTTTTTTTTTTTTTTTTTTTTTTTTTTCTTTTTTGAAAAGGCATTTTTAAATTTTGAACTCAGAAGAGTTTGTAGAGCTGCCGGGCACCCACCCACAAATGTTGAATTGTAACTGCTTAAAAAAAATTAAAATTCAATCTGGAATGAATTTTTAAATCTGAATTTCAAACCCCTGAAAAGTTTCTTCTGTTTTAATTTTATTTCATTGTAACTTGATCTTTGTTTGAAATTAGGCAGCACTGGCTGAAAAATTCAAGGTTCTGAGGCTGTTTTTCACCCTGCTCCCATTATTTTATTTCACATTTTGTGTTTCTGGGGGGGGGGAGGGGGGGCGATGAAAAAATTTGCAAAGCAGGATAATTCTCTTGGGTGGAGGAGAAAATATTCTGAAATGTCAACTTCATATTTTTATTTTTGCGTTTATTCCCCCCCAACCCCCCCAACAAGGACCCACCCTCTTCCTGAATCTTTTTTAGCAAATAATGAAACAAGTACCACGGTTACAGACCTGCAGTGGTACAGATAGAGCGGGGTGGCACATATGGGCAAAAATTACACACAATGCTCTAAATTGGATTAAACAATCCCGGAGAATATTTTATTCATGGTTTCAGCCAGGAAGCTGTAACGTGCTGGCTTTTCCATGTTCTTATGTGCCAAGAATTCCCTTCCTTGAGCTGCACCCCAGAACTTTCACTGACTCTATGATTATACCAAAAGAGACTGTTTAGCTGTAATTTTTTTTTTAAGGTTTCATACTTTTTTTTTTTTTTTCCAAACAGAGAGCTTTTGATGCTGCTCTTTCTCTCCCTCTGTGCTCCCCCCACCATCACCCTGAGATCTGGGGAGAAACCCTGTGGCTGCATTGTAGGATCGGGGGGGTTACGCATTGATGGGTGCTGCATTTAATTATAAATAATGGCATATCTTTGGTTTGGGGCCACAAATACGGTGTTTTAGGGTTTTGTGTTTAAAGTTTATCGTGCTCTCCTAAAATATCATTATTGAAATTAGTTTTTATCTATCGTAACCTGTTTTAGTCTGTTGTGAGAATAAGTGAATTGTCTTGAGGTGGTTATTGGGGATGTGCTGTGTGTTGCACGTCTCCTCTGCAGAGATTTGAAATGCAAGGCAATAGTACTCGGTTGCAACTTGTGGGGATGCTGTCATACAGTAGGTGTGCGTACCGCAACCTTTACAGTCTTTAACTCTGCGTATATCAGTTTCATTTAAACAACGGCTTCCATTATATATTCCACTGGTGATGAAAAGCCGCGGTTTAGGTTATAATGGGTTTCTGAATCTAACCTTTCTGAGTGCTGGTGTCCTTCCAGGAGAAGCCTCCTCTTGCTTGAAAAATTTTTCATAATTTTTCATTGCAGTCTGCTTTCAGAGGATTTTTTTTTTTTCTGGAAAGTTGATCAGTATTTATCATTTTAAAAATTGCTCTTGGGCAGCCAGGGAGGGGGAGGGGAGGAAACAGCGATACCAACGCCGCACTGGTGGCAGGACTGAAACGTGCTTTTGAAAAAGGAAAAATTTTCAAAAAGTACCCAGTCCTCAGCGAGGGATGAAAATAGACACAACATTATTAAAGTAGTAGATAATATTTACACAAGCTCAATATAAAATGTTACGATCCTATTCGCATAACTCCAGAATAATTTAAATATATATCACTGCCGTAATGCCGTGCGTAGTACAGGTCTGGGTGCAGTCACGTGGCTCTGGTGATGCACAGCCAAGTTTGCAATTAGGCAAGCGCGGTAGTGAAATTAGGCTTCCAAAAACTGGATTTTTTTAAAAAATTTGTATTTTATGTTGGAAACCTGATGTTTCCAACATAAAACAGCTTGTGCTGGGAAGGAGTTGGGGTTTATGCCCTGAGGCTGTTCCGTGGGCAGCTCGGGCGTCCTTCAGGTTTGGGAACGGGCACAGCGTCCATCCACACAGGGCAGCAGGACAGCTCGGCCCAGATAACGTCCATCGCCCTGCCTGCGTGTGCAAAGCACGGTGTGTGTACAGAGGGGCTGGTGGATCACAACTGCACCTGCTGCTGCTGCCCAGGGCACTGCAGGTTACTCTAATTCATCTTCTGATCCCCATCAACAATTATTTGTATGCTAATTGCGCTGGGGGCTTTCAGGAGCAGCCTAACGTGGACAGCATTGGTCCTGCAGTGTGCAGGAACGTGCCTTTTGTGTCGTGGTGCTGGCAGGATTAGGCCCTGGTTGTAAGTGGTGGGAAAAGCGGTGGCAAGAGAGCACCTGGGCACGGGGACTGCAAGTGGCTGGAGGTTGTGGTTGCTTTTCGGTGACGGACAAAAGTAAATGCCGCCGGGAGATACTTATTCCTTGTAATTTCTCAGTTTCTGAGCTGTTAAAACTACAGCATTATGTATATTTGGAATTGGGCATTTATGGATTCGGTTTGGCCGTACTGCATTTTCTGGGGAAGAAGTTTAATTTTTAAAGGTCTTTTATGGATTAATTGCTAGTCATCTGCCTCCTTTTTGCTTTTGTTTGGTTCCTTGAATGTCTCTTGATTATTCTGTACTATGTGATGCCAATTTAGTGGTTAACTAGTATGCAAACTACATCTGGACGTGTTGACTTTGCATTAACAATCATTGATTTGTCTGGAGCAAGGGAATAGAAATGAATGATGCTGTTTACCATGGATAGTATATGAAAAATAACCATTTGCGATGTATCTTTCATCAGTGGCATGCAGCTCTGGTGCAGCTTGTCACAGCGGCTCTACCTCATCAGCAGTCGCGTGAGAGCTGAATTTTTAAGCCCTAGCACTTGGAGTGGGAAAGAAACCCAGGAAAGCAGCTGCACATGGTGTATGGTGAAGGTGGTGACTGCGTACCTGGCGTGGAAGAGGCTTGGCATGTGGCTCCTGGTCTCCTTGGTTAGCTCTTGGGGTGGTGGAAGGGGCGTAAAGTTGTGGCAGAAAGGGAGGGGTAAGAAATTAATTTATATATATATGGAGCTTTTCAGTTGAACGTTATAATCACCAATGGTAAGTGGCGGGCTGCTTCTGTGACAGCTGAGGGCCTGCAATGCCTGTGACAGGAGGAGCATGGTTGGCTCCCATCCCCACCTTGTCTTGCAGATCCCAAGATGTGCCTGCAGTGCATGTTCAGGTGAGTTGCGGGACAGGGGAGATTGTGCTACATGCTTGGGTCTTCTTCAGAAGAAGGAAGGGCTGAAGGACTTTCCCAATGAGTGAGTCCCTTCCCAAGACACGTGACGCTGGAGACAGCAGATTGTTTATAAAGGTAGGGTTCCTTCCCTTGGTTGATGTTGGATATTTACACCTTGAATCTGTCCTCCTCCTCCTCCAGTCCTGGTCCCTGTCTGCCATGCTGTCCATAGGACTCTGGTGGTGTGTGAAGTTGATTGTGAGCATCTATCTTCCTTTTGGGCTTGGGTCAGCAGCTTTGGTTCTTTGTTTTCAGAAATTGCTGAAATTGTGTTTGCCAGTTGGATACCGTAATGATGGATATAGGTAGCCTCCTGTGATGTGGGTATCCTACACCGACAATATTGAGCATCTAAACGCATGTGGAGGTGTTGGGCAAGCTGCATGATGGCTTTGTTGAGTTATTTGGGTTTTCCGTGTTTGATTATTTGTTGCTCCCAAAGTGAGTGATGTCAAACATGGCAGAAGATTAATAAGAGAAATGTGTCCTTCATACTCTTGAAAGTGTGGCTGCAAAGAAGTTCCTTATTCAGAGGTATATTTTGGGGAGGGATACAGCACTGAGGGTATGAGTGGTGTAGAAGCACCTCGATATTAGCAGATTAGGCTCTGCACCTGTACTTAAACCACTTCCTCTGTGCCAATATAGAAGAGGTTTTATGCTCTACATTTTTTTTTGACAACTGATTGGCAGTTAACTCAGGTGTGCAACCCATCTGAATGGTCGTGCTGGCATGCTGGAATCCTTTTCTCCAACTGGGACATCTCAGGGAGTGGAGTTTGCTTGATGAGAACCCAGGTACTCCCCGGGGAAGTCAAAGCAGCTGAACCCCTGAGCTTGTGCCTCTATGGGTGTAGAACGATCCAGATGATCCTGGATGAGGTCAGGGCAGAGCTGCAGGCTGGTGGTCCCACCAGGCAGAGACCAGACTTGCGGTGATGTGCTGCATCTGGAGAACCTGGAGGCTATGTGGCTGGTTTGCAGTAAAACTGCAGTGCTGTGGGGCAGCCATGGCTGTCCCCGTGCTGAGGGCCTGGGGTGAAGGGCACAATGCTTGTCACTGGTGGGACCAGTGTCAAAACACCAATTCTGCTAGGGCAGCTCTTCTCGGGAGTCTTTCTCCTCTGTCATTATTTCTCTAACCTATATTGCCAAGGTACTCCTTAACGTGTGCTTTAGAAAGGCTTAGCTGGTGCACTGTACCTGCAAAGATTTAATTACATAGGCAAGGCCTTCCTTGCTTGTAATTTACAGTACTGCTGTTTGTTTCGCATCTATATTTGGCTGTCATAATGTGAAAAATAATGCTGGAAGTGGAAAAGCAGTGACGAGATTTTGTGTATCCTGATGCTGGCTGACAAAGGGAAGATGCCAACATTGATGTGTGGAGCAGAGGCTTGGGACTGTTGAAGCCTCTGAGAAGCCATCGTGTGTGGAGGGAATCACTACAAGTATTTATGGTTATGTGTATGGTTATAGTGTCCGAGAGACTTGGTGTAGCGATGGTTATAGTGTCCGAGAGACTTGGTGTAGCGATGGAGGATGGTGAGGCTTGGGCACTGCCTGGGCCTTCGGCTCTGTACTGGCCAGGGCTCGGGCTGCAAACACAAGGGGCTCAGTGAACATCAGTACACTGGGTGTTTTTAAACACTGGGGATGGTATTGCGTGAGGTTCAGCATCTCAGCAAGTGACAGAAGTAAAACCAGGGGTGCTCACCAGGCCTTCCTTCAGCTGCCAGCTGAGCAAGTGCTCCGTGGGCCAGATGCGGTCACGGTCCTGTGCTGGTGCCATGCGGCACCGCTGTGTCCTCGGGGCCTTCCTTCATAATGCTCGTTGCAGTTTCATTTTGCTAGGTATATTCTGGCAACAAGTAATTTTTCAAAAGTTAATTTTTTACTCTGTGTGGGTGTAGGTGTCCTTTCCTGTCTGAAAATAACAACAGAAGTAAGTTTTCAGCAGAACTTGGGTTTGCTTGCGTTGAAGGCCCATCATTTAGGTTCTGCTTAGAGTATGTGGAGAACAATTTTAGTAGAAGTATTTAATTGCTTTAGGCCCATTTATGGAAGTATTAAACCTCGGTGTTCAGAACTCTGTGGCCAAAGCCAGCAGCTCTGTGGAGAGGAGAGCCCGACAGGCTGATGTGGGGGGAGCAGAGCGGGGTGGTAGAAGTGGGGGCACTGGGGCCTTGGGGTGTGCGCCTCTAACCAGGGCTCGGAGGTGTCTGTGTTTTGGTGAGTTGTCTTTTTTTTGTGTGACTATTTTAATTACTTGGCTACATGAGGGAAGAAGGAAACTCTACTTCAGCAGATTCGTATGATTTCTTATATTTAGACTGCTGGGTGTACTTTGGGAGTAGAGCTGAGATTACCCTGTCAGTCGTGTGTGAACTGCCTCAGTAGAGCTGTACCTCAAAACCCAAGAACAGCCACAGGCTTCTGGGTGTAAATCTGTCACTCGAGGTCTGGTGCTCTTCAGTCTGTGAGTTGCAAATCCTGAGTTTTTACCAGTGTTCGTGATGCTCATAATTTTGAGGGTGAGAAGGAAGGGTCATAAGGACAGAAGATAATTATTTGCTGGAAACAAAATACCTTCTCAGATTTCTGAATGCATTTTTGAAACCAGTGTAGGGAGGCACAGCTGGATTTGGGTCTGGTGCGTAGCGGAGGGGAACTGAAAACCCCATTGAGAATCGATGAAATTCCTCTGTGCAGTTAGGTGATGCTGTCAGCAGGAGCATATGTTGGGACCTTGAGATGCTCAAGTGTGACCTGGGGACAGTGGTGGTGGCAGTGACGCATGAGATGGGTCAGGACTGATGTTTGGTGTCCCTGGTGCTGCGGCGATGGGCATGAGCTGGTGGGATCATCACAGGCCAGCAGGGATGTGGACGAACTCTGCAGCAAATGAATTAATAATTTAACAAAGCAAAGACTTGTTGTGGGTGTATTTTGACTCTTTGTCATATTTAGATTGTTTTGGGGCATGTGGCTTCTGATATCTGCTCATGGTTAATGCCACCAAGGCATACTACGTATTTATCTGATGGAGGGATATTTTTGCCTTCTTATCTCTCTTTATTGTAAAGGCCTATAAATTCAGCTGGGTGGTGATAACAGCAGTTAGAATTAGCGTTTCTCCTTCATCGTGTTTTTTAGGATATTGCCAGAGAGAAAGCCTTGGAGGGGGACCCGCTCTGCTGTGGGCCGGGAGGCAGAGTATGTCTGGAGCAAGTTTGTAGGGTTGGAGTTGCAATGTGCGTGGTTTGAGAGTAGCGATGCAGTTCCCGCTTCTGGAATCGGCACGCAGATGTCAGAGAGATGTAGGCACGGGTCCATTGGAGCACCCTGCACTTACTGGCAATAGTCTTGCTGTTTATAAATGAGAAAAAACACCCCCAAACTGACAAAAATGAAAGGCCTTTTTTTCTGAAACCTTGCGTGGATTTAACTTTTTCTTATTTTTTTTTTAATGTCTTAATTGGTTTATTTGCTAAGAAGTAGATTTACTGAGAATGCTCCATTGCTTTTGGTTTCTAATAATGTTGTGTAGATAGCAGTCACACGTTGTGAATGTTTGTTTGTCTAACTCGTATATGTTTGTGCTTTCCTCATTTTACAGAGAACTCTTTGGCCTTCCTATTCCAGCATAAACAGTGCTTGTGATTGTAGTTCATTATGTGATATTTAAAATGTATAAAATGAAATGTTCCTGTCTACCTTAAGCAGACATATGTCTACATTTTACAAATTAACCTAATTAAATATATATGTAGAAATTTATGATATTCAGCTCCTAGCGTAAGATATGCAATTAGCATCCATGGAGCCAGGAAGGAATTTTCCATTTGTGTCTTGACTTTTCCTCATAGGATGTGTTTTTTTTTTTTTTTCTTTCAATGCTTTAATTTTTGTTCTGCTTAGGAATTCACGTAGGGACTAGTCCTAAAGGGATTTATGCTTGTGGTTAAATTTCCTCAAAAGGAGCTTTGACTGAAGTCAGTAAAATGGTACCTAAATACTGCACTTCAGCCTATCCCTGTAACTGTGCAGGACAGAAGGATTTCGTTTTGTTAAGACAATATTATCATGAGCAAAATATCATTCTGGAGGAAAAATGGCACTAGAATATTTACATTTTTCAAGCCTCTTCCTTCCTCCTACCCGAAAATAGAAAAAAAAAATTATCTGTCTCCTCTGGATTTATGTAATTTTCAAGTGTTAGGCCAGCATTGTTTCCAAAACACACAGTCCTTCCACCTTAACTCTCTCTATGGCAAGAGAGCCCTTGCGCAATAAATACAAGGAACATATTCCATTAATATATGCTCTCATATAGAACTGTTCTGGCACCAGGAATAATACATTTTAGTTTCTTTTCTGCCAAAGTGTTTTTTTTTTTTTTTAAGTTGGATCACACTATAATAGTTTGTTATATAAATAATCATTTAGTCTATTTTGCATCTCAATAGTTGAATGCATTTTATTCACAAAAAGCCTTTTTTCCCCCATAAACATCCCCACTGTTACCCAAAGGTACTCTTTCCTAGCAAAACCCACAAAGTGAATGACGTTCCCAGCTTAGCTATTTTAATGATCCCACAAACCAAAAAAAGCCATAGGAAATTTTTCAAAAGCAAACTGCAGAAACATGTTTTTGGGACATCATAACTTTTAGACTTTTTGTCCAATTATTTTTGTTAGATTTTCCAAGTAGTCATAACAGCAAGCTGTAAACTCGAAGAATTTGGGACTGTTCTTTCTTTCTGTGGAGAAAGTTTAGGGCTTTTAAACTTGACCCGAAATGGAGCAAAGCTGACTCAAAGAGCATCCTTGAACAAAGCCACGGGGCTGTAGACCCGGCAAACATTCTGGCTCTGTTGCTAATTTGTGTTCGAGAACTATTAATAATTTTGTGCGAGGAAGGTGAGATGTTGGATCATAACCATTTTTCCCCTCTTGGACACCTCTGTGAATTCATCCTCCAGTATTTTCCTTCAACTTTCTGCCCTGCTGTGTTGCAGAGTCTCTATTTCGAGGCCCGGTGGAAATTTTGCTTTAAGGCACATCTCCAGACCTCTCTCTTTGCATGAGCTTTCTGCTCCTGCGTTGTCTCAAGTTGGTGGTAGATGGTTTCTCTTGCTCTCACTGTTTTTTTTTTAATGCCCTTTGCCTTAGGGGGGAATCCTTTCTATATGCGCTGGTCAGCCTTTTGTTTGTGCTCCTCCATCACCAGATGCTGAGTGGCAGCCAACTACGTAAATTAGAAGACAGCATTGCAAACTCTTCAAGGTTTTCTTGTAAGCCTACGGCTTTGCCAGTGAGCTCTGCAGGGCAGGAACTGTCTTACATCTGCGTCCCGTGTAACTCCAGGTACTGGACAGATGATTTATTAATAATAACTTTGTTTTCCAGTCTGGCAGGTATATTGTACAGCTGTTTCCTTCTCACCTCTGCTTCATAACTCTGTGCTGACCCTTTGGAGGCTCCTCATGTTGCAGCCCCAGCGCGTGCTGCAGGCTCCTGTTAATGTGGATTTTTGGTAGCCTGGTGTTGCTGAGCGCCGAGGCAATGGTTTGTGTAATTGCAGCGTCTGCAATTTATTTAGGCAAATAGGAGCACGAAAAATATTTGCTCTTCCAGTTTTATTTCTACAGTTGTTTTTGAGGTGGGACCACCAGAACTATGCACGGTGCTATGGATTCAGCGGTATGTGTTGGCACATTCTCCGTTCCTTTGCTAATAACTAGCTGCGTTTCACTTGCCGTGCCGGCCACCATCGAGCGCTGTGCTGACGCTGTTGGAGAAGTGCCCTCAGCTGCTCCTCATCTGCTTTTATGAATGCTAATGGCTGATTTAGATGCCTTTATTTTGTGTATTCCCATATAGTTGCTTTTCCCCAGGTGTATTACTTTGCATGTATCCGTGTTGAATTTCATCCCCTCTTTCGTCACCTGCTCTCCAGCTTCATAAGATCTTTCTGCTGCTTGTCATGGTCCCCCTTGGCTTTGGATGGCCTCAGCAATGTCTTCTGTCCGCAGTCTTGGCTACCTCACTCTCCTCATCCCTTTCTCCGCATCTCACTTGGTGTGCTGACCAGGCGTCTGTCTGGTCCCCACTATGAGATCGAACTATTCTTGTCCTTTATTTTCTGTCTTATTCAGTTGTCAGGTGATCAGAACATTTCTTGCTTTATCCCGTGCGTATGACAGCATTGTGAGTGCGCTTGGTGTAAGAGCCTTCGTAGAGGAAACTTGGCGAAGACTTGGCAATTCGGGTATGTTGCATCGCACACTCATCCTTTTCTATTTGCTCATCAACACGTTCCGGACACCCTGATAGTTTTGTGAGTTGTGACTGCAAAGCTGTGTTGACTCCTGGTGTATCCTTTTTCTCTGTGTGAAGACAGATTTTGTTTCTAATTAACTGTACTAATTCTTCTGCTACAAAAATCAAGTTCTGCAGTTTGTAGTTCTTTGGATTTATTCTGTGACCCTTCCAAAACAGTGCAGTCACATTCTCTGCTTTGTGGGTTTTAGGTACTGAGGCTGATACGAGTGATTTTGTGCTACTAGGTAATTTTAATAGCTCAGTGCCTTTCAGACTTTTTGTTGGATACTGTCTGGCTCTGTTTTTTATTATACTGCTAATTTTTTTAGGCAGGTCTACATCTTTTTCCAGTGACCCTACAGTTTGAGGCAGATACTCTGATCACTCCTGATGAAGGAAGGGTCCAGAAGGGGAGTTTCTGAGCCATTTCACATGCGAGCACTGATGCAGAGAAGTTGAATTTTTATACTGTGGTTTTATCTTTCTTCAGTGCTTGATTTATACCAGACTCTGACTTCTGGTGCTTATGGGTTTGATTTTATTTATTTATTTATTTATTTATTTATTTAAAATCAGTTTTTATTCCTTTAGCGACCTGTTTCTCTTTTTTTTTTTTTTTGGATTGGCTTCTTATGGCTTTAAATTTAGCTTCATTGAGTTTACATTCTTCCTTGAGTGTGTCTTTCTGTTCCTAATGGCCTTTTTCACTCTGCTCTTTAGCTGTGCTTATTTTTTTAACAAGCCCCTTTGACAGTGATAGCCATCTTCTCCAAGTTCTCAACCTCACCTGCAGGCTCTTACATTTAACTGCTCCACTGATCTTTCTTTTAACAAATTCTCCCATTTAAGTACCCTTTTCTGTAGTTAAA
This sequence comes from Cygnus atratus, assembly GCF_013377495.2. NCBI lineage: Eukaryota > Metazoa > Chordata > Aves > Anseriformes > Anatidae > Cygnus > Cygnus atratus. The sequence continues at coordinate 10,935,292 of NC_066380.1, forward strand.
TCATAGCATAATGGACTTTGTGGTGCAGCTTTTGTGTTCCCAAGAGTTCTGGATTTGGAGCACGGGTGCAGGGCGGCAGGGCTGGGCTTGGTGGCTGCCTCTGGGTCAGGTTTTGGGGGGACAGGAGCGGTGGGACACCCGGCGGCCTCCTGCTGGTCTTCAAGAATGATGGAGCAGGGCTCATGGACTTGTATCTCCTGACCTGCATTTAAGGACACGATGGGGGGAGAGGTCAGATGTGGCCTCCGGAGCATCGATGTTGCATCAAACCAGGTTTCGCATTTGCAGGCCTCTGGGATTAACTGCGTTCTGCCATTCCTGTTGTTGTATTTCCTACCCTTGTAAATACCTGCAGCCTTCTGGTATTCTTTGACATGCCCGAGGTGCTGTCACCATCCTTCGGTGCTCACTAGTGCCAGCGCCAGAGCTGTACCTGCCTCTCGTGGGCGCGCTGCGGTCCCTACAGGTGCTCTGCCACCGGTCCCTACAGGTGTTCTGCCACCAATTCGTGGCCGCAGCTGCCCTGGCGTGGCTGTGCATGCTCCTCAGCCAGCACGCCCCACTCGGCATGCCGACCTAACTTGGACACGGATGGTAGTGCGCTGACTGCTGTTTCCTACCTGAATTTTAGAAATATCTGTAACGTTTTTCAGGGATGCAGTATGCTTATGACCTCATCAATAGAAAATGCTTTACTTAAGCTGGGCGTTCTTCTGCGCTTGTTGATTTTCTCAGGCTATCGTTTAAATAGTCCTGTATGTGCCGGCATCTGTTTTCATTTTGGTTTTGTTGAAGTCCGGCTTTCTTGTAGGAGCTCTATCTCCTTTGTTGTAAGCCCTCCTTTAGCTCGTGCCTTCGGACCCTCTGAAGCTACCTGGACCCACAATTGGGTCCGCAGAATTTCAGAAGAGGGCACCACATAGGTCCTGGGTTTTACTTTTTCCCAGTTTGTTTTGCTTCCAGGATCTGTTGTCTTCTGTGTCATTCATGTGCACTTTTCAGGCCCTGCTGTGAAACGAGAGCCACGTTCTGATCTGGGGCTTGTTCTGAAGCCAGGCCCCAGCTTGCTGTGCACAGGGCCCTGCGCCCCCCCTCTCACGCTGGCCCTCCAGCGAGCTCGCTGGGCTTGCCACGAGAGACTGGGGAGAATGAAAATAAGGGAAAAAAAGGAATAATAAAAGGAAGAGATGACAGTTATCCTTGAGTTAGAAGTTATCAAGCGCAGAAAATTGATAAAGGAAGTTAAAAACACAAGGGAAAAAATCTGTGACTGTCACTGCAAAGAACAGTAAGAAAGTATTTATATTAGGAACAAAAGAAATTCTAATAATGGTTTGTGTAGACTTATCACGACTGCGGAGAGGTAAAACGCATAATAAAGCAGAAAAACTAGACATGTTTAATAAATATTGCTGTTCCCTATTTGTAAAGAAGAGGTGTGATGTATTCATAGTCCATGTGCAGAAGAGGTCTGCCGTTGTTAACAGGGAGGGTGTTGAGCAGAGGCTGGGAAGTGGAAGAAGCATTTTCCAGCTGGCACGTGTGGGTGGTGCTCACGGGGGAGTCCTGCAGGGGATGGATGGCTGCCGGGTTTCCTTTTTTTTTTTTTTTTTCTTTTTCCCTTTTGGGCGTTTTGAGAACATTCCAGAAAAACTGGCAGATGCTGTTGCTGTACCATCTTAACCCGACATCAGTCTGGGGACGATGGAGCAAAGGAGCACACGAAGGAAGCGTCAGGAAGGAAGCGATGGGAATAGCAAACCACTTGAGCTCATTCTTTGGCAGAAGAGGTGGCAGCACATGTCATGTGCTGAGCTGGTGAAGTGTTTTGGTGTCGGGCAGCGTTTGGCTCCATCAGCTGCTTGTGGCATCGCGCTCGTGTGAAGCTGGAGCTGGATGGGGCCTGGGGTGCCCCAAAGGCGCGGTGCTGCCTGCCCCGTGGGCCTGGAGCCAGAGGCTCACCCGGGCCAATCTGAGGAGCTTTGGTGCGGTCAGTTGTAGGATGTGTGCACTGGGAGATACGATCTCGAGGGGGTGCTTTAGAAATGGGGAAAATAGAGAAGGAGCAGAGATCCCAAAGCAGGCTTTTAGGGTGGGAAAGGGACAATTGCTGCAGTGGAGGCAATGACACCGCATCTGTGGGAATGGGGTAATGCAAACCACGGGTGTGCAGAGCAAGGGAGCTATGTGAAAACCACTATTCTGTCTTTTCCTATTGCTTGTGCGTTAATGCAATATCCCTATTTTCAGTTCTCATTTTTTTTTAAGAGATGTTGAAAAGTTGGAGAAGTCACAGACTGTGTGGCTGGAGTGAAGCAATTCAGGGAGCCAAGGAAATAGTCACTGGTATTTGTTCTGAAATGTTTTGGGACGTGCACGGTATTTTGGGAAATTCTCTCTGGCAATAAGATTAAAAAAAACCACTCGTTGATTTTTATTTTTGTAGAGCCAGTTCTCCATGGATTTTAAAGATAAATAAATAAAAAATAAAAGGCAGGTACCAAAGAGCTCTTCATTTTAGCAGACCATGAAGCAAGGAACAATACCTGGAAGCTGAATCCAAACATTCAGATGACAAAATGAAGACGCAAAAATATTTTTAAGAGTAGGAGGTGGAAATTTTGAACAGCAGGGGAGATCAGCCATTAGAGCAAACTACCAAGGGAAAATGTGGACGCTGCATATCTTGATGCCTTTTGCTTATTCTCTGCATCTATGGAATATGTGTTTCAGAGTTTTCTGGCAGAGCTTAGCAGTTAGGCAGGGGAGAATTGCTGTTATGTTATAAAGAATGACTATTCTGTGGTTTAAACAAAAGATCTCACTCTCTGTCTCTCTCTTTTGGTATCCTGTTTCCCAGTGTCCAGCAGCAGATGGTTGGGGAAGGATTATAAGGAACAGAGAAAATATTGAGTGAGCCTTTAATATACTCTCACTTCTGTCGAATAATGGCGTAGGGACTTACCAAGCCAGAGCCTCAGTCTGAACCCCTGTCATTAGCGAGACAAACTCAATTACCATTCCCTGCTCACATTCACCATGGCGCTTGGAAAGGCTCCTGCTCCCCAAATCGTGCTACCTGCGCGTGTCCTCCTGCATGGGAGTGGCAGCTCGCGCAGCCTGGGTAGCAGCTCTGCGGCGTTTCTGAGTCTCTCCAAACTAAAGATGGATGCTTATTCCCACTCTGCAGCCCTGACCTGTTTTTCCCAGCTGGAATTGTTAGTGAAATGCAGCATGGATTTGTAGTTTGCTTAGGTGAACCCCAAATTACACCTATGTCCAAACCCTGCGGGATGCACCAAAACTTCCTGGTAGTTTTGCTGGGCTGGTGTCAGACCATGGCACGTGCACACACACAGGCACCCCCCAGCGTAAGCCAGCGCACGAAGCCAAAGTGCTTGCAACTGTGTTTTGCCCCTAGTAGAGATATAACTAATGAAATTCATCGGTAATCTCCTGTAACACTGAGCACAAAAGGCTATTTGTTTACTTTTTCAGGCAGGAAATGATAATGAATAAGGTAGTTAGGGAACACATGGGACTCAGTCATTAATAATCTGCTTAATATTCCTAATGCAGAAACGATAGGCAGAGCAGTGGAGAGAAGTGTGCCTAAAGCGCTGTATAAGAATACGGATTTGCCTCAGAGCACCTCATGGTCCGGAGGAGACTTCGTTCCCTCGTCCAGATAGGAGGGAAATGTATGGCAGAAGAAATGGAAGGTATTTACAAACTGTTGTAGAGATCAGAGAGGAAATTTCCCCTGGTTAACTCTGAAATCAGGCAAAAAGCAGCAACTGTGCAGAGGTGGCTAAGTGAAGATGTAAACAGTATTAGAAGCAGTAAGCAGTAGGCTTTTAAAAAGTATAAACAGTCTGGTAAGGACGAGGATAGGAAGATCTATTAAAATAAGCAGAAGGCAGTTAAAAGGATAATTAGGAAGGCAAAAAGAAATAGAGAAGATTTAATTGCTAAGAATATTTTGACTTCAAGGGGTTCCTTAGATACATTCAGAGCAGACGGAAGCTAGCAGAGGAAACTTGTCCACTGAAGATGGTGATAGCAATTGGAGGAAGAAGATATGGGAACAACCTATTTGCAAAGGAGCTGTTTAATGCCTTTGGTAGGTGATAGGCAAACTGGGTCCAGGACCCGATTTGTGTCACGTGCTGGGAAGTCCATGATCCGAGGGCGTGGCAAAATGCCGGGGCATGCTCATTTTGTGGGGATTGTGTTTTTAAGCTAAGAGGTACGTGCAACTTGCCGCCAAGCCTGGAGTCTCCTTGCACAACAAACATACCTTGTTGCTGCACTGACCTGCTGAGCGTAGAGGTGACCTCGAGCCACAGGCGATTTTGAAGGATTAGATTTTTCTTACGACCTTTACAACCATCAGAGACATATGTGTGTGCATGGATGCATATATTTGTATGCATACTGTGTGTGTATACATCTATTTTGCACAGAAGCACAAGGCTTGTCATCTGGGAGTGGACGTTTGTAGCAAAAATGGCAATTTTTTGTGTATGTGTTTGGTGTGTACTCCATTTCCAAAATCCTCCCTTTCTAAGCTCAGTGAACATTTGAATAAAAAAGGTAATGCTGCAAACAAAATGAATTCTGGCTGGAAGCTCTCGAGTTCTGCGCATAAAAATCTGGAGACAAATTATGCAGTAACTCTGTAAGGTCACTAGTTTTTCTTTTTTACAGTCTACAGAATGGGCTTGGAAGCTTTGATCAAAGTTGCTTTTTCTCAGCAAGCCGCCCTTGCAGTAGAGCTGGAGTGTTACAAACTCCTTTGTGTGTGTAATTAAAAGCTGACATCTATCTTGATATCACGCTGGCGGTTAATGTTTCGTTTAGGAAAATGGGTTGACTTGAACATGCTGGGAGAGTTGGTGATTCTTCTGCTTGCTGGAGCAGGAGCAGATGGATCTGAGGGCTCCCCTTTGCCTGCCCGGGTGAGCGGGTGTAACGGCTTGCTCTGATTTGGAGAGCAGGATTAGTAGTTCCAGAAGATCTCGTTATATTTTGTCATATGTGTTTATTAGGATGGAGTCCACGTGGTGTTGTGCTAGGTAAGTTGTCACAGCCTGTCTCAGTGAGGCTGTCTCAACGATGGGTGCCTCCCGTTGGGTCTGTCCCTGCCGCTGGCTGGTCGAAGACAATTCTGGTGGATCTGTGGAGTCCAGGCTTTGAATTCCTGCTTTTCACCCAGCTGCCGCTATAATCTGAATTTCAACAAATCTGGGAAGAAATGAGCAATATTTCAAGTGGCTGCAGTGCGCAGCTCTTCAGTTATATTCCTGGGGTGCTGTGGTTGCATGGGCAATGCCTCACCAATAGACCAAGTTTCCATGTCAGCGCGCGTCGGGTGGCTGGTGTCACATCTTGACTGGAGGGCGGAATTTGTCTTGTCGGGAATGTGACCAAGTCCATTGTTCGTGCATTACGGCTTGTCCCTTAAAACATTACAACATTTACGCAGAGTGGTTCAGACTCGCAGCATTGCCTGTGTGTTTAGCTTGGGGTTGCCAGCTCCATCGGCTTGAATGAAGTGTCCAGCTGTGCGCGGCATTGCTGCTGCTCTTTGCACAAGCTATGCTCCTTGTCCTTGTCCTGGAGAAGCCCTTGTGCCTGCCGGTTGCTGTTCCCTTGCACAGCCCTTCCTTCCTTTGCAGGCACTGGAGCAAGTTCCGTCCGCGGCACGAGGGAGCTGGTGGGCTGGGGGAGCGGCGGCGGCTCCCTGAATTCGCATCTCGAGGCTCGGGTGTAACCAGCAGATAAATAGCTGGCCCATTTTGGGAGGGCAGCTTCTTTAGCAGGATGGTGTTCTATAAGCTGTTACATTTTTAATGGAGTGGGGAAATGTCCTAAATATCAAATGCTTAAGTTTTCAAATGGGATTTGAGAGGTTTCCTATTGAACGTTATTAGCCCAGATAAGAAGTTATAGTCTTGTGAGTAAAAGAGCTCCTCATACAGAGAAAGAGCTTAGCATTGATACTTGGCAAGTTCCAACAGGCCCAGAGTGGATGTTTTTCATGTGCCCACACTGTTTTAATAATAAACCTTTTTATTTTCACCTGCATTAAGTGCTAATGAGACCAGGGTGTTGTTTGGGCTGAATGGGAAATAAAGCAAGACAAGAGCGCGCCACATCTGTCGTCATGCTCTGCTTCCCTCTCGTCCTCAAATCTGATACCCTTCAACTTTGTTTCATGCAACCAAATGACGATCAGAGGAAAATAGTAATTTAATTCAAGGGGAGAAAAGTTAAATTAAAGTCAAAAACCAATATATGGGAGAAATTTGTGCAGAAGAAATGTAGATCTTGAAGGGAAGCTTTAGTAATTCAGCAGATGTTATCAGCAGCAAAGGAGGATGTGTGTTGTAGTGGAGAAGAAAAGAAGGACTACAGAGTCCTGGAGCCATCAGCCCAGACAAAGAGATGAACAGGAGAGATCCTGGACTGTCGTGGAGGGAAGGGTTCGCTAACGAGATGTGGTTACCGCTGCAAGCCTCGCTTATGCTGGAGCTGGCACCGCGGCTGTTTTCAAATCGCAGCCGGCTTTGGAGAGGAAAGTGAACATATTGCCTGCAGCAGAGGACCTGCGCTTGTTCCAGCTTCTCTGAGTGTTTATGTGGTGCAAACACAGTATCAGCAACTTGCCTGGATGGTGGATGAGAAGACCTCGTAGATAGTGAGCAGATCTTAAGAGGACACGCAAGTAACTGACCTCGAGTCCCTGTATCTTATGTAGCTTGTTAGACCAAGGTTTGCCTTGTAGGAAAATCAGAAATATGTGCAGCCTGTATAATGAAAACTTGAAATTTTGGCAGACCTGGTCTTGAGTTCCTTGTTTGCCCTGCAGCGATCCCAGTAGCTAGCCAGCTTGCAGTCTTCCTCCGTGCTGACTGCTGCAGCCAGCGGGCACTGGCCATCAGCTGCTCTCTGGGAGCAGAAGGAGTGAGCAGGAGGTGATGGTTTTCACCTGACGCAGAGGCTTAGGTTGGAACAAGAGCAAACCAGAAGATGTGCCTCTCTCATAGCAGCTCAGTAATTAAGCAGTGGGGAGGAAGTGGCAGAGCTTGTTGAGTAGCTTCGCTTGGATGTGCCAGACTCTGCTTCCTTCTTATCAGCGGCCCTTGTTCACTACGTGGAAAGAAAAAATGTGAACAAAACCTAGAGGAAGTTTCAGAGGCTGTGACCTGCCTTTGTTCTTCCTCATGGAAGATAATTGAGAGAGGAAGCTTGAAAATGAGATTACGTCTGTTGTCAAGACTGAGCGAGCTTCTTTCCTTGTTTCCTAAGTCTCCTGGGGAGAGCATCCTTGGTGTTATGGAGCCCAAAACGTGCTGTGAAGGGGCACCTTCTGCCTGCCATCAGTTGGATGGGGAAGGTCTCATCCAGTATACCAGGATGTTTCTCCTGATAATAGGAGCAGCAGGGGACTTTGAGGCAGTTCTTACTGAGGTGCAGCGTGGTTGGGAGGTTCTATTCCTGTTCACAGACAGAGGAGCCCAAGGAAGTCAGTGTGGTTCAGGCGAGACTCCTGTGCCTTGGAGCAGCCCAGACCCATCCCTGTGGCACCATGGCCATGGGCTGGGACCTGGGGCAGGGCCCGTTCGCAGGGCCAGTGGGGGAAGAATATCTGTTTCTGTGGGGTAAATTTGCTGTAAGCACCTTTCTCAAACTGTGCACAGACTCAGATCTGAGGTTGTTCTAATAAAACCCAGATCACACCCAAAGCTACTGGTCCCAGTCTGTGTGGTGAGATCCCACCAGCACGTTCAGGCAGGATGGATTTCCATGAACTCGAAGGATCTTTCTGCTGCTTAAATGTCTGCAGTTGCTGCCTGTGACAATACTGATGGGCAGAGACTTGTTATAGAGTCTGGGTGGTGGTTCAGCATTGGAAGTTGAGACAGTGACAAGAAACTAAGGAGGAAGTAGGAGATCTTGGGTCGAAGAACAAAGGTGATGCCACAGTGGGGGACTTGGTAGGACAAGCACCGCAGTGCTGTGGAGTGAGGGATCTCAGGGCTGGCACAGGTAGGAGAAAGGAGAACGTTCTTGGAGGAGGTGGGAGAAAACCAAGGGTGAGATGGTGTGCAATGATAAATGATGATGAATTTAATATTTTGGGGTTCAGATGTGTTGATGGAAGTCACTGATTTGACTGACGTTCAAAGGGAAAGCAAAAATAAAATCTCTCCACAGTGCTGACACCTTTTCTCTCTCCCCACGCACACTATGGTGAGGAACATCCCTTCCATCAGCCCAAATGCAAATGAAGGGGAAAGGAAGGAGATGACTTGAAGGAGTCTCTTAAGTGCGGTGCCTTTGGGATCGTGGCATAGGTGCGAGTGTCTGAAGCAACATCACTCTGGGAATGCAGGAAGCCACGCCACGCTGTGATGTCCGGGCGCATCCCTGGAGCTCGGTTCCTGCAGAGGACAGGTAGTGGTGGAGCGTTCTGCCTAGAGGATCGGTGTCATCGTGGGTGAGACCAAGGTGCCACAGAAGGGGCTCTCCAGAAATTGCTCCAGGTGTTCTCCTCTGTTCTGTTCTTGATGCATCTTCCAACAGTCCTTTGCCTCAAAGACATTTCACTTGAGGGCTTGCTGGTTTTGATCCTTCCCTGCTACTGGATTTGTAGTGAAATGTTATTTCTGAAAATAAGATGCTCTGTTCGTTCTGTTTCTAGAGATTAATGTTTCCTTTTTCTTCGGCTGTCCTTCCATGAAAGGATTGCTGGTAGCCTGTAAAGGCTGCATAACGTAGCTTTCAGTAAAATTCTCATTTCAGCGAGCTTTCAGTAATTGATCTGTTTGCATCAACCATTGCAAAAGCAAGTGCAAGACTAACTACACCCAAAACCTTCTGTGTTGCTTGGTGTGATACGCAGACACGTGCGCTGCGCCACATATTTTTGCACGGTTGTGTTAGCGATTCCTGGCCTCCTGCAAACAGCTGGTGCATCCTCTGGAGATCCTCCTGCCATGCTCCTGGCTCCGTGCTTGTGTCTTTTGGCATCCGGCGGCAGGACCGTGGCTTTGGCCGGCGCTCCAGCCTCGCTCCATCCTTGGCTGCTGCTGCTCGAGCGGCGTAACAACGTGGTGTCGAGCTACCTGATCCAACCCATTGACTCGCTGGCCTGGCGTACCTCTGTGGCTGCCTGCTGCATTCACGTCCAGAAGCATTCAGGATTTCCTTTAAAAATAGCTGAGAACTAGAAGTGCACTTTTAATGAGAAATACTTTCCAAGTGCAAGCTGAAGGCAGACCAACATGTTATGGTCTCCTTAAGTTTGTCGGCAGTGTTACCGACTAACTCGAGGAGGTGTGAACTCCCTTAGCCCTCGTTTGTTGGATGTTAATGACACTGCTAGTCATCCCGTGGAGGGGAGGAGTGGGTGGCAGCAGAGCCTGCAAGATGGAGTAGGGAGCCCGGCCAGGAGCTCGCTGTTGGCAGAAGACAGAGGTGCTGGTCCTGTGCCTGTCCATGCCCTTCTGCTGCTTCTCTCGTGGGCTAGTGTTTGTTGGAGCCTTCTGTGCGTTGATTTATCCCCCCAACCCTGGAAAAGAACACAAAAACCTGAGAAGGCTGGGAAGAGGCAGGGCTTTCTGCCAGCTTGGTGAGTAAGCTGGCTTATGGAGGGGAGCAGTGAGTGGGGAGGCAGAGGAAGGGTGGGAGGAGGAAGGCACCCCCTCTGTACTGTGAGACCAGTTTGGTCACTTGGGAGCCCACCTCCCACATGGTGCGAGGGGCTGAGGATTGTGGCAGGTGAAAGGGAGAGGACCGAAGTTCAGATGGGAAGGGAGACCTTTCTTTTGGGCTCTCTACAGCATGGCCAGAAGTAGGACTGTGGCTCGTGTGGGCGTGCTTGAACCTTCCATAACTCAGTTCGTGGCGTTGCTGTGACCGGGCAGGGATGTCACTGCCGCATCACTCAGCAAAAGCTCTACTCTTGCATCTTACCTGCCACTTCACAGGCAGGCTCCGCTGTCCTTTGGCTTGTGGCTCTCTAGGTGGCTTACTGCTGGTGCCTGCCGCGGTCTGGGGACACTGTCCTGCCTGCCACTGTCCCACCCACTGCTGGCTGTGGCCGCAGTGCGGAGCAAAGGGCTCACCACCCTTCCCACCATGTGCTTTGTCACAGCACGTTTTCAGATCTGGAGTCGTAATCCCTCTGTGGTCCCAGCAGCAGGTGTCTGACACCTTTTTTGGCCTGATTTGGCAGCGGTGGCTGTTCAGCTTGCACTAGCTCAGCTGCTCAGCGTGCTGGCTGGGGTCAGGTCTCGTGGAGCTGAGCACCACACAGTCCCGTGATTTTATAGTGACAAATGGTTGAAGAATAAACCGCTCACAGGGGGTGCCTGAGCCGTGCAGGAGCAGGACCTGTGTTCAGAGCCCTGGAAAAGTGCCACGTTGCCTGGGCTGCGATGCCACCCTGCCATAGCCAGCCTCGTGCTGGACTTGGACCGGACCCCGTGCAAGTTCCCATCACAGCACAGAGTCCTGTGGCAAACACACCACCAAGCCATACGTTCGCCCTGCTGTTTGGCCTCCGCTGGGTTTGTACCGCAGTAGCCGTACCCCGTACCTGCAGGCTGCACCGCGGTTCTGTCAGCGGTGCTGTGCAGGCAGCTGGCTGGAACTGCAGGGCAGCCGTTGCAACGGTTGTTTCCCAGAAAGCTGATGGATCCTACTCTTAAGCTAAGTAAAAGTCAAATGAAGAGCTTTGTTTTAGTACGTGCTATGTAAAAGCTTTCGTGTCTCAACTTCTTCCCATTCTCTGCAGTCATCGGTGCCGAGTCTCACCCTGAGCTTCTTTGCAGCCCCAGGGCAGTCCTAGCAGACTCCAGAAGACACGTGGAAACTTTCACGCTCGCTGTTTCCAACCCTCTGCCCTTTCCGCAAGCCTTGCAGCCCTGCTGTACCCTCTGGACATTGGCTTTGAGCAATTGCCCTCTCCTCAGAAGCGGTTCTCAGGTGGTTCTGTGAGGCATGCCCAGCCCATCGGGCTCACCAAGAGCCGAGTCATTGGGAAGAGGGGCCTGGGACAAGAGTGGTGGAGCATCTCCCACCTCCGGTGGGCTGTCACCTGCTAATTCAGAGCCCTTCGTGGTCCTCTGGTCTGCTCTGTCCTCTCCTGAAGGACTGGGAACCGAGGTGCGCTCTGGGCAGCTCCAGCTCTCTCTATTTCTTCCAGAATTTGTAACAATTTCCCAAGTTGTTGCTCACCAGGGTGCATAAAAGGCTGGTAACAGGAACGGTGATGAAAGCCGCCTTCTGCTCCCGACTTCAGAGGAGGCCGTTGTGCTACTGCAGCATACTTACACCACCATACCTCAGGAAAAAGGTAAAATCCTTGAATCGGGGAAATCCATCAGTTTTCCACATGCAGTCAAATCTCAAGACACTGTTCTCTATGCAAAACCTCTTTACTGGGAGAGTATCAATGGAGGGCAGCACCTAATTTCACCTGGGATCAAGCTCATTTCTGAGCAAACTCTGTTCTGTTTGCTGGTGTGACAGCGGATGGATGTGAGTGAACCAGCCGGGCTTTTCTGCTGCTGTGAGGATTTATTACGATGTTTTACCTACCCTGGCTTGCAGCGTCGATACGTGCCTTGCTGTTACCCCATAATTCCTGCTGTGCCGTTGGGACGGTGACTGCTGGTCCCTGATGGAGGTTCGGCATTAGCCTCCAGTAAGGGCCTTCTGCCTCCTGAAGTTTGAAATGAGGTGCACTCTGCTTTTATATTACAAGGTTTTTTTTGTTTGTTTGTTTGTTTTTTCTTCCCCCACGGCATGCTGGTGGCCAGAGCTACATGTGGCTACCCTAAGTATACTGCACCTTAATTAATCGTGGCTGATGGTTTATTGAGACACTTTGTACTGCTTAAATTTCCATTAAGGGCAGCTGCAGGAAGCACAGGCTCTGCTGCTGTTTCTCCTTAGTGCTCTCCTGGTCCACCACATTCAACTTCAAGTTTTACAGAAATTGTCTAACAGTTAGTGGATGTTAGTGGGATTCTTTTGATCTAAACTGAAAAATATGAAAATAGGTATTACTGGGAAAAAGCGCTACTATGTCAAAATTCATTTTCTTGAGAAGTTAAAGGACCTGTTTGAGTAACACGCTTAAGACGACGTATTTCATCCTTGTGTATCTTGTTCCCCCAAGAAACAAATATTTTGAACTTCTGCCCAAGACACCATCACCGTGTCCTCTCCCTGCCTCTGCACTGGTCCCAGCAGAAATCTTGGCACCGCAGCCAGCAGTGTCGAAGTGATGAAGTAGTGAAACTCGATGGATTTCCGTTCCTGAGGTCAAGCAGCGCATAATTCATCCCCCGCTTCCTCTCCCTCCAATTCAAAGGACGTTCCCCAGCGGGCCGCCGTGGGACCGGGTGGCACCAAGCACTGCGCCTCTGCGGGGAGGGACGCCTGCGCTTCGGGGCCGCACGTGGGCTGCGTGCTGAGGCGTTTCTGTTTGAAACCCTGGGGTTTGGGCTGCTGTGCAATAGTAGTCGATTTGTTTTAAGATGAGCTTTGTAAGGAGGAGGTTGTTGAAGGGTGATGGTGTTGGCCTGTCCCTTCCAAAGGATGGGGCTTTGGGTCTTGCTGCGTGAAGGAGGGATGGGTTATACCCCCGCTACTCTAGAGGTGGAATTAACAATAAAAAACCCTGTGTTTGTGAAGGAAAGTTTTAAAACACCGTGATGTCTGGAGCAGTGCACTGAGGAGCGGGGCTGTGTGGGAAGGAGGAGTGGGGCAGCACAGGCAGCAGCTTCCCAGAGCGCCCGCCGAGCTGCGGGGCTGCTGCAGCATCGCTGTGAGCGCAGGCGGGTAGCGTGCTGCCTGCGGTCTGTTGTCCTGGTGCCGTCCAGGTTGGGCACTTCAGAGTCCCATCTCATTTTCCCCGGTTAGCTCGTCTCAGCTGGAAGGTTTTCATTCATTTTGTCACTTCTCTTATGGAAGTGGTTTCCAGCCTCTGATCATCCAGCTCTGCAGTCCCTAGAGATGCAGGTCTTTGAGATGGTGGACAGATCTGCATGCTGTGCTCAAAATGAAGGTGCGGTAGGGATGTATGCATGGCACGATTATGTTTTCTGTTTGTTTTGCCTTTTTTTAACAACTCCTTACCCTCTCTTTTGCTCTTTGACCGCTAATGAGTACTGAGCTGATGTTTTCTCTGCACATGTAAGACATGAAGGCCAACTGAGCTGTGTTGCATTCAGGTCCCTTTCCTAACAGTGCATAGGTCTGTTGCTTTTTTAGTAATTCTATTCTGACTTGTACTTCTGCTTGATTGTAACAGTTTCTGTGTGTTCTGCTGGTGGTTTATTCAGGCCCCTGCCTCTCCACCTGCAGAGCTGTGGGGCTCAGGTTTGCAGTTCCCGTTCCTCACCATGGTCAGCCTGCGTGGATGTGCCGTGGGGGTACCGCGGCCATTTCGTGTTTGCTTTCCCTTTGCAAACAGCGGTTTTGTTCTGCGCAATCTGGTCTTGGCAATTACTGCTCAGTTCATGAAATTCGTTCTGAAACCTTCTTGGACGTGTTGTGAAGATCTTTGCTGGTATTTCCATGTGCAAATGTGATTAATTGTATGTGGGGTGAGGGGGCAGGTGACAAACAAGCATAAATCCCACAGGGGCACTTGGTGGGGAGGTAGCGAGGCTGGGTGGTTATGCCAAGGAGAGGTTTGGCTTTCACACCCAGAAGATGGCCGTGCCTTTGCAAAAGGAAGCTATTTGCACCTTTTAATGGAGCAATTAGAAATGCCTTTAGGGGGTTCAATTCTGTAGCCTGGATGTGGTCTTCATCCGTAGCGGCAGTGGCACGGAAGGTGCTGGGTGCCTGCTGGGTGCCTGCCAGCTGCCCGGTGTCACTGCCGGCTGGGAGAGCAGGTTTTGCTCTGGGTTTGAAGAGGTAGATTTTGAGTGATCCCATCAGGTGATGTCCACTCCTGTTAGCGAGATGGTGAGGCTTGGTGCAGACAAACAGACCATCAGGTTATTAAAGATAACGTGGGTTGAGTTTATTAAAAATAAGTGGCTCACTGAGCTCTGATTTGGCCTTTTTATCAGGTGTTTCTCCTTTCCTGCTGCACGAGGACCTGTTTCACTCATGTGGGTTTTGAGGCAGCGTCTCACATAGCGTAGGGGACACAGGCTGGCTTTGGCCATCGTTGCTAGCCGAAGCCACCGAGGCTGCATGGGGACATCTTCCTGGAAGCCGCAGTGCTGGTGAAAGAGCTCACTTCATTTACTTTATGCCAAGTCACCTAGGTTAGCATTCACATTTGATTTCTGGTGTGAGCAATCATATTTCATTTCCTTAGAGTGGTTTTGTGTGCTGCTGTGGCCATGCTTGGGGTTTGACCCCAGGTCAGTGTGTGAGAGTCAACCCACTGCCCGCCGGGATGCCTGCAGGAGTTTGGGACGGTGCTGCATGCCATGGGTGAGTAAGCAATGGGGAGAGCTCCCACCTGGTCATCAAACCCGGGCTGCTGCCCTTGCTGTCCTCTCCCTGGTCTCCTCTGCTGGGCGAGGGGCTGCAGGATGAGCTGTGCTGCGGCTGCGTCCCCTGTGCGGAAGGGGCTCGTGGGCACTGTGATGGCCCCACTGCCTCCAGGGCTCGGCAGTGGTGGTGGTATGTGAGGCTACCTTAACATTAAGCATTAACCGAAAGGGAGCCTTGCCCCAGCTGTGCATGCGAGGAAGCGTGAGGCTATTCCTCTTTTCTTGGAAGGGCGGAAGCCAGTGCCCGCTGCTGGCACACGGCGGCCCTGGGGCTGCTTTGCAGTTGTGGTCGCAGTCGGGATGTGTCTCGCCGCATCTTTGCTAATCTGCCTCTGCCCTCCTGTAGTGAACAAAGAGGCTCCCTGCTCTCAGACATCCTCTGGCAAGGGGGTCCGCGCAGGGGGGGCAGCCCTAGCTGGAGACGTTTGGGTCTCCGGACCCCTGCTGCCAGTGCGGGCGAGGGGGTGCTGCAGCAGGCGCCATCCTCAGTCAGCCCTGGTTGCGCTCGCGCTTTACAGCGCACCCTTCGCACGCGAACTCACGGCCGTGCTTCTCCTGTCTCCTTGCCCAGAAGGATCCTTAATTAGACGAGGAGCCAGCTTCGTTAGGGGCTGCCCCGCGGTGAGCGGGCAGGGATGCAGGCAGGGAGAGGAGGCGTGGGGCTCAGCGCGCCTGCTGCCCATGCGGGCAGGGAGGCACCCAGGCTGCTGCCAAAGCGCGTCCCTGTACGCCCGAAGGAAACTGGTTGAGAGTTTAGATTTTTCTGGACTACGCTGTAAGTGTTTTAAAATAGTTCTTGAAGTTTTATTTAACTTGAAAGCATTTGCGAAGTGATTTTGAAGCCATTTGGTTGATTCACTGCTGTTCCTACAGTAGGATGCAGAGCAGTGATTCTGTAATTAATTTAATTACATGCTTATTCAATCTTTCCTAAACTAGTAAAATTTCAGAATGCTTTTGAATTCAATTAAATGTGATTTTCAGGGACAGGAGGAAGGGAAGGCAGGGAAATTTCAAGCCATCTGATACTTTCTCCCTGCCTTCGTGCACGGGCCCTCCCTCACCCCCCACTAGCCCGCAGCGCCCATTGCCTCTGCCCCTCCCCGCGCCGCCCCAGCCCTGTCGGACATTTGCCCAATTCTTGCCTCTCGGGGCATCCCTTGCAGAGCTCCCTTCCCCTGCCGGGCAAAGGGAAGGATTTTGAAGGAGTTTCACCGATCAGCATAAAAAGCCTTTTCTTCTTCCCTCTCCCCCACCTCTTTCCAATTTGCTGTTACCTAAGAGTTCATTTCTCTCGCTGCTTTTACTGCATTCGGATTTGGCCAAAACAAGATATTATGTAATTGGGCTAATGAGTTCCAACCTGCTCTCCATCTTCCCATTGCGGCACAGCAAGCAGCTCATCTCTACCTAGTTCACTTCTTTCCCATTTTCAGTTATTAATTTAAAAATATCATTTCCAAAGCTGCCTCTCTTTGTCAGTAAGTCTGTTCTTTTTTTTTTTTTTTTTTTTTTTTTAAACTTCGCAGAAGGCCTTGAATGAGTAACCAAATATCTCCTGGGCTCTGGAATTTAACAGTCTTTGCCCTTTGTTCGGCTGGGTCAATGCATGAATTCACAAGTTACTGGATTAAAAAGGAGAAAAATACAGATGTCTGATTGTGATTTGATTTGTATGTTTTTTCAGAAGAAATGAAATACAAAGAGGAACTAATATTATTTAGCAGTTTAAAATGTAGTAATTTATTTTAAAATCGAGTTGTTGCAAAGGCCAGTTTTTAATGTGGTATTAAGCATCGAGTTCTTCTAAAGGGAAAGTAGTAAAATCCAACTTTTTGTATTTAAGAAGTTAGAAAATTTAAATCTTCTTACTGCGTAAACATGGGTAGGCTGGAAAAGGGCTTGATGGGCATGGCTTACAGCTGGAGCATAAAATCACCACAACGCCAAGATGGTTCCCTAATTTTCGCTGCCTGAGGGGAACGATAAGGTCGGGCGTGCGGTGGGAGCCGCCGGTGTCGGAAGGCCCCGTGTGCGAGGCCGCGCTGCGACAGCTGGAGCAGCGTGAGCAGACCTCCGTTCAAGTTTTTATGAGCGCGTCTTTATAAAAAATTTAAAAAAGAAATAATGTAGTGGTGGCTGGTGCGAATTGGTCGGTGTTGGACAAGCCGGTTTTGGCCAAGCTCTCAGCCGGGAGCCAGGAGGGTTCCTGGTGGGATGTGCTCTGGGCTGGGGACCGGCAGGAGCACGGGGTCAGGATTGCTGCGGCCCTGTGCAGGCGTCGGGGTGATGTGGGGCACCTGTTGACGAAGAGCTGCCCAGGTAGAAATTTATTGGTAGGGACTGACGGAGCTTCAGGGTTTTTGTAGGGATCCTGTGGTTGCATGAGGTGGGCTTGTAGTGCTGTACCTCTTCAAAAATGACTTCTGTATATATATACAAATAACAGGACTCATACATCTCACCTTCTTGCAAATCAGTCGTTTGGTTTGATATTTTGGGGATGGAGCGCTTTGACTTTGCTTTTCTTCTTACTCGTGCACGGCAGCACGAGGCGGCCGAGCTTTGTGCTTGGCCTTTGGGATTGCTGTCAGATCTCCAGCAGCGCCTTCGGAGGGCTTCGTGCCTGGCGGTATTTTCCGTGTGTGTTTGTGGCAGACACCTCCTGCCCTCCTCCCCTGGCCCTTGAGTCAGCTCTGAACCAAGCCTTGCTCTGCTCCAGCTGCGCAAGGAGATGGCTTCTGGGCAGCCACCGCCGCCTCCTCCTCCTCCTCTTCCTCATCCTCACCCATCTGCCTTTTCCAGCTCCGTCGGAGCAGCCCCAGAAGTTTTGCTGGCTGCTGGTGCCCTGGTGAGTAGCAGTGGGGACTGAGGACAGTTGGGTCTGCTGTGACCCCAAATTTTAGTTTGTTTTCGTTCCATGTGGTTGATGTTGGGCAGCGTGTGGGAAGAAGAGACAAAAAGCCTTGGTTGTCTTAAACAGAGATTCATTTTAGCATATTAAAATTGGCGGCTGCCCCCAATTTGGGTGACTTTGGCTGTTGGCTCCCTCGGCACTGCCTTTGCCTTTGAGAACTTTTTGCATTCAAAATGATAAATGTAACTAGAGACCTTAAGTGACCTTAATTTCTCCAAATTGGATGCCTCATGCCCAATGTGACAGCCTCAGAGTTAAAATTAATATAAATTTTGTAAATCAGTAGACTGACCTTTTGGTGAACTGGAAAGAAATGTCAAATTTCTGTTTTTTTCCCCCCTGTAATCAGCAGTCTGTAATGAATGAATTATTCCTAATTTCAAGATTGTAGCTCAAAAGGGCACTCAAATGGCTGAAATCCCATAAGAAAGGCTGACCTTTTGGTTGTCTCTGATGAAAATTCAAGATTTTCCCCGAACTTCGCAGTCTGTAATGGACTGGACGAGAAGGTACTGTAGCTCAGTGGGAGCAGCTCCCCATTTCTTTTGTTACTACCTTTCTGGTGGCACCATATGGTCCCCCAAAGAGCCTTCGCAGTCTCGTAGGAGCATTAAAGGTGTAGTTGAGATTCGGTGCCAAGACTTCTTTTAGGTACAAAGCAATTGTGAAATAAACAATTCCCCTCCTACTCCGTAAAGGATTGATTATTTGTCATCTGCTGCTTCGGACACAGCGACTGCATTTTCCCCACCTGCCCCAAGTTGCTGCTGTGGGTTTTTGTTGTGCTGGGTACGTGTGGGGGGCTTGGAGAGTGTGTGAGCCCTCCTAGCCCCAGGAAACAGGGCTCTGAGGTGACAAGGAGCAGGGAACCTGTCCTCCACAACAACTTACAAATGACCATAGATATGTTTTTGCTTGGAAACCATGGCAGAGAGTTTTGGTTTGTCAAATGAATGTGACTGATGCTAAGGTTGTGTGCTAGCAGGACATGCACCGGCAAGTGTGCACTGGGTGCAAGTGGGATTTTTGTTTTCTTTTTGGCATCAGTGGGAAACGTGCATGGTGCTGGGTAAGGAATGGTGCCTGTGTCTATGTAGGGTGGTCCTGTGTGTACCCGGTGTGCTCCGGGTTGCAGGAGCTTTCGTGGCCCCTTGGCTCCGGGCTGCCGGTCAGGCGTTACCGGAGGGGGCAGGTGCAGAACCACTCGTGCTTTGGCACCGGAGCTCCTTTCGCTCTCTCTGTAGCACGGACTTGTAGGTACGGAAACGTGTTCTGCAGTAGCAAACAGCAGACTTCAATTTAGAGAGGAAATCCCATGAAACCCGCCCGTACACGCAGTGCTGGGCGAGGCGGGGTTGGGGATGCCAGCATTGGGCTTGGTGCAGCGGCCGCCCCGGCGCAGTACCCGGTCCCATGGGGGGCCTGGGCTCCCCGCTGAGCGCCGGGGGGCAGCTCAGGACCCCTGCCGGCATGGCATGGCCCCGCTACGCGGAGCTGTGGAGGTGGGCAGCAGTGCGGGGCAGGTGGCTGCCGCGGTGCGACACCTTGCAGAAGTGGCCATGTTTCAAAGGGGATGGTTATAGGGGGAAGAGCCAACACTGGCATGGACTGGAGAGCTCCTTCCTTGTGTTACTGCCAGTGGCAAAGGTTACTGAAACTGAGTGAAGCAGCAAAAAAGTCCCACAAAGCTCCCTCCCCCTCCCTTGTTCTTTTTTTTTAATTTCCATTATTTTAGAGGTGAAAACTGGCTGAGATCACTCTAGCTTTTCATTTTCTGGTTCTCTTCCATGGTGTAAATTTTGGAGGTGCGTTTTTTGCTACAATGCAAAAGCAAGATTAAACTTAAGCCTGGTTTTCATTTTAACTTTATTAAATCATGGAAATATTTCTAGTAGATTCCGAAATAGATTTTGCAAATTGTACCGCTTTGAAATAATAGATACCAAGTGTTAAATTATTTGGCACTGGTTTTGAAGTGTCCAAGTGCTGGATAATAGTATGAAGCCTGTCTCCTGTCAGCCTTTTCAGCTGTTTTCTTGGATACTTGAGATGATGAGCAGTTCAATGAAATGTTTAGCTTGGTAAAGTGCTGTCACATATGGCTTTAAAAGATAGCAATTAAAAAAAGATTAGAAGGTTTAATGTTCTTAAGTTTGTATGCTACACTCCAGCAAACAACAACAAAAAAAAACCACCAAGGAATCATGTTTTTGTTTTTTGTTTTTAATTTTATTTGGAGAGTACCTCAGGCTACAGGTAATGGTGTGTGTACAGGCTGCTGGGCACTGCTCAGAGCGTTGGCTTGCACTAAAGGTGCCAGCCAGCTTTTGGCAGTCTCTTGAATCTGAAGGTCTGGATCAGGAAACTTTCACAGCCCACCTTCTCCCATGTCCGAAGGGCAATGATTTGGTAACAGCCGGGAGTGCCACAGAGCTTTTGTTTTGCCTCTTTTTTTTTTTTTTTTAATTTGTTGCCTTCTTATGCTGTGAAGAAACCAACCCACGGACGATTAAGCGGCCTCTGTGTGGTGCTGCTTAAAAATCATTTAATGCTTCTGGCGGTGCTCCGAGGCAGCAGGGAGGGCTCGCAGCTCGAGAGGGGTTTGCCAAGCTGTGCACCAAGCAGTTGGTGTGAGGGCTCCATGCCCTCCAGGTGGCCTCTCAGGAGCCTCTCCTCCACTTCTGCTCTGCACATGATGTGTTGTCGCTTCACCAAGTAAAACACTTTAAATGGTTTCGGTGGGAATGTTTCAAGCTTCTTCTTTTCTTGCTGTTTTGGAGAAGCTGGCATTAGGTTTAATACTGATAAAATAGTAAAAAAAAAAAAAAAAAAAAAAAAAAAAAAAAGGCAGCTACTGGCTGAATTCGTGAAAGAAATTTCTGCACCCAGTGACCAGGCACAAAAGCAGTGCTTCTTGCCCATGAGGCCCCTCAACTGCAGCTTGCTGGAGGATGGGAGGTAATTCTGGAGAAGTCCCACACATGCTCTCCGTGATTTTATGCACTTGCCTAACCCAAGCATTGCAGGGGTCAGAATGGTGGCTCACATGGAGCTGTGTCCTGAGCCTGCTGCCGGCTTTCTCACATTGGCATTCTTACAGAAAAACAGTCCAGCTGCTCTTTAAAGATTTTTGCAAGGGCTTGATCCTGCACGAAGCTGAGTGAGAAACAAGAGTATGCAGGAGCCAGAACAAGTCCTTTATGGAATTGTCCCTGTCCATGGCAGGAGGGCTAGATTTATATGATCTTTAAGGTCTTTTCCAACCCAAACTGCTCTGTGATTCTGTGAGTCTCATGCTCGGTGCATGAGGACGGACAGGTCTGGAGCAAAGCCAGGACCACTGGCATCCTGCAGGGTCGCACCCTGAACCAGGACATCTGCCTGTGCCACATCAGCACAGTAATGATGCTGTCCTTTCCGAGGAGGGGTCATTTCTTTTAAGAAACATTAGAATAGCCAGAGAAACATTTTTCATTCAAGTGTGCTGGGAAGTTCAGCTCCCGTTGCTCTCTCTTGCTCTGTCCCCAGCACTCAGCATTGCTGGAGTGAGGCAAGGAGCCCAGCCCGAGCCTTCATCTGCAGCCAGGAGAGCGCAGCGGTGGGGCTGAGGCTGTGGCCACAGCCTCACTTGGGCCCAGCAGCCTTCATTCTGGTGCAGGATGCAGTCATGAAAGTGACGTTGGTCATGGATTCAGTCCATATGCAAATTCTTTGGGTGTTGGCTAGCCAGAAGATTGTATCTTGGCAGTGTAGGTATGAAGAGCCCTGCCATCTCCTGCTGGGGGGGGTTCTGCCAAGCAGCTGGCAGTGGAGGTGGTCGGAGACTTCCATCTCCTGCTTACAGCTCTGTGTCGGAGCTGCCTGCTTCTGGCTGAGAGGAGGAATGCTTTTCCTCACGTGCATAATGTTCTGGTGGAAGAGGGATGTCTGCTCCTGCCCCCGACAGGGCTGGGATGCGCTCAGAGCCGGGCAGCGCAGGGGACGCGGCGTGGCTCCTCTCCTTTTCCCTTCCCCCAGCTCCTACGTGCTGCAAAAGTAGGACTTTCAGACAGAGGTAGTATGTCGCCTTTATCTTTCAGTTCAGTATTGGATGTCACTTATTCGTAGATTCAAAATTTGTGTTTCCTTTTTCCTGTGCCTCGCTGGGCACTGGGAAGCACGTGTCAGGAAGCTGTTGTTACTGGCAGCTTTCAGACCGAAAGTGTAGCTGTGCCCAGGGAAGAAGTTTTGTAGCCACCTGCACTTCTCCACCCTTGGCATGGGTTTGATGGAGAAATTCCTTCCATGCAGGACCCACTCCGCAGGGGCATCCCCAGGTTTCACCGGGCACCGCGAGCATCTGCAGCCCGTGGCTGTGCCTGGACGCAGGACGAGCTCACGGCTCCGGTTTCCATCCACCAGTGCTGAATTAAGGGCAAAAAATCCTAACAGTGTTACTGGTCTTACTGGGTGGCTGGTCCAGCAGAGACAGCAGTGGTTCGGATGGACCTTTGGCTATTTCCCAGTCCAGCAGCCTGAATCATCTCCTTGTTAAACGCTGAAGTTTGTGCTTTGAATCCCCCGTACCCGATGGGAAGGGGCTGTATGGCTGCACCAGGGTGCGTGTAGGCCCCCCCATGTGGCTGGCAGAAGGCTGTTGGGAGAGCAAGCCTGTTGGAGTGCTCACACCTCCAAAATATTTGAGAAAAGTGAGAAAAAAAAAAAAGATTTAAAGCTGTTCATTTGGAGCATAGCATTGAACACTGAGCGGAGCAGCCCGAGGTGGGGCTGGGAGGAGCATTTTGGGAAGAAACCGTCTTGGTTTGGTCCTTCCCCTGTCACCCAGCAGCTTTCTGAGCCTGCAGGTAGTGTGGTTCCGAAGTCTGTCCCATACATCAAAAGCTCTTGGGTGGTTTCTGTGTGGGGCCCAGGAGAGAACCCACTTGATACATTCTCTGTTTCTGCAGAATTAGAATTGCTGAAGCTCCCATCCAGCCGTTCTGTTACCACCGCCCCCTCTGCCTGACCCCTCATGGTGGACACAACTGTGTGAGCCCCTCAGCATCCCCCCGTGCCCGAGCGTGCCGAGAGAAGCACCCTGCGGGCACCGGGACACCCGGAGCTGTACCTCACCCCGTGGGATCCCTTGGTGCGTGTCCTGGGGGTGCTCAGCGCCACGGGCTGGGCTCTGCAAATGCATTGATGTCCTCTTCAGATGGTGCTGAGCTCTGCTCTGAGGCTGTCCTTCTCTGCAAAGAGAGCGTGTCCTGGAAAGAGCACGTCTGTGTGGGGCGGGGTTTTCCTCTGAGTGCTGTGAAAGGTGATGGTACTCGCACTTCACGCTTGTGTCGTCCCCTCCAAAAATGAAAGCAAAAAGGATAAAATCACATTATCTGGTGCTTTCCAAAGTATCCTCTCATACGACAATAAGCTTTTGCTATCTAGCTCTTTGCATACTGCTCTAACGTGGTCAGCCTCCAGCCTTCAAGGAGACAGCTCGCTCCTCCTGCCGTGGGCCCTGCAGCCCCTCTGCGTGCCCAGGCCGCGGCGTCTGAGCGGCAGCAGCATTGCTGGTGGGAGAACAAAGACCACCCTCACCCACCCGTCAGCATTCCCGATGGTGGCTGTGGGGTGATAGGTGTGAATGTTGGAGAGCCAATAAAGGCGAAAATCCTTTGAGCCAGAATGTGTAATTTTAGAAGTAAATTCTGGTCACAGCGTTTAGGTTGGCTGTTGCAGACAACCTCATTGCAGAGTTCCTGGCACTCTTCATCTGCCTGTCCTAGAACTACGTGGGATGGACGCCTGCTCTGCTAAATGGCTGATGTGCCATTGAGGTACGATTTTCTCATCTGGTATTCAGCAGCTTTGAAGATAGGAACTGTGTAGTGCTGGAAGTTAAATACGTAAAAATAAAATAAGAAGTAAGTATTTCGCCCTGCAAATAAACATGTAGGAAATGAGACAGCTTTGTGGTGTGTGTGGGTAAGGTGTTGAAGAGTGCGAGGTCTGTGTGGCAGGTGTGGCTGCCCTTTCTATCAGCTTATTTTGTTTGATTTGTTATACAGTTTGTTGAAAAATGAGTGATTGTGCAGACTGGCGGTAACAAGCAAGACCCAGTGCTGCGGGTCCTCAGAGTTGTGGGTGACAGGTAGTGGGAACTCTCTCCATCTTCTTCAGCACTGTTTGCCACTTACCTCAAAGACATGGAGAACATTCAGAGGAAAATGTTACGCTCGCCAAAGTCAAGGGGTTTATTGGGTTGGGATTTACGCTTTCTGTTCAGATTTTGTGTTTTCCTACATGTTGCTGGAGGAAAGCAGTAGTTGTGTCGGTTTTGCAAGGACATAGATTAGAGGCTTAAGACCAGAAGTTGATGATCTGGCACTTCACATGCCGAACAGTGTGTGTTGACCAGCACTTTTCAATGCCTGGCCAATGTGTTTGGTTGCCAAGCCACCTCTGCAAGTGTCATTGCCTGCTATTTCTGGAAGAGTGCTGTCACAGCCGGCCATAAAAGCTCTATAGCTGCACTGCATGGCTGGACGGCAGTTGAGGATTCTCCAGTTAACTGAAGAACAAATCCAGAATTAAAATAAAATTAAATTAAATATTTACCAGATTAAAAATTAATAAAAATATTTATATTTTAATTATTATATAAAATATAATAAAATATATTAAATATAATTTTAATTAATAAAATGTTTATATTTTTATAGAAATATTTAAAAATTAAATAATTACCAGAATGGGGTGGAAAGCACCACTTTTGTCCGAAGAGGTTACTGTGTTAGGGGTGACTTGAAGTCCAGGCTCTGGCTGTTTGAACGTTGGACCTTGGTGGGGAGCCAGAGGTGGATGGTTTGGGGGACACAGAGTGGGGTCTGGACTCTTGTTTGGTGCTTAACAGGGAGGTAGAGTTCAGACTTCTGGGTCTGGGATATTTATGCATTTTTGTCAAGCCCAAATGTCACATCTGTTAGAAGCAGGAAGGTGTGGTAACTCTTTGATGCTTCTGCTTGTTGAGTTTGTGATTCTGTTCAGTGGCTGACTGCAGCATCTGCTTGTGTTACCTGCCACATGGGAACACTCCAGGAAGCCTTTATTTATTTATTTATCTATCTATTTTCTGAGAGAAAGCTATCAACAGACCCCAAGGAGCAGTAACTAGTTATATATTGTAGTTGCTTGTGCGTCAGTCTGAGTTAATGCTCTTTGGATAGTGTTCTCCAGCACTGAGTTCGTTACCTGGATCCCTCCATCCTGGCACAACATCCTCCTTACCTTTGGAAAGGTGTCAAATGATCCTGTTTTCTTTTAATAGTAATTACAGTAGCAATAAGCAGTTTGGAGTGCTCTTGGTATTTTTGCTTTTACTGGCCAGGTTGTGCCTATTGCCTTTCTGATGTTTTGGCTACCCAGGAGAGGCTGGGGATGACCCCAGGCACTTAGATAACCTCTCCAAAATGAAGGAGCAATTTTATGAATAAAACACAAGACTAAAATTCAAAAGACAAGTGTCTGGTTCTCACAAAATCTTTTCGCGTGGCTCTGGGCAAGCTGTATAATCTGTCTTAGATTTCCCAGCACAAGAACACAAGAGAAATGACTTCATCAACTCACTTCAAAATTGTCAATATTAACTGGTGTTTGGGAGACATTGGGATATTTTAGGCATTCTGGATTTTCTAATACTTTTGAATGATTAGAGTAATAGAATGACGTTTATTGAACCTCTTGGAGCCTTCTTCCCAAAGTTATCTCCATTTACCTTGTCTTTGTCCTCTTTAGATGTAGAAAAAATACCACCTCATAGCTTCGACATGGTGACACGGCTCTGTCCTTGTAGACTTAACCAAATTTGCCATGGGTTGTAGATCATGAACCAGCTGGACATTGACCAGTAAACTTAGCAGAGAGGCCAAGGATTTTCTTATATATGGAGATCAATCGCTGCGTCATTTTAAAGGTGACAATTTTCAGGTCACAGTTGAGGTACCCAAACAGCAAACCACGTATGAAAACTCTCTCACCTTGAGTATATTGTGCCTGGTCTGTGGACAAACTCGTTCTTTATTGTTGTCAGTCTGCCATCATTTGCTAGCATTGAATTCACTTCCAAAGTAGCGATACAAAAAGAAAAAACCAAAACACATTGCTTTTTTTTTTTTTTTGAGCACTGACAATAGCCTTTGGAGAAGTCCAGTTTTCCTTTCCGAGAAGGTCGCCATGACTACTCTCTGTGCAGCATTTAACAGCCGTGCTGGCTAATGCAGCAGAAACAGATTTGGCTTTTCCTTTTGGATGTAATGAATAGCAAACTGCTGCGTATTCATTAAGAGAAGCAACTTGCAGAGGTTAAGTGTTTCATTTCTGGAGCTGCCATCTAGGGCAGTAATAAAAAATAAATTGGGCAGCCAAGGAGGAAAAGGGGTTTATAAGACATAAAGTGGGAAGAAAATAATTGCTACCTCATTCCTTCTTTCTTTCCCTGGGTTCTGCAAGCGTAAGTTAGGATCCTTGAGTCCAAGCTATGCAGATTTTTGTTAAATGCAATCAAATTTGCTGGAGAATTAGCTCTGTTTTTGATAGGAACCCATCTGACCAATTCAGCAAAAAATAAACAGGCTCTTGGACTGCAATCATCCCGTCCGGGAAAGATTGAGGAAAGCGAGGCTGGCTTTAAAGTCTGAATGGCCCTAGTCCAAATGATGCTCTGTTTACCTTCCATGGATTTGTACTCTCAAAGCTGGAGAGGCTCATTGTGATCATCCAGCCACAACCTCCTGTACTGCCCAGGGCAGCAATTCCAGAGTCCAACCCACAGTTTTTGGTTGGCCTGATTTTTTTTTTCTTAGGAAAAGGTACATAACTCTGATTTTAAGACTCTGGAAATGGTATTAGTCTCTCTCAGGTTTAGATGTCCGTGTCCATACTCAGTGAGGAGGGAAGGGCACGTCTCATATACGCGTAGGATGCGAGGAGTCAGATGCTGATTGTGCCTCTTTCCCTTTCAGTTTGTCATTGCTGCACATAAAAGGGCAAAAGAAACGGAAACGAAGCTGGTGAAGGGCCTGGAACACAAGTCCTCTGAGGAGCGGCTGAGGGAACTGGGGGTGTTTGGTCTGGAGAAGAGGAGGCTTGGGGGAGACCTTATTGCTCTCTGCAACTACCTGAAAGGAAGGTGTGGGGAGCTGGGGGTCGGCCTCTTCTCACAGGTAACCAGTGATAGGACTGGAGGGAATGGCCTCAAGTTGTGCCAGGGGAGGTTCAGGTGGGAGATTAGGAGACATTTCTTCTCAGAAAGAGCAGTCAGGTGTTGGGACGGGTTGCCCAGGGAAGTGGTGGTGTCGCCATCCCTGGGGGTGTGTTTAAGGAAAGGTTGGACGTGGTGCCTGGGGACATGGGTTAGTGGGTGACATTGGTGGCAGGGGGATGGTTGGACCAGATGATCTTGGAGGTGTTTTCCAACCTTAATGTTTCTGTGATTCTGTGTTACACTGACAAGAGGCTAGAGCCTGAGCTGGAAAACGTCATGCGGAACATGTGGAACAAGGTCTTCTCAGGCTGCAATTTGCAAGGTCCTGCAGTTTTGCCATCTAACCTAACCCATAAAAGTGGCCTAAAAGAAAGCTGGAGAGAGACTCTGTCAGGGAGTGTAGCCATGGAACCAGGAATAATGGCTTTGAACAAATGGAGGGGAGATTTAGCTTGGATGTGATGTGAGGTAGAAATTCCTCACTCAGAGCACAAAGCGCATGTGGGAATTAGGCCTGAAGATGCTCCTTGCTTCTGTTCTTTTCCATAAAGTAATTTTAGTTACCTAAAAAACAGTGTTAAAAATAAACCCAGGGCACAGGATGGGAGGTGCAGAGCAGTCCCTGTGGTCAAGGGGCAGCCTTTCTGTCTGGCAAGCCAAATGGCCCGGGGGAGCCAGCCCCAGAAAAGGGGCCCTCAACCCCCCAACCCTCCTCATCCTTCCATGGGAGGGCATCTTCCAGGCCGCTCCCAACACAGCTACCTTTGGCCACGCATGGGCCACTGCATCGCAGAGGCTTGCTGAGGTCACAGTGGCCACCACTGCCCCGCCTTTGCTGCGGGCCCTATAAAACAGGCCCCCCTGCAGCTGGCCCACCACTCGCTCAGCGACTAGGTCCTCTGACAGCTGGCGTACGCGGCAGGAAGGAGACTAGAAGCGGCAAGGCGAGAAGCAGCCCTGCTTGGTGTGCGAGGACAGCAATGCCGTCCAAAGAAGCACCAAGAAGGAATGCAGCTAACAAGAAGGAGAAGTGTCATGGGCGGAGGGATAGCGCCGGCAGCACAAGAGACACCAGTGCTCGAGAGACCTCTGGCGCGCAGCCCACAGACACATACAAGCAGTACCACTGGTACCGCAACGACACAGGGAACAGGCCGCCCCCTCTAACACCCAGTGACAGGGGGCCTGGGCCTTCCCAGGCGTGGGGCAAAATCAGGAGCATCAGGCAGACAGCCGTGGGGAGCAGAGACATGCCCATAGTCCGGAACGGAGCGTGGGACCCAGCCATGGCCAGAAAACAGATGGCAACATCGAACCCATGCGTGAAAATCAAGCTGACAGTGGCATGGGACCTCAGGGTGGAACTGGACGACCCCCTGGTTCGGCACCCTGGCCTGAAAACATTCGGGATGGAAGGCATCCTGTTTGGGCAGTCCCGGGCAAAGACTGGCTTATCCTTCTGCCAAACACTGTGGAGCCCATGGAGACGAATCCACCAGAAGATATAGAGGAACAAATGGAAGTGGATCCATCTCCACCAGAACAGACCTGGGACTACCGCAGCATGTCGTTGCTCTCTTCCATCCGAGAGCACCAACAGTGTCTCAGGAGTGCCCGGCCAGCTCCCTACTCGATGCTCAGGCTCCATCCCAAGCATTAGCTTGGAGCCACCAAACACCACAGACATCCCGCAGGCTTACCTGCAAGATGTCCCGGCAAAGAAATTCTGTGATGTCCCGGCAAGAAAGAAATCTGTTGCCAATTCTCAGGGGTTGTGTGAGTGCTTCTTTCCCATCCCCCAGCCCTTGTGCGAGAGGTGGCATCACTTCTGCACAGAGCCTCGAGGAAGAGCACAAGAGAGGACCCAGCTTCCTTTGTGCTGCTGCGCTGGCGTGACAGGAGGAGTCCCCGAGGGCCACCATGCACCTTTAAAATTTGTGAAAATAGACTGAGGGGTGCAAATTGTAGTGTGTAAGCAATTACACAAAATAGGTGGCTGATTTCTTATATTTGGAGTGAGTTTCTATATCTGAGTAATTGGTAACGACAGCCACGGAGAAGGCTGAGGTACTCAGCAACTTCTTTGCCTCTGTCTGCACTGGTAGACGGGCTTCCCAAGTCTTTCATTTCCCTGAACCTGTAGATGGAGGCTGGGGGATCAAAGTCCCACCCACTGTAAGTGAAGAGCAGGTTCGACACCACCTGATGAATCTAAACAGGTACAGGTCTACAGGACCTGATGACATGAATCCCAGGGTCCTGAGGGAACTGGCTGATGTAGTTGCCAAGCCTCTCTCCATCATAGATGAAAAGTCCTTTCATTTGGGCGATGTCCCTGGTGAGTGGAAAAATGGAAACATCATGCCCCTACTCTTCAACAATTAAAACAATCAGGAGACTTTTCTTCTCAGAAAGAGTGGTCAGGCGTTGGAACCGGCTGCCCAGGGAAGTGCTCTAGTCACTGTCCCTGGGGGGCGTTCAAGGAAAGGTTGGACCTGGTACGTAGGGACATGGTTTAGTGGGTGACATTGGTGGTAGGGTGATGGTTGGACCAGATGATCTTGAAGGTCTTTTCCAACCTTAATGGTTCTGTGAAAATAACGATGTCACTGGTGGTGATACCTTGTCTTACATCGTACGGCCTCGTCTTCCTGTGTTGACCACCCCCTGTCTCTCCCCACGGTCTCACGCAGGCAGAAGGGGTCCCTCTGGTTTACTGCAGGAGAACCGTGGGTTTCCAGTCGCTCATGCAGGACGCTGTCCATCTGCTGCTTATTGTTTTCGTGCTAGTTGTACAACCTTGTGTTTGGCTCTGTAACAATGCATCTTGTTTAAGTGAGTCCAGCACACCCATTGATCCAGATGGCATTGTATTAGTGACCTGTCCTCTTTAATTATGTGCAACTAATTTTTAATTTTATGTTCCCTGCAAACATGACGGGGAATGATTTTCTGGCTGCTTGTAAATCACTGATAGATACCAAATCCTTTCAGGGAATGCTTTCTCTTAGAAGAAATAAGGATCCCCTATTACAGTTAGTTTTCAATATTTATCAAATAGCCAGTTTTTAATCCAGTTAGTATATGTTTACATTGATTTCTGTTCTAGGGCTGATTTTTTTGAATTAGCATCTTGTGCAATAGCAGGCCATGCAGAAGTCTCTTATGCTAAAATAGTTATCTTTCTCAACCAACGCCATAAATCTTATCAGGATATAATGCCAAGTGCATTTGACAAGGCTGGTTTTTTTCTTCTTTCCTGTAAGAAGGCATACAGGATGAATGTCTTGTTAAGATTCTTTTAGCTGGGTTGGCGCAGGCTACTCATACCTGCAGCAAAATGGTGTTGAATCGTTTCCCCGCGTTGTTCTGTCTGAGGTGTGTTCATCGTTACCGCCACAGGTATGAGTGTTGAAGGAGAAGCTGCTGTGGCGTGTCCAAGCCTCTCTTTGCTCTGGCAGCATCACACGGTTACTACCATTTCCTCATAATTTTTTTTTTCCTTCCCTTTTTTGTTGGGAAGGACCATGCTACATGATGCTTCTAGAGGCGTACTGCGCTGTGAGCTGTTGAGAAGTTTCATCTATGTCGAAAGTCCATGCTTCCCTGGGATCTGACCCATTGCCATTGGGTGTAGCAGGACGTGGCAGAGATGTCCACAGTCTGAAAGGAGTATGAAGAGGAGGGTGTGGAGGACTGAAGGGACAAGTGTCCTTCTACCCTGCTCGTGGTGGTGGCTGTGTTTTCGCAGACGAAGCAGCACAAGCTGTTTTCGTGTGTATGAAACGCCTGGGCATGGGGGTGGCATTGCTGATCAGAGCAGTCACCTGCATCTCTCAGTGTGGATTGAGTTGAAAATAGTGCAGAGCTTTAGGTGTCTACATAGCTCCTGGCTCGATCTGTGTTTTAAAGACATCTGTTTATAACTGATCCAAAACGCTGCTGACAATGTCTTGGAGGGGATGGTGCATGTGAAGGTCAGGTCTGTGCCTCCTCCTGGTGGCCACGGGCGTGCTTGGTGATGGGGTTTTGGTGGCCAGAAATGGGTTACCTACCTCCAGAGATGCTGGCAGCTGGATGAATGGCTATAAAAGTCATCAAATCTACCTTTCCAAAGAGTTTTCCCACCTTAGTGCTGTTTTCTAGGAGTCTGTTGGCTGTCTAGGCAGACCTCATGGTGTTTTCTTGGTGAAGAACGTGGTTGGTGTTCACTGGGTACATCTGACCCATACAGCACTCACGTGTCCCCAGCAAACCTGTAGCAGGTCAGGCTACACCAAGGCAGAGCTGCCCCATTGTTGGACCAGCACCTTGCCTGCAGGTTTCGTTAGATGGGAACTCTGTGTGTTATGGAGCATTGCTTAAGAGGCTCAGTGAGCCTTTTCCAAAGACCATTAAAGTCAGCTGGAAGGCTCAAAAAGCTGCAAAGCCTTGAATCGAGATTTAGAAGGGAATAAGAGTTTTTGAGTGTGTGTGGATGGCGGGCACTGGGGAGTGCTCGAGGTAGTGAGACCTACTTACTCTCTTCCCTGGTCTCTGGCACAGGGGGCTGTGAGGATAGAGAAGGAGGAGGTGAGCCGTGGGAATCCCAGGGAGATGGTTGGGAGATGGATGAGAAGCTGGAGTTCATAATGCTGGGAGCACATGGACCGTGCCTATGTTTTTTGCCTCTGGACATTATGCTCCTTATTTAACAGGTTTCAGGTATTTTTCAGATGGTGTTTTGAGCACGTGCTGTCTACGTGACTGTCCTTGACAATTATACAACAGTGGAAGGGATGGAGAACTTGGCTCTGCTGGGTGTTTGCAAAATGCGATGGGAAAGCTCGTGTGGGATAGCAGGGGTCTGAGTCCCGTGGCGTGTGTGCATCCTCATAGGTCCATGTTGAGCATCTGGCCCTACCCCGTGCTGAAAACCCTGGCAGTTAGGTGCCAGAAGTCAGCTCAGGGGACTGATTTCTAGATTTAAGTAGGGCCCTAGGGCAACAAAGAGCTGGGCTGCAGGGTACTCTGCCTGAACACAAGCCAGTTTGTGTAGAGGTCTGTGAATAAGCATTTGTTTTTCAGGCATTGGGCTGGAATGCGTTGTTGCCTTTATTTGGGGGTAAAATGAAGCCTGGTGGTGAATCAGTCCCTTTAAAATGACACACAGAGCTGTAGATATGGAGCCTACTGCTGGAAATCAGTGATAAGTAAGAGCATCAGAATTTTAAAACATCTTTATTTGGATGCTGAAAGCTACTGTGGTTAGTAGAGATTGGGTATAAAGGTTTTTATTAAAGAGAGAAACCCCTGTAGTTTAGGGTAAAAGCCAGCCACCAGCTGATCAAATTAAGCAGAAGCATCCTTGTGCATGGGCTGGTCTGTAATTGCTCACTTCAGAATTTCTTCGTCTCTTTCTCTCTTTCAGCTGATTATGGCAGTGCCACAGTCAGGGCATCAGTTCTGCTGCTGTGATTCGTCCTGACGGCTGGTTT
Source organism: Cygnus atratus (assembly GCF_013377495.2). Taxonomy (NCBI): domain Eukaryota; kingdom Metazoa; phylum Chordata; class Aves; order Anseriformes; family Anatidae; genus Cygnus; species Cygnus atratus. The sequence continues at coordinate 10,967,464 of NC_066380.1, forward strand.
GTGCTGAGGGGACAAAGTCTCAGGAGGTGGATTCTGGTGGTGCTTTAAAGGAGCAGATGATTGACTCATGGTCTGGAGAGATGAACAAAAAGAGGGGAGGTTGGGTCTGCGGAAGCAAAAGCAGTGCTTGACTTAAGAACAGATACTGTAGGAACACCGAATAAGCTAACACAAAATCCTAATTGGGAAAAACCTTTTGTGTGATTCTCAGGAATAACCAACAGATGAGAGAGATCCATTGTGAGCAAAGTGTCATCTGTACAGGAGTTATTGTCCTGCTCCTTGGGACATTGCTAAAGAGATGGGCTAAATGATGAGTAGATGGGAGAAGGGCTGGAGAAGGCTTTTAAATTAGTCTTCGAGCAGTTACTGATGAATCAGAGGGAGAAATGCTAAAGAATTTTGGAAAGGGAGAGTTTCAGAATTAGCACTGTGTGGTGTGATGCAAGAGTGGAGTGAGCCTCTTACGAGAGGTGCTCAGGAGGATGCTGATGCTCAGTGATTTCCAAACTCTCAGCTGACATCAGGGATGACACAGCCCAGGAGTCTGCATCTGCCCACCTCTTGCCTACTTGCGATGGAGGTCTGTGCAGATGCCGGTAGTGGTGTTCTTACCAGAGTCGTGAGCAATACTTTGCCATATTCAATTTTTACTTTACTAAAATGAATATCATGGGCTTCTTAATAGTCATAGGAGCATAAAAATCTCACTGTATCACAATTCATCATCCTTTAAAAATTGAATTTCTGTTGAATTATGCCTTGCCGCTATAGTGCTGTGGAAAAGCTCTTATTATTCATAACTATAAATACAATGATGTTGAGATTTAACTGGTGCCTGAAGGCTTTATGCTGTACTTTCGTATTGACAAAGCAAACAGTCTTATGGATCGGTTTAAGTTTATGGGACTGGAGGCAGCTGAGTGCTTCCGCGCTGTTGGAAGCTCCTTTGCTACAGTCCCCAGCTGTCCCTGTGACTGCTCTGCAGGCCAGCAGGAACATTTTGTGCCGTTTTGGCCCTGTGGGACTAAGATAAACCAAAAAACTACATAAAATACCTATTGGGTCAGTGCTTGTCCTCTTGTGTACCAGCTCGGTTTGGCTGCTAGAGGTCGTGTGTCATGTCTGGCCGCAGCGAGGGTTTGTGAGGGCAGAGCTTGTGTAGGCTGAAGGACAGGACGGAGGAGCTGGAGCATGAGAAGGACCAACAGAAACTGCCTGAATCGCCGGTGTCTTCATCTTCCTCAGCGCGGAGTAGTGACTGGACCTCGATTCAAACGTCTTTCCCTGGCAGGGTTGTCACATGGACTCTTTGCCTTGGGTGGACATTGAAAAATAATGTCTTGTTCATCCTCATCCCAACTGAACACTCAAACAGACATTGACCAATATGTGCAATTGCTGACGAGGACAGGCCTGACTGGGTAAAAGTTTGCTAGGGTTCACATTTTGCTTTGCAAGCATCTATTTTGGGCTTGAAATGTGGAAAAGTCCCACAATTCGGTGCTTGGCCGAGTTCGAGCTGTTCAAATGTATTTTACTGTAACACAAAAGAGAAGTGAGTTAATCTTTTACAAGAAATAATTAACATATGGAAATAATTTTTTAAGTTGTGATTGGGTAAATTTAGTCCCTTGGGATGAGGTAGGAGAGATTCTGATTGGATTTGGAACAATTTTTTTTGCTGTGGTTATAATTAGAAATTTACACATAGCGAAAGAAGTATTGCTGTTGGATATGGGTTATCATGGATTTTATGTTGTTTGAAGTTTTGTTTGTTTTACAATCTCTTTTCTTAATATAGAGATTGGGCCTTGCAGAAGTTTGGCAGTGGCATGTTTAACTTTTGACTTAGTTTAGACATTCAATATTTTTGTTACAAAATAACTTTATTTTTTTTAAACAAAAATTAATGATCTCTTGAGAACTCAAATTCTGTATTTGAAAAATTGCAAAGCTTCCATTTCAGGCTTTCTTCTACCGAAAGCAAGGCAACAAATTCAGTGATTCCACAGTGGTTATGCGTTTCATTTCAAAACTTGTTTTCGTGCAGGTATACACAGAGATACAAGAAAGTATTAAAAATCAGATGCCTAAATGTTTTGCCCTGTGACAAGACTAAACAACTGGCCAGTCGTTAACTGCTGTTGGGTGTGTTTGGCCCCTACAAGTGAGTGCATCTCTGCTCTTGGTGTGTCTTGGAGTCATTTTAAATGTTGGTGAGTGTGCCAGGGGCTTGCTGCCATCGCAGGACCCATGAAATAGGTTTTGTCCCTCTGTCTCGGGTCTGATGTGCGAGGACCCATGGTGGCAGTGAGGGCAGTTGGGCTGCGTTTGCAGGAGGATGAGGGTGGTGCCAGTGGAGGGGCAGGAATTCCTCCCTTGATTTTTGCAAAAATACTTTTTTTTTTTTTTTTTTTTCTTCAGGGAAATAGTGGGCACCTGAACAGAAATCACTCCCACTGAGGGTTTTCTTGATACAAAAAAACCCTCAAGGCAAAAACCTTGATACCTGTTGGCTTGGGACTACTGGAGCGGGAGGGAAAGAAGGGATGGTCCTGCTGTCCTCCACGCTTCAACGGCACCAATGGCATGCGGCTGGAGCAGGAGGAGACCCGCGTGGGTTGACACGCAGGGTGCTGCTGTGCTGCCCCAGGAGCTGGGGCCCAAGGGTGGCAGTGCTGGCCCCGGGGATTTGGGGTGGCCGTGGCAGGCGCTGCGTGGGAGGGGAAGGCACGGGCTGTTTCTCCACCTGTTTGGTGGTGACCATTAATTTGAAAGGAAACAGGAAAAACTGGTTCAGTGCACTTGGAAACTTCAAAATGAGAGAAACGTCCCCATCCCCGTGCCCCTCCAAGTGAACGAGGAGCTGGGTCCTCTCATTTGCAAAACCGAGATTGACCAAATGGGTAAACAGTGACAAAAGTGGTGCTGGACGCGCACAAACCCTGGGGCTCGTTCAGACTTCCTGCAACTTTTTGTTTGTTAAATGAGAGATGGGTTTTCTGACTTGAAGGAAGCGCCAGCCTCGAAGGGAGCGAGGGGCTGGCCTGGAGCCGTGGCCGGGTGCAGGAGGCAGCGCAGGGGAGCAGCAGCTGGGCTGATCAGCCCTAAATGAAAGGGGAACTTTCAGGTCAGCGACTTGCAGGTCGCTTGTCCCTGTGTGCCTTGAAATGATGGGAAGAGTAGATGGTGGGTTTGTGCTTTTCGCACACTGATTTGTTGTGTGTGTTTGTTTTTTTTTTCGTGGGAACAAGCATGTTATCACTCCATCTGAGCCTCTCTGGGGCAGCGAGGGTTCCTCCTGGCTGTTATTTCACATAACTTTCCCTGGCTGGGCAGGTGTGAGCACTCAGCGCCTGTGGCCACCCTGGTTAATGATTGCCCGTTGCTGGCGGAGAGCTGGGAGTTAGGTCACAGCTCGGCTCAGGGAGCACCAGGAGCCAGCACGGGCACAACCCGAGCGTTTGGGGTTAGCCCCCTGCCTGTCAAAATCGGGATAGAGAGCTGCGAGGCTTTGTGAACACTGGGAGAGTTTGGACGTGAAAGGAATTGGAGAAGTGTTACCTGCTGTGGTGGACTGCCCGTGAGCATCAGGTGGTGGCACCCACTGGGTCCCTGGTGCAGCCACAGTCAGCTGGAGGAAAATGTGTGTGTTGTTACTTGCAATACCTAATTTAAAGAAGAACTTAACTGATTGCAAGTCTCCTTCTGACAAGAGAGAGAAACTCTGTCTCAAATTTTATTTTTTTTAAATGTTTGTTGCTGTAGGGACACTGACAGTTGCATCTTTCTCATAAATCTGCGCCTGTCTGGAGGCTCCCGGTGCGGTGGGGACCCAGCGTGTTGCAGGGCTGGAACCAAACCCACAGAGCATCCGTCGTTGGCTTCAAATTAAATTCACCAAAGGCGATTTTATTTTTATCGATTTACCAACCAACCAGTTATTTCAGAAATGACTGGCTGCTGCTGTTGGTCATTTCTGGATGACCAGCTGGCTCTGCGTCGCGCGGCTTAATGATTGCATACTTTATGCTGGTTAAATAGTGCTCAACAAGGAAACAAGAGAAAACCACACTGGGATAATCTAAGAAAAACAAGGATTATAAAAATGGCTCTGAGGCGCTGACTGCTGGAAGTGAAACCTATTTTGTGGGTTTGCTGCTGCACCTTTTCTTCAAAAAAAAAAAAAATTGGAGCAGTTGTTGCACTTGTTTTCTCAGCAGATGGGCTACTCTATCACAGGCACGTTTGCCCGTCTGGAAAGCAATTATGTCACTTGGCCCTGTCTTGATTTGCGTTTCTATTAGCGTGTGCTTAACTAATACTGTGTTCCAAAGAAGACTGGGTAAATTAGTAAATAAAAAAAATAAAACCAAGCCCATGATGCACCACAGAAACATAAAAAAAAAAAGGCCATTTTAATTCAAAATGTTTCAAAAACTGTTCTAAGATGACCTTAAAATTCAGGTTTTTGGTGCCAATCCAAGAAGAAATTTAAAATAATATTTCATCTCCACAGTCTTTTATACAGCATTGGCAACCGTGGGAAATCCTCCTTGTGTAGGTCAAGAAATTCTCCATTGAGGTTTTAGTTAATTTTTTCTCGTTTTAGTAGGTAAGGGCACGATTCAGAGCATGGGTGTTATGCCAGTGAGGCCTGTGCAGGGCTCTCCTGGGGTACAGAGTGCCACTGCTGGCATGCTCGGGGATTCTCCAAAAAGGTTGGAATTGTAGGGGACAGGGACACTGTTCCATCCTCTCTGCTCCATCCTCGTCTCCCTGCTGGGCAGAGTGTGCTTTCCTCCCCAAAACAGCCTTGCACTTGTGTCTCTGTTGTCAGCTGATGAATCAAAATTTGGGTGGCTGAAGTTGATGGGGTGAAGCCTACAGTCACTCATTTCAGTAGGGTTGCTAAAACTTAAATAGGAAGTGCAAAAATAAGCCACACATAAAGGTCCCAATGTACTTTGATTTTTTATTTTTTTTTCCAAAGCACAACTATATAAGCTTGAGGTATTAAGGGCTTTACCAAAATTGTAATAGCAGAGGAGTGGGCTGGGGTTTGCAGGCACCTGCAATGCCTGACGTCGTGCAGGCTCCTGCCAGGCAGCCAGGCACGGGTTTGCACTGGAGCTGTTTATTTAAATCCTTCCCTTCTTCCTCATTGTCCAGACGTCTTTTCTTTTTCTTCTTCTGAAAGCATGATTTGGAAGGACACGGGCTAGCGATGCTTTTATATTTATTTCCTAGTTGTGTTTAGCAAATAAATGAGCAGGAGTTGCTGGTGTCTCCTCAAGGTCGCCAAGCACGTGACTTGTTCATGATTCATTAATGTTATTTCTTCTTCGCTTCATCAAAAAAGAAAAAACAAACAAACCACAAACAACCCTGAAGAGGCCTCTTGTTCGAGCGGCCGTGCTGTGCTGCCTTGTGCCACCAGCCCTGCCGGTTTCACACCATGCCTCCATGCCGCGTTGCCTTGTACCTGCAAGGAGCGCAAGCCCTGTGGCTGAGCCCTGCGGGCCTGACCCGGGTCGACACCGAACCACGGCGCTGCAGGGCCCGGTGACATGGCCGGGCCCTGTGAGACTGCTGGGCCCGGTGACACAGCCATGTTGGGCAACACTGCTGGGCCCTGTGACACTGCTGGGCCCGGTGACACTGCCAGGCCTGGTGACACTGCCACATTGGGCAGCTCTGCTGGGCCTGGTGACGCTGCTGGGCCGGACCTGGTGACACTGCTGGGCTGGGTGGTGGCAGCGGCCTGGCTGTGCCATGCCAAGTCCATGAGCAGCACCAGGCCCAGCCGCCACTGGTGGGAGGGCTGGTCTATTTTGGTAAATAATAAAAATAATACTTTGTTCATCACCCAGAGAGAGTAGGGTGTGACTGTCAGCCATTTTGCTTGTCATTAATAGCTTCGCTTAATCGCGAAACAAGACTTTTCCTGTGATATATCTGTAAAACAATGCAAAACAAAACAACCTTTCTTCCTCCAGTATCTCCACAGCACCACCCCCTCCCAAACAAACAAAAAAAAAGGCATAATTCCTCCTCTCCTTTGACGAACAATGACTCATTCAGTGTTTTTTTCTTTAGTGTTTTTTTTAATAAGTTATTTTTTATTTTATTTTATTTTGGCCTTTGCTTCCCTTCAGTGGCTGTGTTGCAGCAGAGCTGGCAGCAGTGCCGGCAGTGGAGATTGCCTAACACTTACGAGCCCCTGTTTTCAACTGTTTATAACTCTGCCAAACTTTAAGTGTTTGGGCTGAAATTTTCCAAGCCAGGTGTCTGCCTAAGGGGGGAATTCGTTTGGAGAAGTTGCAGCAGTGCTGCTTCTGCCTGCACTGATTAATGAGATTCAGAGGAAAATGTGTTTGCCCATGGTGAGCCGAAAAAATCGCTCCACAAGCAGGGAAAGTGCATTGTGCCAGGCCTAGGCACTTCTGTGTCTTTCTCCTGTGCTGTTACATATTTTTGGTGTGTGTGTTTTTTGAGACCTCCCCTCCTTAAGCGTGGTTAAATTACGGGTAGGGGCCAGCACCGTCCCTGTGCACTTTGCTTCTCCATGGAAAGAGGCAGAAAGCACTCCTAGGCATTCAGTGGAAAATTTGGAGAACTTTTTGCATTTCAGGGACGTGACACTGTAGAAAAACACCCTGATCTGGCTGAATTATTAACCTCTGAAAGTACTCGGGCTTCAAATGTTCAGCCAGGGGAAAACGGCAGCTGGAGGGGCTGAAAGTGCTGCCACAGCAGGGCCTGTGGGTGACAGGAGCATCCCTCCTACATCCTGCCCTCACATGGGAACATGGCAAAACACCAGTATGAGAAAATGGGAAAAATACTACTAATAAATAAATAACTTATTTCTAAAAAATATTCTAAAAATCCTAATTCTAAATTAAAAAAAAATATTCTGGAGAAATATTGCTGAGTGAATGACCTATGTGGTCATCCAGCAGTGGCCCCCTGCCACATCAATCTGGCTGCTAGAAATTTTCTTTTTTGTCCTTTTCATTTCTTTCTAAAGAGAATTGAGCATTGGACAAATATGGGGTGCTGCAGAAAGAGTGCTGTATGCTCAAGCAGCTCCAGGGTGCATCAGAGCACAGGGCAGGCTAGCAGCCTGTACCACAGGGTAGATTCAACCAAAATTTTGGCATTTTCCAACTTTTGATTTTGTAACCGTGTTATTTTTTTTAGATGTGGTTTTAATGTAATCTGCATGGGGAAAGCTCTGTGCTCACTGGTTAGGTTTTTGGTACAGCCTTATAAAGCTGGATTTTTTTGATGGGTTGCTGGTGCTGCATTTTCTGGCCCCAGGGTGGCTGTGGTCACTCATCCTCGCTGTCCGATGTCCTGGGATTTGTAAGTGGTTGATGCATCCCCTTGCTTATTTTCTTTCTCCCTCTCTCTTAATTTCCAAATTCTTTCACATTTTTCCTTTCAACATAGCGTCTTAATTCTGGTGCTTTATTAATCCAATTTTGTTGAGCTCAGGATGTTTGAAATACACTTATATTCATATAGGAAGTACTTACTGTATTAATCAGATGATCCAAGGTGGCTTCTCCTCTGAAGTCCTTAATTTGCGTTATATGTATTATTCCTGGTAATAGCAAACTTTGTAACAATGTGCTTCTCCATCATGTTCCCAAGGAGACCCTGAAATACATTAATTCTGTGATTTTTGAGTACACCAATGTAATTCATCTGTCCCTTTTGCAGCCACATCAAATACGATCAGTCACCAGAATCCCAGTGATGATCTGTTAGTGGAGTGTGCAAAAGGCTGTGTGAAAACAAATACAGAAGAATCAGGTTTTCTTAAAGATTTGAAAATTGTATTTATATAAGCTATTGGAAGAGACAGCTTAGGAGAGGGAGCAGGCTGTTTGAGGGCTCTTGTACCAGTCATTTTGGGTGGAAAGCACCTCTTTTGCATCACCATTTTGATTCTCTTTCCAGGAAAATGATAAGATGGTGGCTCTTGGCTTTGCTCACTACGTATTTCTGAGCAAACACTATGGAGGAAGATTTGATCAATCTCTGTAGGAGCAGAATAGCATTTCCCACATGTCTTTATTGGATTTTCAGGAGTGTTTTCCCTTGGTGGGTTATACATGCAGCAAAACCTTGTAAACCTGGCAGCGGGGTTTCCCCTGAAGTGTGTGCCTTCAGTGTGCCCCAGCTCTGTGGCGAGTGCTGGGCAGGAAAGTGGTCAGAAACCTGCAGAAACTGGGTTTCTGACTCAAACTTGAGGCTTAGAGCTCTAGTTAGAGCCATGCTTTAAATAAAGCAGTCGAGATGGGGAAGGGAGGGTGGCATGGAGAAGTGCTGAGGTTAATTCTAGGTCTGACAAATGCTGGTGCCCGACAAGCTAAATCTATAGTTGTAGGAACCCAAAAGCACTCCAAGTGTCTAAGTCACTGAGACAACAGAAATAATACCAGCCACAGCAACTCTCCGTGAGAAGAGAGAAGAATGGATGCAGAAATTAGGGGCATTTAGGGCCACGAATGAAAAACCAGTTTTTGCTAAATCCTTAGAGGTCTTTCCCCAGTACGGGGCTGTATGATGCAGTTAGATGCACCAGGGAGGCGGTGGGATCTTTGGAACATGTGGCTGGGTCTCCAGCCCTCCAACAGCATTGCACTTAGCTCTGCTTGTCAGGCTTCATGCTGTGCTTTTTTTGGTATGGCATAAAATTAGTTAAATGAGGTGGTGTAAACACGGAAAGCTTTGCAGGTTTAGTTTAGAGTTTCTAAATAAATACAAAAGACTGCCCGTGTATGAGTGTGTGTGGGAGAGGATGGGCTGACTTGTACGGGCGATCAGCATCCTTCTACGGTTGCATATTGACACCAGTGCCTTTTTTAGACAGTAACTCTCAGAATAAGGGCTGTGTGCCTAATTCATGCTCCCCTTGTCCTGTTTGTGCTCTTCTGACAGTGGAAAACTGTTTGTCCACAGTATGATTTGGGAGCAAGAGTTTTCCTAATTGGACTGGTTCTTGCAGCATCGGGCATGTACCAGATAACAGCCCCTATCCTGAGCCGAAGTGTGTCACGCCAATAATAGCATTAAAAACTGAAGGGATACATTTTGTGGTGGTTAATGATTAATTAGGTCAAATTCTCCAAAATTAGACTGCTGAAGAAGGAATGGGCCAACAATTTGCATTTTTCACAAAACCTTGCAGCAGCAACTGATGTGGGCTGATGCCACCTCCCCCACCACACGCTCTGTCCCATGCCCCAAACTCACTTGTCCCCAGAAGAGATTCATTTTTAAAATTGTATCCATTAATATCCCAATTTCCTTTTTTACCCCCTTTTCAAATCTTGCATTAAACCCCTGTAGATTCTGCTTTAAGTAGGCAATTAAGCTAACAACATAATTATATCCCTTAATGCTCATTTTAACCGGTTTAGAGAAGAAACAAAAGGGAAAGCAGCTTCAAATATATGGAAATAAAAGCTCCATTGTAAAGATATTTTTGATACCCATGTGATAATTTGTGTGAGGTGCGGAGTTTGCCCATGAGTGGCTGCAGGGAAGCCGGGAGGTCACAGCTGAAGAGCCTCGCAGGCAACGTGGAGCTGTACCTTTGAGTGTCCTTTTTCTGAACCCTATTCCGGCTGCAAATTTAGGGGAATCCCAGGAGACTTGAGAGTATGTCCACTTTGTACTGCAGTATAGTGGCTGCATTGCTGCGGTAGGATAGTTTTTTTCATTTTTTATTACCTAGGCAATTAGTCACAAGAGACCAATACACCGAGTCCGCAAGCTGCTGTCTTACCATATGTATGAGTGGAAAACAGAGCTGCAAAATAACATTGATGGAGAATTATTGTAGTGGATCTCTGCCAACTCGGTGAAGCTCCTTTGCTCCCTGTGCAGAAGCAGGGGAATTGCTGCATAGTGCCCTTGTGGTAGCAAGCAGAGTAACTTTGATTCTGTTCGTGGTTTTCTGCAGAGCACACAATGTCCACAAAAACCTGTTTGTGAGGCACAAAGTTTTACGAAGACCCTCCAAGCTTAAAGCCAGGAAGCTGCTTTGGAATCTCAGCTCTTGTTGAGGAATCCAAATGCTTGGTTGGAGCCTGACTTCCTGAGGTTAGCTGGTGGCCCTGAAATACTGATAGTGCAGTGTGGGCACACACAGCTGCAGATGCTGTTGTCCTTTACAGAATTGTGCCTCCCTTTTCACTCTCCTTTACACACTCTGATTCCAGTAAGGAAATGGAGGTGCCATTCAAGCAGTTTGGCCAGTGTTTGATTCTGGGACAAGTGCCTCTCTGACCTGTGAGGATCCTGTCTCAGCGTGCGAGTGGCAGTGATCTAGACCAAGTGAGGAGGACCAGCCTTCAGGTGGAAATAAAATAAATACTTATCTTTCTTAAGAAAAAGAACCAGAAGCTGTAAGCCTTGGGCAGTCAGCTGCCTGCCAGCTTGTGTTGTGTTGGGTATCTGCTCCCACAGGCTGTGATGTGTAGGCACTTCGGTTTCTGGGTGCAGGGAGTATGGGGAAATATTTATACAATTACAGCCTTCAGAACATTGCTTAGACCTGCAAGATGCTTCCTCACATGTTCACCGGTCACTGGAGAAGGTGTGAGTGTCAGAAGGCATTCCCCAGGGATGACCCACTCCTTGGCTTCTCTGCAGACACTGCCCACAAGAAGTGCAGGGAGCATCTCTTTGGGGTGCGGCTTCATAGACCACAGCTTCTGTTAACTTAAACATGAAGGTGGTTTATTGTTCAATTTTCTTTATTTCACCAAGAAATAACCGTTATTTAATAAGACTTTTCTATTTTTTCTAAAGTCTGTTTCACTAGGGTAGGAATTTAAAGTTGTCTATCTCATCCCTGCTGTGCCAAGCAAGTCCATCGCTAGCTGTGCTGGAGCGAAGGAAAACCATATATGAGATAGTGCGAGATGGAATCCTTTACATACAGGGTTTTTGGGTTTGCAATTGGAAAAGGAAGACAGTATAATTGACTGGATGTTGGCTTTCCATCCTTAAATGCTGCATAAATAAGTGAAGGAATTGGGGTAGGAAGATAGGTTTTCTGTAGTTTGAATATCATCTATTGCACGACTCACTAGTGCGAGAAGAGGGAATATTTTCAATGTAACATCCTCATTTATCTCCAGTCCCCGTTCAGTCCCCATCCCTCTTGTTGGAGCTGTTCAGCTTTTCTTGGCAGTGTAGAGCTTGTCTGTGGGACACTTTGCAGGCTCGTGAGCCTGTGCCCTGATGTGCTGGAGGAATTCAACCTTACTTTTTCTCTGACCTTGCCCATTTGTTTCCTCTTCATATGAAATACAACATCATGGCTTATTGCCAAGTGTCTGTAAGCCCAGATCTCTGACCTGGTGTAGTTTCAGGAAACATCCATAGCTCCAGCCTTGGGTGTCTGCTCACCCCTTCAGGGATGTGTTGCAGCAGGTGAGGAGGTGTATTTGTAAAGGGCTGGAGATTCCTCATTGAAGTGGCCAGCTTGACAAAGCAGGGAAAGGCTGGAGTGAAGATGCATCCCTACCTCAGTCTGCTGCTTTTGTTTATTTGTAATGTTGAAGCTCCCTGAAAGGCTCTCCTGCTCGTCAGGGGGTGTGCATCTCTTGTGTCCCCATCTCTCTCCAGTCAACCTTCTCCATTTCCTCCTTTCAATTTAGAACAATGTGGAGGCAAAGTGCATCAAAGTAGAGATCCAGGATGGAGTTTGGGGATGCAAGGACAGTACCCAGTATTCACCAGACTTTCACACAGACGCCCTGAGTTGTTGCATCTTCCCATACTTTTAATCCCACACTTGGAAAGTTTTGTGCAGAAACAATTCTTGGGCTTAAGAAATTTTTCCTATGTTTAGTAGGTTTAATTCATTGGAGATTGTATGCCATAAGGCACTCCCAAAATTTGTGGTATACCATATTCCTTGGGTACAAAACAGTTGATATAGAAAATATCCACTGCTTTTGCTGTGGTTTGTTTATGATCCCAGTGTGAAACAATCCACCCAAGGTGAATAATTGCCTGTGTGACTGCCACAGCATGAAGCATAAGTGAGCATCACTTTTTTGGAAGAGGTTGTAGAAGTGGGTGTATGTGAGCTTTTCCCAGCCCAACATCTCGTACTGTTCATGGTCAACAGGAGACTGGAGCAGCAAGGAGCAGGTTGGCAGTCAGAGAATTTCTGGAGGAGGAAGCAGCCGTTGGCCTAGGGTTTTGTGTCCTTTTTTTTCCACGCAAAGGACCGTGGCTCTGTTGCGGTGGGCTCATTTCTCAACTTGGAGGCAGAACCAGGCACTGGCAGCAGCAGCCTGTGCTCTGGGGAAACCCAGACTTTGTTTGAAAATTCTGCCTTAACACTTGGGCTCGGGGATTTCTCTCTGCTTTTTAGACATGACCCAAGGCCGCCTTTGAATTTTGGGGAGGCAGTCATGCCTCCTTTCAAGAGGTTCCTTGCTTTCCTGTCAAGAGATGTGGCAGCAGTTACTGGTCTGCAGACTTACAGAGGACTAATGATGCAGCCTGCAAAATTCAGTCCCAAAATGGATTCTGTAAGAACATTTGTACCTTTGTTCACATCACGGTCACGGTTTTCCAGCACTGCTCTGACAATACCTGTCCAGTGGCAGAGCTGTGCAAATAATAGATTTTTTGTTTCCTTGAAGCACTGACAAATTGAAAAATTCCTTCTTGGGTTGAGCCAAAGGAAAAATATATTGATTTTAATTTTTGTTGTGAAAATAAAAAATAGCATTTGGGGGTATATAGGTTTGGGTTGAACAAAATTTGGGGCTTGCAAGTATTTCCTTTAGATTTTGAACATACCTTCAAGTTCTTGCTTTAAAAAATAAATAGGACAGATATTTTGCCTGTATGAATCAGAAAATTTTAAATGTCAGACTGCGTCACTTCCACTTTTTGAAAATGAGTGTCATACTCCATTGTATGAATACTTCAGCAAAAATGACACTAATCCATGCAATAGTCGGTCTTGCTATATAGCTACACTTCCGGCTGAAAATAATTTCCCTTCAGCTCTATGCCCTTATTTTTTTTCAGCTCCATGAACTATAGAGAATATAAGGTCAGGAAGGATGGGTCTGGGTGATGTTTGTCCCATGGAAACGCCTCGAAAGAGAATTTCTTTAGTCCAGGCGATTGCTGAAAGATGTCAGTTTGGGAGTGACAGAAGCAAAGGCTGGTGGTATGCAGAGAGAACCCCTCTTCCCAGCCTGGTTTGAGGACTTGAGGTGAGGTTTGCAGGGCAGGTCCTGGGCCAGATCGGCTGCTCCATCACCGCGCCCTCCGCGCTCGGCAGCCCCTGGGTTTTCTCCAGGAGAGGAACGTGTCCCCGCAGGAGCGCTCCCACAGCCTTTGCGTTTCAGCTGTACCCAGGAGCAGTTGTTTTTTCTCTTCCCTTATTTTCCAAATTGCCATAGTTCTCGGGAACCCACCCGACTTTGCTGAGGGCAGCAAGGCATTTTTTTCGTCCTTTTTTATTTTTTTTCTTTTTTTAATCTAGGAGGTTTGTTGTTTATTTATTTATATCCACTCAGGGAGTTGATCTGTTGATATTTATAGGATTTGTGGTTGGCTGATGGGGGTTATTTTGCAATCAGAATTTCTTAGATTTCTACTTTAAGCCTGCTTTTTTCAAACTTCGTTTTTTTCCCTTTGTTCTATTTTTTCTTTTTTCTCTTTTCTCTTTTTACTGTTTTGTCTTCCTTTTTTCTTTTTTCTTTTTTTTTTTTTTTTTGAGAGAGAGACAGGCAGACTAAACTCTTTCTGAATTTTTCCCCTGTAATTACTGCTCTTTTTTAAGTTTGAAAAAATCATCAAGCTTTGTGTGCCGTCCCCCTTCTTACTTTTAGGTCAATGTGGTTTGACTTTTTCTTTTTTTTTTTCCCTTTCCAAAGTAAAATTACCACAATTTCATGCTATTAAAAAAGCCAATCACACAAAATTGGGAGAGAAGGTGACGATCCCTAGTTAACCTTCCAGTGGTAAACATTTGTTTAGTTTCAGCTTCTTAGCTCATCTCTGAGCGCTACAAGGGGTTTCTCTTGTAAGGCTAAAAAAAAATTATAGTGATAAAATAAGAATTTTATTCTTACAGTCCTGCTCTTAACACAGTTGCACTGTGGTCCAATGTATCTATGTCCATTGAGGTATTTATTAAATTATGCATTTTTAATTCTGGATACTAATTTACTGCTTTGGATTATCATTTGACAAATGTTTAATTTTTCGTTATATACCTCAGATATAAAACTGAACATCATTAATACCTTGCATCTGTACAGCGCAGTTAATTACGAAAGGACCCAAAGCATTCTCCAAAATTTACAAAAGAAAGATTAAAAACTCCAAAATGTATAGTTCTGCCCAGGGATCACATTACTACCACGGACGCACAGATGACAGGACAGCTGCTCTGGGACGTGCATCGCAGTGTCTGCAGATTTAAAGGGCAAAGTTTTAGTCTTATGAAAGCTTCTTCCAAGAAGTACTTCATCACCGGGCTCCTCCTCGGCTCCTCGGCCCGCGAAGCTGCGGTTGGTGGATCTCCCCCGGGCACAAGCTGTCCTCTGAGGATGTTCTGGACATGATTTGTTTTTATTTTTTGTTTTGAATGTTTTCTAATGTCTTGGGTTGGGGCTTCTTGAAGGTCACAGGCTCCTGTTGGAGACCAGCGGGGCGATCTGTGGGGTTCTCTGGCATTTTCGCACTGGGAAGCAGCGATGGGACTTTGGGGTTCACGGACATCTGTCCAGGGAGCTACCCTGTTCAGGGGTGGTTTTCCTGGAGGTACAGGCTTGGCTCTCTCTTTTCCAGCACCATTTTCAGTGCTCAGAGAGCAGGACTTGAGCATCTGAAACAGCTCAAGGTGCAGGAGCAGAGGTGCTTCTGGTGAGCCACGGTGCTGTCAGGTGATTCACCTGCTCTAACGAGCATCAGGAGTGCTCCTGATGGCAGAAATGCTCCCATGTAGCCTGCAGCCTGTATCTGCATGGTGGAGTTGCACCTGAAGGTGCTTTTGGATCAGGACATCCCACGGTTTGAGAGCTTGAGGTGTCTCCTGGCTGGTCGCCGCTTGCAGCTGCTGCCCCAGGGGCCGTGCTCCCTGCAGCGTGGCTCTGCTGCCCTCGGCTGTTTGCTCTACCCGTGGCTTCTCTCACCAGGCTCCTGTCAGCGGTGCCCCGTGACTGGCGCGGAACACAACAAGTTCTATCTGAGCACCAGGCAGCCCTTCTGAGCTGTGCAGGTGGCAGGGCACTGGCACAGGCTGCCCAGAGAGGTTGTGGAGTCCCCTCCTTGGAGATCTTCAGGAGCCTCCTGGACGTGGTGCTGGACACCTTGCTCTGGGTGGCTCTGCTGGGACAGGGCTTGGACCAGAGGCGCCCAGGGGTGCCTCAGCCTCTGTCAGCCGTGCCATGACTCTCTGTTTTCACAAAACAATGGCGTAGATCAAACCTTCCACCGAGTCCTTCCACCTATGGTGCAGTTAGCCTGGGCCGGCATGCTCCCAGCCCGTGCCTCTCACAGGCCGGCGTGCCGCGCACTCACCTGGCAGGGCAGGGCCGGGCTGGCCAGGCCGTGCCCGCTGCATCGCTCAACGTGTGCGGAGGAACGGTGCTGGCGGTTCCTGCGGGCTGGGTAACTCATGCCGCGGGAGGTGACCGCAGCTCCGTCGGATGTGGCATTTCAAAGCACAGCCTACCTACGCAGAGCCAGGAGATGTGCCTGTTTGGAAACGGCAGAACAAAATGTGTCTAACAGCACTTCTGTAGTAAAATGTGTGGGATTCTGTGTATAAATAAGTCCTACTATTTTTTTTTTTTCACATGCGCTTATAGCTTTTTAGATATGTTTGTTTTATCAACTTGGAAAGTTGCCTGTAACAGGATTTTTTAAAAATTGATTTCCTGAGAGTTTCCTGTGAAATTGGAAACCTGGAGAAATGGGTGGATTTCTGAAATACTATCGCATGGTTTTTCTCCCCCTTTTTTCCCTAAGTAAAAAATAATAATACCCTCCTCCCCCCTCAAGGTTTCATTCCATATACATTTATTCTTTAAAAATATTTCCAGCTGTTCCTTTTGCTGGGAAACTCATACCATCTATAAACAAGGGCTTGATTCAGATAATTCTGTTGTTTTTCCTGGTCACTCTGATTTTCCAGCTTTTACAATATGAGAGTTCAGAAGTAATCAGTAATGGTTTTTCTCCTCTTCACCCTCAATTTGATTATTTTTCTCGTAAAGAACAGAGTAAGAAGAGCGCTGAGCAACAGGAGATGGAAAAAATATTTTGATTACTTTTCAGTTGCTTATAATCAAGGAGTAACTCTTTAAATCCAGGGCAATTTATTGCATTGATTTAATTCATAATTTTAATTTAACTACTTTTTTGAAGGAAAAAAAAAAGACAAAAACAACAGCACACTGAGGTGCATAAGGTTGAAGCTTTTTAATACTTGTTTGAACAGTTGTA
Organism: Cygnus atratus; assembly: GCF_013377495.2. Taxonomy (NCBI): domain Eukaryota; kingdom Metazoa; phylum Chordata; class Aves; order Anseriformes; family Anatidae; genus Cygnus; species Cygnus atratus. Next base: position 10,983,982 of record NC_066380.1, read on the forward strand.
GTTTTAGGTTAAAATTTATTTAATGTTCCCTTTCTTCTGTCTACCTCTGCCAGAATACGCTACTTGAATTTCCCTGGGCTGCCACAAGAGAAAAATTGAAATTCAAAGCACAGATTCCGCCAGTACTTTCAGCAAGTTCATAAAATTACTCATATGAATATTCCCTTGACTCAAAGGCAACTGCTTGCAGTCCTTAAACCTGTCTGGGACTATCTGAAGTATTGGGAGCCAAAGCAAATGGTAGGTGACACGGAAATCCTGAGTACTTCAAAGGCAATTTTTTTCAGTTTCAGGAGCAAGAAGCTCTGGAGTTGTTCAGTGCCTGGCCAAGCTGTTTGTGATATTTTGATCTTTTTTTCCTTTCATGTCAATAGGCTGGCGTTAAATCTGGAGGGTGGTTTTCATCTTGTAATCCATAATGTGGATATAACTGGGAGGGGTGCCCTTAGTGCAGGACAGGAAGAGCTGGAGGTGACAGAGGTGGCCAGAATTATTTCCTCGCTGATTTTGGTGTTTGCGTGGCTCTCCCAGTTATGAGCTAGCAAAACCCTTAATGTGCCTTTTCCAGCAGGGAGTAAACCTCTTCAGTCTGAAACTTTTAGAAGAACTTGTAATTACGAGTTACAGAGCCAGCTCAGAAACTGGGTGGCTGCAAGTAAAACACCCAAGTTATTAAGTTAAGATTATAAAGTGGAAAGATAATCAGTAATAAGCAAGAAGTAAATACAGTGAAATTTACTGAGAATAATTTCCAGATTTTAATCACTTTTATTATAATAATACTAATCATTATTATTTGTCTACTTAGAATTTTCACCTCTGTGCTCCAACTTTCTCTGCCTGAGATAAGAGTTTGGGGAAAAGTTAGAGCAAACCAAGTCCAGCCGCTTTCAAGACCAAACAATGTTAAAAAAAAGAAAAAGAAAAATAATTCTTCTGCCAATACAAAGAGAATTGAAATCAGTGTAGAGAGGGCCCCTGAGTTAAGTCAGAACTGAAACTCTGAAGGTGGAAAGCGTCATTCTCGTTTCAGCTTCTCCAGTGAAATCTTGTGCTCACGTCTGATCTTTGGGCTGCTTTGGGCTGATGGAGCTCCTGGCTCCGTCTCCATCAGCCATATTCGGGAAGTGCTGAGCAGCTTTGGGACAACTGGGGACCTTCAGGGAGGCGGGCTGCTTCCTTCCCCAGTCATTCGAGTGGTGTGAAGCATCATCAGCTTTTAGTTCTCCATGTTAATTCAGGGATGGGCACCTGGGAGGGACGAGGTGAGGATCAGTCAGACTCTGTGCATGGGATCATCCGTGGGGTGGCCCCGTGGGGATGAGAGCATCTCTTTGCAGCTCTGGTGGTTTATCGTGTTGGGACACTGCAGCGCTCTTGGCTGTCCTGGCACTGTGGTGGTCAAGCAGCACCCCTGGCCTCAGACGCTGGGAACCACCACCTCTGGGTGCTGAATCGTGCTGATAGACCATGTTCTCTGCCTGAATGTATTCCTTGCCACATGTCCTTTCTGGGACATCGGCCACCAGCAAGAAGGAGACACAGGAACCTTAGGTGATGGTGTTTTCCTACCTAGAAATTGCTCTGTAACAACTGGTTTCTTTGTACGATGAGTAACTGGTTCCAGCAGGCGTTACCTGTACAGGTAGATGAGATGGATGAGCTCATGTCGGTGAGCTGGCTGTAATAAATTCATGAATTCCGCTCAAACGTGCACCAAGCATGCAGACTTGATGGTGGCCAAGTGGGGTTGGATGGGTTAATGATGGGTTAATGGTGTCCCTGTGGCAGTGGGGATGCTCTGTCTTCTGGTGCCTGGGAGCTGGGAACTGGTTTGTCACGGCACCATGGAGTCACCTTGGCAGCTTCCAGTGAATGAACTTTGGAAATCTAAACATTGAAGCAAGTCTTTGTAGTGCTGGGTTTAAGTAATGCATGTGCAGAAATATCTGTAGTCCTGTTGCTGTACTCTCCTCTGGCACTGGGTGTGCTGAGTTACAGACTGAAAGATTTCAGTAGATGCGTTGGTCCAGTCACTGATGGGTGGACCTGTCCCAGCGCCATCGATGCTGCTTGGGTGAGCCCAGTGCCTGGTGATGGTTCCTGCATGGCCCTTATGTCCCTGATTGTCACCCTTGGTGCCCTTCTCACCTGCTCACCTCTGGCTGGGCTGGGGCTCCATGCAGTTCTGTGGCCAAGGTGAGAGTCACCACCTTTCTCGTGGTGACCTCGAGTAGAAAATACTCCCACTACTCTCATCTCGGAGCGTGATTTGTTTTTAATATCGGGTGTTCCACCTTGCTGCAGGAGAAAGCACCGACCTCAGCCCCTACATGCTCTGCATTTTCACTGCGGCAAGACAGCAGCTGAAGGAAGGGGAGGAATTGCCCCAGAAGCTCAGCACTAACTCAGCACCGCTGTTCATCAAGGCAGAGCCCGCAATGGGCAGGGCCGGGGGTACCCCATCCCTGGGGCTCGGCTCTGCTGGTGCTCCCTGCTCTCCTGGGGGAGATGCCTTGGTAGAGCTCAGATTTCCTCCGTGTTGAATTTTTTTTATTATTATTATTCTGGTTATTTCTTGAGAGGAATGCTGCAGCTGAGGAAATAGGCAGCACATTCCTCCTTCCCAATGAACTTACTTGTTCCCTCGTGGAAAAATCATCCCTTTCAGAGGCTGGTGCAGCCCATCTAGCTGTGCTAAGGCGAAGGGTAAGGATGGGATAAGCCAAAGCTTTCCAAAGCATCAGAGATCATTTTGCCTGGTGTAGGGGATACTTTGACTCCAGGAAGTGCGTGGGCACAGGTGCTCAGCTCACCCAGCCGCTCAGCATCGCTCCCTGCCTTTTGTTAAACGTGGGGGGCATCGCTGAGCTGGGACCGGGGGGGAGGGAGAGAACCAAGTGGGGGAGATGCAGAGGGCTGTGGTGCAAAATTCAGCACTTGAGCTTTTCCTTAGCATCCCCATGTTGACGGTGGGAAGCAAAGGGCACAGGTGTATGGATGGGTCCTGGTGTTCTGCAGATGTTTTGGTCTGGTAGGGGGTTCTTCTTTCTCTCTCTCTCTCTCTCTCTTTTGGTTTTTTTTTTGGTTCTTTAATGAAAGTTAAATAGGAAACTGCCAGTGTCTTACCCTTTGTTTAAAAACAAAACAAAACAAAAAGCACTTCCTGCATTTTCTGTTGCTCTGAAGTTAATAATAATAGACAGTGCAGGTAGGTAGGCCGGCAGTTATTTTTATGGCACATTCCTTTGTAAGGTCTGTTTTCAGTTGCTTATCATGTTGCCAAATTTTAATTATTTGGGGTGAAATTTTCCATGCTGGATGTCTGTTTCTGGCTCCCTCCTGACCTGTACGTGTGTTTTGTGTTTTGCCGAAAATGATTCAGCTGTCTTTGGGAATGCATTCAGGTTGCTTTTTTTTTTTTTCTTTTTCCTTTCCCCCCCCCAGGTAAAACAAACAATTCCACCCTTCCACAAACAATCCAGTGAGTTAACCCGCCTTACTCTGCTTTGGGAGAGGTTGTGAAAGGACCTCACAAGTTACTATAAAAACACAGAATTGGTAGTATGGGTGAGAACAATTAATTCACATAAGCATTAATTAACACGGGTTGAATGCAGTGTGGTGGAGGTGCATCAGGCAGCAATTTGGGTTCAATTCTGGTGGATTTTGAGCTGCTACCAGCCCATGTGGGTCCGGGGCTCCCTGTCCTGTCCATGCTGGCCCCAGGGTTTGTGGTGGTAACTTCAATGATCAAGCAGAAAGCCCATGCCTAAGTCTGAAATCTCATTTAACATTTTAACGCTTTTTAGTTGTTAATGCTTCTCAGTAACTGTTAAAATGTTGTGTTTTCTTTTCCCAAAAAAGTGTAGCCCTTTCTCTAAACATGCATTTCTGGGGTCAGTTGTACATCTGCTTGGACTCCTAATTTTTGACACTTTATCCTGTTAGGAGATGTTGACTGATACATTTTTTATTTATCTCATGATTTACTTTTTGCTTACCACTTGAATTGAGGAACATATGGCCAGAAACCACATTCTGGTTTTGTGCATTTTAATTTAATGGATATTTATTTGTATTAGTTTTGTTTAACTACCTTAAACGTAACAGATAAGTACAAAAGCACCTTTGGAATCACATTTTGAATTGTAAATTATTTTATGCAAGAAGCTGTGCTACTAATTATGCAGCAGGAGCCTTGCCTCTGTTGCAAAGCCCCGGGTCCTGGTGGAGGCGAGCAGAGCCCATCCTTCCCGGCTTACGGACCGGCAGGCAGGCGCAAACGCTGCTCTTCTGCTTTTTCAATTAAAAATGAGGAAGTCCCTGAATTAAATTAACTGGGTAAACTGGTGTGCAGAAGATTTATCTTTCCCCTTCCCGAAGACACTACTTCGTTGAAAGCTGCTCTCAGCCATTTCAGTATTTTCTGGTTGCCAGTGGTTGAATGGCAATTTCCACCAATTCACTGCTTTAACCTTTCTTGGGATGTTTCTGCTCCTTAAATGGGATATTCTAGAAGTTAAAAGCAACTTTTTGCTTTATATGGGTTAATAGTGTGGCCTGCTAAAGTCATCAAAACTTAGTATTCGATTCTAAATCCAGCTCATTGCAAAATAAAAGAACAAAAGTTTGTTTCAGCCAGATTTTTAGGAACGTGTGCAGCATCTCCCCATGTTCCCTGTGCTGAGGGCGAGCCCGAAGCTGAGCGGGAGAGGAGGAGAAGCACCTTTTGGGCAGGGCCATGGGCTGGAGGCCAGGCTGGTGCCACCAGGGGTTGCGATGCACTGTTGCGGTGGTTTCTCAGGCCGGTCCAGGTAGCGCTTGCTCAGTCTCTGTCCATGGAGCGGGTCGCTGGGCACTGCCTGGCCACGCTCAGAAATAGCCGCTTTTCAAGTGGCTCGGGCTGGCCACGATGGCCATTTCTGCAGGTAGCTGCTCACAGGGCGTGCTGCCACCCAGCCCTGCACCAAAGCCGTAAATTCAAGTCCTCAGGTCTGTGATAGGGAGGTTGTTTGTGAATTTGATCAGTTTGGGGCCAGCAGCCTGGCAGCAGTCACCTCTGCCCAGACCATCCTGTAGCTGCAGCCCCAGCCGGACTTCCCCGGGCTTGGCGCTGAACCAAACGGAGCCGCAACCGAGATAAACCGCTGGTACAGCAGATTTGCCAGTTTGGAAACTGGAGCAGTGTGTGAAGGTTTCTCCTAGTGGCACCGTTGGTGAGGATGGGCTTATTTAAGCATCCAGAAACCTTTCAGAGAGCCAACCTGGATCTGATGGCCTTCTTTTGGTCTGACAGATCCAAACTAGGAAGTCAGGTGTGGGCTTGCAGCAGCCCCTGAACAACCACGCCACTGGTGTCCATCAGTAGGATCTTGAGCATTTTCCCACGTGGGCAGGCTGGGAGGTGGTCTCCCCTCCAAGAGCATCTTGGCTGGTGTTAAACTGCCTGGATTGAGAGCTCTCTTCTCTTTGTGGTTCCTGTTTTCTGTCTTTTAAAACAGAAATACCTAATGATGGTGTGGTCACACCATCACATTTCCCTTTCTGTGCTCCTCGTGCACATCTCACCCTTTGCACTGATACATGCAGCAGCCTAGGAGGAGGGAGCCCATGAATTGCTCAGGAAAAGAAGTTAAAAAGCAAAAAAATTGTCATTAGAATTCATTAAAAAAAAAAATAAAGCAGAAGGGGAAAATGACACAGGGCAAGTGCACACCAAATGTAGAAGGTAAACAAAAAATGAAGTAAATAATAAAACTGCCAGGGGCCTTCTGGTGCTGCCTCTTCTGGTGCTGCCTGTGGGTCGCCCACATCACGAGGTGATGCTGCAGGTGGGCCTGGGTCGGGCCTGGGCTTGGGCCTTGCACACGGGTGCGTTTGTCCTGAGCCTCCCGTGTGGTTGCCCCGTCCTGTTTCTAGCACGTCACTTGCTCGACTCCAGATACAGGTAGGAAAAGGAGCGATGTCTGCATTAGGCGGGGTGGTAAATCAGACGAGAGGTTGTGCACGTGTGTACAAGCATAAAGTACGGCGCTGGGCTATCGGCACGCTTCGTGTTGGAGCACGCTGCCGGCACCATGCTCTCCGAGAAGGAATTTGTACCTAAAGGATACCTTGCTTACATGGGGGACAAACACTGTGAATTCAAACAGTTTCGTGAATTTGAGGCTTGGTGCCAGCTGCTGACGTGCCTCCCTACTTCCCAAACCGAAATCTTTTAATTTTGGGTGAATAGCACACAGTGTTGCCGCTGGAGCGGTGCAGCCCGGTGATGGGAGGGCAGAGTTCGGCTTGGGCTTCTGCGCCGGGGGGCTCCTGGAGCTCGGGAGCCTTTCTGCTCCGCCCCTGTTCGGCGGCTGCTCCTACCGAGGGGCACGGGAGGTGGCTCACGGGCTGCCCGCGAGGCTGGGCTGTATGGAAAGCTCTTCAAAGGGGTGGGCACTGAAGTGTCGCCGATCTGTAGGGGTAGGGGAGTTCGGGTAATGCTGATGCCCCAGCACCCCACAAGGCTTTTGGCCTGGCTTTATGTAAAGTCTCCTTTTTATCTTTTTTTTTTCTTTCCTTTTTTTCTTTTTTGTACACACAGATCTAATCTTCTAGAAAATGCCCTGAAGGTTTGAGCAATCTACCAGTTGCAGGAACCCATAAAGCTTTTTTTTTTTTTTTTCCCATTGTGTAAGCATGACAAATCATTAATTTTTGATTGATTGCTTTGAATTATGGGTGCTCTGACATCCTTTCTGTAGCTGAACAGCTGTATAACAAATGAACATATCAGTGCTCACAAAAGATTGGAGATCTAACAGAAGCAATTACATTGTCAGCTCCTCCCTTCTGGCTTTTCCCAGGCAATGGAGGGAGGAAATTTTTTAACAGAAATTCCTCAAGTGGCTAACAATAATAATAAAAAAAAAAAACCTTTTTGTAATTGAATTAGATTTTTATCTCTTCATTTCCAGTGAATTTCTGAAACCTTTAGAAGCCAGGATGCCTTCCTGCTTTGTGTAACTCAGAGAATCCTTTTGAACAAAATTTCATCCAAAGAATTAAAAAAAATAAAATCAAATTGTAATTTTTTGGTTGCTATTCCTTTAAGATTTCAGAATTGCACCAGTGCACTAAATGTGACCTCCATAACTTTTAAATTAAGAATTTATGCTGGCTTGAAATTTATGAAATATTTCAGCATGAAAGAAAGCCTTTTTCCCTCAGGAAAATTGAGCAATAAATCACAGCACTCTCGATTTACTGCCCTACAGCCAGCCAAAGATAGGATTTTTTTCCTTCCCCCCTTCGTTCTGAAAAAAAAAAAAATGTAATCATATAAGACAGCTTAGCTGCTATCCTCCCACTCTCTAGAATTTTTAATTTCAGCTGTTTCTGCTTGGATTTATTTCCAATATTCCTGCTCGGCTTTTCAATTTCCTCAGTTATTAAATTTTAATTCAGTGCATTAGCATTTAAATTAAAAAAGGGTTTATTTTATCGAAATCGTTGGCTAGCCCCCATCCTGCTGCACATGAATTGCCTGTTTCTGCCATTTGCACAAAATGTGAAATGCAGCTAATATCTTTTAACTTGTATTTGCACAAATTCAGAAATAAAATTTCTGGGTTTGGAATAATATTGTCTTTCCAAGGAAGCCTCTAATCAGAGAGCTGGAGGAAGGAGGCGGGGAGGAGGTGGCGGCTCCCGCTCATCCCCTTCCTGCGACCGGGAGGGCAGGACTGGGCCGCCCGCGGGCGAGCCAGGTGTGTCTGGGCAGGGAGCTCCCCTGGGGGCTCCTTCCCTGCAGCCCGGCCTCCAGGCAGGGCAGGGCTTGAAGGAGTCCTGGCTTGGGATGAGGAGCTTTGGGATGACACCCAGTGCCCCCATGCCTGCTGCCTGATCCGGCCCGGCAGAGCAAATGCAAGGCACTGTGGGATTTTGGTGTAATTTTAGGCTATCTGAGCTTGGATGCTTTGATTTTTCTTCCAGCAAATTGCGTATTTTGGCCTTGTTTTCCTCCTGCAAAGCATGGATTGTTGCTTTAAACTTGGGAGGTTTCCGGTAGAGCACAACAAAATAATTGCACAAGTGATCTCCACCGCTTGCTGCCAGCTGGTTGTTTTTGGAGATATCATGGGGATAGGAATAAAAACAAAAAATCACCTTCTTGGTGGAGCTGTGTCTGAAGTCCTGCCTCAGTCTGTGGAAAACTTGGTGCACCTGCTTGGATTTAAGTGCATGACACATCCTGCCAAAACTAAACATGGAGGATGCATGTGACTCAGAATGGAGAAACTCAAGGTGGCTTTGGTGCAGAATGCACCGAAAGTGTTGGAAGACAGCCTTGCCTTTCTTGACCTAAACAGCGTTTTTTAATGTGTTTTGCCCCACAGGCCGACGAGAGCAACAGCACTGGGAGGAGGAGCTCTTCCAGCAGGTACGTGACAGTTTTCTCTTCGGTGGTGGGACACGGTGGGCAGCTGCAGTTCTGCTGGGGTGCGCTGCCCCGTCTCGGAGATGGGTGGTGAGGAGAATGAGATGGGAGTTGTTAGAGTGCAGAGGCCATACACCCATGTTTAGACTTTGCTAGAGATGGATGCAAGAAAGATAATTCTAGTCTTGGGGGTCCACGAGGAGTTATGTGTGTGAGTGCAGCGGGGGGGCCCGTGCCCATGCCATGGTGCAACGACCATCGCAGCATGCAGCTCTGATGGAGACTTCAGTCCGTGCTGCACAGGCTGGCTGGGGAAGGGGGCCCATGGCCCGGAGGAAAGTGTGGCACAAAGGTGAGGGAGGTGCTGAGGCTGGGGCTGTCCATGCTGTGGCCTCACTACCTCCTGCCCGTCGGTGCTGTGGGGCACCTTTCCTTGCTGGGCGCACTGGGAGGTGGGAGGTGCACTATGGATGGTGCTTCTCCATCTCTGAGGGGCAGCTGGCCACCTACCTTCCTTCCTCGGTCAGACGTAAATTAATTTTAATTGGGTTTCCTCTGGAGAGCAGCACTGGTGTGCCAGGAGGACGGGGCACGGCGTGGCTTTGGTGCTGGTTGGGTTTGTGTGGTCCTGTGAGCCGGTTCCGCCTGTCAGCGGTCCACCAGCAGCACGGCAAACTCATCACCCAGGTTTAAAAAGTTTTGTGGTAAAAATAGATGGAGATGTAGGAGCTGAGAAATGTGAGGCTGGAAAAGGCAACACTGAGATATACAGGGGAGGGGAGCACATGGTGTGGGAAGGGGAGAGGGCTGCAACAGAGAATGGAAACATCCACAAGAGTTGGTAGGAAAGTCAGGGAGGTGCCAGCATGTGGTGAGGGGACCACCACCCACCCAGGGCACGTTTGTGGGTTACATCCGTTTGCGGGTTACATTGGCATGGATGGGGGAAGATAGGCGATGGAGAACAGGAGCCAGTTTGGCTGCTGTGGAAATAGTCATTGAAGTGCAGGTTTGGGCACCCGTCCTGGCGTCACCTCCATCAGCATCACCTGCCCCGTCCTCAGCGCGGTCCTTTGCAGCGAGCACCAGACCCCAGGCGCTGCCGGCCTCCTGCAGAGGTGGAGCTGTATTTCATGCCCTCCTGTCTGCACTACCCAGCGGTGCCATCTCTCTGCTAATGGTATTCCAGAACACCTTTCTACTTCCTTCTGAGACTCAAAAGCACTCAGGAGATCTCCAAAATGCTCTGTGCGGCACTGGGTGCTCCGTGCTGCAGCAGACGCCTTTGCAGGGTTTCCGAATGAAACTGCCATTTTGCGGTGCTGTGGTGGTGCCCGGCTTTGGGCACCTCTTGGGTACCCGGTGGTTGGGGCTCGGCAGGTGGATTTCAGCATGGGGGAGCAAGCACCAGCATCAGATGTCTTATGCAAAAGAAAATTTAAAATTTAAGTTTTCCCAGTTTGGGGAGGCTCATCAGTGAGGACCAGCAGTGCTTGCTTTTAGGATGCTGGGAATGAGCCTGAACAAAGCGCTGGGGGGAAAGCTGAAAATTGGCTAAGGAACTAGGCATTGCTTGCTTCCCCCAAAGTTTTTATCCTGACTTTTGATCTGATCTTCTAGCTCTCACTGGAGGGTTTTGCAGTGCTGGTCCATGAGCTCAGTCTCCATGTGGACACAGATGTCTCAAGGCAGTCTGGTGTGGATGTCCTCCCCTCCTGGGCGTGCAGGAGGTGCCCTCGGGCTGAGGACCTGAGCATCCTCCTGGGCGTGAGCCAGAGCCACTCCACAGGCGGGCACCCGAACTCACAGCGGTGGCAGAACTGCTTCCAGCAGCATCACTCTTTACGTACATAGAGAACGAGCGTGAGGCTGGCCATCGCGTTTTTTCTTTTAGAAAAGTGGAAACAAAATCCACTTCAGCATCTGCCTGGCTGAACAAAAGATGTTCAAAGAAACATTTTTTTTTAAAAAAAAAAAGCAGTTGTTTTAAAAAAACCTGCTGTCAGTGACTGAAGGTTGAAATTTGGATTTGATGAAATCAGAGGCCGCTAATGGCTGGGGATACAGAGTAGATGTTTTTTGAGGTTGTTGCTGCTTGAAACTGTCTCATTAATTGCAAGCTATCATGTTAGATTTTAAGTATTCGTTTATATCAGGAAAAAGTATAAGCAAAATAAGGTTGCCAGGGCAACTTTACCTTTTTTACAATATTTTTTTATTATTACTTTTTTTACTATAGCATGCTTGATATTAATGTGGTGACCATAGTATTGGGCCGCTCCTGTTTTTATTTATTTATTGGATTGCATTGATTTTATTCTGTTTCAAGTAAATGTTAAAAGCTCTGAAGGCACAGGATTTTACTGATCTTATCACCTCTGCAGCTCTGATCGGGCCTGTCTGCTGCCTTTGAAATAACATTGGTTCAGCGTGCAGCCATTTTCAGCTGAGAATTAGTGGTGGCAGAAAGCGCACTCTGTTTCCTACCTTATTAACTTATGTGTGGATCCTGTGCCTCACTGTATGCTTGTTAATGGGATATTTTAAAAACCAAGGAGAATTGTTAGGAGCATAGGAAAACGCTTCTTTTAAGGGAGCGGGAGGAGAGATGGCTGTTTGCCTTGGAGAAGATGACAATTAAGAGACAACATGACAAAGCTGTGCATGTTATTGAACACTCCAGAAAAGGTAGATCAGAGACTTCTTTTTTTCCCTTTTGCAAGAAAAAAGAGGCAGTCAACAAAATTAAAAGGTAGGAAATTAAAAGCCGATAACAAGAAGGATTCTTTTTTCTTGCATGGTGGGCTGTTGGAGCTGTTGGAGCATATTGCCAAGAGCTGGGCGCTCGAGTGGCATTCAGAAGGAGCTCAAACGGAGGATGTCATCTATAGGTGACACGGGTCACCTGGGTGACCCATGGGTGACGTGGGTCTCTCTTCTGGATGAGAGATGTTTCCTGGGGATCAGTTACCCTGCTGCTGTCTGTGGAAAGTTCCTTGAACCTTTTCCTGAAGCCCCTCCTGAGCAAGGGAGACTGACCTGGATTCACTCGCTGTCTGCACGCCAGCCTTGTAGGGCTGCGGACCTCGGGGTGGCTGTTGGGAATCCTCACGACACCATCAGAAGGCGAACTGCTTACCAATAATTAATGTCAGCATTCAGATGGTGGGCTCTGGATCTTGACAAGAAATAATTGAAAAACAAAATGTGCAATTATGTCTGACAAGCAGCGTGTGCTTTTCTTGGTCACCAGAGCCTTGTGTAGTCATGTGTTAGACACGGTTTTATATAATTATTACTGTTTATGTGGTGGGTGTCAAAGGAAGGAAGATTTTTAGTTTCAAGTCCTCCGTTGGCTATTTATTTTAAAGTCATTAGATTTGTTTTCAGACTTAACTACACTTAATGTGCGAGACTCCTGCTGAATAAATCAGACCCTGATATAGGAACTGCATCTGTTTGCGGAGGGAACGGAGCCAGCTGGAAGCTCAGCCCCCGTCTGCACGAGGGCTGTCACCAGCCGGGGAACCCGCTTGCAGCACAGATGTAGCTGTGCAGAAAAACCTGCTTCTCTCCTCAAACAGAGGTAAATCCCAGACCCGCTGGGGTTGTGAACTGGCTGTGAGAGCCTGGATGGGTCTTGTAGTTACTGCAGCATTTCCCAGCACTGTCGTAAGGGTCCCAAAGATGGTGGGAGCTCTCTTGGAGGTGAAGCTTCAGCAGAAGGGCTGTGCGGGACGTGAGCATTTCCAGCGGCTCCTTTGGCTGGGATTTGGAGGTCTCCCAGCTCTGATGTGGTGCGCTTTTCCCTAACACATCAGAGCAAGCTGTGGTGCTTAGGTGCTCTGGCAGTTTTGGTCTTTATCAAGAGGACTGTTGTCAGGAAAGGTTGTGTGTTTTAGTAGACCAAGATAGCTGGAAAAATTAAATATGCTGCTTTGTTTCTCTTCACCAGATTTTAATTTGTAGTTTTACCTCTTCAAAAATCATGTGATTTCAATAAGATGTGTAAATAAGACTATTTCAATAAGATGTTTCCACCTGGAGGATGGACTGGATGTGCCAAGAATGTGCCTGGATGTGCCAAGATGTTCTTACACCTACTTTGCTCCTTTGCCTTACTGGTGGTATCTTTTCTCCTCCTTCCCTCTCTGTGCATTCTGTCCTTTGCAGACACATCCTCATTTGCAGCTCTTTTAACCCAAAGGGAGGTCTGCCAGGGATGGCACCAGCTCTTCTGCAGGCTCCTCTCCCACCTGACCAGTCCTCACCATGTCCCCGGCTTTCAGGGAGGAGGATCTCCAGGTGTGGCCAAGCATGGGTGGGCATCCCTGGGACATGGTTCTCTGAACCTCTGAAGAAAGTTCTGCACCCCACGAAGGGATGTGTGTGAGTGTTTCTAAGAAGCCAAACTATTTAAACTGTTTCCCCTTCCTTTACAAAGCCACCTGTGGGATTTTCAGTCCCAGAGCATGAAGAGCTTAAGATATCCTCATCCTGCATCAGAAAGAGACAAAGTATTAATAATGAGGCAAGGTAGTTAATAAGTCTTGGTGCTCTGTGAAGGATTCTTACCAGCCATCTTCAAAAAGGAGGAAACAAACCAACCAGCCAACCAAAAAGGAACAAAGCAACCCCCCAGAAATCCCCACTAGCTGATTTAAGAGAAGTGGACAGTGGTGTTAAGTTCTGTGCTGGGATGAAGACAAAAACTGTGGGAAACCTGTGCAGGTTTCCTTGAAACACAAACCAAGGTCAAGGTGCTGCAGGTGTACACGTAAAAGAAGAGACAACAGTGCATAAATGCATCGCAGAGCCCGTGGGACCAACGTTTTCTGCATAATCCATGCCAATTTGCCACGCCAGACCCAGGGAAGCCTCTGAAGGTTTGAGTTGGAGAAATGTGTCTTTCTGGAGCTGTGAAGTACTGAGACGCAGTAGCAATAATGTCTTGGGCAAAGCTGAGTTACCAGGACATAATTTTTCGCAGGTCATTTGCTCTCATGGCCAGCTTGGGGTTGTTCTGATAAGAGCGTATAGTCTCCTATCTTGTTTACTTTAAATGCGTGTGTATCTCCAGCAACAGGACATCTGCCACCTCATTTGTATCACTCCCCGGCTGAGGAGTTCTCCCAGTCCCGAGGTCCTGTCTCCTTTTCTGGCCGTCTCTTCCGTTTGCTCGTTTTATCCCATTCATCTCGCGGCCGTTCTGTGCCATGCTGTCGCCCATGGGTCCATGGCGCAGTCTGGTGTGGGCTTCTCCTGGTGGTGTCGGTGGACCTATGGAGGTCTGCAGACAGTTGTCACCCCCTCAGTCATTTCTTAGTCAAGCAACATAGAGCTCTTTCACCGATATAAATAAATCCTTAATCTATTTTCTTTGTTTTTCCCTGAATTTCTTTGTCTCTGTTGACATTTCCACGCTTGAAAATTTAAAGATGCTGGCAGCTATTCTATTATCATCTTAAATTTAGTTTTTAACCTGCATCATTTGTATGTCACAGTTTTTATCAGACTGAATTCTTTTGCTTTTGGCAAACACTGAGCATTTGTTTTTTGTTGGATAAGCCTTATTTTTTTTTTTTTAATTTGGTTAGACTTCCCTCTTCAAACCATCCTCAAGATACTCCTAATAAGGACTTAAGGGAATTTGTTTTGCTAATAACTTAGGAATTCTTTGTGGCTCTTTACTATTGTTCATGTTTGTATTTTAATGTTTATTTTCTAGAGGAGAGGCAGCCTGGTTTGGTCCTGTAGTTTACCTGTTCTGAAGGATTTGGAGCTTTGGAGCTGTTGAGCATCCCTTGAGGAAAGAACACACAATTAAATTCCTCTTACACTTACTGAAGCAGTTTGTTGTTAGGAAAGGTTGTGTGTTTTAGTAGACCAAGAATGTTCGAAAAAATAAGTATGCTGCTTTGTTTGTATGTTTTCCTTAGATTTTAGCAGTTGTTTCATTTATGGTATTATTTCTTCAAAAACATTTTATTTCTTTTATGTCTTGAGACCCTCACTGCTACAAAGCTGTTGATGCAGCATGCTTGAGAAGTCTCTGAGCAGATGAACACTTATATTCCTGTTAAGAATTTCTTCTTTTTTGCGTTGGGGGATTCCTGCTAAATACACGCATATGTGTTCTGCAGTCAGTTAAATTATGGTGAGGGTCGAGGTTAGGATCACTACGTAAAGCTCAGGACATGGTGGTGCAACAACTGGGCTAGAACACTAGAAATCACTTCAGTTGTTGCTTTCTTGAGAGTTTGCTGCTAGTCGGTCCTGGGGTCCTCGCGGTGCTGATCTCGCACCATGCTATGTGTTGCATTAGTTTGGTGTTTTTGAAAGTTCTTGCCTCTCTTTTTTGGCTGATGTTGCCTCTCTCTGATGGCTGGCTGCCATCAGAGGCAGGTAGTGATCCTACTTGATGCATCTCTCTTCTAAAAAGCACTTAGGGTATTCTGAATTTATGAACTCCATGACAGCCGTGGTATCTATTGAGCAACATTTTTCCAGAGTTGCCTAAATGGCAGTTACTGTTGTATTTCTGCCTGCAGAAGGATGTGGTGTCACACTCTGATTTTAGCTTGTTTTTGGGGGGAAAAGCAGAAAACTTGGATGTGTCCCAGGAAAGGACAGGGTTTTGGGCTGTATTTCTTACCTCAGAAATTATCTTTGCATGTCCAATTAATGTGATCTCCTCAGATCTAATTGCTAAATTTGGAGGATGGGTGTCACAGCCCCTGAGAGTTGCACATTCATCCTGGTTAGCCTCAGCTTATTTTGGGTAGTTTGTAAGTGATTACTGCATTCCGAAAAGTCATCTCTGGCACAGGATGGGTACACCAGCCTGGTGAAGCAAACCCTCTGGCTGACCAAGGATACAGCCTGTAGGACTGTGAATGAAGCAAGCAGAGAGATTTGAAGTAACCCTTCCAACCTAGCAGTGACCTTGAAGTCCTCGAAGCATGAGGTTCACATGAGCATGTTGCGTGGGCTCTGACCCATCTTTTTTTCATTTTTTCTGTTTTTCAGCATGTTTTGTTCCTTCACTGATGGAGGAAGAAGGAGTTCCCATTCCCTAAAATAATTTCAGAGAACGAGAGTGTACAGGTTCTTCTCGTAATGTTTGCTTTCAGAGGCTGTACCCACACTTTGAGAATATGCAGTGGCATCTTGGTGATTCTGAAAAGAACTGAAATCTCCTGGGGGAACAGTAGTGACCATGACCTCCCCGTGCTGATCTGTGACCAGGAGTTCGTGTTACCAACACACACCTGCACATGGTGCCACCAGCACATGGTGCCACCACTAAGAGTGCTGCTGGCATTCTTCTTCCTGCTCTGGTATCTGTGCTTCAAAACGCGGATGGGTTCCCAAACACTTGTGGAAAGAATTGGAAGGTATATTTTAATGTGTGTACAGTATATATTAAGGAAGTGTGTTCACTTTACTTCATTCAAGAGACAGCAGAAGAGGTTGCTTGCTCCTATGGAGGGGAGATTCCCAGTAAGAGGATCTCTTCTCCAGCAAACCAAGTGGAGCATGGCTCAATGACCAGAGCCAGCTATCCATGCTGGAGATACGGTGCTTGTTTTGGAGGATAATGACTCATAGGAGAGACCCAGAAATGTGTTTGTTAATCCAGAACTTTGCACATCAAAATCAAGGCGGCCTCCATAGAAAAGAGGCACTAGATCAAACTGCAGGTGTGCTTTTGGCAGAGGAACAGCTCTGGAGCTCAGGAGGTTGGGCTGGGTGAGTAGGTTGGTCGCTGTGAGGGAACGTTTGAAGCAGGAAGCATCGAAACTAGAAGCAAAATGTTCAGCTGTGTCACTGGAAAAAATAGCCCCATCTTTTCTCTCTTTTAACCCTAAACTTGAAAGCCTTTTTGGCCAGTAATGTCTGTGAAAGAGGTGGCCCTGGTGGAGGACACCAGCCAGTTCCCCTGCTTTCTGACCCACTCCACTCCACTTCTCCCCATGCGAGGCATAGTGCCCACACAGCGGGGCTGCCCTGGGGAGCAAATGAGAACTAAGAAGAGGGGGTAGGAAGGGCACCGCAAATCATTTATCAAACAAACTTGAATTTTACATTGTTCTTTTTCTCTTCCTGCTTTCATCATCTCCATGTAAACTGAGAGTTTGTTTCCAGCTGCTCTGTTTGGGGAGGTTTAGGTTGGATATTAGGAAGAACTTCTTTACTGAAAGGGTTGTTAGGCATTGGAATGGGCTGCCCAGGGAGGTAGTTGAGTCACCATCCCTGGAGGGCTTTAAAAGACGTTTAGATGTAGAGCTTGGTGATATGGTTTAGTGGAGGACTTGTTAGTGTTAGGTCAGAGGTTGGACTGGGTGATCTTGGAGGTCTCTTCCAACCTAGATGATTCTGTGATTCTGTCCATTCCACTTCCCTTAGCTCCAGTCCTGGCAGGAACCTTCTGACCCTGAAAACTATGGCAGAGGTCTGTAAGTTGAGCCCAATTTTTTTCAGCCCTACATTTTGTGCCTGCTTTCCTTTCTGACAGCTGAAGCCTTTTGATAAGGCATGAGATGAGCCAGCTGCCTGTTGGTTTTGAGAAGGCAAGTTGTGGTGTCATATGGGTGACGTTATCTTGGTGGGCTCTGCAAAGTATGGCCTTTCAAGTGTCCACTTCATGGTCCCAATTACTCTGCTCTTCTGAACCTCTTTGGTCCTGCAGACCAAAACAGCAGACCAAGCACTGTACAAGTGTATATTTTAGTAGTGTAAAAGAGGACAGAACATGCTTTCCCAAGGGGAAGTTAGATAGAACCATCATCAATATCATCAAGGCATTAGTGATGTGTCTATGTTCTTATAGCCTGAGTGGTGTCCAGGAAAAAAAAAAAAAAAAAAAAAGAAGGCACTCTGTTTGCTGCTGGGGAGGAAGAGCTTTGTTTGTAGGTGTTGACTCAGACTATGTCCTCCTCATTTGTTTCCTTTTCCTCTCCTTTTGAGGAGAAAACACACAGGAGCTGACGTTGAAAACTGAGTCTCCACTGATCTCACTTTGCTCCTCCCAAAAAGCTCAGCAGGATGTGCGCTATAAAAATAGCCTCATTAGAAGCCATCTGAGTACATGTACAATCACAGATCACTCAAAAGGGAGCACAGAGCATGCATGTTTCTGTTGCTGTCTTCAGAGAATTACATGACAAATTATTCCTAGCTGGAAGAAATGTCCTTTTGTAATTGAGGTTTTTTCTCATTCTTTCTTAAGGGAGGAGTGTGTGTTTTTTAAGTAGCTTTTAGTCACTTTCATTATTTATGAGAATGCTACTCCAGATCAGAAAAAGCAAACTGCAAATGCAAGTTTCTTCTGGCTGCAGCAGCTGACTGGACCCATTTGCTTTCAGTCATTGCTGGTTCCGCTTATCACAGCCAGGAAGAAACGCTCTCCAAAGATAAAAACGACACCATATTGCAGCTCTTCGGTTTGCACCTCTTTCCCCTCCTTTCCTTCTTCAGCAGGAGATGGGTTGGAAGGGGAGCCGCTGGCCTCATCCCGAGAGTGTTACGGTGCAGAGGAGACAGCTGCAAAGAGTCGCCCGTTTCCTTTCTGTCCTCCCACCTGGAAGAGCTCCTACCATTGCTCCTTGCGTTGCTGTCCCTGAGGCATCACTCAGACTACTTAGCTTTATAGCCCAAACTGTACATCTTGCGCAGTCCGTAGTCTGTGGTTGCATCATCTGGCTGTGTAAAGCCTCAGGCCTCCAGGAGCTATTGTAGCTGTACCTAAACGGGTCCCGGAACACGTATCTACCCGTAGCTGTCCAGCTCCCCGTGATGACTCTTCACCAAGACTCCTTAAATCTCTTCTGCCTTCACATGCTTGTATTTGACATGAAAGTGGCCGTAACGTCATTGGAAGATGAAAGTCTGATGATCAAAGCAGGCAGCAGTGTTGAAATGAGCATTGTGAGATGGCAGAGCTGGTAATACAGTAATTGGCTCCGTGGCCTAGTTACAGAGAGGACTGACACATACAAGTACAATGTTTGTTTGCCTCTTTAATGTTTAAAATCCACAGGGCCTGTGTTCTGGGAAGGAAGGAGCTCCAGTAGGAGCAACCGAGCATGCGTTGAGTGATGGTGTGAGCAGCATGTGATCCCAAGGTTTGTGCCTCCTCTCCTCAGCAAGGGAAAGCCTCTTGGATCTCCAAGCTCCACAGCTTGGTAAAGACAAGACAATAAGTAGTAAAGGAGGTTGGTATTACCCAGGAGAGCTCAAAGACATGGAGAAGAATTTAAATTCACCCTGTGGAAGGAGGGGGTGTCTAAGCTAGCACCCAGTGGAAGGAAGTTAGCAGATTATGCACTCTGCTAATCTCTGGTCTGATTTATCTGAGGAGTTTTTGTCGTACGCAAACAGTACTTTGAAGAATGTCCTTTTCCCAGGAGATGTCGTGCCATGGATGTTAAATGCAGGCTGGACTTAATAGAGGGAATTGCAGCAGATCTGTGGAAGGCCACACCTGAACACTGTACGATTCAGAGCCACCATGACTGGGATGTGTGCAGGTACCCAGGAGTGGAATCTGACTCACGGGAGGTTGTCCCTTAGTTCTTGTGCGCTGCTGTCTCCACCAAGTGGAGGCTCTGACCACATTGCTGGTACCTGTGTGTTACCCAGCGGCACCCTGCAGGAATTCAGAAGATGGAGCTGGTCTCAGTGTTGGCACAGCATGAGCTCTCTGCCTCATGGTCAGTGCTTGGAGACATGGTCACTTTTTGGTTTGTGGTGAGGAGTACTTCTTCCGGGTCATAATACCTATTCTTGACTTAACTGAAGGCCAGGCAGCATGTTCTCAGTTACTGTCGTTCTCAAGGGAATTTTCTGGAGAAGTATGTTCTGGATCTGCTGCTGCTTTCTCCTTATCTCTACCTGGAGGCCCTCTGAGCTGTCTGGAACGAGGGAAAGCAAAATTCTGCATAGCACACAGCAAGTGCAGTGTTGCAGACTTGCAGGGAATGCAACATTCTAGGACCAGAGGGGTAATGAAGAGATTATGCTTTACTGGGTCATGTCTCTTTGGCTCCTCACAGACCTGCAGTGCTCCCCCTCTCCATCCTATCTGAAGTTTTCCAGTGTCTTCTCTTTTTTCTCTACCAGTTTGCTGTGAGGTGTTGGTAGTGTTTTTTCCAGCCACAACAGGAGGTTTCAAACTCTGCTGTCCCACGTGGACCTTAAGCCCTCCTTCCCCTGGACTCTGGAGACAATTATATTCAGTTCTTCGTGATATCACCTCAGACCCAAGAAGCCTGGACTGATCCTAGTTTTGCTCTAGTCACAGGAGCACTGGCTGAATTTCACATGGGAGCAGAAGAAAGGGGCCTCCACGGACGGTGCCAGTGCTTGCCAGGAAAGCACCGTTGGTGCCACCTCATCTCTCTCCAAAGCTGCATAGCCCCCAGTGGAGGCACTGAGAGAGCTGTCTGAGAGCTCAGGCCTGAGCCCAGTAGTTTCAGTGCTGCGCTGTTGGGTGTAGGATGGTTGGATGAAGTAGCACCATGGCCCTGTTTCTTTTTCCAGTGCAGCCCACGGCCTCCTGCTGCGCTGGTGGCTAAATGCTGGGAGATGGAGTCAGAAGACCATGTTGATGACTAAGCCAACTCAGTGGATCTCCAGACCACCTACACAACTTGTGCCTCCTTCCTGTCAAGGTGGATCCCACATGGATCTCTGGGCGTGACCTTCCGTTCTGAGGAACTTGGACTTCAAGCTGCGTAGGTGCACGTGGGTGCGGGTGTGCTTCGCTCACTGTGGACGTGCTGTCTGCTCACGGTGGATAAAGGCGAAGGTCCCTGCGGAGCATTGCCATCCACAACAGCAGCCGTCTGTCAGCCCTGCTCCTCGTGGCCTGAAGAGGGACCCGTCTTCATGCCTGGGGAACTTTTTGGTTGCTGTGTCCAAGCAGATTGAGTCTGTCACTGGACAGTCACCGTGCAAGTGGTGATCGTTGCATCGCTGTGCCCTTAGGGACCACTCCCATTGCCACTATGTACAAGTCAACTCCACCGCCCAAGTCAAGATCTTGTTTTGTGTTCTTGAGACAAGTTATCCTGTGTAGTCTTACTGTCAGTCCCTCAGAGGCTGTAAAAATGAGGAAGATATTCTCCATCTGTGGGTGTAGAAGTACCAGGGGAAATAGGAGGGGGCTGTTGCCTTCACCTGCTGTTTTCAGGAGCTGTTTTCAGGGCCCTCATCACGCATCACGTGAAGTAATCCCAGTCTGCTGGCTCCTCTGTCCCCCGCAGAGCACATCCGTAGGAGAGGGAAGGTGGGCTGGGACCATGTTGCCCTTCAGTTACATTTATGTGAAGGTATTTTGCAAAACCATTGTGCTCCTGTGGACATTCAGATGGGGTGAGCCTGCAGCTGAAGCTTGGCTAAAGCTTGGCATCAGCTAGTAGCTAGAAAATACCTGTGAGATATGAAATAATAAGAGTAATAGAAGAACACAGCTCTTCCTTCTTAAGCAAAACAGCAACGGTCATGAAGAAGATAAATTTGCTGTCGGGGGTGTGGGACTAATTCCAGCCTCATGCAGCTCAACAAGGGAAACGCAACACAGCATTTCCCTGCAGCGTGCTTTTGTTTGGGGTGGCATTCTCTGCATTTTGGCTTGTGTAGTCTGGGTGCTGGGGCCCTCAGTGCTCTGAAATGGGATCTGGCTTGTGCAGTAAAACACCGGCACCTCGGGGTGCTGGAGGTGAATGTGTGTCCTGGGGCTGTGGCAGCAGGGGTGGGAGTATATATATATACTGAAAAAAATCTCTTGTAGTTAGTGTTCATCATTTATTCCCTTCTCTCCCTAGATGTGGGATGTGAGCGGGATGTGACGTGGCTGTGCATAGACCTCACCGCTGGGTCACCATGCAGGCGATACCGGGGTGCTTGACGGGAAGCACTGGGGGCTGTAGGTTCACTTCCCTGACACCTGGGTACATCTGCTAGCTGCTGCTCTCATTGCTCCTAGAAAGTGTCAGAAGACAGAGAGGGTCTCAATTCTGACAATCCAGTGGCGCTGGTTTTTTTTTAATTATTATTTTTTTTGAGAGGACCTGTGGGCTCCTTTCAGAGCTTCCATGCTCCAAAATCATGCAGAAGATAGTTGCAAAAACATTTTGGGCTGGTGTCCTCTACACTGAGTATCTGATCAGGATTGTAACATATGGGGCAATGTCAGAGGAATGGATTGCTTTTAATTAATACTTGCAGATTTAGGTCCCAGCTAAGAGCAGACTTCCCAACTGGGAAGTTACTTTCTTGGCAGAGATGGATCCAGAAAGTCAGTGAGTGTCAGGAGCAAAGTTTCAGAGAGTCTGTCGGTCTGGTCTACTCGCTTACATCTTCCTGCAGCTTCTGGCCACCAAGTCGGGCACCTGTGTGCCTCTGGCCGGCACATGTGTACCGAGCCCCCTAACCTGGGGCTGGCCAGATGCAGATGCCCTGGGTTTTTGGAGCCTTTGAGAGTTTTGTTCTGCCTGAGCACATCCTTTGGAAAATGGTTGTTCCAGTGGACCACCATCAGTGCTCACATTTTATGCCTCATTTCAACTGGTTACAGCTTCCAGTGATGAGCTCTCTCTCTACTTTTCTCTGCCAAATTAAGGAAAGACAGTTATTTTCTCCCCATGAAGATTATAATACGCTGCAATCAAATCATCTCGCAGTCTTCCTTTTGGCATGAGAAGCAGCATGAAGTTGTTTGGTCTCATAAAGTCATAAAGCATTTTTTCCCAGTCTTGAACCATTTGAGTGCCTCTTTTTGAACCCTCTCCAGCTTTTCTAATCACCTTTTAAAAACGAGGGTGCTCAGCCTGTCTGCAGCGCACTGGAACTGGCTTTGCCACAGCTTTGTGCAAAGAGAAAATCACCTCCATGTTACATCTTTCTGCTCTCACACATGTGTATCCAGAAGTCGCGTTAGTCCTTTCAGCCAGAGCGTGGCTCTGTGGCTGCAAAGCGACCTGCCTGGGGGGCTGTGGGTGAGCACTGGACTCATGTCCATGGGGGCACCATGTACCTGGACACATTTTGCTACACTGCAACTACGCGGCTTGTGCAGGTCCAGTTGACAGAGCGACTGGGATCACTGGTTTTGGCGTCCCTTTCACACTCATTGCTCTCCATCCCCCACACCTCCTTCAGTCAGCAGTAAATTTTGGCAGCGATGATATTAGATTTAATTCCAGAGCACGATGAATAAATCTGTCTCAAATCAACCACTTGGGAAGCCCTGTGGAAATAACTCTGCTCAGGAGCACTACAGGTTGAGGACAGAGTTTTGCCTTAGAGCACATGGCCTGTTGCTCTCTCTGGGCCATGTACTGCCGATAAATTTTGTCTGAATGTGACATAAAGCTGGGCACCATCAGCAGATCTCTGTTATTCCCACCAAACTTATGATCTGCTCAGAAAGCACTATCCTTAGTCTCACTGCTAGCTGTATAAGCTTTTAATTCCACATCACTTGGCTCCTGCATTGATTTTTATGTTGTTCTGTCCGGGATTGGCAAGTACAGGTTGCTGTGCCATCAATAACTGAGCCATTTCGCCTTCATTTTAGGTCAAAGCTGGCTTTTACTGACTGCTTTTACCTTTCTGCAGAACAGCGAGAATTGTAGTGCTTTGATTTTGGTCTACCTCCCCTTCCCCCATTAAGGGAGGGATTTTCTTCCCCAGAACCCATGGCTTTTGCTGCCTTTATCAGTGTTTTGCATTTCACACCTTCCTGGTCTGATTGATTTACAATTGATCCCACCCTTTTCACTCTCACTCCTGGCTGCTGCCTTTGCTTTGGCTTTGGAGCGGGCACTCAGCCATGTTGCTGTCTGGTGAGATTGATGGACCTTCTTGGACGTCCAATAATATTACCATAAAGAACTTCCAATTTTCAACCACGTTTTCTCTGTCTTAATTCATCTTTCTCACTTGTAAAAGCCCTGGATGATTTTGGGAGCATGGGGGGAAGCATGTGTGAGGAGGATGGGAATGAGTGGGGAGGCAGGTCAAGGCTAATTCTCTCTGTTTAGGGGCTATTAATTGCACATTTCATTCCATAATGAGAATGAAGGGATGAATAATAACATATCTGGTGATACGATGTGATTGACCCATTCTGAAATAGCAGCTACGTGTCTGTGTAGGAGGTTGTGCAGTAATTACTGCAAAAGATTGTTCTCTTCCTTCATCTGCTCCTCTCATCTCCAGCCTCCCAGGCTTACCCGCTGAGCGCCTTCTTCAGTTGCAGCACTTGGATTTGTCTTCCAGCTTCATAACCAGAATCTGAAAGCGTTGCAGGAGTTAGTTTTATAACATGTTAATTTATGCTTTGTTCTGACTTCCTATGATGTTCCAAGCAATGGGATTTCCTTCTTTTTTTGCCATTGCATGGTCTAATAGCTCCCATCCATAAGTTCAGCCTGTTTTTCACTTAATTTTGTCTATTACTTCCGCTTATAACTTTTTCAAACACTGCTGGCTGTTCCCAGTGTTAATATGACTCTAAATGTCACATACTCTTTAAAATCTCATGTTCTGTGTAATCTACAATATAGTTATATATTTAGTTCTTCTGATTTCTGCGCAGACTGAACCAGCAATTATTTTATTTTTGCATTGCATGTTGGAATTTATTAATAGTCAGTCTTGAAAACAGGGAGCCCATAAAGAATGATGGGATGGTGCATTTGGAAAAGGAGCTACACTGGGTTAGTACTTGGTCATTGTCTGATGTGCTCTAAATCCCTGTGTCTTTTGCCACCTCAGCACATTTGAATTTGCTGGTGTTGCCTTGCAGCTTTGGGTTGTCCAGGTTCCTTCCTTCTCTTAGGGGGGTTGGGAATTTATATATTTTATTTTGATTCTTTTCTTCCATTAATTTTGAGTTTTCTCACTATTTCGTTCATCTGCTCCTAAATCCTTTCCTCCTCCATCTTCTCCTGCCCACCACACTTTCCCTGTCACCTTTAATACTTGCATCTGCCCATAAATTAATAGCCTCCCTAGATGTTATTATCATACTATATGATCATTACTCTATATCACCTCTTTGATCATCACTGTATATGTTAAATAAGGGCATATGAATACCAAAGGATGACAGTCAGGTTGCTATGAAGGGTTAAGAGAGGATGCAACAGTAGATTAATGCACAGAGGAATGCACAGGGGCAGAGATAGCTCCAAATTAAAAATGTCGGGAGCAAATGATGTTTCCTCTGCATGTGTGGACTACTTTTGGCACGATAGTCATCGTTTGGACCGCTGGAGTTGTCATCCTTG
This sequence comes from Cygnus atratus, assembly GCF_013377495.2. Lineage (NCBI taxonomy): Eukaryota > Metazoa > Chordata > Aves > Anseriformes > Anatidae > Cygnus > Cygnus atratus. The sequence goes on from NC_066380.1 coordinate 11,008,708, forward strand.
ACCTTCTAGGAGCCAGCTGAAGTTCTGTACTCCTGCTCACTGAATTGGGCTGGTTTTGACTGATACTGTTGTTAGTGATGATTAAGGTTATTTTCATTACTGGCAAGTGGTTTTGCTACTTTTTTCTGGTTAAGTTTTAATTGTTTACTATTATGTAATTATTGTTTATTTATATGACCGACACCCATACCTAACCATATTTTAAAATAAGCCACATTTTAAAGTAATTGCATTAAACAAAAATATCTTTGCTGAATTCCCACTCATTAAAAGTGAGTGCTTGAAAATGAGAATTCATGGTTTCTCTTCTTCTCCCCCCATTCAGGGAGTGTTTGAAGAGGAGCCCACGGAGCCCAAAAGCAGAGGGCTCCGATTCAGTGACATCTCAGTCCTCACCCAGTGAAGAGGCTGGAATGATGACTGAGGTGAAGGTGAAAACAGAGGTACCAGATGACTACATCGAAGAGGTGATCTGGCAGGATGACGCCAAAGATTCGAAGAAGAATATAAAAGATGGGCCAGGAGACGTGCCAGCAGAGATCTGCGTGGTGATCGGTGGGGTTCGCAACCAGCAGACGCTCGGTAAGCTGTGGGTCAGTGTGCCCCAGAGGTGCTCCTGGCGCCTTGGCTCTGCTGGACAGACCAGAGCGAGGTGCACGTTGCTCCCTGGGGCCTGGCTCAGGGTTAGTGACTTTCTTTAACTACTGCTATCTGTTTGCATCTGGTCACTCCTAAAGACTCAACCAAGATAAGAGTAACTTTAAGAGAAAGATTATCACCTCTTCTGAAGAGTTAAATCACATGTCCATCAGTCATGCAAAATTCTTGGTGAACCCAGGGCTGCCCAGCATAGAGGAAACCAGGAAAAAAGCTTGAGAAAAAGTTTAAATGTTTTGAGGGAAGTTGCTTTGATGAAAGTAGATGTTTCCTGTAAATAATTAGATTTAGCTTAGAAACAGTTTTACAGGTTGCTGTTTGTTTGCTTTTCTGTTTGCTAGTAACATTTCGGAATAATTTTGACTTTGAGTTGGCTGCGGTGCGCCACTTCCAAAACAGTATTTCCTATCCCCACCCCACCTAGAGCTGTGAGGTTGTGATGAGAAGGTTTTCTTTTTTGCTGTGAACATCAGACTGTCCTCTCCTGCTCCAGAGAAGGGCCTTTCTGTGGGGCCCTGGGGGAGCCTCTGCTCTGGCTAAAGCGTCTCCTCCATCACTGGGACATGGAGCAGGTCCCAGGTGTTGTGCAGTGACTGAGAGCGAGGGTGGTTGCTGATACGAAGAAGAGAGAGAGATGGGCTAGGGAGAAAGCTAATTTGAGCTGCCTGGTGTTGCTTTTGGGGTTGGTTTGTCTTGCAGGGGGAAAGAAAAGAGCCACTGATGTTAGATTTTCTCCTGATTTTTGCTTGATTGCTGTTCATGCTGTTGGAAAGAAACCCTGGAGGATGTTGTTAGCTGGGGACTGTCTTGGGAGCATTGTGGTCCTGCTTGTCTTCCCTTCGCCAGCAGGACAGCCACTAGGAAAGGCAGGGTGGGAGGTCACTGCTGTTTATGCAAGTTTAAAACATTTGGGGAAAGCCTAAGTCCATAACTGGCTTCAACTTAAAAATCTTCTACTTTGGAGGAAACACTGTGTATTTTCAGGGTTTTTTTGCGCCTCCACAGCTCTTGAGAAGTTGGAGACTGCATGGGCAACCCTGAAACACAGAGGTATCCCTGGGGGTGGCTGCTGAGCAGAGGCAATAGGAGCTTCTCTTCCAGCTGTGGTCGCCAGCCCTTGCCGAGGGGATCTGGGCCCCTGTCACGTAGGACCCCCTTCCCCTCCTCCTGCTGGCTGGGCTCTGCAGATGGTGTCTCCTGAGAATGTGGTTTCCAGCTAAGGTTGACTAGATTGTCATGCAAAGTGGGGAATGGGGTTTTGCTGTTGGCTAGCTTGGATGCACACCAACATGTCACATATCGAGGGTGTTGGGGACAGGCTGGGGTGAGGGGAACATGATTTCCTCCCCACGGGGTGAGGGACAGAGAGGGTTATTTACTAGCTAACAAGTGGTAGTTGAGAGCTTTAGAAAGTAAACTGGAGAACTTCTATCTGGAATTGCTTCTTGAAATTAAATGCGCATCGCATTTGTTATTTTATAGCCTCGTGCTGGGTTTCTTTAAAGGCAACTTGGTCCTGAGGCGATTGGCAGTTAGTGGCCGATTCCTTTGTGCAAAGAGCCCTGTAAGTGCCCCTATTCATCCAGCCACTCGCATAATTCTTGTTTGTTGGGGAGGTGGCTCTGAATAACTTTTCTGTTTGGCCACCAAATACTGTGCTCTGTGTGGACCGACCATGGTGCCCAGATATCAGTTCCTTGTGGTTTCTTGGAACTGGCTCCCAGTCAATTCTTCTGGTCCCGTCCACCCCCCGCAGAAACCACAGGCAGGCACTATTTCTATGGCTGCAGCCATCTGCGAAACTCACAGGGGAAAAGCCCCGTGCCTGCTGCTGCGCTGGTGATTTTGGCTGCTGCTCTGAGGCAGCCCAAGGTTGCAGGCAGCCGGGGGCACTGGTGCTGCCCAGCTCCGGAGCAGAGGCTCCACGCGCTCTGCTGCTGCTCGCCGGTGCTTCCAGGAGGTGTTCTCCTGGAGCCTTTCTTGCAATTCTGGTAGCCCTGTGTCTAAATCACTTCAGCCATGCAGAAAGGCAAGGCCTCGGTAGGGTGTTATTCCCCTTCATCTGAGAAGGTGTCAAAAAGGGTTATTTTTTATAGTAATTCATGTTGTGGGATGAAGTAGAGAATTGGAGGTAAATGAATCCCCATCGTTTCCATGGGAATGGGAAGGCTGCCCCCCAGAGTGTGGTTTCATGGTGCAGTGGGCACGGTGGGCAGCACAGGGGATGTCTCGCCTGAGCCGGGGCCGCGGTGCCTTCGGCGGCAGAGCCCACGTGGCTGCAGATGACAGAGCTCTCTGAGGGCTTGGTGTCAGGGCTGGGCCGCAGAGTGCGTTAGAAGATCTGTGCCTCTTTTCTGAGCCACGTCTCCTGCAGGGCCCCCCCATTTTCACACATCTGTAACTTTCAGCAGTTTATAACAGGGATTCCCAGCTCGGTTGCGGTTGTTCTCTTGTAGGGCTTTCATCAGATTAGGCTGTGTGCATGCTGCCTGCTGTTTGGCTGCAAGTTCCCATGTCTCCCCCTGAGCTCTGGTCTACACCAAACTCTGTTTCAAGCCCTGCGGTGGATGAGCGGGAAGTGCTACGGCTCTGCTGATGTTTGAGTTTTTGGACTGCTACAGCTTTTGGAATGCTGTGTTGGGATGCAGCGATCCATGAGATGGTGGAGTTCAAGATGGAACTTGGTGGAAGAAGTAAGGCAAAAAGTAGGATTGCTACCCTGGACTTTTGGAGAGCCAACTTCGACCTCTCCTGAGACCTGCTTGGGGTTATCTCATGGGCAAGATTGCTAGAAGGCAAGGGTGCTTGTGAGAGCTGGGCAACATTTAAACAGTGCTTCTTCCAAGCTCAGGATCAGTGCATCCCTAAGAGTAGCAAATCAGGGAAGGGAGGCAGGAGACCTGTGTGGATAAGCAAGGAGCTCATCAACAAGATCAAGAGGAAGAGGAAGGTCTATGAACCTACTCCTATATAAGAAATTAGCCACCTATAATTGCTTACACACTGCTGTTTTCACCCTTCAGTCTATTTTCACAAATGTTCAAGGTGTATGGTGGCCCTCGGGGACTCCTCCTGTCACCCCAGCGCAGCAGCCCAAAGGGAGCTGGGTCCTCTCTTGTGCTCTTCCTCGAGGCTCTGTGCAGAAGTGATGCCACCTCTCGCACAAGGGCTGGGGGATGGGAAAGAAGCACTCACACAACCCCTGAGAATTGGCAACAGATTTCTTTCTTGCCGGGACATCACAGAATTTCTTTGCCGGGACATCTTGCAGGTAAGCCTGCGGGATGTCTGTGGTGTTTGGTGGCTCCAAGCTAATGCTTGGGATGGAGCCTGAGCATCGAGTAGGGAGCTGGCCGGGCGCTCCTGAGACACTGTTGGTGCTCTCGGATGGAAGAGAGCAACGACATGCTGCAGTAGTCCCAGGTCTGTTCTGGTGGAGATGGATCCACTTCCATTTGTTCCTCTACATCTTCTGGTGGATTCGTCTCCATGGGCTCCACAGTGTTTGGCAGAAGGATAAGCCAGTCTTTGCCCGGGACTGCCCAAACAGGATGCCTTCCATCCCGAATGTTTACAGGCCAGGGTGCTGAACCAGGGGGTCGTCCAGTTCCACCCTGAGGTCCCATGCCACTGTCAGCTTGATTTTCACGCATGGGTTCGATGTTGCCATCTGTTTTCTGGCCATGGCTGGGTCCCACGCTCCGTTCCGGACTATGGGCACGCCTCTGCTCCCCACGGCTGTCTGCCCGATGCTCCTGATTTTGCCCCACGCCTGGGAAGGCCCAGGCCCCCTGTCACTGGGTGTTAGAGGGGGCGGCCTGTTCCCTGTGTCGTTGCGGTACCAGTGGTACTGCTTGTATGTGTCTGTGGGCTGCGCGCCAGAGGTCTCTCGAGCACTGGTGTCTCTTGTGCTGCCGGCGCTATCCCTCCGCCCATGACACTTCTCCTTCTTGTTAGCTGCATTCCTTCTTGGTGCTTCTTTGGACGGCATTGCTGTCCTCGCACACCAAGCAGGGCTGCTTCTCGCCTTGCCGCTTCTAGTCTCCTTCCTGCCGCGTACGCCAGCTGTCAGAGGACCTAGTCGCTGAGCGAGTGGTGGGCCAGCTGCAGGGGGGCCTGTTTTATAGGGCCCGCAGCAAAGGCGGGGCAGTGGTGGCCACTGTGACCTCAGCAAGCCTCTGCGATGCAGTGGCCCATGCGTGGCCAAAGGTAGCTGTGTTGGGAGCGGCCTGGAAGATGCCCTCCCATGGAAGGATGAGGAGGGTTGGGGGGTTGAGGGCCCCTTTTCTGGGGCTGGCTCCCCCGGGCCATTTGGCTTGCCAGACAGAAAGGCTGCCCCTTGACCACAGGGACTGCTCTGCACCTCCCATCCTGTGCCCTGGGTTTATTTTTAACACTGTTTTTTAGGTAACTAAAATTACTTTATGGAAAAGAACAGAAGCAAGGAGCATCTTCAGGCCTAATTCCCACATGCGCTTTGTGCTCTGAGTGAGGAATTTCTACCTCACATCACATCCAAGCTAAATCTCCCCTCCATTTGTTCAAAGCCATTATTCCTGGTTCCATGGCTACACTCCCTGACAGAGTCTCTCTCCAGCTTTCTTTTAGGCCACTTTTATGGGTTAGGTTAGATGGCAAAACTGCAGGACCTTGCAAATTGCAGCCTGAGAAGACCTTGTTCCACATGTTCCGCATGACGTTTTCCAGCTCAGGCTCTAGCCTCTCGTCAGTGTAACACAGAATCACAGAAACATTAAGGTTGGAAAACACCTCCAAGATCATCTGGTCCAACCATCCCCCTGCCACCAATGTCACCCACTAACCCATGTCCCCAGGCACCACGTCCAACCTTTCCTTAAACACACCCCCAGGGATGGCGACACCACCACTTCCCTGGGCAACCCGTCCCAACACCTGACTGCTCTTTCTGAGAAGAAATGTCTCCTAATCTCCCACCTGAACCTCCCCTGGCACAACTTGAGGCCATCCCCTCTAGTCCAAACACCTCATGAAGGCACCCTTTCCTCTCCTGGGGCGATTATTCCTGGCAGGATGCATAGGTCCCGCATCCCGAGGCCCAATCACACCCTGACATTTCCATTTCCCCTCGCTTTTACCCTCAGCCCCCTCACTACAGAAAGCGGGGGCTTCCATCCCCCACTCCTCTCCCGCTTTGCCGCCCTCTTCTCCTCATAATACCCTTGCTTTAGAAACAGAGAGTCCTTCTGTTACAAATAAGAACCTGAAGAATGGGGTGAACCAAGTGACTTCCCAAAAATCTTCTGGAGAGTCTGGTTTGGGGCAAGAGGGTCCCAGGGGCTGCACCTGGACTGCAGCTGGGGCAGCATCTGGAGGTGACTGGGGCAGACCCCCAAAACGTGCTCTTTTTTGCGTTTTGCTGAGTTTGGGCCCATTTGCTCTCAGCCCTACAGGGCTGCCCTCCGGTTCTGCTATCTGCTGGAAGCTGCTGTCTCGCTGCAGGTGCCTAATTATCCAGGTGCTAATGAAGTTCATACGAACGCCCTTTTGACCCCCGCACAGGCAGTGGAAGGGGTGAAGGAATTCAGGGAAGAAACAAATGAGGAAGAGTAAGTGTACAAGAGCAAGTGTAGAGTCCTGCACCTGGGAAGGAACAACCGCATGGATCAGTACAGGCTGGGGATGACCTGCTGGAGAGGAGCTATGTGGAGAAGGACCTGGGGATCCTAGCAGACGACAGGTTGGCCATGAGCCAGCAGCGTGCCCTGGTGGCCAGGAAGGCCGAGGGGATCCTGGCATGCATTAAAAGGAGCATGGCCAGCAGGTCAAGGGAGGTGATTCTCCCCCTCTACTCTGCCCTGGTCAGGCCTCCCCTGGAGTACTGTGTCCAGTTCTGGGCTCCCTGGTACAAAAAAGACAGGGATCTCCTGGAAGGAGTCCAGCGGAGGGCCACAAAGATGATACGGGGCCTGGAGCATCTTCCCTACGAGGAAAGGCTGAGAGACCTGGGTCTCTTCAGCCTTGAGAAAAGAAGACTGGGAAGGGATCTTATTAATGTTTACAAATGCCTGAAGTGTGGGAGACGGAGGGATTTGGCCAACCTCTTCTCAGTGGTTTGTGGGGATAGGACAAAGGGCAATGGCCACAAAATGAGCACAGGAAGTTCTGCACCAACATGCAAAAGAACTTCCTCACGGTGAGGGTGACGGAGCACTGGAACAGGCTGCCCAGGGAGGTTGTGGAGTCTCCTTCTCTGGAGATACTCAAGGCCCGTCTGGACGCCTACATGGGCAACCCGCTCTATGGAACCTGCTTTGGCAGGGGGGGTTGGACCTGATGATCTCTTGAGATCCCTTCCAACCCCTACAATTCTGTGATTCTGTTGTTCTGTGATTCCTTTTGATCTGCTGTTATGCAGGAATCTCACAAGGCCTATGGGTTCCCCTGGGTCGTCCCAAGCAAGGGAAGCCAATAGACTGATGGCTCCCACAGGCCCAGAGCTGCTGTCTCCTTGCCGGTGTGTCTGGGAGGGCACAACTTAGAGAGCTGATGTCTCCTCTCCTCCTCCTTTGTCCTTTTTATCTTGCTCACTTCATGTGCTGGCCTTGGGCCAGGGCCGTTTGAAGAGGTCCAGCACATCAGCGTTTCTCAGGGCAGGGCTGTGAAGGCAAGAAAGGCCAAGAAGCGCACTGCGAAGTGATCTAGAAAGGAGAGGAAAGTAAAATGGTATTGGTGTTGTAAATCAAGAGAAGGGGAGGGAGACTGTTTGGCTGGTGTGGATGATTTTCTAACGCTGGGAATACCATCAGGTCAGTATTTGTGTTTTGAAGGGCTGAGTTATCTGTGAGTTGATCAGGAGAAGTTTTACACAAGACTATTTAAACTCCTAGTCTGGTCCGGGCTTTATGAAAAGTATTTTGGAGAGGATTTTTCAAGTCATGCATTAAATCAGAAATGTTTCTGAGACAAAGTGAAGAGTGAATCCTTCTGCTTTGAGACTATCAATCTAACATGTACATGCTTGATTCATACTGTGATGCTGATGTCTCAGTTGCTGAGCTGCTATGCACACATAATTCATGAGATCTTTGGATTCTCCTTAGTTAAACCACGTAAGTGCTGCAAAAGCCTTAAAAATTTCCGAGGCCATCTGTCCCTGTGGCTTGGCAACAAAATGTCAGAGGCTACAGAGATTTTTAATAGGCATCAGCCATCATTATCCTTTGGAAATGCATCCACTTTAAGGGCTCTTTTCTGATTTTTTCTGCACAATTTAGATGGAAAAGCAGTGGAACGTGGCTCTCCCGTTGGATAAACACGAAATCGATATTCAGGGACCTGGATTTTTGACCATGTATTGAGATACACGTCTGGTATGTGACGGAAGGGTGTGAAAGTCTAATCAGGGACAAGAGAGCAAGGGAAAGCTCTGGACACTCTGGGTGTGTTGCCCAAATTCTATCTGCAAGACTCAGTAGAAGTCTGGCCAAACTGAGTGCACCAACTAACCAAAAACCCTCCCCATCTTCTCACCTACTACAAGCAGCTTTAACCTGCATGGCACATCCTGATGTGGGTGAGGTCTGAAATAAGCCATGACCACAGTGGCAGTGCCCAAGGCAACACAAGCATGTCCTCTGTAAAGCATTAGCATGTGATTTTTTTTTTCACTTCGTCTCTACTCCACTCTAACAACACATTTACTGTGGCAAATACTCCCTCCTTTCTCTCACAGTGGGATCTGTGCCTCTGACCCCACCATGGTGTGCTGCGTACGCAGCTGGGGCTGTTGGGCTGTCTCGCAGTCCCCGTGGGGCAGTGCTTGGCCACCTGCATGCAGGAGGTGTGTAGAGGTGCCCCCGGCAAAGCTGGCTCCAGCCTCCCCCACGTTGCATGTGAGACCTGGGTCACAGGGGATATGGGGAGCAAAGCGCTGGCCATGAGATGCTCTGGGCTCTGTCCTGCCATCAGTTCCTGCCCGTGCTTCCTGGGCAGAGCCCATTGTGCGGGGCAGCAGTGCCGGTTTGGTTCCGTACTGGCAAGGGAAGACACTATGCAATCACTTGTATGGCTTATGTTCTTCCTGAAGAACTTCTGCACAAGCAAATGCATTTATGTGGCTTAGACCATCTGCAGAGGAGGGGAGAAATACAAGAAATGGGTGGGGGGGGGGGAGGGGGGGGGGGGAATCAGCCCAGAGCCCCTAATTGGTTTTTATCTGTTTTTATTTTTATTTTTTGCAGTGCTCTGTGTGTGCGCAGCACTGTTTTAGGGGCATGGGTGGGCGTCAGTCTCAGTTTGCTGGTGGTACAGCTGAACCTCACGCATTGCACAAGGTTACGGGTTGGAAGGGCCCAAGTGATCAGGAGCGCACGCATCTTCTGGCCATGCTTGCTTTGGGACTCTAGCAGGAATAGTTTTCAGAAAAGACCTGTGGAGGTTGGCGATCAATTTCATCAGTCTTTGAGCATGGACAATGAGGGCTGGCAGATGCTGCTGACTTGCTGGTATCCAGGATTTCACTTAGGATAACCTGAGTGGAGTGGCCGTGGGTGATGACTGTCCCATCTATATGTATCTGTATACAGGAAATGCAGCTAGGTACGATATAAGAGGCTGTGGAGCAGATCATAGTCAACTGACTACAGTGTCAGTATTTTAGAGTGTTTTTCCAGATGTGTTCTCCTGTGTTCGGGCTATAGCGAATTGCCTGTTCGAGCATCAGTGACAAAGTATCCTCCCAAGCTCAAAAGACAGTCCCAAGTGATGCTAACAGTGATGGGCAGGGAATTCAGCACGGCTGTGAGATGGAAGGAGGGTTGTTTTCTTCAGAAGCTGTAAGCAATAGGACATGGAGAAGAAAGAATGTGGGTATAGTGTGTTCAAAAAACGTTTGATTTTGTTCCTGGAAAGACCTTACTCAAGAGTAACACACGGTAAGTATTGCTGTAATGTGATGTTTGGGAGTGTTTATTTGGCCGTGTGTGAATGTTGTGTTCTTGTTTGTGGCTCGTCCTTGAGTTTTGCTGTTTCGCATGATCAGGAAAAGATTTTTCCAAGGTTGCATGCATGTCCATGGAAAGGAAATGCTCCGTTCACACTAAAGAATCCTCAGCCCTGCCTTCTCCCACCTCCTCTTCCAGTGAGTGCTGCCCTTGCTCTACCAGATAGGACGTTTAGGATCTATTACTTACCTGCTGATGGACAGCTAACAAATGCAATACATTTTGCAAGTGAGAGCTTGAAAGTCTAATTTATAGCCTGTTTGCCAAGATGGAGTGGGGAAAAAAGGTTGAATTGTCTTAAATAACAAATCTGAGGAAATTTTTGTCTGCCTGTCCAATAAACAGAAGAGGCTAAATTCATTGCATAATTTCATCATTACAAATGATTCTCCCAGCTCTGTTTCTCTGGTTTCATTTCAAATGACTTTTTGCAGATGTGTGTTTTCTGGAATTAGATACACAAATTGAGAAGAGAGACTACTGTGGTCATGTGATTTTCCTTAAAAAGGTCAAAAGTTCTATTTGTATCTATTTGGTTTCCTCTGGGTGGATATTTACCAAATCTCTGTGGGTTTCCTGAGAAATTTGTACATTGTACATTTCTTGAGAAATTTTGAAAACTACTTGCCTCAAGATAACAAACTGCCTTCTTTTTTCAGTTGAAAAGTTTTTTTCCCATATACTAGAACTTACTGAAAAGTGATTCAAGGTTATTTCTGTCCATAGGAAATATTAGTCATTATTATAAAATTATAAGTCAGGCTATTTTGAGAGTGGCCCTTTCATGTTAGCAAATTTATAAAGATATACTGAAAATGTAAGTTCAGGGTAATATGCCAAGGAATCTTAAATAAGGCTGAAAAACTAATAGAGTCTGGATAGTGATTTCCTGCATTTATCTCCTTGAATCTTCCAAAAATTACTTTGCTGCAAACTGCATTTTTTTTGTCCGTGGTTTATGGATAAGTATATGGTGAGGCTGTTTTTCCTGATCTAATATGGCGTTGTATACTTTTCTGTCTTGTTTTTCAGGATCTTATGAGTGTGGAATATGTGGGAAGAAATACAAGTATTACAACTGTTTCCAGACCCATGTGCGAGCGCATAGAGGTATCTCTCTCCTGCTCAAATATTTGGGAATCCTGGGGTAACATTCAAGCTCAGGGAATATTTTGGGGAAGGCTTTGAAGATTGCTCTGCCACTTCTTTGTCCATCACTAATGCTTCTTTTGGGTAGCCTGTTTGTAGGATAATCTTTGTGGCTCTCTGATTTCTTTGGCTCTCCACTCCAGCAGTATTCCTCCTGAAGTTGTGACCAGCCACTGTGCTTGGTGCAGTAGGATAACTGCAGTATTTACTGCACGGGGCTATATGGGGCATTGCTGTGTGTTGGGAGAGCTGCAAATCACTCTCTCCTGGCAGATGAAATCATGCGCCAGCCCCAGGCAGTGTAGGCACCTGCCCGAGGTGTTATGATCCACCCCTGCTGTGTCTGGGTGGAGGACAGTTACAGATCAAGGCAAAAAGTTCAGGCAAAATCCGGGACTTCAGGATGTTCATACCTGTGCAGAGGGTTGTTTTTATTCATGGAAAAGGATTACACACAGTAAAACGCATCAGGTGCTGATGTTCGTTACTATTTATGGATGCCCACAGTACAGGCTGCTAACATGTGTATCTCACTTTATGCTGGCAGTGGTATGCTTCTGTGTTTTCATGCTAAACATAAAATGATACTTGAAATCATCCCTGTGCCCCTGCTGAGGTCACTTTCCAAATGTATTGTTTGCATGAAATTTCTTGTGCTTAGTCAGAAGTGATTTTCTTTTTCCCGAATTTTCTGTAAGTCTGGCTAATTTCAAGTTACTTAATTGCAGAAATGGGGAAGTTTTGCTTGGCTGTTTTGTACAATTAGCGTAGCATGTATAATTTGGAGAAATACGTATCTAAAATAACAAAACCATAGGGACTTGAAACTAGATCACAAGCCTTTCAGTGTTTTTATTTTCTTCCACCTGAGTTAAGCACTGAAGTGTGTCAGACTTGTAGGAGCATCTGCAATAACTCCTCATTTGTCACTAGCAATATTAGTGCATTTGGTCTTCCATTAAGCAATTGACTGGAATGTCTGAAGGCACATCAGGGAATCTCCCAATGAAAACTGAAAATCCAGGAATAATGAATGCTAATGCAGTGTTAAATCTTAAATGCTTAAACTCTCAGAAGTCAGCAAATGCATAGCTGAAAAGCAAACATGCATCTGAAACTTCTCAGAGTCTACAGTCACATAATAAATCCTTTAATTGCATGGTTGCATAGTTCTTGTGTGCTGTTTAACATCATAGAGCTTCTTCTGTATCCTCAGATAGATGCATAATTGGTTTTTGATACTGGTATTTCTTTCTAAATGCCAACAAAGCTCCTAGAAGTCCTTTAAATAACTGCTACAAACTAGCTTCGCTCTGCAGTTGAAGAAAAAAATCCATAAAATAATAGTGAGTGGCAACTGTCCCACCCACTGTAGGAGAACATCAGGTTTGTGACTATCTGAAGAACCTGAATATGGTTCCTGGAACATACCGAATCCTGAGGGAACTGGCAGGTGAAGTTGCTAAGCCACTCTCTATCATATTTGAAAAGTTGTGGCAGTCAGGGGAAGTCCCCAGTGACCGGAGGAGAAGCATAACCCCCATTTTGAGAAAGGGTGAAAAGGAGGATGCAGGGAACTACAGACTGGTCAGCCTCAGCTCTTTGCCCGGGAAGATCATGGAGCAGATCTTCCTGGAAGCCATGCTTAGGGACTTGGAAAACAGGTGATGGAGACATCCTGCATGGCTTCGGTAAGGGCGAATTGTGCCTGACTAACTTGGTGGCCTTTTATGACAGATTGACAGCATTGGTGGACAAGGGAAGAGCAACTGATGTCATCTACCTGGACTTGCCCAAAGCCTTTGATACAGTCCCACACAACATCCATATCTCTAAATTGGAGAGACACGGATTTGATGGGTGGACTATTTGGTGGGTAAGGAATTGGCTGGATGGCTTCATCTAGAGAGCTGTGGTGAAAGGTTCAATGTGCAGATGAAGACCAGTTATGAGAGGTGTCCCTCAGAGGTCTGTATTGGGACCAGTACTGTTTAATACTTTCATTAGTGACATGAATTGAGTGCACCCTCAGCAAGCAGGCTTGCAGATGACACCAGGCTTTGTGGTGCGGTTGACATGCTGCAGGGAAGGGATGCCATTCAGAGGGACCTGGACGGGCCAGAGAGGTGGGCCTGTGCCAACTTCATGGAGTTCAACAAGGCCAAGTGCAAGGTCCTGCACCTGGGCCAGGGCAATCCCCTGGCCATGAAGCTGTTGGAACAGGTCCAGAGGAGGCCATGAGGATGATCAAGGGGTTGGAGCACCTCTCCTATGGAGACAGGCTGAGGGAGTTGGGGTTGTTCAGCCTGGAGATGAGAAGGCTCTGGGGAGACCTTACAGCGTCTTCCAGTGCCTAAAGGGGGCTACAGGAAAGCTAGGGGGGGGGACTCTTTGCAGGGAGCAGAGTGATAGGACAAGGGGTAATGGCTTTAAATTTAAAGAGGGTAGGTTTAGATTAGATATGAGGAAGAAATTCTTTACTCAGAGGGCGTTGAGGCCCTGACCCAGGCTGCCCAGAGGAGCTGTGGGTGCCCCATCCCTGGCAGTGCCCAAGACCAGGCTGGATGGGGCTGGGGGCATTCTGGGCTGGTGGGAGGGGTCCCTGCCCACGGCAGGGGGTGGAACTGGATGAACTTAAAGGTCCCTTCCAACCCAAACCATTCCATGATTCTGTGATTCTAATAGTTTGCTGACAACAGAGGGCTTTACTGTTGCCTCACAGCATTGCAATAATTTTATAATAATGATTGCAATATTTAAATTTGGTACAAGGATTGCTTTTATTTTACTTCTCTCCAACAAGCACTATGGGATCCTTACTGCAACAGGAATTTGTAGGAGCCGCATTTGTATGAGATCAGCTGCTATTGCATGATTCAATTTACTTGTATTTATATATTTATTTATATTGCAAATGAAATTAAGGTATGCAGCAAATGGTCTCGATTCATCACCATACACACGTACAATTGATATCTGTAGGTTTACCACAAACTCAGTGGAAACATTGCTTTGCCTTTTGCTTCCAAAGTCTTTTTAATGTGTAGCTACAGAAGATGGAAATTTTCAAAATTTTGTATGTGGAAATTTATTAGTAATTTTCATGTCAGCACTGGAGAAGCACAATTTATATATGTAAAACTTAGAAAGTGTTGTTTTATCGCTGTAAATTGATGCATGCAGTGGTAACATTTAAAGTGCATTTAAATTGCCTTAAGACAATAAAAATCAAAATGAGATATTTATTCTTGTATACTAGTGAACAAGAAATCAAATTGAAAACTTGACGCAACTCTGTAAATGTGATTCTCCCAGAAACAGACCCTGAACTAGCTTCTTAAGCAGCTCAGAAGTGTACCTGTCTGCAGACAAATAATATGCCGTTGAATATGCATGTCATGTATACATCAAAAATAATAATAAAAAAGAAGGCCTATATGGAGGAAAGCTCTGTGTCCTGTTATCCAGTGAGAGTCAGACACAGCTGAACCAGCAACAATGCTGGAAATAGCAGAAGACTGCAGGACTTACAGAAATTTTGTTGGAAGATGCTTTTATTGCAACATGTACCTAAGGTTTTATGTAGAAGCAGTGGCTGGTATTGTCCGCCATAACAAATACTAGATAACCTTCTGGTTATCACGGAGGGTGTGGTTCTTCACTCTCCATATTCTCCCTGTGAATCTGCAGTCCACGTCTTGGATCAAACCCCAAAGCACTGGCAAGCTAGCTCTTTTAGTTCTGCTTGTCCTCGAAGTACCATGAGTTGAGCTCCCTTGGCCTATTCTGTGCAATCATCAGCTGCCAGAAACGCAGATCCTGGATCTTTTCATCTTTCATTTTAGCTGGGCAAGGAAGGAGCGGTGGCAGGACTTGGCATTCCCTCTTTGCCCGATGGTTTTTCTGAGCATCAGCCACTGCCACGTGTCAGACACCCAGTACCTGCCTTTGCCTGAGGGTTTGGCTGATGCAGGATCAGCTCTCCAGCTCAGCGTCAAAATAGCTGGAGCAAGCTCAGGCTGCTTTTCTTCTCTGTGGGTGCTTTCTTCCAGGGCTTTTTGGGCCCTCAAGCAGAAATAACTACTTTTTGTTAGGCATTGAAGGATATCCCCCTTCCTCTTGAACAGCCCCGCTGCTTTTTGCTTTCTTGTGCCGTTGCTGTGTCACTAATGGGATTTGGGTAGGCCCTGCAGAGGGACAGAGCTGGTGATCCAGTGGGATCATCAGCTGTTTCCTGTCGTGGATGAGGAGAAAGGTTCAAACCTGATCAACACAATTACTTTGGGACAGAACAAATGAAAAAGCATCTCTATAGCCAGTCCTGCTGTCCTCAATCAGTGACACAAGTTCTGTTCCCAGGAGGGGAGGTTGAAAGGTCCCAAATTGTCCTTGCTTAGCACTGGTTTATTTCTAAGCTCAGTTTTGTGCAGCCCGATATCGAGGTAGCAGCAGTAGCTGGGGAGCCTGGGGCTTGGGGCTGGTGCAGGCATGGGGTCTTCGACCCTCTCCCTTTTTGTCCTTAATTGTCAGATCATTGGTTTAGCCCACGCAAGGCCTAAATTTGTTCTCATCCTTTGAGTTGTTCAGTTCCACGTTGACTCTCACTTGGTGACATCTTTAAAGAGTAAAAATCACATTCTTCTTTGTAGCGATCATTTTCGATATAAATTTCCTAGATTTTTCTTTATGTGCACCTGCCTACTCACTGAATGTCCATGGCAGAGAAGCTGTGCTGACAGTGACTTTCTTCAGGCTGACTTTTTTTCCTTCATCTACCTTCAGGAATGGTGGTTTCTTAATAAAAAACTGGACATTCTCTTAGTTTATTGAGCCTTCTCTATGGTGCTCTGCTTGGCTGGAGGAATTCAGGGAGCGATTGATCTCCTGGTACTTTGCAAGTGCTGAGGGTCGAGGTAGCTGTTTGCCGAAGAACTGCTGCCTTGCAGGGGCAGGCTCCCTTTCTGCTTTGCTCTGAAAGCCCAGTTGCAGGCATGGGAACCCCATGTGAAGCTTTTGACTCTGCCAAGAGTCAGGTACATAGGTAAGAAATTTACTCACTACAGATTATCTCAGAAGAAATGAAAAGATTGCAAGAAATGAAAAGAAGTGAAAAGGTTGTTACCCTGCGCCTCCCCAAAATGCAAAAAAAAACCAAAAACGTTGGTCTCAAAGGCTCCTTTGTGAGCTGTTGTGCAGCCCCATGGGACCAGGGCTCCTTCCTCCCCCTGCAGAGCTGCTGGAGCTGGGCCGGAGCAGAGAGGCTGCAAATTCCTGGTTGCACTGGTGGGCACTGTCCAGCTGTCAGCATGGACAAATGTTGCCGCGTCACCTACAGGAAACCTAGGCCTCAGAAATGTGTTGCTTACAGTGCTTTTTGTTTAGCTACGTGGGGCTTTTCAAGTCATTGGAAGGTTTGGAGTCTCTTCAGGAATTAGTCAGCTAGAAAGTTTTGTTTTGTACGGTTCAGTTGGATTTGAGCAACATGAGCAGCAAAACATCGGCATGGTTTGAGTGAGGAGAATTATTTCACTTTTAGATAACTCAGAAATGGCTGAAATTACTTTATTAGACTTTCAAAAAGTAAATTAAAAAACCTCTGGGCTGAGGCCAAGCAGGCAAGATTTTTACCCAATGGAGAATTCTTCAGAAAGCAAATGAAAGAAAATAGCAAGACTCAAGTTTAACCCTCGCAGGATATATCGCCTCCGCTGTAATAATTGGTGGAAGTTCTCTGTTTCCAGATAAGCTTTTCTGGGCTGAAAGATGATTTTGCTTGAGCTGTTTTTCTTTATTATTTATTGACATTATTTAGTTGCTGCAGTGCCTCCCTGAGAACAGACCAGCTCTGTTACCTTTCCACATGGGTGTGCCAGCCCAGGGCCTGATACAGCACCGTCAGGGTAGGGTTGTTGACTTCAGGTGAAATTTCTAGTTTAACCAATTGTTTGATGATCTGAAAAATTCTCAGATCTTCTGGAGTTTTGGGTGGGTGTTTTGCAAGAATGGTTTCTGCTTAGTTCCACAAATATGAAAAGGAAGATGGCTCATTCAAACTGTGAATATGGAAAAAAGCATTTTGCCCACGTGCATGTTTTTGGAGTGTTGAGTTGGAGCAGTTCTGTGACTGAAACAATTTTGAGGTGAGAAGTTGAAAATTAATAGAGAAATAACCATTCTTGAGGAGAGATGGTGGTTTTGAGCTGAAGAAACCTGGGTTTCATTTGTATGATTATCTGCTACTGAAAAATCATAGGATATTTGGGGCAGGCATTTCGCCCTCTGTGCTGCATCCCAAGCATTTTTTGTATTATTTTTTTTTAATGTGCATTTCACACTCTGTGGCAGATTTTTATAGGAGATACAGAAAGTTACTTGAGACACAGGAGTTAACTTGCTTACTTTCCAGCTCTCCTGCTGACCTCCCTACTCTCACTTTTGCAACTTTCTCAGAAATTGGTCTTTTGTTTAAAGCTGTAATTACTTGGTCTCAGCCCAAAGGTGATTTAGAATGGGCTGTTAGGGGATTTTTAGTTGTTGTTGGTTTTTTTTTTCTTTTTCTTTTTTTTTTCCATGAAGCCTTTAGTCTATCTTATGACTAAGAGTAACAGCATTTCTTAACACAGTACAGAAATGGCTGCTCTTTAAACCTTTGCGTGTTGCTTGATTCGTGTTATGTTTAACTAAAGTACTTTTAAAAGCTATTTAAATGACAGAAATAGTCTGGTGCATGCATACTACATATCTTTTATGGTCTATTTATGTCATTGTCTGTGAACGCCAGAACAGTATTTTGCAGAACTCCATTGTGCCACAGCTAGCTTTCTCCTTGAGTGATAGGTGGTAATTCAAACAAGTAGCAGCTGTGGAAAAATAGAGGGGTTTGACTTTCGAGGTTTTGCATATGATACTGAGGCTTTCTAATCTGGCCCCTCAGTTTATGAAATTGTGCCAAATTAATTGCATACTCTTTAATCTTGCTGCCTAGAAAAGTGATCTAATCGGGCAGGTTAATCAGGAAGAAATGTACAAATTCATAAATCCACAGCCATTTATTTGTATTCTTTTTAAGAAACAAGAAGGAAATTAAATGCAAACAGTGTTTATTACTTAAGGTTGCAAATTTTAAATTTAAAAATGCTGTGACATTCCACAGCTGTGGTTTTCAGAGTAATGCAAGCATGATTCCAAGAGACATACGGAATATTTTGAAATGTAGTTATGTTATTAGATAACGTGACATACGGTATATGCAGCTTAGGATGAATATGAACACTTCAAAATGGCTTGGAAGTCCTAATCATTTACAATCCTTGACTTGTAACATTGGGTTTTGTTTTCCAGCTTGCAGCTTTGCCCATTGCATTCATTTAGGGCTTGAATGTAATCTTTGCTGTGTGCTGCTTGCGGTCACACGTGCTGCAGTGAAGGGGGCTTTCTCTCCCATCTTTTCACATGTGTCTTCAGTAGAGCAGGATGGAGTAGCCCCGGGGCGATTCCTGTGGCTCATGGCCCATCTCTCACAGAGGTTTGCCGTCGCTGTTGGAGGAGGGGGCACAGTCTCCAGGGAAGTGGCAGCAGTGCTGGCTGTGCATCTCCCAGGGGAGACCGAGCTGGGTGTGTTGTTCACCATTTGCTTTCCTGGGTTGACAGCGTTTGCCCAGGAATTAAGCACATGAGCAATTTCCACAAACCTTCGGCAGAAAATTATGAAACGCATCATCATGAGCTCCACGAATAACGCTGGGACCATTAGGTTGTGTCAGTCAGTCCAGGCACACCTCAGCCATGACCCCTCTGCCCTGAGATACACGGCCGTCTACTCCGCTGCGACCCAGGCTGGCCTGAGACCAGAGGGGTGATGGCAGGGGCTTTCCAAGGGGGGCTGAGGCCGTGCCAGTGACTGTCCCACAACCTGGTGCTGCCTGTGGGGCCCAAGAGGGCTCTGGATGGAGCACCTCTGCCGGGCTGAGCCAAGCTGGCGGGCAGACCCTGGCGGGCAGACCTTTACGCCCAGCACCTCAGTGAAGCCTGCTCCAGGCTGCCAGAGCTGGGGCTCGCTCCTCAGGGTCCAGGCTGCTCCCTGGGGTGCAGGGTTGGGGTAGGGGCACCCTTGTAGCTGTCCTGCTTCAAAATCAAGCTTCTGTGACAGTGCAGAAAAAGTTTGAGTGGTGGCAGCCCCTGCAGGCATCGTGGGCCACTGTGGTGGGGTGCCGCTGTGTGGGGTGGCGCTGTGTGGGGTGCTGTGATGCGGCTGGAGACGAGCGAGCGGTCAAGGTGCTGGGGCAGCTGCGAGGCTGCGTGCTCTCAGACGTGGGGCAGAGTCTGCTGTCAGATCTAAGTGCAGCTCTTTCTCTTTGCAGACACTGAAGCTGCCTCAGGTGAAGGAGCCTCACAAGGCAGTAAGTACTCACGGCGCTGTGTGCGCGTAAAGGGGGGACCGGGGCCTGACGTGTGCGAGCACCGCGGGCGCGCAGGGTGCCCAGGGCGCTCGGCTGGGCGCTCTTCCCCGGCGGCACGGCCGGGACCGGCTGCTCACGGCTCCCGGTCCGGCGCGGCCGGTGCCCGGTGCGGGAGCGGGGATGGCGGATATTTCAGGAGCGGGGCCGGGAGGCCCAGGGCCCCTGGGGGCACTTCCCCGCAGGCTGCGGAGCGGCGGCTCGGCCGGCAGAGGGCGGCCGGCGCCGCGGAGATGGCGGCCGCGGGGCGGTGGCGGTGGGCGGAGTGGCAGCGGCCGCCTCCCGGCTCGGCACGGCCTCACCCGGCCCGCCGGGAGCGGAGCG
The DNA here is from genome assembly GCF_013377495.2 of Cygnus atratus. Taxonomy (NCBI): domain Eukaryota; kingdom Metazoa; phylum Chordata; class Aves; order Anseriformes; family Anatidae; genus Cygnus; species Cygnus atratus. Next base: position 11,028,278 of record NC_066380.1, read on the forward strand.
GCGGGGCCCGGGCAGCTCCGGACGGCGCTGATGGGCTGGGGGGTGCCGAGGGGCCGGCCGGAGCCCCGCCGCCCTCCCCGTCACTCACCCCTTCGGGGCGGCCCCGGGTGTTGCTGAGCTCTCCAGCTTGATCAAGTCATGCAGGATTTTTGAACCTCAAACCCACAATTTGGTTCCGTGCCCCCTGGGGAAAGACACTGATGGAGTGGAGGGGTTCAGCACAGGGCCCTCCACTAGGAGCGGGGCTGGTTCAGCCCGGGGACAGGGCAGCAGGGACCTGGTGCATCGGGAGGACAGAGCCAGGCGTGGTGCATGGCGGGAGGATGAGAGGCAGCAGGCGTAAGCTGGAAGAGAGGTTCAGGCTACGTGTGAGGAAAAGTTTTCCCCCATGCTGTGGAGAAGGTTGTCCAGAGAGATTGTACCTTCTCCATCCTTGGAGGTTTTCAAGACAAGTCTGAATAAAGCACTGAATAACCAGGTCTGAGCTCAGATCAGACCCTGCTTTGAGCAGGATGTTGGCCTGGAGACCTCCTGAGATCTCTAGAGACCTGTATTTTTTCCTGTTAGGTAAGAACCATGGGTTTCACTGAAAAGGTAAGTTACCAGTCTTACCAGTCATAGAGGATGGCTTGGAAGTGCCAAACTGACCCTGGTTGGGTTAAAAAGAGAAAAAAAAAAAGAGAGAGAAGTTAGATAAATAGTGAAGAATAAAAATAATTAAAAATACAACCACGCAACCTTTTTTAAACTGCTGTTTCATCAGTCCCATTCTGTGATAGGTGAAGAGTTGGAAATGAGCATGGGGGAGTCCCGGCTTTCTGCCTGCAGGAGGCAGGGCTGACCGCTCTGTGCAGGGGTGAAGGTCCTCAGCCCCTGGCTGAAATGGCTGGGTAGTGCCCAGCCGTCACACAGCGTGTATCTCTTCCTCGTGTCCACTGGACAGGAGATGGGCTCTGGGAACGGGCCCTTTCAGGCCCCCTGTGACATAGGGTCTGCAGGTCCAGGCAGAGAATGGAGGCTCCTTTGCAGACTCATGTTGTCTCTTGTTCCATAGCTGCCATGCTGCCTGTTGGTGTTTCACTTATCCTGAGTCTTTCCAGGTTCATCTCTTGCCCCCTTGCTTGAATTTTGGCATGTTTTTTCTGTAAGTCAACTTTCCCCTCCTTACCTGTCACAGGAATGTTTTTGGCTGAGATAGAGTGAGGAGTGGAGAATAAGAGGGGAAAAGTGTGAGGGTTTGTGCCCCTGCTGTGTGGGCAAACCCCACATTGTTTGAGCTATAGAAGGATTTATGTGGACAATAACTGCCTCTTGTGGTTGGTGGCTGCATCTCAGGGGCTGGAGAGAATGGAAAGTCACAGGCAGAAAAAATCACTGGGAGAAGACAGTGACAAGAAGCTGCTCTTTACGCCAGGTTTCAGAGGAGCTGCCTTGGTAGCAGTGGAGGTGCGTCAGCGAGCAGTAAGAATGGCAGGGACTGCTTCTGTCTTTATGCAGGGCTGTACGAGTCTGCCCCTCTGCCATCCCCAATGCACGAGTTACTGAACCCCCTTTAACCTACCACGCTCAATGCTCTCCCAAAATAGTCTCACATAGCTGAAGAGCTGGAGGTGAGACCAAGCCACCAGAGCTGGGAGTTGGTGAGCGCTGAGAGGGAGGCCACCGCAGCCATCCAGCACCGTGGAAGACCAGCTGTGCGTGTCACCTGCCTTCCAGCTTGAATGTGAAACTGCTCAGGCCAGTGCTGCTGTTCCTAACTGCAGATGGTTGTGATTTCCTGACGAAGTCATCTTCCTCTTTCCCTCCTTGCCGCTGCAATGAAATAATTCAGCTGTCTTCTTTCTTCCCTGTGCCCTAGCCTACCCTGGTTGCCTATGCATGGCTCTTCTCCTCTTTTTGCTCAATGGCCCTCTTGTTTTCTTGTCGTTCTGTTTGCTCATCATATATTTTAGGATTTTTATTTATCTTTCCTTTCCTGCTATTTTTGTTTGCCTACTCTCCAGTGCTATTCCGCTGTGACCCGATTTGGCTGTTTATACCCCTTCTGTTACAGACGTCTGTATTGTCCAAATCTTCCTTTGCTATTTCTATCATGTTGGGAACCTCTAGACTCTTGGGCTCTGCAGACATGGTTTGCTGCCTTACAAAATGTCTCAGTATTTAATGGATACAACAAGATCTTGTTTTCTCTCATGTGTTTCTCCATGGGTCCCTGTGGCATAGATTGCATCCATCCAGAACTGGTGTTGATGAGGGTCTTCTTCGCCCGGCACTGGGTCCTGCATGTTTCTAAAAGCTTTTTTCTCCACAGTGACTTTCTGAAGGCAGCTGTTACTCACAGCCACAGTGGGCACCTGGGGGGTTTTGGTGAAGCTCCTCCTGTCTGTGGGTAGTGGGGAGGCATCTCAGCCGGGCCCCTGCAGAGTGCAGCGAGGGCACTGTGGCTGGGTCCCAGGCTTCCTGGAGCTGCGGTGGCGCTTAGCGACGTCGTGTCATGTGGACTTACCCCAGAGCAGTGACCTCTTGGGAGGCGACATCCGAGTTGTGCTTGGCCTGCTCCAGGCACGAAGGGGTGAAGCTGTGAAGTAACGTGCCTGTGCCGTCAGGGCTGAAGGACTGAGGTAGGAAGGGGCTGCTGCGGGCAGGGCTGGCCCGGCCTTCTGTGGGGAGAAGGGAGCCGTGGGGCGAGCTGGGGCGCAGCTGAGGCCAGTTGTTAGTTTGCTGCCTGCTTAAAGAGGAGACATTGGTGTTTAGACTTTCCAGCTGGGAAGGCACTTTGAAGGCTCCCTCGAGGAAAAACTGTCGGTTATTTGCAGCCTTGGCATGTTAGTCTATAGATTGTGTCTCTGGGAGTCACTTTTCTGTCGTGGATCCATTCTCAAAGTGACATAGATCTGTGGTACTGAGGAGAGGGCAGTGCTCTTGGGGACACAGTTGCATGACTTTGGGAGCAACTTTTAGCCTTGGCTCACAATCCAAGACCAGAATTCCCACATGTAGAGTGAAGAAAACAATGCAACCCACAGTGCTAATGTGTTAATAAAAAGGATTGTCGAGCTGTTACCAACTTTGACTGACAGGGAGGAAGGGAGGAGAGGTTTTGGGAAAAAAAAAAAACACACAAAAAAATGTTTGATACTTTTTCCTAGGCAGGGATGACCAATTTGACATCTAGGTCACTGACTTCCTATAGAAGGGTCTGGCAGTCTTTCCTGAGATGCTTTTATCTCTCTCTTGTTTGCTCCAGACTTTTCAAAGTCCTTGGGAAGAAGGTGGTTGTATTACATCGGCACCATCATTTTCCATGGAAATTCCATTCATGTTTCAGGGGGTTACAAACTTTGTAAAAACAACCTCCCTCCTGCTGTTCACATACCAGGGGAAATTCTTGGCAGCCTGAGAGATAGCTAAATAAAGCCACTGGCAAGCAGGGGTCCGCAAACCCTGTCCCGGCAGGGACAGTGTGCCAGGGACACGGCTGTGTGCGGCATCACCTCGGATGTGAACTTGTCTGTGCACTGTGCGGGGTTGTGGGCAGGTTGTGTTCAGTGTGCACGTCTCAGGTTGGGGACAACAGTTGTTAGAGCTGGGCTGTCACCAGGGTTGGATCAGCAGTCCTACCCGAGCCAGTGCCTAAACTGGGTTAGGAGGAAAACCCAGGATGGGCTCCATGCTGCCAGCTCCTTCTGGGCTCATCTGCAGTGGAGGGGAGGGAGCTAGAGAAGTCTGAGCATCCCCCCACAGGGCACTGTCCTCCAGTTAGCATAGCTGTGTTCTGTAACTCTGGTACATATCATGGATTTTAATAGTCAGGCTGATGGATTTTGGTATTACTCGTCTGTAGGAAAGAAGAACTTGCATATAAGAACATGTGCAATGCAACCAGAATTGGCTTGCAGAGCTCAGAGTTAGACTGCCAGTTTAATGGTTGCTCATGAAACCTTAATTTATCCTGGGACTGGGTAAGCATTTAAGCTCTTGCCTACATGCTCACTACTGCTTTTTCTAATGGTGTCTCTGCCTCTTTGGACCAGCATATGACAGAATTAAAAGGTTGCTCTGGCAACTGTTAATACAGCACTTGCCTTATTACAGCTTACCAATGGCCTTTTAATATCTGTTTTCAAAATGCCGTATGTTAATAAATGCAGCCAGTAGTCCTGCTAGTCCCTGGTATGTCTAAGCCTTTTGCCTGGGCGAGCCTTGGATCGCCCACAGAGGAGTTTGCTGTCCTGCAGGCAGGTGGGGAACAGCAGAGCAAGAGCAAGCAACATGCCGGAGGCAACCAGCGGGCGAGTGGCAAAGGAGAGAGCGCAAGTCTCCAGGCTCGCAGCCCAGTCTCTGTCTGCCAGGCACAGCCTCATGCTGTTGGATTGCATTTCTGTGCCTTGTGAGAGAAAGCAGAACAGCAAGCGTGTAGAGCAGAGCAGGGGAAGAATTACTAAAGGATGAAGGTTGCTTAAAGTGTAGCTGGAATATTAGCTTTGCATATGGCTGTTTGGCTATCTGAGACTTCATAAGTGTTCCTCTTCTCGAGGGAGAAGTCCTGAGTGTGATGGAGCAGTGCTTAATACCATGGGGAATAGTATTCCTGGAAGTTTTTAAAGAAATGCTGTTAGAAGTGGGAAGAATCAGGAAGAATTGATTTCAGGAGCATTTCATCTCCAGCGTGTCAGTCAGTTTGGCTGAGTCCAGAGGAGTTCACTGATAGTGTGGTTGGCTTTGTTCTCCTGCCGTGGTAAGAACTTTTTTGAGGACCGTGACATCCAAGATGTAGTAGTTTAAAAGCAGGTATTGCTCACAGCCAGTACGAGCCATGAAAGTGAAGTCTGCTCTGCTAGGCTGTTAGCATGCCACCAGCCAGTTATTCTGTGATTTGCTGGAAAATAACATGAAAAAAGAAGTTCCCCTCAAACAACCCAGTTCAAATAGTTCACCTGCTTTCATTCCTAGCAGTGTTGCAGTTTGTTACTATGACAAGTATGTGACATTTGCTGGAGGTTTGAAGACCACTAATGGTTGTTTTCTGGCAGATCCTGTTCTTTCTGCCTCCATCTCATGCTTTTGTTTACATGCAATTCTGTTTAAGAGGCTAAGCTGGGTTTTGTGATGTTTTTTAAAAGCAGATCCTTGTGCTCACGCTGCCAGCAGGTTACTCCTACACAGCTCTTCAGTGGACTCCACTGTATGGGGAGATGCCTGAGAGCTCAGTGTACAATTCCTGTCTGTAAACCCAGACCATCGTTTGCCTGGCAGCTCCTTCACTTGTGCCTTAAATTCTAGCAGAAATGGGAAGCAACTTTCCTAGTCCCTTTGTGCTTCCTGTGGCCAGCCCCATAGTTGAAAAAATCATGAGCTGGACAAATGAACTCCAGCAGTATTCCCACAGAATTCCAAGACTGATCCCAAAAAACACAACTTGTTTTTCCTTTATGCCTATTGACCTTCCTGTTGTCTTGGAGCCCATTTTTCCTGTTTGCAAAGAATTTTTGAAAGAATCTCACAGGTGATAATATTTACCAAATATTTCAGACAGAAATTCTCAGCCTAGAGCAATTTTTTAATGTATTATGAATTGCTTTCCCTGTTGAAGTGTGTTGCTTTATTGCATTGGGGGTACAAAATTTTTGTAATTGAAGTCTTACACAGATGCTGGTGTCCTACAGAGAGAAAAACCGAGATCTGTCTTCCACGAAGACAGCACAGCTGGCAATATGAAGAGTTTTTGAGTTTTTCTGTACAGTCCAGGCTTTAGCATCTCTGCAACTCAAAACTGGCCATTAAGAAGAGATTGAGAAATGGATGGACTGCGCTCTCGTCTCCTCTTGAGTGACAAATGGGGGTAGAGACCAGAACCATACTGCCTGTTATAAAATGCTGAGAAGCATTTCAGCTCAAAGGCTGCCAGTTCTACCAGTGCGATCGAGGGAAAGAAAAGCCAGTCGACACATTTTCCATGTACATTGAGTGGCACACCAAGGAAGGTGTGAAGTACAGTATCTGCTGTGGTGTTGCAGTGTTAAAAATAACTGCTGTTAAGGTCGGGTATCTTGTAATACACAGGTACCAAAGAGGTACAAAGGGCCTTCAGAAGAGATCGTTGTCCCAGCTGTGCACGTGGTGAAGCCGGCAGGATAACCCTGTCCTCCTCGGGTGTTTGTGTTTCTTGCTGGTGCCATCACTATCCTTGGTTCAGAGCTTTACTCCAAGCCTGGGCTTCGCTGTAGTCTAGAGGGAAGCATGTGCCTACGGTACAGCAGGGCCAGCTGCCTGCTCACAGTGTCGCATGCTGAAGCTCCTGCCTTGTGGCACAGTTTAGCAGGTACCATGCAATATCTGAGTCATTTCTCTTTGCTTGGTCTTCACTCCCTCTTCTCAGGTGCTCAAGATGTAGTGCTACACCTAAGATGTAGCACGCTACGTGTTAGTTTGTGGTCATATCCCAGCTCCTGGTAGCAGGCTGTAATTCTCATCAGGTTTGCGATGGGTCAGGAGGTGAGCCGTTTGAAAATGGGGTTTAACCTGTGAGGCTTGTTCTCTCCTTCCCCTTCACAGTAGCGTCACACTTGCTGTCTGTGCACTGGATTGTACCCGGGTGCTGAGCTAAGAGAGTAGGACGCAAGGTGCTGTGGGGGACGCCAGCTTTCGTCGCTGTCTGAGGGTGCTGTAGGCTGCCAACAGAATTATGATTTTCTTTCCAGTTTAAGTGCATTCAAACTCATCACTTGTGTGCATGACGGTGTCCATGAGGAGTGTGCGTCTCCACTCTGTGACGTTACTTAGATAGAAGGAAAAAAAAAGGAATTCTGTGATTCTGTAATTTTCTTTTCCAAAATTGAATGCATGGTATATATTTCACAATCCATAAATAAAAAAATAAAATAAATGATTGGCCTGATCTTTAAAAAACATACCTCCCTTTGGGCTCTGACTAAGCATGAGAAAGTTCAGACTAAAAGGAATTTATTCGAAAAAGCAGTGAAAGGTTAGAAACAAGGATTTGGGCTGGAATATGTCTTGCAGACATTAACTGTGGAGGCATAGTGCCACTGCTTCGCATGTGCAAAAACATCTTGAGGGTTGTGAATTTACATCATTAAATTAATATATTAAAAATGAAGGTTTTCTTGCCCACACCTTATATGTGGAGGATATAGTGATTTTAATGTTCTGACTAGAGCTGGAAGGATATGTAAATGGTTTGCTAGTGTTAATCTAAGGTTAAGGAACAATATTTGGCATCTACATTTCTTCATTAATTTTAAATATTCAAATTTGCAACCTTAATGTTTCCATAAAGTAAATTTTAGCTTTTGATTTCCTTTAACTTTTTTGAGGGTAAAAGAGCAAGAAATGGGAAGTTCCACTGTTTGTGCTTGGTAAAACTTACTAATGCCTTACACAATTAAAAGCCTAATGTAAAAGATGTGTGTGCGTGTGCACACCCACGTACACATGCCAAAGTGAACAGTTAGTCATTTACAACTTTGATTAATTTTTCCAATGTTCTTATTTAATAATACTCCTGCTCCTTGGGGAAAGCTATAAAAATGGATTTTATTTTTTAATGCGTTTGCATTTTAAATAGGTAAAGTCTCTTTAGATTCCCATTTGCCTAACAAGGAGATGAATATGTTCATCTTCAAATTTAAATGACCAATGGGCTGAGACCAAGAATGATAAATTTCTGTGCAGGAGGAGGACATTAAGAAAATAATAAGGAACTTCGTCTACAGTGTGAAGGAAATTTTGACTTGTAAGCCTGGCGTGTGTTCCCTCAGCGGTGTAGTTGTTGCCTTCCACAAGAGCCTATTTCTTCGCAGCTCACGGGCTGGGGTCACTCCTGCTCCCCCCAGAGCTGGTGTTTGTGGCGAGGCACAGTGCTGTCCGTGGCACCATGACACAGGTTACTGTTGTCTTGCTCCCACAATCTCTTTCTCTGAGTACATTGCACGCCAGGAATGGCACAGGGAGGGAACCAGGACCAATGTTTGCTGCTTTGGAGCCTTCACGTCGCCGCACCGACATTTGTTGAGGCTGGGTGAAGTAGGTACAGCTCCTGGCCCTGGTTTTTAGTAGAGTAAATTTGATCTCACTCTTCTGACATCACTCCGTAATGCTAAGGGTTCTTTCAGATGTTCTCGTTTGGGGTATCCTGCTGGTGTCTTTCCTTACGAGCATGTAAGGTGTGCTCCGGAGCATGGAACACAGGAGGATGTGATGTTTGTGCAAGTGCTGCAGTTCCATAGCTCTAGAAAGGAACAGTTGCTTTCTGCGTAGCTTTAGTCTAAGATTTTAGAAAAGAAGGTTTCAAGTTTTCTATTAATCTCCAAACATGATCTTATACAGAAAATTGCTAATACACCCATAAAAAATAAATTTCTTCTGCTTTTCTGGATACTGACAAAATAGACAATGTTTACAGAAATCTGGCTGTTAATACCTTGTGAGAAATCTCTTACACAGTTCCTAGGCAGAAAAATTGATGGAAAAATATATTTATTTTAATAAAAAAGGGTAAGAAATTTAGTAATTCCAAACTGTTCCATTCATCCGTCAGTCTGTCTTGAAAATGCCAGGAGAACTTTTCTGAAGATAGGATTACATCCCTCCCATGTTCGTTAGGAAGCAATACCCTTTCCAGCTTTCAACATGGGTTGAAATTTAGCAGTGGAAAAGGTATACAAACAGCAATGCCATTCATTATTCCAAATTCTTCTTTCAGCTTGCACCTTTGTCTGCTGAGCTGCATGTTGGTATTTCAACAATGTTTTATCTGAATAACACAGAAAAAATATATTTTAAGTATTTTTACGATTTATTAAAACACTACCCCAAACATTTTTAAGCCAAGACAACAATCCAACAGTGCAGCGGTCTGCACTGCTGATTAATCCAGCTTACCTCACCACAGTTCTCAGTATTTTCACTTTAAAACCAGGAAAGGCAGAACAATACAATGGTTACCTTCTTAAAATTTCCTCCTTTCAACCTGACATAAAGGTTAGAGGCCTGGATTACCGTAGACAATTGTAGAGAGTTTATTATTCCATTTTATTTTAGTTTGATCTTGGTCCTTATGAAGGTTTAGGAAGCCAGGATTTGTTCTTTAGTGCTGCTCAGTCATTTAACTATCACTTTTCCTTTCCACTTTGGAAACTATGCATGAATCCTATGAATACCCATCTGGAAATCACAGTAAGAACAAAATTTCTGGTCAAGAACAAATGTGTACAAAAAAGTCAAGATGAGATTTGTTTTCCTTTATCCGACTCTTGGTGCTACGTCATTTAATCTAAACAGTTGTGAGGCAGATGAGTAGAGTATGTTCCCAGTCAGACCTTAAACTGCTTTTGATTTCAGAGGAATTTAAAATAAAATGGCCCATATCATATCTTGTGCAAAAATTCCATAATGTGAGCTGAACTGAGTTTTTCACTTGTGGAGATTCAGCATCCCTTTTATGTAAAAAAATAATAAATCTTATTGCGTCACAAGTTAGGTATGTACAAGTACACCTATTTTTTAATTATGCAAAATTGATGCTGTTCATTGTCAAAATTCTGGTAGTAGAACATTAACACTCTCTTTTCAACATTCTTTATCTTGCACTGAGTTACAATTTAAATAAAAAGAATCCAGCACTCCCCTGAAGTGACACCAGAATGAAAAAGCATGAAACCAGATCTGCTGGCGTTAATTATATTGTCTGGTGTGTCTGATTTGTGTCATGGAATCCGAACATTCTGTTCATAGTGCTGATTTTGGGCATAATTGCAAAATGCCATAATATTTTCACTTTAAATTGGTGGTATTTGCTGTCTGTTTTGATTCAAATCTAACGTACTTTTAAGTGTGGAAGAAGGAAATTCATTGATGTGTAGCAGCCTGAGGACTCCTGGGAAGTCGTTTCTGTCCCACCATCCAGTGAGCAGTACCCGAACACTTTCCTCCCCAAAAGGTAAAAAAAAAAACACAACAACCACCCATATGAGATCATGAGACTATGATGAACAGGGGGCTGTCTTTCAGAAATGGATATGGGATATTCTCCGCTGTAATGGAATCTCCTGCTAGTCTGGCATCATGCTCCCTGACCTGGCAGGATTACATCCAGCTCCAGAGGGTCTGTATTGAAATCTCCATCGTGTCGATACATTCGGCTGACAAGTGGTTTGGATAAAGCATCACAGAATTCGTGGACCTCACTGGCTGCCTGCTTGAAAGCAGCTTGTAAAACACTGTGAGGTGAACCCGTAGCTGCCGAGTGTGTCTGCAGCAGCTGCTCATAGGAGTCGGGACTGGGCTCTGAAATGCTGCACTGAGAACCTGAGCACACGCCGGTGGCTCTGTGCCCTCTCACTTGTCGTTGGGCCCTTCACCAGCCCACAGCTCACAGCCTGCACCATTTGTTGGTTATCTCAAGGGGTTTGACCTGGCTGTGTCAGGGTTTGTGATTACCTTTTCTTGGCTTGCTAGTTAGGACACCCTTTGAGACACACGCGAAGCACCATGCTAGGATGGGCCAGTGCATGTCTAAATGTCTTTTGTGTTTCTGACAAAGGCCAATGTTCATGGGAAAGAAGGAAGTGATCACGAAATGAGTGATCTTGGAATAGTTTGCCCACTGGGAAAGTTTTTTTACTAAACCCCACTTAGGAGCTGGCTTGTGCATTTGTGTGAGGGTTTCTGTCCTTTCCAAATTTCTGGATTTTATTATTATTTAATCCTTACTTAATATAACTTGGGATACTTTAATCCCCTTAAGGGGTTGCTGCTGACTTTGGGCTCTCTCCCTGCTCCCTTTCCAAGGAATTTTGCCGTAGACACCTTTGAGTTGAGCTCTGATGTAGATTGTCATGGATTTTACTGGCAACTCTCGACTTGGCTGTAAAATGCAGGTGTAAAGCTCATAACTTCAGTGCTGCAGCACAGTTTGAATGAGGAGTAGATGGAGGTCTGCTGGCAGCAAGCTGTGTGTCTGCAGGCATGCATTTTACCTCTCCCCGCTGCCAGTCCAGCGTCTAGAAGGAAGCTCCTGAAGATGCTGGGGGCTAGGTCAGAGGAATTGCCTTGAATCTGTGTGGGGAATATTCTGCTAGCTTAGGAAACCATAAATGTGTTCCTTTCCTTCCAGGTGCCCCTCAGGCTGCTAAAAGGCAGAAGAAGCCTCTCTCCAGAGCTGTCTTTGTGCTGCTCAGGGTGGAAGACACAGAAGCAAGCGGGGCTGCCAGATGTTTCTGCTCCCTGCTGTGTTGTAAGGACGCAGTAGCTGCGCTCTGGGTCTTTTTCTGGGGAGGCTGCTCAGGTAGTCTGTGCTGGACACAGCTTGAAAAGCTGTTTTCTGGTGACAGGCATGTGGCACGTATCTCAGAAAATGCCAGTCTTTCCTGTTTCTTTGCATCAGGTAGTTCAGTTGCGGGGGCTTTGGCTCTCAATGAAGAGTGCTGCAGTTGTTTGTGGTTCCCTTCTGTGAGGCAGACATCCTGGGAAAGATGGTGCTTTTGTCAGGTACTCTGCACAGCCACTCACCATCTCCAGCCCAGTGTGTTTATCACCAGCAGGACATTTCAGGACTCCAGCATCTGCCAGCAGAGACTGGAGAAAGAAAGAAATACCACAGCCTCAGGCAGAGAGAGGGCAAATAAACCTATTGCAGCAGGCTTAGCTGCGAGAAATCCAGCCACCCTTCCCAGTCAGTGATGGACTTTATGAACTGCTTGGGAAACCTTGTTCCCTGAGGTGAGCCGGGACATGGAATTCTGGAGATCAGTGCTTCCTTGGCTGTTCTCAGAGCTCCTGGTACCACGAAGTCAAGGAGCAGGACACGTAATGCGCTGTCCAGACTGTCCTCTTCTCCTTTCTGATTTTGCTGCTTTTTGTTGACATGAGCTTGGAACACTGCTGGGTTTTAGGGGTAATTCAGTAGGCTCTTGCAATTTACTAACTTACATTCAGCAGTTTTGCTCTTCCACATTTGGAGTCTGTCCCTAGTAAACAGCTAGCTCTGCAGTGCTCGGTAAGAGTGGAATCGCTTTGGTTTCAAGAGTATCTACGAAGTGTCTGGCTGCTGAGAGCTCCTGTATCGTGTAGCTTTTGTGGCTTCTTCGATTTAAAAGGTGAATGTGAGTTCTGCGACAGGCAAAACTTGTTTCCCTTGAGAAGTCCTCAAGTAGCTCCTGCAGCATGTTGTACGGAGACCCCGTTATTCTGGATGCTCAATGGGATGTGATCTCATCCTTGCAGGGATGTCATCTGGATGATATATGTAGTTGTTTCCAATCTGGGTTTCTGTGATGCTGTGCAGAGCGCTCTGTCAGCCCAGTGGAAACTTGAATTTGTGTGCAATTTGTGTGGTCTGAGATTCCTGCACTTACGAGGGGCGGGTTAATTGATCTGTATTTTTAGCTTGAGATACAGAAGTCCTGACCTTTCAGCAAGTTTGATAGCTATTGTTCCCTTCTTGAGTTTCTAGAGCAAAATCCAGAGGCTCTGGGCCAAGTGCCCTGAGCAATGAATCCTGGTTTCTTTTGCCTGCCACTGTTGGGCACATGTTCTCTGCCCTCCCTCTTTCCTGCCAAAATGAGATGTGTGTTTTCTTCTCTGCTGGATATCTGAACCAAAACAACTAAAAGATCTCAAAATATTCAATGCTACATTTGGGAAGAAAGATGACCTGACTGATCATCCCCACGGCGGGGTATTTCAGGAGCTACAAGTCATCGCTGAACACAGGCCACACGACAACTTGGCTGGAGCCAGCAGGCAGCAGCCCCTGGAGACAGACGGAGAAGAGCAGCGCATTCCCTGTCCTGTACGGGAGGTGCACTTGCAAGCAAAATGGTCAAAAATGCCTTCAGGTCCCACAGAATTGTTTTTTTGGGTACTTGAAAAATGATGGCCTGTTTGCCATCTCAGTATGCCAGTGCTTCATATCTGAGGAACTGCCTTGTAATGTGGCTGGTACTTTGCCTTTTTTCCAAGAGCTGCTGCGGCTGGGAAGAGCACTGGAAGTGCCTGAGAGCTGTCAGCAGACAGCTCTATTGGGTACGAAGTCTGGCGCTTTGGTCCAGCCCTGCAAGAGTGACCGCTGCTCAGAGAGGGGAAGGCTTAGCTACACATTGGCACTCTCCTGGTACTTTCTGAATTCTCTGTAAACCTCCTCATGTCTGAGACTTGGCACTGTTTGCTGGGTGTTATCTCCTTCAAAGCGGAGAGGAAGAGATTAGTACCAATACCAGCTGGAACAAATTCTTCTCATAATGATTTTTTTCAATATAATCTCTGGAGGCTGTTCTTCCTTGGGGAAAACAGTCTCCTAACAAAACAAGCAAACCCCTTTCTCCTGGACTACACCATTATACTTGGTGTGTGTTTCCATTTTGCCCACACTGCCTAGGAAAGGCAGTGGTCATACCCAGCACATGGTCACCCCTTCAAGTCCCAGCCATTATCAGCATGATCCCCGCAGTCCTTCCCAAGTTACAGAAACTATAACTAGCTGTGCCTGCGTGAGTGTGAGATGATATCCTAGTGCCGTGGTGTGCCTCGCTTTCAGTTTTATTCTGTTCTAACGAGTGTCCTTATTTATTGAGCACTTTGCTTCCAAACTAAGGCTGTAATAGTTTTCTTCTTCCAAATGGAGATATTGAAAGTGCTTGGCATTTGGTACTCCTTTGAAGAATTAGTCCTCAGTTCATCTACTCCAAGGCTCATTACACTTCAGAAAGGAGGTTGGTTTCTTGTCTTTGGGATGCGTGGTGATGTGAGTCTGATTACTGATGACTCATTATGAATTTTATTTGCTGATAATTGAATTTTTTCGCAGCAGATACGCAGATACTCACGAGGAATCATTAGATTCCCTTTGTTGTCGAACAGGGTCCCAGGTAGATTGAGACCCTCTGCACCATTGTACTACTACAGAAGGAGATTGCATAAGATTATTTATGAACCGCTGTTAGATGTGCATATCTTTGCAGTGACCCACCAGTGCTTTTATCATTTGAATGTTCTTGTGTTTTGCTTCTCCTCCTCCTCTTCCTTAAGCAGTGCACTGTCTGAAGCAGAGGATCTTTTTCATCTTGGTTTATGTGCCTGGGCTCTATCTCACTTATTCAGCCTGAACTCTTTAAAATCCCTTATGTCTGGTTTAGTATTGCTGTGCTCTAATTAAGATACAAATATTTTTGGTAGCAGTTGTAAAGTTACAATGCCCAGCTATTTAACACCTATTATATTGAACGTTTTTCTCTTACAACATCACAATAGCTCCTAGTTTTATTTTGCCAAGCAGAATAAAGGGGTGGAAAGTGATGCTTCATTTAGTGTTGAAACCTCAAGGGCTGATGAACCCGAGTGATCAGACTGTACCATTGCATCTGAGCTTTAAATATTTATTTGTTAAAAATAAAATTGTGGACAAGTAAAATAAAAGATTACTTAATGCGCGCACACTGGTGCGTTTGAATGCAGCGTGGAGGAGGTGAAAACAAACAATGCCTTAACTTCGCTAATTGTATGCACACATGGCTGCAAACAACTGAGCTGCGGCAGGGGAGCTCACGGAGTGGCAGCTCGTCTGTGGAGGCACAGCAGCTGGTGTGTGCAGTCCTCGCTTGCTCCTGGTGTGAAGTAAAATACATTAAAGATCCTTTCTGGCTACACGGGCTGATGCGTTCCACTTTGTTTGTAGCGGGCCGGTGGCACACAACAGGCACACAAGCCATCAGCTGTGGCTGGCCGCAAGCACAGCGCTGCACGTCTCAGTGGGGTGACTACTGGTGGATGCAGGTGGTTGCCCGATACCGGGAGCTGGAAAACCTCACCGAGCTGACCAGCAAGGATGTGCTCAGGGTTACAGCACCCCTACTCAGATTTTCCCTACACAGGTGCAATATCTGGATCAAAGGCTTTCATTGTCCCCAGTCAGAGCAAACCAGATTCGTAAGCATCCCGAGCTTTTTGCATCCGCCTGACTTCCCCTCCCCTCCCTGATGGTGCCAGCCACATAGACTGACAGAGAGCTGAGCATGCATTGGGGGCTTTCCTCCTCTGGTTGTCCTCCTGTTCTCTGTAAAATCTGAGCTGTGCCAGTGGCGTTTTCCTGATGTTTCCCAGTGGGCCTGCTGGAAGATCACTGCTCCAGCTCGGCAGGTGCAGCAGGACTCAGAAGCAGGGTGCCTGAATGCAAAACTCGCTGCGTCCGATCCCGCAGCGGTTGAGAGAGCACTGCTGTAGCAGCAGGGAAAATATAACTCCTCTTCTGAAGCCGTTTTCGGTTCTTAGTCTGATCTCTGAAGGGGACAGGGTTTGTGCAGACGTTTGTCTGTCTGTCAGTCCATCCCTATGGTGATTCCAGTCAAATCTGACTGAAGGCTGCAAGCCTCAAACCGCAGCGTGTTCCTCTGGGAGTGGTGGCCGTAGGCATCCCGGTGGAGGGGAGACCCCCAGGATGGAGAGCCAGCAGGTCTCTCCGCTGACAAAGGGACATGCAGGCAGCACTGGGGGTGGGCACCTGTGCAGGATGGACACGGGAGGGAGCTGGTGTTTTGAGGGAGCCAGCGGCACGTATCAGTGGGGGATGAAAAGATAGGAACACGGCTGTGGTGAAGGGGGGATGTTTTTTGTGGGCTGAAGGGAGGGGGTCGAGGGTACTGATACGTATGGTACCAGGCTGCGTCGGTCCTGTCGTTGGGCAGATGCCCTTTGTGCTTTGAATTGCTGGTTCACTTTGGTTTTGTTTGTTCTCATGTGCCCATACAGGATCCTGGGTGCAGTTAGCAATCAGTTAGCAGCAGCAGTGAGAACCAGGTGTGGACAGGAGCGTGCATACATTTCCAGTCCTTGTTTTAGGTGGCGTGTTATATCTTCGGCTTCTAACAGCGCGTACCTTGGCTCTGTGTTAAATTCTTCCAGTTTCGTCCCCACCCTGACCAGTACTGTAGCCCTGAACTCCCAAAGGAGATTTCAGCAGGGCCTGCTGAGACGTCTTATGGAGGCTTTACTGGAGAGCAGAGCTGCCTGACTGAAATCAAAAACAGAGTATACCTCAGGATAAGCTACATAGCGTGGGGGGTCAGTGTGAGACAGTGGCTGTCTGCGTGCCTGAGAGATTCGGCAGGGGTGTGTGGGAATCAATGCATGGGGCTTTCTGACTGAGCAGTGTACTCTGGAGTGCTTGCTTTTTACTTCAAGGTTTCTAAAGTGGCCTGTTTTCTTATTCCTACAGACAACTTTAGGTACACGTGTGACATTTGCGGGAAAAAATATAAATATTATAGCTGCTTCCAAGAGCACAGAGACCTGCATGCCGTGGATGGTGAGTACTATTTTGACACTTAGACACCTAAACTAAAATGAGAAGTGATTGCTGTGTTGCCCTGGGGAAGGCAAAATGTGGTCCTGCAGGATCATGCAACCCATGATGTGCAGGACGTGTCGCAGCATTCCTCACTCGCCTTTGTCAGGGGAGGCACAGTCTGCAGGCACTGCAGGAAGTCTGCTGGGCTTGATTCTCTTTGCATGCATCAAAACAACACCCTCTGCTGGGACCTGCGGTCCTTGCAGTCCTCCCTTCTGTATTAAGGTTTGTGAATCAGATGGATATGCTAGAGCAGAGTGCCTCAAGGTAAATTGTCAGTCTGGCTACTGCCTAGGCAAGAGTTGGTTGCTTTTTGGTTTCTGACTTTACAGGTTTGTTCCTAACATGCCCTTCTGTGAGAAACCATGTTTCAGAGTTGAGAAATGTTGTTTCGTTCTTGTTAATCACTGTGGTAGTGAAGTGATACAGTTGTCAGGCTAATTTTTCCTTTGTGAATGTAGATGTGGCCTAGGCGGGTGACGCTTAGACAGAAGCAGACATCCTCCTCCAGAAGCAGTGCATTTCTTTTTTCTATATGGGGGGGAATAGAAGCAACAACATACTGTCTTTGGCTTGGCTGCCTATACTTACAGGTCATTTAAAGCTCCTTAACTTGGAGCCCACACTTACTCCAAACCCTCGCTGCACATGCTGTGAGCATGTCGGTGTTGCTCCTCACCTGGCTGAGGAGGGAGGCCTGGCAGATTTTTAGGTAGAGACTGCTTGGGAAGCAGAAAGTTCTGGTTAGCTGGAGCATCTCAGAAAAGCAAGTGGATTTTCACAGTAAATGTTTTGCTGTTTTTCAGTGGAACATGTGGACATCTAAATGTGCTCAAAGAGCAGCCAGTGTTCTCTTGCAGTACACCATGACACACTATCGTTCTTGTGCAGGGGCCTAAAATTAAATTAGCGGGGCTAAAAGTCACTGTGAGATGGACATGTCTGCTCCTGTCAGAAGTGTGTCTTCATAGCTATGGTTCAGGGAGTGCTACCTTGGCTTATGAGAGAGCTTTGGAAATGGCTTCCGCTTGTCTTTTGCAAAGACACTGTTCATCGTGGTTCCACCGAGGGGGTGGTAGTGTCTCAGCAAACACAAGTGTGAGGCAGGTGTGCACCTGAACTTCACGTGGGGCTGAGTCTGTGTCAGAACAAAGGCCTTGAGAATCTCTGTGTTTTAGGGCTGGGCATGCTCAAATAGTTCCTGCGTGGATGCTGGGAAGAGGAGGGACTGGGGCACAAAGCCTGGTGTATTCTGTGGGGCTGAAATGTGCTAAAGCGGTACGTGAAATACAGGAGGAAAACAAGGCCGTTTAAGGATTTAATTTCTGTTCTGTTTCTTCCCCTCCTTCTTCTATTCTGTGTTAGTTTTTAGTGTGGAAGGTGCCCCAGAAAACCGGGCAGGTAAGCTGTGATCCTTCGTGTGCTTTATTTCACAAACATTTTCAAGCATTCAGTAATTCAGGTACAGCAGGTCTGATTCTACACTTGTAAGAGTCAAGGGAGTTTTTTCACTGATTGCAGTGGGAGAGGAGCATCCTCTCTGCCTCACCTGGTGTGTACAGCCAGTAGGTTAATGCCCAGCCCTAGTAGATACCAGGCTTTTGTTGTACGTACAATTGATCAGGCTTCTGAAAAATCAAAGAAACAGGTGTTTCATGTCTCCGGTGATTTAGTGAATTGTTCAAGGCATAAATTACATTATTTTATAAAATGGGTTGGGTTCTGATTTGCTTCGAGCTGTGGTGTTAGATGGTAGAAATTCACTGGTCAGTGTTTGGTAGCTGACTTGCTTGCAGACTGCATCACTGTGGCCACTTTCAGACATCAAAACGTCATTAGATGGGAAATGCACTGGAAGAAAATCAGGAAATATAAATCAGGCTTTGAATTGCCGGGCTGGAAGGGGGGTTAATATCTGACTGGGGCACCTGAGGTGGAGGAGGGACAAGTCAGACAGAGGGCTCATTGGGTTTGTAATTCATGTCTTGAAATCTTGTTACAGATCGAAATGTCATTACAGATGCAGGAGCATTCAGTGCCTATGCAGCTGTAGAAGGAAAACCTGAGGGTGTTGTCAGCTCTCTTGCTGGTTCTGTTCTCTTGCAGACCCCTATGACCAGGCCGTCATAGCAGCAGATGAAGTGAAGGAGGAGGAGCCGGAACCGTTCCAGAAGATTGGTCCAAGTATGACTTACTTTAGAGCTTCAAATATCAGAGGCAGCACAATGGTTTCAAATGTGGCACTAGGTGGAGTTCCTCTAGTAAAACCAGAATGCACTGCCTTACGCATAGATTTTGGGACCCTAGGAATGCTAAAAGGTATGTTTAGGTTCAAATGAACACCAACCGTCACCAGCCCTGGCCCTGAGAAATGCAGCTTTGTGATGTTTTCTGTTCAAGATCTCTGCTAAGAGAAGAGGAAAGCAGTTGAGGAGAAAAGCAAACTGGCAGTGATTCGAGAGGGTCTTAGGGTATACTGGCAGATTTGACAGGTGATTGCATGCACACTGCCTCTCTGGTGGGTTCTTCAAACTGATCAGGGTGCAACCAAAGAGATCAGAGGACCAGATTTTGCCCAGTAAATTTTGGAAACAATTGATTAACCCTGGATTTTGCTTTGGCTTGCAGCTTCCTATCAGTTCTGTTCTTCCCAGCACTGGCAGGAACGGGAGGTGTCAGCGCATGGGTACACTACCTCATTATTTCAGGTACCCCCAAAACATCGATTGGCACAGAAAAGCGCATCCTCCTGAAGACAAATTGACAATTCCAATATACATTCTGTAATTAAGACTTGAACTTGACAGTTCTGTTCCCTGATTTGACTATCCCTGCTGTCCATTCATCACAAACTGTCTGTAACCAGAAGACAAAAATGTGTTGTCTGTAATGTTGACTTCAGAAATGGATTCTCTGTTTTGTTTTACACACTTACCTGCTGCAATTTTGGATAATCTCTTGCAGTTTGTGCAGTTCTACTGGAGCTGGTCCATCAGTCTGAGCACCGGCTTTAACTGTTGCCTTTTGGGGGGAAAGGGATGTGTGAATTATAGGACAGATAAGTTCCTAGTGCATGAGGAAAATGCTCTGCTGTTTTTTGTCACCTGGCCCGGTTTCTATGTAAAGAGTCAGGAAGTCAGTGATTGTGTGAGAGGATGCTGCACTCTTTTCTAATTTTATTTAATGCATTTCATCTTCACAGAAACTGGCAATTACACCTGTGAATTCTGTGGCAAGCAGTACAAATACTACACTCCATACCAAGAACACGTGGCGCTGCATGCACCTATTAGTGAGTATCCTGCTGGAGATCTATTACAGACTGTGATTTACAGTGGTTGGTGATAAATGATGAGGGCTGCAGGAGAGGGTATCACTCTTGTGGATCCTTCCACTGGACCCTGTGGGATTGCAGCTGGCAGGCCACAGATCATGTGCTGACCAGACCACTGCAAAGCTGAGCTGAAATCTCCTCTTAGAGGGGCACTGTTACTGTTAGGTCTATAAAGTCACTGAACTTTTACCAAAGCCCATGCAATTCCTTATGTGTTCCATGGGGGTTTAATACATGATTTTGTTGTTTAACTGAAAGTTCCAGTACCTTAAGTATATATAAAAAAGTGATGCACAAACTTTTCTAGCCTCCCCTAAATAAATGAGTACATGCTGGGGGGGAGCGTCTTTCTTTTGAGCTTCTGAGAAACTATTGCAGACAGCGAGTTCAAACTGGTATTCAAAATCATGTAAATTATCTTGGCAGCTTACTACTAAATCACAGGCAATAAAATATTTATTTCAGGGAGCTCGGGAAAAGGCAGTTCTCAGCATACTACACGACACTACGATCTGCACTCTGGAGGGACACTACGATCTGCACTCCCCAGACAAAGGGGAGGTTGTAATGAGCAATTAAGTGTAATTCAGTGCAAAAGTCTAGTGAAACAATTGAGAGAAATTCTTGCTATGTGCTGGTTTGGGATGCTTTAAAAGCATGCAGGGAAGTTCTTAGCCCCTGAACTTCATGCTTCTTTCATAGCATCGCCCTGTGCCACATTGCAATTTTAATGCTGTGAGCCAGCATGGTTGCTCTTTTGCCCACATTTGTCCAGCTGCCAGCATTTTGGCTGATGATGGGGATGGATGAGCTGAGTTCATTAGTTTAAGTTGGTTTTGTTAGCTGCTCATCCACAGCCAGCAGAGGGAGTGCATACTCCTTCCTCACCAAATTGAGCTTAAGTTAGACTTTAGAGTTATTCTAATGAGGCAGCTTTAGTTTTAGACATACGTAGAAAAAAATTGGGAACATAGTCCACCAGACCATCACTTTGAAGGTAGGTCAAGGCTTGGTGGCTCTTGACAGCTCCCATCCAGGTTCTCTGGGGCATGGAGATGTACCAGGATGACAGTAGAAGGTGTGGGGCCTAGAATATCTCTGCCACCACCCTCACATAGTCAATCTGCTTATCTCCCATCTGCCCAAGGGAACTAACTTACGGTTGCACAGGTAAGAGTTATTCCTAAACATCCCTACACACTCAAACTCCACTTCCCAGAGGAGACAGCAGTCTTAACTCAGGTGTTTTCAGGTCCTCAGAAAAGCTGCTGGAGGTGATCAGTAGTAGATTGATCTATGAGTATAGAGGGGCCCATAGACACTGAGACTTTGGTGTCTTTAGTCCACCCCTGTACAGATAATCAAAGAAACTTAGTAGTTGTATAGCTACGGAGCAGTGTGCTGTGATGAGTGTTCATCAAATCTCTGCTCAACAAGAACAGATTCTTATCTTCTCAGTACATCCCATTTGAAGGGGATTTATCACTAAGGATATCTCTCCACCCTCCCAGCCATCTGTAATAATAGTCTGCAGCTGCTGGTTCCAGTCCAGGCTATCCAGCATAAAGGAAACACACAACTGTTCTTCTTTGAGAGGAATTTGCCTGAAGTGGGCCCTGCAGGTCTGACTGCAGATACAAATGGTCCATGTGGATACTGCCCTTCTTCCTGAGCAGAGTGCAGCTTTAGGATCATCTGCTCAGCATGAGGGTTAGGGCTAGTGCTGTGGGCCTGATGTACATTTTTTGGCTGCTAGAAGCCAGAACAGGCTGAAACTGCAATGTGGGAGAAGTCAGAAAGCCATTTTGCCAAGTGCCAGGAGAGCTGCTGAGATAAACCTGAACCCTAAAGGGTCAGGAGCTCCCCTGTGTTAGGCAGGGATTTGCCAAGCAGGAAGCTATGGTTTTTCCAGTGGTCACCAGTTTTGGAGGAGGAGGCACATTGTTTTGAATGGTGAGATTGAAGCCATTCTTGCACCATGGTTTCTGCAGTAGCCTTTGCAAAGGAGAAAGAAGCTGTTCCAACCGAAGACTAGAACCAGCAGTCACTGAGAGAACAAGTCCAGTCCTTTCAGCAATTATCTTTTAACTATGAGGACGCATGAGATCAGATCAGGATAATACTGTCATAAGGTTTAAACCCTCCTTACAAACTTCTTTTTTTTTTTTACATTTTTTTCCTCTCCTAGTTGCCATGACCAGTAAGCTTTATGATTTACAGTGACAAACTGCAATCCCTGATGAACATATGGGGTGTGGTTAAGCTCCCAAGAAAGGCTGGCCAGTACTCCTCCCAACTTGCTATGTTCAGACTCTGCTCTTCATTTAAACCAAGGTCCTGTGAGGTAGCTGCAAACACCTGACTTTTGATGCAGTGCACAACTGTTTTTTCTCATCCCCTAGCAACCAGAGGAAGTAAGAATGAGACTCTGTCTTTACCCTGGCCTTGTTCTTGTGTTTATATGGCAAATGCTGAAAAATTAGCCTTATTGGGGTAAGGAACACACTTCACCATTACCAGTCCAGCTTTCTGGGTCTCTCTGCCTGAGTGCAAGCTTCCCTTCCGGAGCCTGTCTTTCTGGTTTTCTGTGATAATGGATTAAAAGTTACTGAAAAGAGGCTAAAACAAGGACTTATATCCTGCAGAGTCTCTGGGGCCTTCCAGGATAATTTTTGGTCAGTGCTACTGGATACCTGCTGTCTGAAAAAGTGCTCTGCTGTGGGGTTCCCTGGAATTGTTAATGCCAAATATCTCCTTCAGAACTCCCCTTTTGTTAGTGAGGAGAAAGAGCTTTTTCCTGTGCCTAGAACTGGGTTATTACTCTTCTAAAATACTGATTCTTACAATGTTTCTATCAGCCAAGAGGTCTATTCACTCTAAGAAGGGTGTTTCAAAAAGAAATGGATTGTGGAAATGGATTGTAGGCATGTTTGTTGTCACTGGTTTAGAAATGTCTCTGAATGGAGGTGCACATGAGGGAGGGTTCAGAGGTTTCTTTCTGTCCTCTCACAGCTCTGTCTGCTCTGTAATTTGGAACATTTGCAGGTGGCTGTGCTATTGTGGATGCAGAGAAAACCTAGTGCCTTTGAGATGTGGACTGGTTAGAAAAGCCACTGAGATTGTGTTTTAGCTTGCTAAGTCCAGGCTCAAGAGTGTGCACTCTTCTGGTAACTGCAGGTATGGCAACAGACTCCAGTCATGGAAGCATGTGGTGAGAGCTCTAAAATCCACACAGCTATCCACATCCATTGCTTCCAGGATGAAAATCTGAAGTGATGTTAGGGCCCTGAGTGCACTAATAAATCTGGGTGGCCCTGGCTAGCCTCACATGGGGCCTCCACCCACACACAAAACCCCTGTGTCAGTTCAGCTGTTTTAGTCTCTGCCTGTGCAACACTACGGGATATCAGTCTACAGCTCAGTTGTAGACATGTAGATCTGTACCCTGGCCTGTAGACCTCTCAGCTTGACCTCAACCCTGTCACATCGCTCTGGATCTCCTCGAGGATTGCTGGGCTGTGGCTAACCCTGGTTATTCTCATCAGACCTGATCCTGCCTCTGACCTGTGAATTGACTTGTCAGCTTGATCACAGACATCCCTCATCACCAAGAACTTGCCTGATAATCTGGACTTTTGATTGAACCTGGCTTCCATCTCTTGCCTGCCTGTTCACCTTTTGGAGGCCGTAGGATGGGTTCTGGCTAGTGAGGCCCCTGCCCTGCCAGCCCCGTGGCTGTGCTTGGCTTCTGAGGGGACAGCCAGACTGCACCATGAAAAAGACTCCCTGCATCCAGACTTCCTGCATCATGACACCTGAGAGACTTACAGAAGTTCATCAGGCCTGGCTGCTAAATTATTTTTCTTGTTGTAAAGGGCACTGGATACAATTTGTTCATCAAAATTGCTTACACACTTGCAGTGCTTCTTAAAGACAGCTGTCATCATGGCTTTTTCTCTTAAGGAAAGCAATCCTTTTTGGTAGCATGTCATGTTTCCACTTAAGTCCTACCTAACAAAGAAAAAAATTCCAGATTCCATTTGTGTGTCTTTGCTTCTTCCGTTTCAGTGAGTGAAACTTGTGAGTTTCCTGTTTTTTCTCACTCTCTAGACACAAAGTGCCTTAGCAACAGACTGCACAGGCCTGCATTTGTAATACAACAAAAACATGTGTTTGTGTAGAGAAGCACGTTAAGAATTTGATAGATTTGAGCATAGAGTCTTTCCTGTGGAAAGTTCTGTTTCCAATAGGGGAGGTCTCCACTCAGCATATGGGATTTTAAGCCATTGCTAAGGAATCCCTTTCCACCATATTCATTAAAGGGAGGTTTTTCTCCAGAGGTGATTGCATAATTCCATCCAAACCATCTGAATGGCTTTCTTGCCATACTTCCTTATCTGTCCTGACAAAATGTTTCTGAAGAAATGTGATACGCTAATTACTAGCCAGAACTTTTACCTGGAATAAGTTAAATTACTCAGATAATCTGACAACCTTCTCTGTTGTGATAGGGAAGAACAGAGAGTTAATGTCTTCCTGATCCTCTTTGGGAGTGTTTGTATACCCAAAGAGTACCTCAGTTGCTTTAGCCACAGCATTGCCCTGAGAGCACTTCTACAGCCATTGTGACCATGCATTGCAACTGCCAAGCTCTTTTTTTCTGCTGCCAGGGAGGAGTCCCCTATCTTTTTATTATCACCTGCATTGTCGGTCTTCTTTAGTACACAGTGTGCACTTCCGTGCCATTTTGTGTGGCTATAGCACAGTGCACTCAGTTTAGTTTAACAACTGATTGGAGATCATTCAGTGAGTCTTAATCTCCATGTTACATCTTTTTCTACTAGGTGTTGGATCATTTAAAAACTTTTTAATGAAGTTTGGGGTGTTACTCAAGGTCAGTGATTAAAAAAAGGGGAGAAATAAAGAACCGATGCTTCTCTAAGTTTGATATGGTGGGGATGCACCAACAGCTGAAACTTCTCTATTGCCCTCCCTTTTCCAATGTGTCAGCCTCAACTGGGGCATATCTCAGATGATTTCTGAGAAAGTTTAAAAATAATATTCTGTAGCAGCAGTTATGGGATCATCTGTCCATAATGCTGTCTCCAGTCTTGCTGTCTACCTGCAGATTTTGAGGCAGGAGGTTTTTGTAGCCATTCAGCAATTCAGTGTTTTAATTTGTGGAAATATCTTGAACTTGGCCTTTTCATCAGCCTGAGGCAGTGAGTTCCACAATGAAGACTCCTTATCAAGAGCAGAACAGAGGAGCTACGTGATCGTCTCTACATATGTTGCTTAGTCTTCAGAGGGAATTTGTCATCTGGTGAGCTAAATTCTAAAACATGTTTTCAATGAGTTACTAGCATCCTCAAGACTGCTAGTGCTAATATTCTTTTGTCTGTCTTGCCTTGCTGGCTCAAACTCTGTCTCTGCCTAGTGTCAGATGGAGCAGCCTTCTCTCTGGAGCCTGAATTTGAACTATATACAGCTGGAGAGGGAGAGGACTAAAGCCAGGTCTCCTGCTACATCACAGGTTTGAGACCAAACAGTCAGCCTGTTTATCCCTGATACAAGCCATGACATCATATTTGTTTAAGTTGGGAGGAAAAAGAAGTCATTTTGGAGGTCTTCAGAGCATTCAGACTTCTTCCTTCAGATCTCACAGAGGGAGCAGGGTTTTGCAATGACCCACTGTTTCTGACATTGAATAGTTGGCTGACTGATTGCTTCTTCATTTGGTATAGATAGGGAAATAAAGCAACAGTTGGTAGGAACAGGCGTAGTTGGAAATTAAATGACACATAAGCAGGAAATTGTCATATCTGGCTACGTATGTGCTGGCACTTTGGCAGCAACTGGAGGAGAATTATCCGTGGAGATGAAGTGAAGGCTAGGAAGCAAAAGCAAGCCTTCTGCCTATTCAGCTGGCCAGAGACCAAGCAGAGAAGTATCTTGACCTAAACTATGAGAAAACCTAGTGTAGACTCGCCTGCAGAAGTACACTAAAACATTTTCAGGAAATGTCAGCTTGGATCTCTGTAACAGATCAAATGAAACAAAAAAAAATGTTTCCTTTGATTATCTGTTTGCAGGTTGCTTTGAAAGTACTCATCATCACTCTGCCATGCTGTTGACCTCTGGCAGGAAAAGATGAGAGCAATTCTATAATGTCTCATGGGATTTAGGAAATGAGCATCCAGTCCCAGCCTCAGACTTTTCTCCTTGCCTGCTTCAGAGGCAGGCTGTTGTGCCGCTGTGGCAGTCCATGACTGAGAACTGCTCAATGTGGTTAAGTGTTTCTGAGTTACACTATACAGGATTAGCAGGTTACTGGTGTTACCATCCAGTCGTAGGCATCTTGAAATATCACCCAAGTACAGAAATTGCTGCTAATGAGCTTGGGTTGTAGGTAACGTGAACCCTGTTCGTTAGTGATTCTTGGCAGTTGGTTGGAGTGGGTCTTGACTTCAGGAGCCACATCCACATTTCCATGGAAGAAGTCACTGAGGAATGAAGGGTGTTTTTAGGTTGTTTCTCTGTTTCTGTATCTTTTTTTTTTTTTTAATCAATGAGGCCTAGACAAAGGGCTGTCCTCCCAAGAGCTTTTCATATGACCTTTGGCATTGAAAGTTCCTGGTGATCCTCACTGTGCATTGCAGAGACCAAAATGTAGCTGAGGTGTATTCAAAGAGCATACCCCAGTAATATTGAGAACTTTTCCATGTGCCACCAGCATTTGTGTGGAGATGGGGACCAAAAAGTCTTTCCTGACTTGCAGGATGAGAACTTTGCTTCATAATTCCTTTCCATTACAAACAGACAGTGCCATTTGCTTTATATTGTTAAACAGACAAGGAACGTAGCCAGGGTTCTCTAGAACATGTGTAAGGCTCAAGGAACAAAGGTATGAACCTCTCCCCGTGTAGCACATTAGAGATCTTAGAGCTCTTAGAAAAATTAGAGCTCTGACTAGCACATTAGAAATCTTTTAACAAAGTTCAGCCTCTTCCTGACGTGGAAATGGAGCACAAAGTTGCAGGTACATCCAACCAGGCCATGGCAATCAAATAGGAATCCTAGATGGATGGGGTGATTCCTACTGGAGTAGGAATGGGTTGGTCATGTGGCAGTTAAAGGTGTGGAAGGGAAGTAATAAGCTTCAAGAATCTCTCCCCTCGGGTGAGTGGGGAAAACAATTTTGTTACTTGGGATCAGTGGATCCACAGTTGCTGCAGGTCCCCATGCAAGGGATTCGTGAGCATGGCTGTTAGAAAGCAACCCTCCCAGAAGGCACACGGTCTGGGAGCTGACTGACTGTCCAGGCACTAGTTCTGAGTGTTCATATCCAGAGTTCTCTCGATCTCCACTCTTCGTGGCAGTGAAGACACAGGGGAGCCAATCCAGCAAAAAAACACCGTCTTCAATAAACCGATGTTCTACCCTCCTGCACCGCACCCCCTCCGGTGTCCCACCGGCATCCCAATCCCAGATGTTCCGCGCTCCAAATTCTGGATCCCCAGGAAGCAAGGCTATCACAGGTACCAATTGCCTTTCTACCATCAACTTTCTTAACTGCTTAGTGTCCCCTGGGTTGGCTTTTGACCCTTCCTGGACTCAGTCTGCTCCATCCATGACTGTCCCAGAAAAGCTCCTCCCAGAAGCAGTTGAGGGGATTAGACCCTTTGGCACAATATAAATAAAAATTCAGATCAGCAGTAGGTCTTCATAACCCAATGACAAGTTTTTGTTTTTTAAAACATTGTGGTAACCACAAGGTACAAAAGACCCTGTTTCAAATCCTGGTGTCACAAACTGAGGAGAGCTTTCTGACAAGGATTGGCTTTAGTAGTTTGTCAGGTATGGAGATTTTTGTTCATTTTTCAGCTTTGTTTGGCTTTTAGTTTTCATTTCTCTCAAGCAGATATCTTCAGGGTTAAGCCTGGGCCTGGGCAAATGAAATGGAGTACAGGTGTTTTCACAGTGCTCCACTCCCCACAGGAACCACTGGGAGATAATATGGGCTCCAGCAGCAGAATTAATGGGACAGAACAATTACAGAGGTGTCAGAAAACTCAAGTTAAGGTGGATCTTCCCTTTGTTCCCTCTCTCCAAACAAGATCAAATTAAAAAAAAAATCAATTAATAAATAGAATGTGAGACATAGTATTCACATATCTAGACAGCAGGGAAGAGCTCTTAAATCTGTGGGATTGGTAGATACGTATTCCATATCAGTACAGGAGAAGGGCAGGTTAATCAGCTGTTTAAACACCTCTGAATAGTCTGGCATGGACAGATCCTGAGAAGCAGAGGTGGGAGAGGCCACAGGATGCTGAATAAGGGTGCTTTTTTGTTAGATGACACGTGTCCACAGCTACCAGATGTTGCAGTGTGACCTGTCTTCTTATATCTTGTGGGTCCTGAAATTCCATATTGTTGTTGCACATCTTAAATATTAATATGATTTTATTACTGATTTAAGGTCTATCCAGTTCAACCAATTTAGGTGTTCAAGCTGAGCAACCTTTTTCATTATTTATGTAAGCTTGTGACAACTTCTTCCAGTCTTGTGTCTCTTTCAGAAGCAGAAAGAGCCTAACTGGGAGTCTTCCTGAGTCCAGATTCATCTGAGCAATAACTGGGAGATAAGTTTTATACAGGGACATTTTTTCCCCACTACTTTAACCGAAAAGAATATTGATGCATTGGATAAAAAGTTTGAACTGTTCTCTTCCTGTATGTAGGAAGGAATTTCATGATGCTTGAGCCTGGTAGATTGATCTTCAAGAAAGAATATTTTATTTGAGGGTCCTAGCATATCTGTCTGGTGGCGTGTTTTCCATGGTGTCTTTCAAGGCAGCTTCTTGTACAAACGCAATCTGAGTGGCATTTGAATTTCTGGCACAAATGCATTGACCATAACACCTATCAGGAAGACAGTCTCCAGAAGGGATGCCTTCCGAGTGTTGCAGTTAGAAGCATTTCATGTGGGCCTGGATAACACCAGAGATGGTGGAACACCACTCTACTGGTGGTATTTGGATTTCATAGCCACTTGGTGGATTGGCAATTACTTTTCGTACAGCAGAGAATTTTGCTTCACATGCAAAAGTTTCAGGTACAAGGAGGAGAGAGGCAACTTGTGTCAACTGCTATCTCTGATGTGGGAAGGACAGAGTAAGTCCAAGGAGATGCATTAAACCATTTTTTTCTTATAGCCAGACATGGCAAAATAAAAAGGATTGGGGATAAGCACAAAACCACCATGCAATTTTTTTCCAAACAGTTTTGGAGACCTCCAACTCACTTTCACTTGTGACATAAGCCAGGATTTGAACCTGGGTCTCTTTAGGGGTAGGTTCGCCAAATCCATTTTGTCATGGTTTTATTTTCCCACTATGCCATCTGATTTGCTGGTTACTTAAGGTCACTTGTTCCTATTATTTACCTGTTGAAGGGGATAGACTAGATAATGTATCTAGCTCGTTTTCAGCTCTGTTTTATGTAGTTATGTTTAACTGATTTGATTACCAAGTTGTCCTATTCTGCATATGAGAAAGAATCAGGAATGTAGTGGAGAGTTTGAGGAACCTGCTCAGCACTGGAAGGGTCCACTAAGGATTGGCTGGGCGAAAATTTGTGGTCTGGGAGCTTCATGCTGTTCAGGTCTTTTGGAGCCACATCAGACATACAGCCCTTGTGTCTGAGCCATGAGGGGGCCATGAGGTGGCTGGGGCATCCACACAAAAGTCAGGACAGCAGTGCCGACTGCTCTGCTGTCTGCAGAAACACAAAATGAAACAATTATCTGAAATCAATTTGCAGCAGTCCCTGTCATTCCTGAATTAAATATTTCTTTTCCCAAACACCCTGCCTATACAATTTGTATGCTGCTCAGCCCAGCAGAGCTGTGCTAGGCCACGTTCGGGTGAACCCATTGGGTGACACTGGACTTCATGAATGAGTCCACATATGGCAAGAGTCTATGCAGCATAGACCATACACAGTAGTTTGGCAAGTTCACCTTTCATTTTACTGATCTCTAATTGACCCTTTGAGTCACTACAGCAAATATACTCGCCCAGATATTGCAAACCCAGTTGAAGCAAGGTAAGACCTGACACTCCTTGTACTGTTGAACTTGGGCTAAGGAACATTGGCCTGAGAAGGATGGGTGGCACCTCAGATGTGCTGTACGGTGATATTTTAGGACACCAGCTATTGCCAGGGTCACGCAGCCACGTCTGCACATTGAAGGAGTAGTCCTTCTGCTACAGTGACTGGGAAGTGGTTCTGCTCCGGTGCTGAATTGTGCCAGTCACACAGTGCAGAGGAGCAGGGCCTGCCTGCATGGCGTTGGGTAGGGGTAAGGTGAGCTCACTGTAGGGAAGCACAGGAGGGCTGGGGATCCACCACAGCTTTTCCAGACATCGTGGGCAGACTCTAAGACAGCCCTTCAGTCCTCCACTTGAACATTTCGGGGACGATGTTTAGGGAAGGAATGTGGATGACTGGGAAGCATGGGGAGAGCTGATGTAGGGATTCATTAGGTGACACTCTAAATGTCATAGTGAGGACGTGAATTCAATCTGCAGGCCTAGTCACCTGTGCCAGAAGCTTTGAGGGCTGCATATTGCCTTAAGGAAGGGTAAGATAAGAGTGTTTTTGTTTTGATTTAGTTCTGGAGAGGAGAAAGACATGACCCTTCTGGTTCAGTCAGGGCTGGTACTCATAGGCTCTGTAGGGAGTTACTACAGACCACCTCAGACAGAAGGCAATAACAAAAAAAATCTACCTGTTATCTTTTCAATTAGTCTGTCCCATTGTCCTCCAAAGCAAGGTATTTCACTTTTTGGCCGTATTCAGGGTATGTGATTACATGGCACAGGGAACATGTCGTCTGCCTCCTTTTGTTATAGTCCCTTGTCCAGTATTGACCAGTCACCATCCCTGCTTTGTTCTCCACCCAGCAGAAAGTGCTTTCAGCAGGAGAGTGGAAGGCAAAGCGCAAAACAACTTTGAAGAAACAAACAGCAATTCTCAGAACTCCAGCGGTAAGTGTGTTCACTCCCTCCTGCTGTACCTTACCACGATCCTCTCCAGGGCAGTATTCAGCTGTGATCGGTGATTATATATCTGGGGAACCTACTTTAAGCTTGCAGACAGACAGCCTTCCTGGGGTGTTGTCCTCTTGTCAATCCCCCCCAGGTTCCTGCCACTCCAGAGCCTGTACAAATTACGCTCTGGAGATTCTGCTCCTAAGTCCTGGTGCTTTACCATAATTTTTTCAGTGGGGAACAAAGATGTAGAGAAGGGGGAATATGGATGGAGATAAAGCAGTACTCATTCTTTGTCTGTGTGTCAGTGAAGGACTTGTGAAGCAAAACCATTTGGAATATGTAAGAGAACTCTGGGGACCATAAATAGAACAGCAGTGTGCATATTACTGTGATGCTCACTGTGGCAATATATTTACAAATCACTGTAACTGAAGGCCAGATGTTTGTGAATTTGCTTTATGGAGGTCACAATATATGAGATGTGCAGATGTGAGACCAGAATTTACCCTACTTCTGGAGTCTCCTTTGAGTTTTAAGTCCAAGTGGTAGTAACTAAATATAACCACTTGCCTAGACAGTCTCCTAGACAACACCATTTATACAGTCTTCTTTACAAGATTTTCATCGTGCTTATCTATCCCCCTGCCTTCAGGTGGGATACTGCCATTCTCTTACGCTCCCTAATTGAAGCTTGACAGACAAACCAGATGTATTGTAATTTCAGCAATAATTGTAATTTCAGAGATAAATAATATGCCAGTAGAAAAGGCTGGCCTCCCTCCATTCCCATTCAAGAGTACCAAAACACATGGTGTTCACAATGCTGCTAGCTGGAATGGACAGGTAAAGAAAGGGATTTCTCCCTGCAGCAGGTTGCATAGTGTCTGCCTTGGGGGTTTGTCTGCCTCTGAAGCAAATGAGGGGCCTGTACAACTGTGTTAAGAGGGAATGGAGTGGTGTTGGAAAACCCACGTGCGGTAGCAGAGTGGGTGATAGTGAATGGGGAAAAAAAGTTGTTACTGAAATGCTGTGTTTTGTTTTGGGGAACAACCCTGTACTAATCCAAGCATTCACCACAATTACAGCTGTTCATTCGGGGACAGAAAAACCTAAAGAAAAGAGATGTAAGCAGAACCCATCAGGTGAGCTTGTCTCTGTGTTTCAGGCCCTTATACTCTCTAGTCCTGTTCCACTTGGGTAGCAGCAGTCAGGAGAGCTTAGGGGCTGGACAAGTCTGTCTTCAGTCAGCCAAACCAGGCCGTTAGACATGACAGAAGACAGATGTAGTTCGCTGACTGCCAAGAGTTGTTAGCCTGACTTTCTGCTCTGAAAGTGGCCACTTGCCTCTCAGCAGGCCTGCTTCCCATGTCTTGTCTTCTGTGGGTAGTATGAGTGCTTTGTCTGAAGGATTTCAAAGCCTGCATGTCATAAAAACAATATACCATTTGGGCTCCTAACTCCTCTGGGGCCCTTTGAAAACAGCAACCTTAGATTGTTTCTTTTTTTTTTTTTCCTGTCAAACCCTGTAGAGTCTATATCATCATGGACGAAGGACAGAATTATCTCCCTTCATATCAAATAGCTTATCCCTAAAGCCAAGAATGCTGCATTGTAAAACCTTCTGGCTGCAAACATGCTCATGATAAATGTTTCAGAAGTGGAAAAGAACCCGTAGCATGAAAAGGGTTCCAGGAACCGCTGACAAGAAGCACACAGAAAAGTACACAGTGGCTGTATTGAATAGTCTAAGAATTTAGTTCTGTCTGAACTGCTATTAAATACTGACCCATTGTTGCTATGACACATCTCGCAGACTCTCCCTACCATCTCCTTGTACCAACTCACATCACACTCATCCTTCTGAATCTGTTTTCTCCAACATTTGAAGCACACGAGTAACAGCTCGCAGTAAAAAAAACAAACACAGAAATTCTTACAAACTGAATAGTGAGTTTAATACAATTTATTCATCTTCTGTCGTTGTTAGATGTGTTTCTGTCTGCACCACAGCTATAGTCAGTTTATTTCAGTGGCTTAGTCTAGGGCCTGACAGACTGCAGGGGAGTTACAAAGTGCTCACCAAAACTGTTGTTTGAGCCAGGAAACCTGAGGAACTCTAGTGAGCTGCTCAGGACTGGTTTGAAGGGTGTTAGTCTCTGGTTGGAAATGTTTCTTTTCTTCGTTAGGAAGCAGACACACTTCTCAAAGCCAGACTGGTGCATGGGGATATATAAACTTCTTCCCTTTTCTCTTTTGACTCCATCTTTGTGCTGCTTCTTTAGTGTCCCATTCAGTGCTCTTTTCCAGCTCTCCCACCAAGCCATCACCTCTTTTATTTCTTCATGTTTCTCAGCAGTCTGAATGTTCTAACAGATAGCAGCCTTAGCAGCCATCACCACTGTGAATGACGCTGGTGATTAGAGAGGCCATAGGAAGCTCTGTGGGCATCTGTGTGCTTGGGTGTCAAGGCAGAGCTCTCCATAACTTCATTTCTGAAGAGCTGCCATGTGGCTGTGTTGTAGCATATGGGACAAACTCTGTGTGGCTCAGTGTTCACACGTGTGATGTGAACTATTGGAGTAACTGGCATTGTCGGCTTGTCTTCTCTTGTGCTCCAGGCAGCAGAATTCACGCAGGCAGGGAAGCAGCTGGTGCTAATGTGCTGAGAGTGACAGGACGGACACTGCCCTCCACTCCTGTCTGCTGCTCATCACCAAACTCTGCTGCTGTAAAGAACAATCCCCAGGTTTGGGGGGTAAATCCAGGACCTAGTTGAGCAGCCTGAGAGCTGCATGGTTTGGCCTCATGAAATGCTTGATTCCCTGTAACATTTGCTTGTTGAGTATGTGAGTTTTGTGTCACAGGCTCAGCGGTGGTGATAAAGAAGGCGACAGCATCTTTTTGGGCCACTCAGCTGGGTGCATTATGCTCCGTGTCACCTTCCAAACTTGCAGTGCCACATGTCCAAAGTAAAAAGACAATGAGGGGGAGGACAAGCAGAGCAAGGTCAGCAGCTAAAGCCACCTAAAGTAGACTTGGAAGCAGTACTGTAGGGAGACCTAAGTGGGAGTAAGACAACTGGAATGGAAAATCAAGATGTCTCGTCCCTGCACACAGCCCCATTCCTTGTCATAGTGAATTTAGGTAACCAGTATCCTTATCTGAGAAATCTGTCATCTCACTGCCCACAGGCAGCAACAGGACCTGCTCTGCTTGGCAAAGCACTGCTTCCTGCCTGTATTTGAATCTGTCTACTCGCAGGTCATTTTGCCAGCAGGGCGTGATGTAGGCGCAGAGTGGATAGAGAGGGATCGTTTATCTGCTGCCCACCTCCTGAAAGGGAGAGTGTCCTTTGTGTTCGTAGGAAAGAGGCTCAACAGCCTCTTGCTTTTTGATAAAAGCTGGAAGTTTCGCAGTGCTTTGAAATTGTTCCTTGCCTAAAGCATGCAGATGGCTTCCTAGTGCTGCCTCTGGAGCACAGGCAGCCTTGCAGACATCCCTGGTCATGTGAACCTTGTGATTATTCACTGCTGAACTAAGCAAGGTCCAGAAAACAATGGCATGAGCTGATTGTGAAAGATGGAGTTGGCTTGTTGCAATGCTGTTCATCATCTAAAGTGTAAAGGTGCTTTAAAGAAAACACTTGGTGGTGGTCATTTTGCTGAGTTTTGACGTGTAGGATTTTTCTGCACTAAATTCTCAAAAGGCCAAAAAGTATTTGAAGGCCAGTTTGAGAAATATTCTTCATGCAAAAGGTATTGATTATCGGCCTGAGCATGGTAGGAAAAAAGCCCTAGAAAAGAGCAAACCTGTGTTGTGTTCAATGGGGAAGGCTTGTTGCTTTCCTTTCTCCCCTCTTCCACCATGCGCACCCACAGCAGGCAAAGAAACAGTTGGATGGTCCAGCAGCGACACAGTGTGTAACCATCGGTGTGTTACCTTCCAGACTTCTGGGTCTCTGTTTTCTTGCTTCTTGTCTGACTTCAGAAAGCCTCAGGAACAACAGTTGTCTTTAACTTAGTGTTCACAGGATAATCCAGCCTTGATCTGCTGTTTTGGACTTAATAGAGAGCTCCTTTGTAAAATGAAGATTTTGTGGTAACACCACCAAGAAGGATGAATGAAACTACAAAACCTTGAGAAGAAATTTAAAAAAAGAGGCAAAAAGGAAAAACTAAAGTTCTTTAGTTCAGATATCTTAAAATACTACCATTAAAATAATAAAAAAAAAAAAGGAAGGTGATAGTATTCACTGATGTCTAAACTTGGTAGACATTATTAATGTGAAAGATACAGCATTTAAAATTATGTAGGGAATTGGAAAGTATTTTAACTTCAAGGTTGATTTAAGCTGTATAAATATGTCTCAGTTTCATCTGCTGCATCAGGTATCTATTACTTTTAGAAATTCTAGTGAAATGTTATCATTTACAGTTTTTAAAATGTCAGTGCTCTTAATTCACGTTTACACAAGATAGCTTTTCTTTCCAGCAGCATTGCAGTGTTTATTTCAGACTGGGTAGAGGGACAAGGAAAATGTGTTTTTTTTTTTTTAATCAGTTTATGCCAAGTTGAGGCAAGATTAAGAAAAGAAAAAAAAATTTAATTTCCTCCTTTCGATTTAGAAGTAAAAAATAAATAAATTTGAAAAGAATGAGAAGTGAGAAATATAAAAGTTGTAGGACCAAATTTTAAATGTATGCTTATTAGAATTTTCTGAAATGACAGGTTAGCTAGTCTGTCATTTCCAGATCTTACATGCTGTATTTCTTTTTAGTGGCAGTTGAAAACATTTTTCAGTACTGCACTTTATTTTGGCATGTATTCAGCACACTTACGATAGTCCTGTTCAACTAATACAAATGTATTTTAAGATGCTGTGTATATACGTTAGGTAACAAAGTATATATACACCTAGTAGCAGCATGGCACTATTTCAAGTGGAAGGATAATTGTAAATGTCTCATTCACTACTTGACATAGAAAAATAAGGTTTTTAGCGTATGTTAAAAAAGGTAATCAAATAGAAGTAGATAGTGTGATTGAGCGGTAGTGTGTTTTTCCTGCGTAGCAACAGAGCACCTAACCTTTAGTTGTTTGGAAATGGCAAAAAGGCATAATGCAAATGAGTTTTAAACTCGTGATATAAGTCTCTTCCAAAGCTTTCTTTGGTTTTGACAGGAGCAGACACGATGTCTGCTTGAGTCCCCTGTGCAACTTCCAATTGCAGTAAGAGGAGTCCCATTCCCAGTCTTGCCCCTTCGATGCCCAGTCCCGTAGTACAGCAGAACGGAGACACCCAGCAGTGGCTGTGGCCAGACTTCTGGAATGAAGCAAGTTACATCATTATGATGAGACTGTTGTCAGCGTCACTGTGTGTTCGTGAGACTTAAGTGGATGGATGATCTCACTACAGAGTAAGGATGTTCAGGTCCTCAAACTGCCAGCTAGTCCAAAAAAAATCTCTTTTGCACTGCAAGTGCAAGTGGTCATGGTACACACAGAGAAGGAGTAAACTACCTGTGTTAGAAACACTGGGGCCTTCCTTCTCTGCTGTTGGCCATACATCGTCTTCTCTTTCTTTGTAGTCCAGTGTTCATACAGCCTGTCTGGTTGGATTTCCTCTGGGAAGACTTGTGGCTTTTAGGCTAAGATTTTTGGTGGGTGAGTGCAGTGTTAATGCTCAGGGCATAGTAATTCTTGATAGCTGATTACAGTCTTGTGTTCATGCAACCAACCCCTACACCTCTGCCTCCTGAGATGCACCTGACTGTCATACAGGTTATGTTAGCTGGACCGAAGCTCAAAATACAAATCCCATGCAAAAGTGCACTGACTCATCTTTTGGTAAATCTCTTTCTCACCTAGTGGTTGGTTTGTGGACGGTAAGAGCCTGATACTCCTGCCTTTCTGCAGAGTTGGAAGGGCAGCAGGTCCAAGCCTGCTAATGCTTGAGTCTGAGGAGTGAGGAAATCAGGGACTTGTCATTATGTGAGTTTCCACATTGTCATAACTGACCTGTGCAGAGCACAGGTAATGCTAACCACAGGGCAATGCAATTGCACGTGCATGGAGTTGCATTTTTTCAAAGCAGATGAAAAATTATGCGCCCAGGTGAAAGACTACCAACAAAGTACAGTTCTCACCACTAACAGAAGAGCAGCAAATGTAGAAGCCTCTGTCAGGAAGTGACACTTTGCTCCGTTGCTTAAATATGAGTGCCTGTGTCCACTGGGCATTTGCATGGAATTGAGTTTTCTGAGAATTCACTGTTTATTTCTGGTGCCGCGTTCATTTATGCTGCTCTGAACTTGTCTTGTTGAACAGGTAGACAGGAAGAAAGATACCTGGGTTAAAATAACCACTCAGCAGCAAGTCTCTGTGGGTGAAATCCCGCCAATTGCTCAGTGATGCGAGTTCTGGATTGCAGTCTTCAAGGACAGATACAGTGCTTGGGCTGGACAGGTCATTAAAGAAAGGTCCACTGATAGATGAATGTATGGGCAGAAAAAGGTGAACTTCTGTTCTGGTTATGCCTGAAGAGTCTGTGATGTGAAGGATTAGCAAATCCTCCAGAGCAAGCCAGATTATCATGGATCAATCTAACTGTTGACACTTAGGTTAATTTTACTCAATGTAGCTGGCTTTAGTTGGAATTGACTATGCTGAGGCAGGGGCATTACAGTGCATGGATAATAAAGTGGACTGTAATATAAAGATCAGAAAAATCCCAAGTCTTTCTTCACTTAACATAACATAGTAGCAATGCTTACTGTGTGGCCTGAACTCACATTTCAAACTGACAACATTATTCATATATAGGAGGTCAAGCATAAAAGTGAGACTGCGTTAAGACTTCTGGCTGGAAAACAGTCAGAAGAGTACATTGAGAATACGTTGGGGTGTATTAAATGGTGTATGCCTCTGCTGTGTGCCTCTTCCAGGTTCACTTCTGGGTGGAGGGTAAAATGTTGGGTTTTGGCCCTCAAAAGCTTACTCACTGCGGTGCTGAGAGAGCCCTCTAAACCCTGAGGCTGTGGGACCATCCAGTGAGCATCCATGTGTTCACTGTGTAAGCACAATGCTTTCCAAAGCAGAAGTGGAGAGAAGTGGAGAGCGCAAATAATGAAAAAGTGGTACCCAGAGCAGCCTGCCCTGTTCAGCTGCTTGGCAGGACCAGATCAGGAACCTGCTTTAGTGAAGGTCTTCCTCCAGATGCAGACCTCATCAGCTGTACAAGGCACTCTGAGTAATAGAACTGTGCTAAGCAGTCAGCAGCGGTCTGTATCCTGTTAGTGCCTTCCATACATACCCTTTCCATAGCACTGTCTATTCACATCTTTGCCTAGCATCATCCATATCATGAAGCCTCACTGTACTTCGCCTATGGGGTTAAAAAGAGACTCAGTTAAGCTTGCCTTCTAAGCAAACCACTCCAAGTCCATCAGCCCTCGTTCACTGATGGATCAGCTCATAACTTTGGACCCAAGACTATTCCATAAATGAACTGAATCGGTGACTGAATAATTAACACTGGTGGTTTCTTCCCCTCTGCAGGGGTTGGCACTAAAGGACCTCACCTGGAAACTGCACAAGGTCCGAGGTGCTGAGAATCACTGCTTCTGCTCCAGTGCACTGTGGGGTAGATGCAAATAGCCCCTAGCTGACCAAGGGCTCGTTTGAGAACCCGGGGTTTCCATTTCTCTCAGTCACATCTCAAAGGCAGGAAGTCTGCAAGGTGTGCTTGACAGAAGATGTGTATTCTCAGCCAGAAATAACATACACTGGTTAGGAACTGTCTACTTTGGCCTATCATCCAGTGAGGCTGAACCACCCCCTTTTTCCTTCCCAGCTTGACTTTGAGGAGGCTACATGGTGAATCTGGGAATTTGCACCTGGGGCCACAACAAAGGCATTTGTAAAAGGTTTCTTGCCCCCTCAGCTGTTCTTCTCCTGGCCCTCACCACTTGACTGTTCCCATCACTGTAGGACAGTGTATGTTAAAACCTCTGGACCTTTCGAAATGGGAAGGAAAGATGCATATGCCCAGCCAGTTGGCAAGACACTGAGAGAAAATTCACAGCTGGATGTGTTGTAATTTGTGGTACGTGGAGAGCCCCATCGTGCCGCAGTTAAATCTGGAAGTGTGGAGCAAGGATAAGGATCAGTGAGTAGATAGGCAGAGCTGTGTAGTATGCAGCAAAGTCTCTGCCAGTCTCAATATTTAAATCTCTTTCTTTTTTGCAGAAACCGCAAGTCCCCTGATTTCAAACCCTTTCCCGCTTTTACGAAGTAAGTGTGACGGATGTCTGTGGTGCGCATAGGTGGGGACTTCCACCTGCAGCCACACTGGCCTGCCCTCTTAGCATTTTTCGTGAATAAATGATTTTTTATTATGAGTCCAGTTGTCAAGGAATGAAATGCCTCACTTTTGTGGCTCTGGTTTCAGGTTTAAATGCAACAACAATCCTTCAGGGTGTTTCAGTTCAGTGTGTGGCTGCTAGACCATTCGCACTCACAGCCTTCTGGGAGCAAAGCTTTGTGAAATATGCCAGTAATAGATTTTCTGAGAGACCAAGGCTTGAAGACTGAAAATGAACCCATGTTAAAGTTACGTTTATACAGTGGAAAACTTGTCTTGATTGCTCAGCTCACAAAACACCTTTCCAGAGACAGTTCCCATTGCCTGGAGAGCACAGCTGAGGAGTGAGAGCCCAGGGCATGGTGCTGAGCCAGCTGTGGGTGAAGGAAAGCAGGTATGGATGGGCGGATGCAGGCAGTCTGCCCTGTGTCCCTGATGCTTCCAAGAGGTGGAGCTTCTTCCTTTGTCTTACAGTGGGGTTTGTTACTGCTTGGGTTGTGTCTGTATTGTAGGGGTGGTGCTGTCTGTGCCAGCCCCGTAATCCAGGACTGATGTCCCTTAGCATGGGACAGCTCTGAGTGCTGCACCCTGAGCATGGCCATGATGCCAGAGGACACTTGTTCTTTCTACAGCTGCAAATCTGAGAAAGAAATGAGAGTTTTATTTAGAACATGACAGTTCATATTGGAAAAGAAATCAAATTAGTGCCAACAAATGTAACAATCATGATGCACCCAGGGACCGCCTTTTTAAAGCATGCTGTGTAGCACTTCTTTTACTGAGATGGGCAGAAATGACAGAAGTTCGATTTTCAAGAAACTTGCACTTATTTCTGTGTGTGATGGCATTTTCATAGAACCGTAGAATCATTTCGGTTGGAAAATGTCTCCGAGATCATCAAGTCCTGCTGTTAACCTAGCAATTCCACTAGGAGACTGCTGCTATCCCAAATTTGTCGTTTCAACAGTTTGTGACCAAGGTATGCAAAGATGCAGTTACTAAAGCTATTGCCAATGGAAGCGTTGGGGAAAAATGCTGAGAACTTTTCCCTGCAGTTCTATATTTGGTTTTCATCAAAATGTAGACAGAGGTGTTGAAATGTAGGTCCTTTTTGTAGAGGAGAGAGGTGCCTGGGGGCCCGCTCCCTGCACTGCCCTCAGTTGAGAGCTGGCTGTTGTGTTCCACTTGTGCATGGCCAGATTTGTGCATTTTCTGTTGAATGGCAGGAAATTTTGTGTTAAACGCCTTCAGCTCATGTTCACTCATGGCCACAGACCTCTCTTCTCTGGTTTAGATATGACATGGGGAGTTAACATGGGAATTGGAGCGCGCAAATGCTGTTTTTTCTTTCTGTTGGCTTGCTGTCTTGCTCTGGAGCCTTGTTCACTGGATATATATATTTAAAGCACTAATAAATGTGTCTAATAATAGCCTTGGGGAAAGATGTTGGACTTGGTGTTGGATGGTTGG
Source organism: Cygnus atratus (assembly GCF_013377495.2). Classification (NCBI taxonomy): domain Eukaryota; kingdom Metazoa; phylum Chordata; class Aves; order Anseriformes; family Anatidae; genus Cygnus; species Cygnus atratus. The sequence goes on from NC_066380.1 coordinate 11,068,867, forward strand.
ACTTGATGACGTTAGAGGTCTTTTCCAACCTAAATGATTGTGTGATTGTAAATTGTGCAGCCGATGACAGTTCTGTGTGGCTTGGGAGCCTTGAGGAGGCTTCAGCAGCTGCTGATGTGTCAGGTTGCTGTGAAGGTGTTTTCAGAGAGCACCCGGCCAGCTGGTGAGGACAGCCCGGTAGCATGCCTTGTTCAGAGTGGAGAATGACCTGTCTTGCAAAGGAGATAGTTCTGGGAAAGTGTGCTTTTGGGCAGAAGGAGCACTCTGTGCCCAACATCCAACACCCTGCGCACCACGGACAAGTGTCTCATTTTTGGGAAGGAAGGCTCTTCAGTGCGTGATAGAGAGCCAGACACCATTGCTTGGGGATGCTGCAATGCTCGACCTCCAGTCTGAGCTTTCAAGAGGCTATTAGAAACGCCATCGATGGGTGCTTGTAGTCTGCTGGCACTGCTGTGTTTGTGCTCTGCAGCACACAGCCCCTTGTCAGCACAGGAAAACTCGGAAATGAGAGTCAGGCTCCACTGAGGCTGGCTGCGGAGGAGTCTGTGGTGGGAGCTGTCGGGGAACGGGGCCCGGCAGTGAGGAGGGGGGTGGGAGGTGTTGGTGGGTGGATAGATAGCGGGGGGCTGCTGTCAGCGCTGTGCACCCAGCCGCCTGTCGAAGTTGTACGCGCTCCGTGGCACCGCGTGGACAGTTCTGGCCCACGCAACATTTGCTGTTTCTTGCACAGACTTTTCACTGCCAGATTTAGGCTACAGGCTTGCAGAAAGCGTCTGAACACAAGGCAGCAACACAGAGTCGAAGAGGCAGCAGGGCCAATGTGGCCATCTGAACTCCACAGTTCATTATTTCATAGCCTCTTTGCAAAGACTCACCCCTTCAGCAACAAAGCCTGGTGCATGCAGCTTGGCTACATGAGATGAGGCAGAACACAGAGGACAGGAGATGCACAGAGCCTTGACTCTGCGAGGCTCCCTGCCCAGCAGCATGCCTCATGCAGAGCCACTTCCCTGCTGCTGCACAGGTTCTCCAGCCTTCCCTGTTCCTGCACCAAGGCACATTGGTGCAGGAGCACAAGGAATTGTGGCTGAACATCCATCCACGGGTGAGCTCGAGCTGTATCCCAAGGCCTGCAGAAAAAGCAGCATCTCTGCTGCCCCAGCTTCATGGCTCTGGTGTTTGCTGCATGGAAAACTTGCTTTCTGGAGGTGGGTAGGGGAGCAATAGCAGCTTGGCATTGTGTCTTCTGAGCAGTTTAGTGATGTGTGAGAATGCTGTGCTCTGCATTTAGAGCTGAGTATTGTGAGATTTTTTTGGTCAGTTGGTTAATGCAAAGTTTTTGCAAGATGCGCATGTGGCAGTTGGCCAGAATCTGCCATGTGTGAAGAGCAGGACCTTGTGCCTAGGTCACAGCCTGGCAAGCAAAGCAAGAGCTGCCCAAACTTGGGATTTCAGCCTGTAAAGGGGGAGACTGGGGCTCAGCAGGCAGCATTCAAGGGTCACGGATCAGCAGCCTCCTCCTGAGAGCAAGGAAGGAGCCGGGGCACTGCGTGTCTGTGTGAAATGGGATCCAGCTGCCTGTTGCCTGGAGTGCCTTGGCTGGGGGCTGACAGCTCCTTGCAGTGATGGTCTGTGGGGGATGACAGCTGGTTTTTAGCCCCAGCTACAGCAGCTCACGTCTAGCTTGGGAGACCTGTGAGTGCAGGAGCTCTGCATGCCCACTGGGAATCCGACAGTTGCTGCCCACCTGCACAGAGTGGCTGCACACATGCAGGTCCTTATTGAGGGCTTGCTCAGTTCACGTTGCTGGTAAAAGACCCTCAAACACAGGACTGGTGTCATGCTGCTGTGCCACACAGGCAGCGGTGCTGAGTTTGGGGTGCAGAGGGGAAAAGCCGCCAGGGAGGCGCTTGGCCCCTGTCAAGCCCTTGCTGCCCTCAGCAGTGCTTGCCCTGCTGGTAGCCCACCTCCTGCACCACCAGCCCAGGAGACCTGGGGCTCTGGGAGCTGTGGTTACAGATGTGAACAGGAGCTCCAACCCACTGAGCAAGTGTGCAGCAGGAGACCAGCTGGCACCAGAATGTGCTCAGCAGCTGCTCAGGGGAATGCAACTAGAGGATGGAGGAAGGAAAGCCCTCTCCTCCCCAACCCACGCCAAGGGGCAACATGTTGCTCCTGCCATGACTCCCGGCCCCCTCAGCTATGGAGCAGCAAGAGGAATTGGTTCCGGAGAAGCAAGTAAGGGTTCGAGATCAGGGGGGTTTCCTGCAGAGTGAGATAGACTGCCTGGGAAGTCCTGCTGCAGGCTGGAGGTCTCTGAGCTGTTTCTCAGCTGACCGTGTAGCTGCGGTTCCTGCTTCGTTCATACACAAGGCCTGCTTTGGCTGCCCAGAACAATTAAGGCTGCTGGGGGGCACAGGTATTCTTGGGTGGTTGGAGCAAGCAGCACAGAGGGGTCACAGCTTTCCTCGTAGCACCACCAACAAAGCTGAGAGGGAAGGAAGAGGTTCATCGATGCGAGCAGTCTGGGCATGGACTGCTCTCCTGAGTCCCTTGTTGAGCCCAGACCACCCGATGGAGAACAGATCCCCTCTGCGTGCGTTAGACCTCAGTCTGAGCAGGGGGAAGGGAGCTGAAATTCCCCTACAGAAGGGAAAAGCAGAGGTCCCGCAGTGGCATGGAAGGGACTGTGCTCCCGGGAAGAAGAAAGGAGCACCAGCATGGCTCCCAGGGTGGTTCAGAGTGGTTTTAGCAAAATCTCCAGTTCACTGTACCTTCAAGTTGCAAGCAGAAATGAAAGGGAGAAGGGAATTTACTCCTGTAAGGACCAGGAAAGTCCTGGGAAGTAAAGTGAGACTTGAGAGAGTAAGATGAAATTCCATTTTCACAGGAATTTTGCACATCCAGACTTTTGGATTGTTTGAAGAATTTAAATTTTATCTCTAGTTTTAACTTAACTCATTTTCATTCATGGCAAACTGTAGACTTCTATGAATCTTTGTCTTAGAAGTATTTAGAAAATGTTTCAGCATCTTGAGAATGAGAAATTAGTTTTCAAAAGCAGACAGTGGTTTTGGTACTCAAGCTGGACATTCCTGCAGGAGGCGGCTTTTGGAAATGGGATGAAAATCAACAGGGTTTTTCTAAGAATCACATATGAGGGACCTTTCAGAGTGCACTGAGGACACAGTATGTTGCCATGGCAAAGGGAAGAGCTTGAGATGAAGAACTGGGGTCACTACGTGATGGATGGAGAAGGGAAGAAACCAGCAGAGACCAGTAGGGAGTGAAGGGGAGCCAGGCAAGGGGAGCGCCAGAAGAAAGACGGCACGGTGATGAAATAGCTGAAAATGTAAAAGGAGGTAAATAAAGCAGGTCAGTGAGACGAGATGAGCTGGGAAGGAGTGGTGAGGATATAGTGAAACAGGAGAGACAAATGAATGTGAGAAATGTGCTGCTTGGAGGGTAGTTTCCTTCCCAGTGAAACATCCTGTAAGTGAGCTTAGGGGAAGCGTGCTAGTGGCTACTTGGAAACTTGCCTGTAGGGGAATTGCAGAGTTTGTGTGCTTGTTTGGAAGCAGAGAAGAGTCCTTGGACTTCAGCAGTGCTCTGCCACTCCTCTGGCCAAGGTTACCACAGGCAGAGATGGCAGAAGGGAATACATTATCTTTAAAAGACATGTGAAGATCTGAAAGTGTCCTAGGGAACCAAGGTTTGAGGTCTCTTAATTTCAGGCTTGCTGAAGCACCTGAGATGTGCAGCGTGTTCTGTTCACCCACCTCTGCTGCAGGAAAGGAGGCTCCAGCAAAGCAGTGGGGGAGTGGCAGCCCTGTGAGCTGCCCTGGCTGCACCGCCAGAGCTCTTCTGGCCCTGCCTCCTGCTGCCAGCAACCTTCTGTTAGAGTCGTGACCTCTTTCATGTAGATTAATCACGTGTTAAATCTGGCGCTTGAGACATCTCCATCTGAGCAGTCTAGGCTCCATGAACAGCAGAGACAAATAGGTGCATGTGTAACACAAGTCATCTGACGCTGAAATACACATCTGAGAGTGATGGTTTGCACCCGCGTGTGGTTTTCTCTCTGATAAGTACAAAAGGAATCTAAACGGATTAAATTGGACCTCTTACATCATTTTACCATAACTGACAAGGTGGCTATGGATGATTTCAACGGAAACAGCTAATCCGTATTTTAATTTCCCTGGTCCTGAAATGCCTATGTGTGACCCTCAGCTGCCAAATTCCTTGCTTTTCTTCAAAAAAACACAGTTCCTTAAGCACGATATTCCCAGACTTCCTCACTGCAGCAAAACACAGCAATAGCATCACAATAAAATACAGTGAGTTAAATAAAGCATTGGACACAGCTCCACCAGAGGGCTGTAGGTTCTATGAGAAAGGCATGGCAGAGTCTGTAACCTTACAGCTTATACGGATAGCTTATGTTTGTGGTTTCTTCTGTGTTTTCCTTATCAGTTTCCTGTAGTCATCTGACAAATTCTGTGTTTTGCTACCTAAAATAGATGTCTTACAGCCAAGTCAAGCTTGTGCTTTCCAGTATTTTAGCTCTTCCATCCTGGACACCAGTGCTTTTGTTTATATGCTGTAGATTTCTTTCATTTCGTTGATACAAGAATATATTTTCCCTTCAGAAGTAGATGCAGGTTTCTGGTACACTGTAGCAATAGGCTTTGCTCTGTGTGTGCCAGGCATTTGTATGCAAAGTTGTTGATGGGAAAAAGACAAGCATTTAGCATTTCTACTGTTCTAAAACAAATTGCCACAGCATAAACGGTGGCAGTGTGCTGGTATATCTGGAAGTCTCGAAACAAACTGCATTGTTAAGATATCTCAGCCACTGTAGTTTGATATTACATCTGTCAACTAATGCATCCAGCTAATAGCTGTTTAAACTGAGCAGCTGCAAACATCTGCTACTAGGTTAAATGAGTGGAAAAAATGCATTTTCAGCATACTTGTTAGAACAGAACTAAACGTATCTCTCGGCTCATGAGGGAGCTCTGCACCCAGCTCTTTCCTGACTCCAGCTCATCCACATGACTCTGGCAACACGGCTCTCCTGCTCTGCTCTCCGCCGTCTGGCACAGCTCTGATTTCTGTGCTTCTTCCCCTCCACCTCTGCTTACCCCGGCTGCTGACTGCTGCTGAGCCCAGTGGCACTCGCCATTCCCCAGTCTTGCTGTGCTTGACAACAGCCACAAAAAAAGTCATCCGCATCCCCATGTGGCATTTCTCCATGTCCCAACTTCTGAGCAACAGGATTTTTACAACCCGGTGCTCCTTGCCTTACTCAGGAAAGACAGCAGAGACTGGATTTTGACATAAACGGATGCAAAATGCATTCACCACGCTTTGAGGCTTAAACAAGAACAAGGATAAGCATAAAACAGCCTGCAGCAGGCGTGAGCTAGTGAAGCCCAGTTGGTCTGCAGCCTCTTGAGGCTCTGCGCAGATTCGCTGATACCCGACGCACGCACGGTGGGTGCTTCGCTTCAGTGCATGAGCAGCCCCGCTGCTGCCTGGGGCCGTGTCGTGGCAGTGAAGCAAAGCACGCAGAGAAACGCCCGGCCCTGGCCCCGGAGCAGTCGCGTGCCCGGCGCTTTCCCCACTCTCAGCCTGAGCCCTGCAGGGCTGGCTCTGTGGAGTCACTGTGACGAGCACACCTGGGCTGCGGTGACACGCACCGGGCCCTCGGGCACTGCCCCGCTGCTGCACAGACTGAAGTACGCACATGTGCTGCTTCCCTGCATACTCTGTATAATTCTTCTGAACTGATTTCTCCCAAACAGAGCCTTACACCTGTGGAGCTTGTGGAATCCAGTTCCAGTTTTATAACAATCTCCTGGAGCACATGCAGTCCCATGCAGGTAAGCTGGGCACCTCGACTCGCTTAAAGCGGAGAATTAAATTCTGCGCTGATGCCTGATGTTGACCCCGTTGTGTGTCAATGGAGCTTCCCGTGCTCATGGTTTCCAAAGCCCCAGTAACTTCACATGCAGCAAAAAGATACCCAAAGGCTGGAGCACACAGCAGCGGCTGCAGCAGCGTGAGGCTCAGGGTGTGTCACAAATACTGCTCCTTTCCCTAGGAAGAGAGGACATGTGCCATTTTAGCACATCAAACTGCTCATTCCCTTTACCCAAAGGTATCTAGGGAATGCTCATTTTGTAAGCATTAATGGTTCTTTCCTAGAGCAGATGAAATCCCTCCTCCCACAATCAGGGTAGTACTCACTGAGGCAAACAAAGCAAAAATGCTTGCAGGGCAGCAGAGCCTTTGCCAACACAACTCCTTTTCTGTGCTTATGTGTCCTGGAGTTCTGCAAAGGACTGAAATGTGTTCTCAGAAGAATTTGCCATTTCAGCAGTTGGGTTCGTTTCCTTCTCAGTTATCTACAAAAGAAAATTCTGAGGAGTAGTAATTCAACTACTTTGTTTCTAAGCCACCTTTTTTGTTTTCTGTCTCAACACAGAAGTTTTTAGCATTTCAAAGCCAAAGCTGTTTCAAAGACAGCATTCAGAATATTCAAAAATGTAGAAAAAAGCATATTTTGGATATAAGCAGATTTTTTTTTCTTTTCTTGATCAAAAATTCAAGTGAATTGATGCAGGTTTACAAATTAATTCACCTTTGGCAGACCTGTGTTCTCTAACAGACAGCTGCTCTGTTGTAGTATACATTCAGTGCTTTGCATTTGTGCTCACTTCACAGGTAAGCCCTGAGTAATGTGGCAGGGAAGGACAGATTGCTTGAGGAAAAGCATATAACCTGTTCTGTAACAGTAAATTTAATCAAAGTTTGTATTTTCTTCTTTGTTTTATTTTTAGTCCTAATTTTAGTGGCAGTATCCCTTGAGTTCTTCATGTGCACGGTTCCTCAGTCAAGCTCAGTTCTTGCTGGCAAATCTTAGTGCAGGCTCCATGTGTTGTTCAGCAGCTACTTTATTTATTATCTTTATAATGCCATGGATAGACCTTTAGGGTGACCTGTTGTAAGACAGTGAGCTGAGTTTTATGGATGGTATTTTCTGTTAGAGCATAAACTGGTTAGTGTGGAGTGCTCAGAAGCTAGGTTATGATGAGGAGCAGTGATGCTCCACTCAGGATAGGGCTGGTGTCATTCCTTGGTGTTGGGGTCTGTTCTTGCTGCTCATCAATGGCAATTTGTGCTTGCTTTCCTGCCGTGTCCTGACTGTCCTATTCCTTGTTCTTGTCTCTGCTGGGGAAATGCGGCAGTGTGAGTTACAGCTCTTAGTGAGACTGAGGAGAAGAGCTGCAGAGGAGGGACCAAGGCTAAGGTGCTGGGGGGAGAAGGGCAATTCACTGGCAAGCTGTCAAAAGTTTAAGCTAATGCTGTCTGCAGCTTCTTCCTCCTCTTTTCTTTACAAATGACCAGCGGCCGCTGGGCTTGCTTACCTGGCTTGCTTTGAACACAGAACAGAGCCAGAGGGAGCAGGTGGCCGTGATCTGAGTCATGCATAGATACACTTATATTACATGTCACCAGAGATACACTTACATTAATGGATAAATCCCCTCTCCCCAGCTCAGGGCTGTTCCTCTTAAACTCTGTGTTTTACACTTTTCCCTGCTCTGTTTGTAAGACACCGTGTTCTGCATGGCTGCTTCCCCCCAGATATCTTGCACTTACTGAAGTGCGTTCTCAAGGCTGCTGCCCGAGCTGCCCCCCATGCAAGCAGTCGTCCCCACTGTGGTGTCCCTGGGCACGGTGCTCGCCAGTCTATGTGCTCATGCCTCATCCTCTGGGGGAAGCAGCAGCTTTTCTTCTAGCTCTGTGCAGCTGGAGGCGAACAGCGCAGTATTTGCTGCTGTGGGATGAAAATGAAGAGGTGTGAGAGCCTCAGACAGCCTTGGTGGGTATCTGGTTCTGGAAACCATACTCAAGCAGAGCAGCAGCAGAGATTACCCAGGGTGTGCAGCTACTCTGAACACATTTGTTGCCTTTTAGTCTGTCAGAGCTTGCAGACTGGCACATCCGAGAAGCAGCATCAGCACAACGTCTGTGCCATCTGGGGAGGCAGAGACCTTACCGGTCAGCAGAACTGGGGGCAAAGGATCTGCAGTGGGGACACTGGCACAGTAGCCATTTGTAGTAGTCTGTGTGACTGTGTTCAAGGAACGTTTCGCGACGGGGATGTGGAGATCCAAAAAGCCCATCCATGTCAAATACTCCCTCAGCTGATGTGTTTGGGACCCAGTTTAGCTTGCTGTGTCTGATGCAAAGGGCTAATCTCTTGCAACTAAATGCGACCCGTCCACTGAGCCCCTCTCGTAAGTGACCAAAGATAAGGAACATGCAGCTGGCTTCAAGGAGCAAGAGCGGGGTTGTACTGGCTCTTGAGTCATTCAGAGGGCTGAGCCTGGAGGCTAGAAGGAGAGATTATAGCTCCATAAAACAGCTACACAATGAGAAGAAGCAATTAGAATGCAAATTGGAGGCTGAAAGGCAGAAGTAGAACAGCAGAACGTCAGGCGAAAGAATTTGTTCTGTAATTACACTGTACAATATACAGCTTTGATTCCCTTTGTGGTACTTTGTTCAGGTCGAGTGCCACCATATAATGCCCTTCTGACAGCCTAGAGCTAAAAAATAAAAGGACAACTAGGTTGAATCTGGATTAAAGGATTGGAGCCATGAAGAGAAATTAAAGAACTATGATCAGTGTAGTTCACAGACTGCCTGATAAGGAAGATGTGGCCAAAATGTACAAACCTCATTTATGCCACATTGAATGATGACGAATATTTGCAGATAATAAATCCCCTATTACTTTAAAATAGATTAAAGAGTCGGGGAAAGTAAATTCCGAGGTTTTCTCCCCCCACCCACCTCACCAATATGAGGAAGCCTTCATGTTGATACGCCCAGACCACGAACAAGTTGGTAGCCAACATTCAGCATTTTTCTTTGCCTACCCGCAGACATTTTAAGTTGAGGCCACTTGTGGCATTAGGTCAGGAGCAATTAGACTAGGCAAATGCTGGGGGAAGAGTGCTGTTATATATGATTGCTGGCATTCACTGGAGCACCTCCTGCTCATTGTGTCTCTTCCACACATGCAAAGACCAACCTCTGGCTGCAGTCCTGAGCATGGCGGTACTCCCCAACCACCAACCACCACGGTGCACCCTGGTTTCCATGGGCACCTACATTCCTCCCGCAGAGCCCTGGCTGGGCTCTGGTCCTGCCATACCCTGGATTTCTCCAAGGTGTTGATCTAGTCTGTGTCCAGGCCTAACAATAACTGTTCATCTTCAAGGTTTATGAATGCCCCAGCAGTTAAGATGCAGAGCTGCTCAAATTTGACAGGACTTGTTTGTGAGGAGTTTCATCATATCATTGCTTGTCTCTAGATCCTTGCTGGACTCCCTTTTCTCCCAGGTCATTGCCACACGTGAAGGAGAACGCCTTTGTGCTCTCCCATTCATTCCGATGGGCAGTCCACAGCTCTGCCTAGCACCAGATGAACCTGGGCTGCAGAGCAAAGCCCTCAAACCTGTGTGTGCTTTCATAAAGCATCCTTTCCTTCATGTGCTGCTGTCTGGAGTGCTGGGGCAGGATTAATTTCACTGCATGCTGGTGTATCTAGGCTACAGATGTTGTCATCTGAGCTGATCTTTTTGGACTCCCTTTCTAATCAGTGGAGAAGTCATTGACTCCAGGTGAGTTCAGAGCATGTTGAATCTCATGCTGCAAGAGGCATCTTGTTCTGGCTGGGTGGATGAATCACACCCTAATCCTGTTTCGCACCACTGAGGGTAAAAGAAGCCGTAGAGGGGCCGTCTTGAAGAGAGACATGTCTAATTGAGATGTCCAAAATTAGGTGAGATGAGTCCAGTTGTGATGAGTAAAGGACCTGTTTTGTCTTTGTTTTTAATTCCATTCTTCTGTTCAGCTTGATCATCAGTCTCTCCATCTTCCTCTTTCCTTTTCCACCTCTCTTCATTGTACGCTTTAATATAGCTTCAGAGACTATTTCAGAGCACAATTTCATAGTGAAGCATACTAACAACTAGAAAACTTCTGGAGTGGGGGAAAGGTTCTTCGGACACAGGAAAGGACATGGACATGATATGGAATTTACTTATCTTGTCTGCATTTCCTTGGAAAATCCCGTCAGCTGGCAGCCAAAGTGTTTAGCCCAGTCCCATATAAGAAAATGGAGCATGAACACCTCTAGTCGGTCTTCTTTGCAGCTGTAGGGAGGAACAATCTTTGGTCATACTCCGGAAACATTTTTTATTTCTTTTTATTTCCAGTCTGAGGCAGCAGTGAGTAGCCTGAGGGACATTGGGAAGAAAACATGAAGTAGTTCCAGTAGAGGAATGGGGAGCCACTTGCAATGTGGAAAGGAAAATAATAAGGCAAATGAAGGATAAATATTTGTTAACCTTGCTTTCATTTTGAAAGCAAGCGAATTGCACAGGTCAGGCTGCACAAGGAGCATCTGTTCCTCCCAAAATGTTGAGACGTTTCTCAAGTTGTGCTGATGGCATCAATGTCACTGATGCACAGAAAAATTTAATGTCATTTCAGCCACGTTTTGGGAAGGTGATGGGGTGCAAGTCAGTTTTCAAGGTTTCTGACAGTACTCTGCCATCTCTGAAAACTTCTTAATTACTACAGAGATTGTAGTAGATTGGGGTCACCTTAGTTAGGGAACCATAAATAGATACTAAACAGATGGGTATTGTTTCCCCTTCTCTGTGCTTTAAGAATTAGTATCTTGTGTTCTAACACCTCCCTGTCTCTTGCCCCACAGCTGACAACGAGAACAATATTGCCTCTAGCCAGCCCAGATCACCTCTAGCTGTTGTTGAAGAAAAGTGGAAACCACAGCTCCAAAGAAATAACACCAACAATAGTACGTAGCAGTGTTTGGTCTTCGTCCCGGGCTTTCCTGTTGGGTTTGAAGGAGTGACTGTCAGGGTGTGCAGCAGTAATGTAGGCATCACACAAAGCTCTTGTCCTCCCCTGTCTGCACTTGATTTCATCTGTTATTCATGTACAGCCCTGCAGAGCAGAGCAACCATCCCATTAGAGGAGTACTCATATGCAAAAAGTACTGGGGATACTGGGGAGGACGTTTGTAAGGGCACACTTGAGAATGCCTGGAAAAAGTTAACTTCTGATCCAAGGTCAGACATCCAGTCTGGGGTTAAGAAATGACTCCATTTAGTGTGGTGTGACATAGGCTTCCTGAGCTGGCTGGCAGCCAGTGTCTGGCTTTGTCCCCAGCTCGTCCTGCGAGCTTATGCTTCATGGGACGTGGTAGAATACAGCCCTTTGGGAAAGCATCTCCAAAGCACTTGAGCTGAGCATCCTGGTGGATGGGTGATACAAAACCATGGTGCTTATGTGTTCTGGTGTGCCGAAACTGACATTTATGTTCCCAAAAATCATCCACAAAAAGTAGGGGCGCTGGAGATCGGAGGAAAAAAAATAAAACTTGGGCTTTGGCACTGCTTGAGATGGTGGAAGAAGTTGTATGCTTCCCTTCTAAAACAGCTGGCTCAAAGAAAAGGCTTAAATCACAAAAATAGTAAGAATTTCAGCTTTCCAGCTGGGCTAAGCCACATGAGCAGAGTTGTGACCATCAGCCTGTAGAAATGGATAGCAAATGGCACACGTGATTATAACTTACCTTAGCAATTCTTAAATGAATACCACAGAGGTGCCATTGGTAAGGCACTGTGTTGTGAATAGCCAGTGTGTGCTCTGTCTCAGTCCCCATGCCAGGGAATGCAAGCAGATAAGGTCTTAGCTGCTCTTAACAAGTTGTTCCATCTACCATGGCAGTACATCTGTCCAGAAGTCCTCTGGGGAAGAAATGCAGGGTTGGAAATGCCTCTGCCATCATCTGGGCATGTTCCACCTCCTCAGGTCAATCTCAGCATTGTTTTTTGACTTCCGCCCTGCTGTTGCAGACAAACAATTCTCATCTGTTGCTTTCTCTTCCTCCTTGTATTTCACTGCAGCATCTGCAAGTGGTTCAGTAGGGAACAGCGCGATCCCGGAGAAGGAGCGGCAGAACATTGCCGAGAGGCTCCTGAGGGTGATGTGCACTGACCTTGGGGCTCTGAGCGTGGTGAGTGGGAAGGAGTTCATCAAGCTAGCGCAGACCCTGGTGGACAGTGGAGCTCGCTATGGTGCCTTCTCAGTCACCGAAATTCTTGGCAATTTCAACACACTGGCTCTGAAGCATTTGCCTCGGATGTACAACCAAGTGAAGGTGAAAGTCACCTGCGCCCTGGGCAGCAATGCCTGCCTGGGCATCGGTGTCACTTGTCACTCACAGAGCATTGGCCCTGATTCTTGCTACATCCTGACAGCTTATCAGGTGGAAGGCAACCACATCAAGAGTTATGTCCTGGGAATTAAGGGTGTAGATATTCGAGATAATGGTGATTTTATCCACCACTGGGTACAGAACGTGCTCTCAGAGTTTGTGATGTCGGAGATCAGGACAGTGTACGTCACAGACTGCAAAGTCAATTCCTCTGCGTTCTCCAAGGCAGGCATGTGCTTGCGTTGTTCGGCCTGTGCCTTGAACTCAGTAGTGCAGAGTGTGCTGAATAAGCGAACACTACAGGCTCGCAATATGCACGAAGTGATCGAGCTCCTGAATGTCTGTGAAGATTTGGCAGGATCCACGGGCCTCTCAAAGGAGACCTTTGGCTCCCTGGAGGAGACCTCTCCCCCACCCTGCTGGAACTCAGTCACTGACTCCCTCCTGCTTGTCCACGAGCGCTATGAGCAGATCTGCGAGTTCTACAGTAGGGCCAAGAAGATGAACCTCATCCAAAACCTGAACAAACACCTGCTCAGCAACCTGGCAGCTATTTTGGCGCCGGTGAAGCAGGCGGTAATTGAGTTGAGCAACGAGAGCCGGCCCACCTTGCAGCTGGTACTGCCCACCTACGTCAAACTGGAGAAACTGTTCACTTCCAAAGCTAACGATGCTGGCGTAGTCAGCAAACTCTGCCACCTCTTCTTGGAGGCGCTGAAGGAGAACTTCAAAGTTCATTCAGCACACAAGGTAGCCATGATCCTAGACCCTCAGCAGAAGCTGCGGCCCGTCCCACCATACCAGCACGAAGAGATCATTGGCAAGGTCTGTGAGTTGATTAATGAGGTGAAAGAGTCCTGGGCAGAAGAAACAGAATTTGAACCTTCAACCAAGAAGCCCCGGGCAGCAGGGGAAGCCACAGCAGCTCAGGAAGAAGATTGGTTCGGGAAAAATGAAGTCTATGATTATTTGCAAGAACCTCTCTTCCAGGCCACCCCTGACCTGTTTCAGTACTGGTCGTGTGTTACCCAAAAGCATACAAAACTAGCCAAGCTAGCCTTTTGGCTCTTAGCAGTGCCTGCTGTTGGTGCCAGAAGCGAATGTGTAAATATGTGTGAGCAGGCTCTCTTAATCAAAAGGAGACGGCTACTCAGTCCAGAAGACATGAACAAACTCATGTTTTTGAAGTCCAACATGCTTTAAGACTGTCTTTTAATTAAAACAAAACTTTAAAACACTGTTCCAAACAAAGAAAAAGAATTTTAAGTTCTAAACACTGTGGACCTCATTATGAATGCCCCTGGAAACCAAGTGCTTTTTTATATATATATAAAAATATAAATATATATAAAATTAAGTTTGAGAGGAAAGCTGAGCACGTGAGAGAGACAGCCCTCTGCCAGGAACGTGCTCCTTTCCATAGATAGTGTGTGGACTTGACAGACTTTCTAATGTTTTCAAGTGGGCAGACCAATGGGAGGCTGATGTTCTAAAGTCTTCAGGCAGCTGAGATCTAAAGTGACTTGAAGTTTCTTTTGTTTCTCCTCCACCCCACCTTTCCTCTTGTCCCCTGGGCCATCTTGCCATGGATAATCAGACTACATTGAACAGACCAGTTCTTCACTGGACTTTGCTCCTTTGAATAACTGTACACCTTGAGGGCATTTGCCTGCAGCCTTCTTGACATACGGTGCATGTTATCAGGGCAGCTGTGTTTTACGAACACCAGTATCTTTAGAAATCAGGAAGGGAGACTCTAAGATTGTTTTTATTATTATTTTTATTTTAACTTTTTCATATAGGGTTTTTCCAAAAAAAACAAAAGTTACTCTTCTGTCTCCACTCCCAGTTTTGAGTTTAACTTGTTAGCTAGTGATTACAAGTTTGATTTAAAACTAAGAGAAATGATTCATGGCAGAAAACATCTGTAATTGTTATGTTTCTTGGATTATTTTTTTTTTACAGCATACCTTCTTTTCTGAATTCCCAGTGTAAATTAGCTTCTCTGTGAATTCTGTACATCAGGGGTTCTCAAATTTGTTCACAGAGTAGCCCATTTATGATTAAATAATATCCTTATGGAAGCCACAGCTGTTGCTTATATGGAAAAGCTAGAAACCAGGACAAGCAAGCAGGCGGTTACAACACATACAACACATGTCTTTGGCCATCAGCAAGCTTGCCAGCGTTTGCCAGCTGCCATTGAGAACCCTTGTACCTAAATTTTTTGTAAACCTTCCCACTACACACACTCAAAATAGCCTTCACAAGGCCAAGGACAAACCAAGGTGTATGATTTTTCAGGGGAACAAAGATCATCAGTTCTGTCAAACTAGGGTTTGAAGGAAGCTTAGAGAAGCGCATGGGCTCAAAGATCCTTCTGAATGTAAGTGCTCCTGATTGAGTGCGATGAATATCTTCCTGTTTTATTTGGAATGGTTTCCTCTAGTAGCACGAATGTCTTTTTAATACCTACAGTGCATTACACTACTTGTTATGTTGTTGAATCGTTCTGGCTAGGAAGGCCATCGGCCCTTAAATGTTCACACTTACTGGCTCACCCCGAATGCAATTAGAGATCATCGTCACGCAGAAACATCTCAGTCACTCTGCTGTCCACCAAGGCCAGTGCTCTGCCGTGTCCGATTCCCGTAGGCACAGCTCATGGGCTGCTAGACAAGATCTCTGCAAGCTGTCAGAGTTGGTGCCTCTTGGACAATTCCTGACTTCTGGTGCCAAACTGTTAATTTTTCATCACTGCGACTTGTATCCCAGAGGCAAATTGAAACAAATTCTTATTTTTGAAGCATTCTCTCCTGCTTCCAGTAGTGTCCTCAGGAGCTGCAGCCACAGTGGCAGTGGAGCAGCAGCGGTGGCGTGGGAGGACGGATGGGGCAGGGTCCAGGGACAGGCTGGAGGCTGGAGCCCTCAAACAGCGCAGCGGTGTTTCTGGTTGCTGGTGATGCAGTGGTAAGATCGGGGGCCCTTTTTGGAATGCTGCTGTTGAACAGACATTCAACCAAGATCCCACCTGCCCATCTCTGGTTGAATTAGAAGTTGCACGTCACAGGACATGAGAAATGGCAGGGCCAGTCAGCTAGCTCGCAGCTCAGCCCACCCGGCCTCGGGTTTTGTGTTCAGACACAGAACCCAGGAACTAATGGACAGCTTCACTGCCACGGGGCTCAGACGGGGAACAGTTTGCATGCTAGAGACCTTCCCTAGATCAAGGTCACCGACGATGGCTCTTTGTACCCCAGTGTCTTGCCCCAGAATGACTCTTGCCCTTCTGAGCCTGGAAACAGGACTTACTGTAGCCTGAGTACAGAGCTTAGGTTGACAGCACCTCTCGGCACTATTAGTGGCCTCAGGGCAAAACTAGTTCTCTCTTAAATCTGAGTTTTGCATATGGATAACTTAAAATATGTAGTCCACAACCCCACCGGCAACTGCAGAGGTAGCAGCAGGTGAAGATGAGCAGCCAAGGCGGAGGCACTTGAAGATCTGATTTCTCTGGCAATGGTTTTTGCAAACAGGTGCAGGTCGCAGGGCCAACGTTTCTTCTTTCTGGTTTTATTTTCCCCCAGACAAATCCTGCCCACCCAGCCACTGTCTGGGCCCGCAGTAGCATATCTATTTGCGCTTGCAGTGCAGGAGGAGCCTGTAACAAACAAAAACTAAGTCTCAGACTAAAACCAAACAAAAATAAATAATTCAGCAGGTGCAAAGTGTGCCAATTATGAAGTATTTGTGCCTGCTGCAGGTTCCACTGAAAAACACAATGGATCCTGCAGCAAGAAAACTGGGCTGAAGGGACAAGTCCAAAGCAAGATTAGCTTTTGAGGCTGCAGAGCTCAGCGGACAGGCAGAAGCGGGACAGGATTTGTACTGCTTTTTCCAAATGGTGTGCTACACCTTTTTGCCTGGTTTGCCTGAGATTCTAAGAGCTGCTCACAGGCTCTTCAGCACTCAGGCAAAGGTGTGACAGCTACTTGTTCCTTTCAGAGAGTTCCAAACCCAGCACTTCTTTGCTGTGGGACAGGCTGCTAACTGCCATGGGATCTGCCAACTCAGGCTCGTTGTGTCTGTCTGCCAGGCATTAGGATAGGGAAGTGGACCAACAAGAACTTACCACAGGTTTAAAGCCCCAGAACTGAGGTAAAATTGCAGTCATTTGTGCAAACATTTAATGCCAGGCTGTCCAGCAGTGAGCTGGACCAGGGCTACACAACCAGGGCATGTGGGTGGAGAGGCCAGCGCCACCTGTAGTTCCTCTTCTCCTTTTTACAGTCTGATGTGGCATCAGATCTGGAGCTTTTCTGCTGTGGTGACCAAAGAGGGACTGATGGGCCCTCTCCCCAGTTAGCAGCTGCCAAATCCACAGTTATCATTGCACTAATGCCAAGAGGGATCTAAGCAAACATACAGCAATGTCTGGCAGATGAGATTCTCACAAAGACTTAAAAACTCAATAGTAGCTGAAAAAAAGCAAAACAAAATCTAATGGAGCAATCTGGAAAGTCTGGGTGAGAAGAGAAGCTGGTTGGCCAGCCCTTCTCCAGCAGGTCAGTGGAAGAGGCCACAGCTTTTCATGAGACTTCAGAAGGTCATAGGGTGTTCTGCTCAGAGGAGCTCTTAGTGCTGGGCCTGCCCATGGGCTGACTTGTGTCTGATGTTCCTTTGCCTCTTTGAAAGGAGGGAAGCACATCTGGAGCATGCGGATTTACTCTAAAGTTACTCCAAATGCCAAGGTTTTGCTCCTATTTCTCCTTCCCTCCTTAGGACTCAGATGTGCATTCTAGGGAGTGTAGATACACTACCACGGTCTGAATTTTGGAAGCTCTTATTTGCCAGGTTATTGGCATCAGCTCAGTGGTAGCTCTCTGTACAGAGCAGCAGTTGTGCTGTGAGGAGTCCTGCCTGTCCTGTGCTGGGAGACAGGAGGAGAGAGGCCCTCTTGGGTTTGGCCAGAGCTGTTCTGCTCCCTGTGGGCTGGGAAAAGTCCTCACAGTTGGGATCATCCTGTGGTAGGTCATGCTGGGAATTGTCTTCTGCTTCTTCTGTTTCCTATACTTGCACTTGAGAAAGATGTTTGGAGAAAAAAAGAAAAAAAAAGAAAAAAATGGTGTATGTGTCCTCTGGGCATTCATTTGTTTCTGCTGCTTGTTCTGAGCCTGACCTTGCAGGCTGCTCTCTCGGACTTATACTTTGCTCTGGGAGTGGTTGTGTCTGCAGGTGGGGAGCGGGGTACCGACAGAAGGTGAACTGTAAAGAATGAAGGGCATTCCAGTCCTGTCCGAAGATCCGTGTTAAAACAAAACTGAGGAAGGAGGGTACAGAGGCAGAGCTCTGCACAACAGAAGGTTGTTTCTTTGTGAGTACACCAGTCAGGGTCAGTGGAGATCGTGGAGCCCAGATCTGTCCCTGTCTCTCTCCCCGTCTCTAGCAGTAGATGGTAGTTGTGTTCTGGCTTGCAAGATGGCTCGGTGTCTTGTGCCTGGGTCCATTGCAGATGGAAGTAAACTTTTCTTTTTGTCAAAGTTTTGTCTGTTCTAAGAAACCTGATTTGGTTGGTTTTGAATTAGTGCAATCTGGAAAACATGTTGTGAAAGCCAACAGTAGGCTCAGGTTTTGGTAAATTTAGACTTCTGTTGTTGCTGGGTAAAACAGTCTAACTTTGAGATAAATTGGTTTAAACATCCCTAAGAACCGCCTGCACTGGTTTAACTGTGCTTGCTGGGTGTTCTCCCCTGCTGATCAGAGAATACATCCAGACGCATCTCAGGGAGTCATGACCCTTATGTGCATTCTGCCCGTGAAGGTGCGGCAGATATGCTCAAAGCTCGGGAATCACTGAAAACAGAGGGGAGACACTTCGGAAAGCGGTTGAGCTCTGAATTGAGATATCTGGGTTATTCCAGGATTCAGTGAGATGTCTCAGGTTGGGTGGTTTGCTTTTCTCCAGCTGCTTGCAATAACACAGAAGGTTTAGTGTGAGAAGAAATTCCTACATGTGTTTATGTTGGTGGGTGACACTGCTCAGCCTTACCCAGGGAAAGGGTTCGATCCCACCTCGCGGGTCCCGCAGCAAGCGAGCCGAGACGCTGTGTTGCACAGGAGACGGGTGATGAGACATTGTGCTGCTCAGAGAGCACTGCACGTGTTCTAGGCAGCACCGAGTTAGCGGTTAATCAAAAGGCAGTAAAAGAGCAGCCAAAAGTTGATGAGAGGCTGGGAGTGCTGCTTGTGCTGAGGAAGGACTCAGATCTCTAATTGCATCTCTGCGTAAGGGAGGGGAGAGAAGCTCCTGTGAGCTCTCACAAGGAACAGGTTGTTCCCTATGGAATAATTGGGAGTATTGGGATGAAAGCGAACAACAACAAAAAAAAGGACACTAAAGGCAGATTCTGGGAAACGTTTTTATTGAGGAGAAATCTGTGATCTGGGAGGAGTCTGTTACGTGGAATGTGTCCTGGGCCCTGTCATGAAAAAGGAGACTGCACGGCTGTGTGCTCCGTGAGGCTGCTTAGGACCTGACCAGGAGGAAAGAGCCTGGGTGCAGAGGTCAGAGGTGCTGGGGCTTGAGGCCCATCCTGCCCAACAGCCGATAGGTCCAGAAGGGCTCGGAGAGCATCTTCTCCCACGTCCTCCCACTCACCTCCGACACTGCGCCATCCACCAGTTCCTGCAGGAGGGAGGGAGCTGGCCGGCGGGGCAGAGGAGGTGACACCAGTTTGGGGGCAAATGTCTTATCACCCCTCGTAATGCCAAGGTGAAAGAATCAGGGGCAGGGGAGAGTATTAAATGTTTTGCTGCTTCTGCTGTGCATTTTCTGTGCTACACCACGATCTTGAGTTCATGGGATCTGTTGGGAATGCCCAGAAACATCAGCTGAGACTCGAGGTGCTTTGTCAGGTACTTCTGAGGATGTCACCCTGTAGCAATAAGAGCTCGCTTTTCCCAGCGCTTGGGACCTGTCCCTATGCCACAGGTTGCCATCGTCCTGGGCTCCAGGAAATGTCACCGAACCAACCAAACAATAACACACAGAGAGGTAAAACCAAGCACAGCTCCAAGTTGAATGCCTCATTAGTACTGTGGGATAGTTTGCTTATGCTAGGCCAGAAATGGTAAACCAATGAGAGTGTATTGCCCTGAAATTTAATTTTATATATTGAATGTTTGGGGAAAGTCTGTTTAATTCCTTGGTTTTGTTTGGCTGGTTAGTTGGGTTTTCTGCTACTCCTGTTAGAGTCCTTTCTTTTTAACTTGACGGAAAAGTTTTGCTCATGTTAGACAAAGGTGTATCCATTAGCCCCTGTAGGGTTTAATGTAGGCAGCTGAGTTTGATTTTTTTAGAATAGCTTCTGAAATGAGTCACATAAATGGCTCATTCATGCACAACATCAACCACTGACTGAAAGGATTTTCTTTTTTTTGCCATCGTTTTAGCATCATTGGCAGTGGTCAGCGTGTCTTGGTACCCGGGTGAGCAGCGCAGCCTTAAAGACAGGAATATTTTGCAGTGGAGTTGATGAGTACAGGCATGTCAAACCCTTGCTTTTTACAACCAAAGTTCCTTAAAAAGACACTTCCAGCCTCATCAGCCTTGAATGCTTGTTTTCAGTCTTCTAGGGGTTCTTGTGGCGGTCTCTGCAACATGTGTGGATAGGATGGTTTTCTTTCCGCTGGGCTGGGGGGGTGGGAAGAGGCATTTATTTTTTTCTTGCTCTCCCTGGAGAAAGACCTTTCCGCTCAAGGAAGGAGGTGTGTATTCTGGAAGGAGAAGCAGTCTAAGGAGCTGTTTTCCATGGTCCCTTAAAACTTACTGGGACTAATTTTTTTTTTAATTATTTAAAAGGAAAACTGATAATGGATGAGCTGAAATATTCATGACAGGTGGCTAGCCAAGGCTGTAAGTCCAGGAGGAACACACATCATCCAGATCTGAGGATTCTGGTCCGCCGTAGCTAGAAAGTGTCATGCCGACAAACCAAACTGTCAGGAAATCCTTGTTTGCAGCCAGTCTGAAAAGAGAAGCTGTTCCTCGTTCGTGTGTTCGTTTTTGGAAACCTCCTGCTGGGAGCTGAATTCTTGTTGTTTCATCAAGAAAACAATTAATGTTCTCCTTTCCCTCCTCACCCTCCCTCCCCTCAGTAACTTGTGTGCATTTCCTTCTTTTCTGTAGATGCAGATGTTCTAGGCAATACCACAGATGCACCTGCGTGTGTCTCTACCTGCGAGTGCAAGAATCTCATGTCATCTTAAAAAATACAAAAAAATATACAAAAAATATACAAAAAATATCTTTTTTAGGCCAGAGTTTTCTACAGGTATTAATGAATATTTTTCTTAATCCTTATAAGTTTTATGTGTTTAATATTTCTTAATACCGGTAGCATTAATTTATACTTTTGTAGCAACACAATATTTTTATAAACCGCCACCGCTGGCTTTGTCTTCATAATGGGGAAATGTGCGGGCAGCTGGCCCTGCACTGTACCATGTACTGTATTTAAAAGGTTATCTAATGTCACACTTGCTGTGTTAATAAACAAAACAAAACCTGTTTGAAGTCTCATGTATTGTTGGTGTGGATCGAATGACTCAATAGAGAGCAATATTGCACGGGGTTGAGTTGCTGATTTTCATTGTGATATATGAACGCTTGAGGCCAACTCAAGTTCTTCTGATTTTTTTCTTTTTAGAATTTTGTTTTGTTTTGTTTTGTTTTTTTACAGCTAAATAAATTCAGTGCTGTTTGAAACTTAGACTGACGTCAAATGAAAAGGATTATTAAAGAAAAAAAATCAAGGTGTTTAAATGTTGCTGTTTTTACAAGTCTGTTGCTGTCTGAATGGAAATATTCCACAAGAGAGAGGAATAGTTCCACTTAGCTTCCAAACGAGCTGAGCGCTCCAGGCCAGAGCTCGGTTATTTGGAGATACCTTAGAGACATGTTTCTGCAACATTCTTTTCAGAGTTGATGCCAAGGCAGAAGACAAACTGTAACTGTAAGAAAGCATCCGTTGCTTGAGGATTTTCATGTCAGTGTTGTATTTATGGTTTTACAATAAAACAACCTTTAGGAAAAAAGAAGTGTCTGAGGTTTTCTATTTTTCAAGCATGTTCATGGGACCTCACTCAATGCTGAGTGTCTCGGTGTGAAGAGGGAAAGGAAGACGTATGCTAAAGGGACTTAAATGTCAGTAGCAGTGTCTTTGATGGTCCTAATCAGGGATAGAGCTCTGTAGTGGCTTCTCACTGCCTCCCTTGTGCACCAGAAGCATTTTAAAGTATTTTCCTGAGCATCTTCTGTCCCAGGTGTGGTTGCCAGTGCAGTGAACCTGCTCCTCTCCCCAGCAAGACATATATGTCTATCAGAAAGTGAACCAACACTATTTGGCCAGCTGGATGTACGTTGTACAGTAAGTTGTAATGCGATGTTTGTGTTCACACAGCCAGGACGGGTTCAGGTCAGCTGAATTTTATCCTGTTATAATTAGCCTTAAGTCACACATGCCATGTTCTTGTCCAGTGTGGTCAGTGATTTTCATTTCTATAGGCAGATCCTCCTGTGAACTTGATCTCACCCCATAAGAAAAGAGGTGTCCAGGCATTGAGCCAGGCACTGAGCAGGCTCGGCCCTCTCCACAAGACAAGGCACACGGTGGCCGTTTACACTGATAGCCAGAATATCAAAGGGCACAGAAATCCTTGCGTAGAGGCTGTGTCAGCCTTGACCTGACTCAAGGTGCCCCACAAAGGTGTGGGAATGGGGCTCACTTGGGAGTTTTGCATGCGGGGGGGTGGCATTGCTGATGCTGTCTGGAGCTCCAAAACCCAGCTACAAAGGAACCAGAAGTGTCCGGGGAATTGTCCCACGTACAGAGCAAGTGCATAGGGCAGGGTTCAAAGGAGGAGCCCAAGCCTACTGCTGGCAAATCCAAGGCATGTTTCCTGTCACCCTTCATGTATCCTTTTCTTTGAATTGTTTTGATATCCTTTGGGGGTTTCTAACCTTGCCAGAAAAAAAAAAAAAAAAAAAAAAAAGCTTGATAGTTAGGAAGTTTTTAGTTAATTTCTTTTTTAGGAAAGAAAAAGAAAAAAAGACATGGTATGACGACAGGTCTGGCATTTGGATGTAACGGTTGTGGCAAGTGTGAAGATATGAAGATACGCGACAATAGTAAATACAACTATTAGCGTATAATAGTAAGAATGTCTGTAGCTTCAGAATATAATAGAATGTCTGTAGGTTTGCAGGAAATTTGATGTAAATGAGCAATTTCAGTTAACAGTAAGCTTAGATGCTTTCACATCCTATGAGTAAGGATTTGTTTGAAAATCTACGTATGTGAAGTGGATAAAGAATAGCCAAAAGGCTTAGCAGACTGGAGGACAGTGCTTGCTGTCCTCTGGCTTGCCAGTGTCTCCCAGCACTAACTTGTCCTTTTTGCTAGACCCTTTTAAAAGGATAAATAAGATTGCAAAAGGAAACCTAAGAGGCTTAAGCTAATCCTGACTTATTTCCCAGTTTTCTAATTTCTGCCTTAACAGAAAACAACTACTTTAGTCATAGTAAAGAAAGAAATGGTAACTCAGAAGTCAGGCTCTGTTGGTGGTGTCCCATGGTTTCCTCTAATTTCAGAAGAACTGATGAATCTAAGAAAGCCGATTAGACTCACTCCCTCTACTCTGATCTTCAACAAGTTGCATTCCTTGGATTTTTGTTCATCCTGAGATCTTGTATGGGAGCGCAGTGCAGAATGGGGAGCAACTGGGCTGTCTCTGTCACAGAAGCTGGAACTTCTGCGTCTCGCTGTATCTCCATCTCCTTTCCCCTGCCCATGCCCATGCCCGCAGGGGTTCCCACAGCCCTGAGAGGTGAGCAGGGCAGGCCTGGAGGTCAGGGCCAGGCTCAGCCGAGTCCAGATCATCTGGCAAGCTCATGGTAATGAGGCAGGTCTGAGGACAAGCTGGGACATCAATCCGCAGCTCGCAGTCAGGATCAGGCCTGGTGAGGGTAATCAGGGTCAGCCACAGCCCTGCGATCACGGGGCAGGCCAGGCTGGGAAGTCGGCCCATGAGCAGGGCTCAGCTCAGCATCGACAGACCTGCAGCGTCGCCTGGGAGAGGGAGCGATGGCCCAGAGCTGAGCTGAAAAGGGGCTCCTTGGCCATGGGCAGGGGATGGATGAAGGCCCCATGTGGGGCTGGTCAGGACAGGCTTCTTAGTGCTCTCGTGGCCCTGAGAGGCTCAAGCTGCCAGGTCGGGCAATGCTCCTTGCCCAAGCTCCCTGCTATCTTTTTGCGTTCTTTGCTGGAGAGTTCCTGTGGCTCCTGAAGCAGCACAGCATGGGCCAGCAGCAGGACCACTTCTGCAATGCAAGGATGGACACACGGGGAAGTGTCTACAGACATAAGCCCACACAAAGCCCATCTGAGTACAGGCACATCCTTGGCTTTGTGCCACAAGTGAAAAATGACAAATCACGAACATGAGATAAGTTGTTAAAAAATTTTAATAGTAAAGTATTGCCAGTGCAATAGGCTGGTGTGAAGGGCAAAGGCACAGCTTGCAGTGTTACCCGGGGTGCTTGCCAGGGTGGGCGATGAACTCTGCACTGGCAGAGCCTGCAATGGCATTCTCCAACTCCTGCTCTACGGGTTAATGGTGAGGGAGGAACCAGGAACGTCAGCAAGGTGCAGAATTCACAAGGCACAAGCAAGCACACAGAGTGCAAGGGCAGCAGCCCTCAGCCTGCATGGAAAGCTGCTTCGTTTGGGCATTTGCTCTTGCAAGCTTGTGGCATTGCGTAGCTGCCAGAGTCCTGCAAACTATACAAGGCAGGCTGTTTCTACAGTGAATACAGGTTTCTCTAGGGTGTGCAGCAAGGCAGAATTTAGCCCTTTAATATCAAACATTTAGGCACAAAGCACAAGGGAGCCTAGACCACTTTTAGCTGTATTTGCAGCCTGATTTCTATGTGTTAATTTCTGAGCACAGTGACAGTAAGTGACACGTGCTCTTGCTGTGAGATACAAATTTTTACAGCCATCTCGGCATCCTTGGCATCACTGGAATCCAGGGGTTACCAAAGCAGGATCTTATTAACATCCTTGACCTGCAAAGATGTTCTCAAAGTGGTTTGGTCACTGGGATGGTCCCTCTGCTTCCCAACTTGGTGCACGAGGAATTCACTCATGCAGAGCTCAGTAGGCTCAAGGAAGCCCACAGGTCTGGTGAGGGCAAAGTGGGCAGTCAAACCCATGCTGCCCAGCCTGCTGTCAGATAGCAGACAGCAAATGTCTGTGGGCTTTGTAATCACACCTCTGATGCCATACAGACATTGGCCAAAGCTTCCCTAGAGAGCCGAAGCCTGCCCCAGCCGCAGTGCAGAAGCAACAGCAAGCATGGCTGGGAAAGGAAACTTCAGGCAATAAAAGGCCATATGGAAAGTGTTTCGTTTAACTACACAAAGTGATGACAGCAGTGAGAGACAAGGATGTTTTAGATGCAGTTCTGTCAGTCTTAAGTTCAAACTCAGAACATACATGACAGCAGAAGTGCAACAGCAAGCATGTTACAACCTCAGGGCTTCAGTGCCTCGAACACAGAGGGGAGCGCCAGGGCTCGGGCTGTCTTCCCTGCGGCAGCATGAACACAAGGGGTTTCAAGTCTGCACAGCACCACTGCCCGCCAGGAGCCACCTGAGAGCTTCTGGCCGTACTGCAGAGGGCAGCAGGGTCCTCACCAGTCCAGGCCCTCCTTTGGCGCCGAGGGCCTCGTGCTCTTCTTGCTGTAGAACTGCGCGAACCAGCGCCTGTGCTTCTGGATGCTCGCGTCCTCTCTGACCAGCAGCGGCTTAGGCAGGTACTGTTTGTTATTCCAGATGGTTATGTCTCGCTCAAACTGGGGGGAGAAGGGTGGTGAGGAAACTGAATGAGCAGTTTTGTGCATGCTGCCTGCACACTAGGTTTATTTTTTAGCATTTCTTCCCAGTGGCCAGCGTGGGACTATTTTTAAACTGCAACACCGCTGCTCTCTGTCTGCAGTTAGCAGACATTTAGCCCATTGCAGCTCCCCAGCAAGAAGCTACTTTCAGCTTAGACAGCCCCTGCGATGGGATATACTGGAAAACGAATGGAGGTTGTGAAGGTAGGAGCAGCTCCACCTGAGATTTTTGATTTGTTGGGTAGCTCCAGCCAACCAGGGCACTATAAGTTAAGCACAGGTGCCTTAAATTCCACTCAGACATGCACCCAGTAAGATTTATGGAGTTTCCCTTCAAAAAGACATCTCTGCAGAAATAAGTGCTGCTTATTCACATTAGTAAGAATGCAAAATTTTAAACCATCATTTAAACAATGCAAGCTAGCAAAGCTAGGTTTGATTTGGGGTAGGTTTTTGGCATCTGAAAATCATCTTTTGGCAATTTTTACTGTGGTGCCCTCTGGTCAGACCAAACGGTTTCCATGCTTTAACCCCTGACAGAAGGGAATGACATGAACTATTCTGACTGCTTAAAAGGGAGTTACAGGGATGACAGAGTCAGATTTTTTTTGGTAGTGCCACCTGGTATAATGGGCAACAGCCACGGGTTTCAGGTTGAGACATTCCAAATGGACATTAAAAATAAAAATCAACGCTGTGGGTAGAGCAGTAATGGAATGGGTCACCCCTAAGGGGGCAGTCTCGTTTCAGGGCTCCTAGAGAACTCCATGCCTGACCTGAACTTGGCCATGGTCTTGCTCCAGGTGGGATTGGAGACATCCAGGAGGGCTCTCCCTCCACTTTTATGAATCCCTTTTGTAAAGACCTGGAAAAAACTCTGTCAGGAGGGGCAAGAATTGCCAAATCTCATGATAATTTAACAGCAGGGATATTTCCTAGCACAGTTATCACTGAAGGATATTGGATGGTTTTAAAGTACCAGCCTGGGGTGCTGGAAATCTGGATGCAGTTATTAGACCTTTCAAAGATGTCCTGCAACCCGGGAGAGGTGGCCTAACCCTTGTACCCCAGTTCCCCACCCACAGCAGGTGGCTAGCATCTCTCCATCATCATAAACAGATGAGCCACTGCATGGACCCTCTTCACTAAACTTTGAGTTTAGTTCTTTGGGCCCCTAAAATGGAAAGATCATGCCAAGCACTGAAAGGATCTTGCCCAAGCCTATTTTGCTCCCACATATCTCTGAGCCCACATGGGCTGGACGTTGCTTTATGCAACATCCAGCAAGCTCCAGGGGATCACCTTTGGCTGCTCTCCCTCAGAGGCCTTACCTGTATGCACTCTGCTCTCAGGATGAACTTGGGGACTATGGCCGGCACATTCTTCTGGTAGTAGATTTTGTGGACCACATTCTGCAGGAGAGGCTCCAGTGGTGTCACAGTCTGCAGGATGACCCCATGGCCCAGGAAAGCGTGCTCAAAGATGAGGAAAACCAGCCCTGGCCCCACCTGTGGAGCAAGAGCACACCCTCAGGGGAGAGTGCCCAGTGGCCCCACTGCCAGAACAGCAGCTCCGATGCCCTTGGTAGGACAGGCTGCACTGAGCAGGCAGGCAAGGACTTGTCCTCTTGGCCTACCGTGCCCTTCAGCTCAAGGGGCTGATGGTCACCCTGCTCTCAGATCCAGCAGGAAGGGGTAGTTCAGTCACATCCATGAGGTCTCCGCTCCTGCCGACACCAGCTTTCATTTGTGAGACAAGAAGGCACCCTGCCCTACCTGGTTGTGCAGCTCGTGCTCACTGCTATTAATGCAACCTCCTGCCCTTGGCTTCTGCAAGCTACCTCACCGTGTTTGACCAAATAGGCTCACTTGGCAGATAGGAAATATGGTCTTGTGTAAGTAAAAGTGACCGGTCAGGATGCAAGGGCAGTGGGGCCAGGCACCGTGCCCGTGGCTCACCAAGCCACCTGCCTTCCCTGGTGTCCATACAGGGCATTTCACGGCACGCGGGACATACCTGTCTGGCTGAAACCGACAAGTCCAGCAAGGGGAAGTGCTTCCCAAACACGGTTGCGGTGTGTTGGAGCAGCATGCGGGAGCAATGCTGGTTGGGCTCTGGCTCCGGTTGCCACTCGGCCTGGAGGGGTGGAGAAGGAGCGGCTCAGCCCGAGAGCCAGGGGTCAGGAGCATGGGCTGAGGGGAGGTAGCAGCGAGAGGGTGACTAAAGGGGGGCTGTGAAGGGCATCTAGAGCTAAGCACAGATGAGGGAGTGAGGCTAAAACTGCTGAGATGCAGAAAAGAGACTTGAACTGAAGACTGAGGATGAGGCAGAAGAGATGAGGTAGGACTCAAGCACTGAGGCAGAAAGGGGACCTGGCCTCAGGGACCTCAACCTACCCGTGGCCACGAGGGGACGTAGGGTCCTACCTTCCAGACGTGCTTCATAAAATCCCACACCTTGGACTTGGTGTATCTCAGATCGGATCCACTCAGAAAAGATGGTCCATGGAGAAAGACCAGGTGAGCTGTGTCAGCCGCATTCTCAGGGATTTCCTGCCGGGGGGGACAATTTATCGCTGTGAGAGCTGACCTGGGCACGAGCTGCCCGTCTGTAGCAGCAGCACTGCAGCAGCAGTGGTGTGATTGCAGCGCAGCCCAGTGCCCTCACCCAGTGGCAAGAGGCAGCCCAGGGAGTGGAGGTGGGTCTCAGCACTCAGTGACCTGGGACCAGCTCTTAACTACTGTGTGAAATAATTTAATGTGCAGCTAGAATAGTCAACATTAATATTAAGCTCAAAGCAACCTAACCACGTTAACTGTAGCCGTACGTGCTGGGACGCCAAACAAGTCTTTCCTCTGGCCCTAGAACAATTGTAAGGAATGAAGCATTTTTGTGTTTGTGATTCTAGACTGGATTTCACATATTTTAAACCAGCGTAAACTGCTAAACCCCACCAGCCTGCCCACATCAGGTCACTTGTTGAGGTTTTAACTGCTTTGTTACTCAAATACACCACCTCTCCTGCAGCTTGGCAAGTAGCACAGACTGGCCATAGCACAGACCTGTGTGCAGTGGTTCACTTCTGCTTACGGCCACAAAACTTCTCCCTTTTCCAGCCTCATTTCCACGAAGACAACAGAAACTGCAGCCATTTTGTTTGGCTTGGCACATTTGTCAGCATATGGTGGTGATTATGAACATTGACAGCAAAATAACCTTGCATTTCCATTTCTGTCATCAGTGAATTGAAAAGCCTCCTGATGCTAAGTGCTGCAATCCTTGAAGAATCTTTTTTCAAAATTACATCAGATACAGGTCAAAGCAAATTAATAGATTCCCTTTAAGTGCCACCCAGGACATCTGTTGTCTCTCAAACAGCCCATGGACCCCCACATACGGGGAACATCTGCCACGTTCTCAGTATAGGGCGCAGTGATGCATTCCTAGGTGTTGGCTCTGCTGGCAGTAGCAGCTGCCCAGTGGCACTGGGTTAACTGGGAGAAGATGCCCATTAACGTGTCATCTGGGAGGAGACATCCCTGAACTGGACTCCAGCAGAGGACCCAGCCCCAGACATGCCCTATGTGCTGCCCCAGTGCTACCTGGATGTGGGCGTCCACAAAGTGCTCTGTCTGTCCCCGAAACACCCACTCCTTGGCGGCGATCTGCGGCTGCTCAGGCACAGCCCACGTCGGGCCAGTCCCGTCGCAGTGGTACCAGAGCAGCAGCATCCCGTTCACCTCGCAGCATGGCCACGTCCGGACCTTGGCGAAATCTGGCACTGCAGGGAAAGAAAGGAATTGGATTAATGCAGCATTTCTGGGGTGCTGAAGGTCACCTTGTCCTGGAGTATGGGTCAGAGCTCATTTTATGGGCAGTATTAATGTGGCACAGGCTCCCTGGTGACATTTGTCAGTCTGCTGAAGGATTACAGCCCCTGAAGTTCACAGAAGTGTTTGCTTTGATGAGTCTCATTTCAGTGGTATCTTGTGCGGGTCCCTTCAGGAGGCAGGAGGGATAGCTGCCCTGCAGCCTACTATCGCTATTCAAAACCATTTAAACAAGTAAAAGGCTGCATCAACTAACCCTCAAGTTTCAGTGAGCTAAAAAGCAATGGTTTTAGGTGGACAGAGAGTAAAACCAGCTTACAACCCTGAGTTCAAGTCATTCTGTTACAATACAGCAATACCATGGGGTGCTTTAAGAACAGCTCTGCACTTCCCAGCCTTCCCAGTGAAATGCCTTTTGATATTTACATTTACTTGATTGTCAGAAAACTCAACTGGAAGGCTTTTGCTTTCATTATTTTTTTCCTCTAGTTTGCAGACAGGTGTCTACAACCACTTGGGAAGCCAAATAACAGGAGAAATTCTGTTTCTCTGTCAATCACTGAACATCAGAAGAGGCAGGAGGAGACCATCGGTACCACTTACAATTGCAAAACCTGGATTTTTGGGTAGGATTCATCTCACTGAACGGGGCTTTGCCAGCCCCATGCAGAGGCCTGGTGCCATGCTGAGCGCTGCAGCTCCCTGCCTGGCTGCTGGAGCTGCCCCTCGGGGCCTCTGGAATCCCTCCACCGCAGCGCCCTGTGGGCATGCAGGCAGCTTTTCTGTCTGTTTAAATCAACCTGACCTGTCCGGGCTGAACTGGCAGCTGGGCAGCTCTTTGCGATTCTGTTCTCTTCGTAAAACACAGTAATCATGACTCTGAATAAAGCAGTTTCCTATCAAACAATGCATTTTGGCAAGCATGTGTGTATGTCCAAAATATTCATTCTCATTTTGTAATGAAACACATCTTTACTCATTACCTGGAATCAAATTTTCATTCAAATGCAGCTCCCAAGTGAGCATATAGGGAAAAAAAAAAAAGAAGAAGAAGAAGAAGAAGAATTGCAGTTTGATGCGATCTATAAGCTGTTTGTCTTATCACATATGGAGAGTATGATTTTTCCACTTCTGGAAAAATAGACTGTTTAGTAGAAAGACTGAGTTTTGCTGCTACTCGGTACTTTTATTGCTATCCCAATCAGTCCCAATCAGAGGAAATCGACCTTCTAAGGGAAATTAGGAAACAATCCAAAGCAGAATTCAAAGTAAACCTACTGGTTTCAGCCACATTTAGAGTTGGTAATTTATTTCAATTAATGCAAGTAATTGTTACATGTGAACTTTAAGTAAGATGTTCTCCCTACACAATCACCGCAAACCACATCTAAAATGTGGGTGGGTGTGAAAAGCCTTCCTGGGTTCTAACCCCTTAAGCCTCAAAAGAGAAAAAAATTGCCATCAAGAGATTATTCTGCCAATGTCAAGACCACAGATTTAAGCACTGACATGGTATAAATTATCACTGTAGCGTACAGAATACTTTCTGAACCCCAGTAGCTTCTTGGTATCTATCACACAGACACTTTTTGTTTGCATGCCTGGTGGTGCAATGCACAACTCCAAGTTAAAATCTTTGAAGATACACAGCTTGCTGTCAGCAGGAGTTATCGGGCTATCAAAATTGTGAAGGGTGGTTGGTTAACCAAATTAAAGTCCCGTCTACCATCTAACATGTGCAAGGGCACTGGAACATTGTGTCACAACATGGACAACCCAGGAGGAGAATTAGGGCGCTGCAAAAAAAAAAAAACAAAACAGGGAATTGAAGGGGGGTGGGGATGGTGAGTTATTACGAAGCCCACTTTTCCCTACTGAAATATTTTTTAGGACAATGCCCAGGGCACTAACAGTACTGCAGGTGCTTTCTGCAGACCTGGGAAAGGTTCACCTTTTTCAGCATATGGGATGCTGGTGCATTTTCCATCTTCTCCTCGAAACTGCCAGCCGTGAAAGGGGCACTCGATGCAGTCGCCCACGACGTGCCCGCCGGCAGCGAGGTTGGCACCGAGGTGAGGGCAGTAAGCGTCCACCACATGGGCCTGGCCGTCCTGGGTGCGGAACGCAGCGAGCTGCTCTCCTGCAGAAAGACGGGGTTATCGGCCTGTCCCTAAAGCCAGCAGCCCCGGGCAGGGGCAGGTGGGCTCAGGGATCCGGGACCAGGGACCCAGCCCCGTTCGCGCAGCCACCAGGGGGCACCGGGCGGCCGCAGCAGCGGTCCCCAAACCCGCATGGCTCCCACCCTCAGCACCCTTTCTCTGGGCTGTCAGAGCCTGTTTCAGCTGCAGGAGAAAAGGCACCGCCACAGAAATATGTAAAGATGCTCCCTCTGCTAAAGAGGGGCTCCAGGTAGAGCAGAGCAGTGGCTGCATGTAGAGAGATTCCTGTCCCTTTGCCCAAGATGTCTAGAGGAGAGCGTGGGCTCGCGAATTTCAGGAAAATCTGGCTGAAAGGAGAAGCCCTTTACCTGTTTGCTCTTGACTTCCAAGAGCCGCATGCACCACAGCCCAGCAGCTCAGCACAGAATCCCTTCCTCAAGCAGGGCAGGCTGAGCCAGAGCCCCGTCACCTCCCCAGCAGGGGGGTTCTGGCTAAGCAAAAGGCAGCTCCTGCCCCAGCCAGCTCCGTGCAGGGAGGGATGGAGCCAGCGCTGGCAGAGCTGGGGCTGCATTGCCCCGACACCCAAACTTGCTTTGCTCTGCTGCTGGGCCAAGTTCCTTCTGCCCCGATGCAACGTGAGGTTTGCCCTGCTGATATCTGTCTCTGCTCACTGGGATCACATTCCTCCTCCCTGCCCCCAGGGCAGCACCCTGCTAGCTCAGCAAAAAACTCTTGCAAAGTTTGCCCTGGCTTCTGGAGAGACAGGCTGTGCTTATGCCGTAGCCATAGATCTGTTCATGGCACACGTGGCTGTGCAAGGAGGCCATGACTGCGCCATGTGCCATGCCATCACCTCCAAGATTGCTCTGCCCCGAGGGACAGACCTGGTGCCAGGCGCTTTCCTGGCACAGCATGAGCTGCTCCTGTGCAGCTGCACCCCTCGGTGCTGCGGCACCATGCCATGGGAGCAGGGCTGCTCGTCAGGACCTGGCCTGAGAGCAAGGCTGGACCTGTCCCCTGCATCCCCTCGAGTTGTGTCCTAGCTGGTCTGGGGGCTCGGAAGCATGCTGGGGGCTGTTCATATGGATGCAACCAGTGAGTTAAAGGCTGGGGTGCTCCAGGGTCCTCTCTTCCACACTATGTGCCCTGCAGTGCATGTGTATTAACTGTTTGTGAAATCTGATTGTTATAGCTGGTGCTGTACCTTAGCACTCAAACAGTAAGAAATGAGACCAAACTAAAGTCCAAAGACCAAACTAAGCTTCTGTCCATATTTTCCCAGACAGCCACATTGATGACCAGTGACACACTGTGAGCTACACAAAGCTACTTCCTTTGGTTTTGTGTCCCGGGCAAAGAAAACAAAACAGTGAAAACTTCCCCAGCCTTCAAACCTAGAAAAGGTTATTTTTGCTATCTGGCAGAAAAGCATGGTTTTACTGCAGTGCCCGGAGGTGCCTCCTTATCCAGGACACCTGGCGCTGCTGTCTTGCTGGAAGGCGCTGGTACCTCTGCTGGCAGCTGATGAGGGGAGTGGAGGTGCCGGAGGTGCAGGTCCTTCCCCCTGCCCCAGGCAGCAACGAGTCATTCCTCAGCATCAGCATTTTCTCCTATCACCAATCCGCCTCTTTGCCTGACCTGAATTTCAGAGCAAAGGGGGCTATGCCAGGAGAGGTTTCTGCCTGTGCAGCTGTTGGAGGTGACAGGGTCACTGCGAGCTGTGGTGTAGGAGTGGTGCTGGGCAGGTCAGAGTGGGGCACTGGGAGCCTGGGCTCCTGGGGGGTCCCAAGAAACAGCCCTGTGCCCTGGTGCTTTGCCCAGGAAGGTCCCACCTCTAGAGCTTTCCTTCTTACAGTCAGTCTGGAGCTCATCTGCCGTGAAGAGCTGAAGTGGTGCCTGTGGCCAGAGCCTTGTGGGGCTGCCTGGACTCCTCTCCTGGGGCTCCTGAGCTAGCACTGCTTTGTTCTCCAGCCTTTGTACTCCGGAGCCAGCAGAGCCAGAGGAGAAGCTGATCTTTGCTTAGGGTGGTGCATCAAATCTGATATCTCCCCATGTGGGAGGACAATATCCCAGCCTAATATATGCTAAGAAACTCTGTTGTAAATGAACATCTAGAACTTAAGAGCCACATACAGGCACAGATGTTTTCCTGTGAAATTAGTCTATTTTCTTCATGGAAAATGAATGGCAATTATGGCAGGAATAACACATGGCACAGAAAGAGACACAAGGTCATCGTGCTGCTCTTGGCTGGGGACGCAGAAGCTGGGGGAGAGCCCAGAAGACTCACTCAGGGACTTTGCTGCACAGGAGCCTCCCCTGAGGTCTGAGCAGCTTCACTGCAGCAAGCCCCAGGCAGCAGAGCTGCAGGACACAGCAGCCCTCAGGAGAGCCTAGGGCTTTCCTGCATGCTCCATGCTGTGGTTTGGAACGTACCTGGTCCCCAAGGTCGGGTCCTGCAGGGACCAAGTCAAGAGATTTTTCTTCATCTCCTCTTGCTCACTGTCTCTGGAGCAGGGCCACATTTCAAGGCTATGCTCAGAGACTCTATACCAGATAAATTAAACACAGACTTGGAAGCTTTGGGTTGTTTAACTCTCTTATTTACTGATAGTCTTCCTGGCACCAGTAAACTACTATCATGCTGCAATGTGGAATGATTTTACTTGCACATTGTAGCCAGACCTGGAGGACTGGGTGCCAGGGCCCAGGCTTCAGGTAGACAATGAAGGGATGCAACTGATAGGCTGGCAAGAGCTCTCCAGGATGTACATATTGAACTGGAAAGTTCCCAACACACAAAGAAACAAAACATCACAGGAGAAGATGGCTCTTGAAAACAGATCTAAAAAAAAACAACAACACCTCTGACTCAGAGGGACTTCAATGCAGAAACCTCCTTTATGATGAGGAAGGCACCTGAACAAGTCCCAAACCATCTTCAAGGCAAAAGGACCCTGGACAGCCTAGGAGACTTTTCTGGATGTGTCTGTGAGACCTGATCTGCCCCAGGACAGGGGGAGCTGTGGGCACAGCAGTGCCTGGGAGGGGAACCCAGGCAGTGAGGTGCCCTGCTGTCCCAGAAGAAGCCCAGAGGGGTGCCCTGCACACACACAGTGAGCCTGTGCCACGATGCCCCAGCTGGGGTACCTGCTGCCTGTGGAAAAGCCGAGGCTGTGCCATGCTTGGTGCCCTCATCTGGGTGCCGCGTGGGGTGGCCCAGAAGGGATGCCCCAACAGAGAGGCCTCAGTGCCACAGCAGAGACCACAGCAGAGATGCTCAGGCAGAGATGTCTTGCACACTGGCAACAGACAGGGCAGGGAGCCAGCATGGGTGCTGGCAGGGATGGCCCAGTGCCCTGGCAGGACACCCCCGCACGGTGCCCAGCACCCTGATGAGGATGCCCAGGTGAAGGTGTCCTTGTGCCCCCACGGAGACACTCAGGCAGGGATGTCCCTGTGCACAAGTAGGGATGCCCCCATTCCCCGGTGGAGTGGAGATGTCTGGGATGCCCTGCTGGGGATGTCCTGCTGGGGTTGCCCTGCTGGGGATGTCCTGCTGGGGTTGCCCTGCTGGGGATGCAGCGGGGCTGACCCGGTTCCCCAGTGCAGACGCCCGGGGCAGGGAAGTCCCGGGGGCCCGTCAGGGATGCCCGCCGTGCTGTGTCAGTGCCCTGGCCGAGACACCCATCAGGGGTGTCCCCACTCCCGGCGGGGATGCCCGGGCACGGGCACGGCGCTGTCCCGGCGGGGACGCCGGCGGGGATGCCCAGCAGCCTGGCCAGCATCCCGGGCCCAGGGAACGGGGACGCCCGTCGGGGACTCACCGAGCAGGGCGAGGCTGCGGACGGTCCCGGGGGGCAGCTGCGCGGAGTCGAGGACTCGATACCAGCCGTTGGGGTACGGCGGCGGCCGGGCGCCGGGGCGGCGGGGGCGGCGGGGGGCCGGGGCCGGCAGGGAACCCACCTCCCCACGGCCCCTCCGCAGCTCCAGAGGCCGGCAGCAGCCCGGCAGCACGACGAGCAGGAGGAGGAGGAGGAGGAGGAGGAGCAGGAGGATGGGCAGCGCCCCGCTCCCCAGCCCCGCCGCCAGCAGCTCCGCTCCGCACCACCCGCTCCCCATAGCGCGCCCGGCCCCGCCGCCGCCGCCCCTTATAGCGCGCCCGGCCCCGCCCGGGTGGGGCTGGGGAGGGGGATCTCGGGGGGGCTGGGGGGCAGCTCCCACCCCCGGCACCCCTCAGGCACCCCCGGGCTGCGGCGGCTGACGATTCCTGTCACCCCTGAGGGCTGCGAGGTGCACAGCAAAGAGTCACAGCAACACAAAATCACAGTCACTGAGTCACAGAGCCACAGAGCCACAGAACTATAGAATAACGGAACTGTAGAATCACAGAACCACAGAACGGTTTGAGTTGGAAGGGACCTTAAACCCCATCCAGTTCCAACCCCTGCCATGGGCCCCCAGTCTGGCCTTGGGCACTGCCAGGGATGGGGCACCCACAGCTCCTCTGGGCAGCCTGGGCCAGGGTGTCACCTCCCTCATTGTGTAGAATTTCTACCCTACATCTAATCTAAATCTCTCCTCTTTTGGTTTACAACCATTCCCCTTTGTCCTATCATCATCTGCTTGAGTAAGAAGAGGCAGTGAGCACAAGTTGCTGCAAAGGGAACTCCACTTCCACAGAAGGAAAAGTTAGTCCCAGAAGGAGCAGTACAAATTCTGTTCAATAGGTTATTTAGATCGATGCATACCACATCACCCTCCTGAGCTGCGATCTCGTTCCCAGAAAGATGGGGCCAGTGTTGGGGCTGGCTGTGACAGTGGACGCCTGACAGCACTCTGATGTGTCCCTTGGAGTCCGAGGACAGCTCAGAGAGTTGCCAGTGCAGAAAAAGGAAGGGATGCTCTCGTGCAGAGAGGACAAATCAGGGCCAAGGAAAGATCAGGTTACTTAAGCATTACAGCTTGCTGTAGGGTGAGGTAGGGAATTAAAGCTTGATTTAGTCCTAAGAATTGCACAGTTCAAGAGGCAACTGTAGAAAGCCCACCTGCTGCCCATCATGTAGATATAGCCAGGGATTTCCAGGCATAGAAACAACCCCCCAAACCCTACATAGTACTAAGTAATTGAAAAGGGAAAAGCACACAGAAATGGAGCATCTGGTTGAAGCAAAATCAGCAACCAAAAGGGTGAATTCAGACGGGTTGAAAGGCCTGAAGACCCCTTACTAAAGGTTCAGGTAAACATATCTGACCTACTGGAAACCTTTTCTAGAGGAGAGTGCCAGTGCAGCTGTGCAGGAGACTGAACACCCCAGATGGAAGTGAACAGACATCCCTAAGAGAGGGGCAGGCTGCAAGTCCTGTCTGAATGAGGAAAAGGAAGAACAACGAACAAGGAAGAACAAGTGAAATATCTAGTCAAAGTAGGGCAGGACAAAGAGGGATTTTCAAGAGTAACTTACTAAGGGCATAAAAGCACATAATAAATACATCCGCAGTGCTGAAACAGAGACTTGATGGCAGTTTGGGGATTGGGAGACCAAGGAGTCTTCACACTGTGCTGGGCAAGTCCACCAGACACTGGAGTGAAGGGGCTCTCAGGCACAGGAATGAGTATGCTCCATTGAGGAAGGGTCAACTGCACGTTTCTAAGTAGAATCCGTGTCTCACCAAGAGACCTTAGGACTCAACACACAGCTGAACAAGTTCATGCTCTATTCACTTGGACTTTCAAGACACTTCCTCTAAGACCTGCTGCAAAAGGCCCTTAAATAAGCCTGAAGTAACGGGAGAGGAATCCTCTTTGCTTCTTTAATTGGTGAGAAGACAGGAAACGAGGAAAAGGAATAAATGCTCAGCTGTTACAATGGAGAGTGGGGATCTGCATTTGTATCTGCCTATTCATGAAGAAACTGAGAAACAGGATAAACAGATCTCTAAATCACCTGATTAAGATGGTTCTGAATTATTCAGTACAGTAAAATGTAAAATTGACTATGAGCTACTGCAAAATAAACCTTACAAATCTCTCAGTGACTGGCAGGCAAACAGCAGTGTCTGCCATTGAAATGTAATGCATGTGGCGAAGACCCACAGGAGAGGGTTAGCTATTAATTGGCACTTGGAAAGCGATCGGCACGTTACTCGACTTGGTCTCTGAATACATCCAATCACTGTTCCACTCAGCTCAAAAAGACAAATGCAACGCTAGGAATAATTAGCATTAGTGCTTTTGTAGACATGATGATCTAAGCATATAAGAGGGGCAAGGTCCATAGAGGACAATAATATTTTCTGTTAGATGCACTGATACAGTTGGAAAAATAGTTGATAGCCCTCCTTCGAGAATAATTAGGAATGTAATTGGGAACAGAGCACGAAACCATCTGCACGTCTGGTGAACTGCAAGGTGCATGTAATGGTGGCCACCTCATCTTGCATGGAGTAAACCTAGAGGAGATACCGAGAAATGAGGGCTGTGATCAGAAGCAGGGAATGGCAGCCACAGGAGGTGTGAGAAGAACAAATACTTGAAGTCTTGAAAATCAGAAGACAATTGACACACCCATTATCAGTCCCTGAACTAGATAGGTCTCAATCTAGGACTTTCCTTTTAAGCTCATATTTCACACCTTTCCAAGTCTGAAAGAATTTCTGAGTGGGCAGAAGTGGGTCCAGCAGGAGGGAAGTGAGAAAACAAAAGGACAAATGGCAACACGGGGAGTCCAGGGGTGCTGGTGGGACACAGAACTCCCAGCAGCTGGGCACAGCTGGGGGGCTCCACGGGAACCTCTGCTTCTACAGACCGGGGCAGGGAACAGGAGTGGAACAGCCCATGGTGTATGAAGGCAGTTCTGAGCAGTACAGACAGCACAAGAGCCATTTATAGACGGACTTAAAGGGTCCAGGAGAGGACGTGGGGTGTTCCCGCGTGGCACAACAGCAGAAGCACCCAGGAGCTGCTTGAGCAGCACAGAACCTCTGTGCCCACACGGGGTGTGAGGCTGTGCCTTGTGTCCTCCTCTTCCTGGGTGCCTGGCTCTAGGGTGGGGGACGAGCAGTACTGGGATGAAACAGCCCAGGCTGGAGGGGAAAAAAAAAGTTCAGTGCAGGAATTTCCCTTTCATTCTTTGTGTGCAATTTTAGGATAAATTGAGAGTTTTTTGACTGGTAATGTAGCAACCTCAGCTATACTAAATAATTTGTTTGGGGTTTGAAGTAGTGTGTATAGTGCTGAATGCCTTTCACCATGTACAAAACCCTGATTCTGCATGCTCCTGAGTTTGTTGAGCTACCTATCCAAGACTGAAATCCGTCAGTCCCTATGTTTGATACATAAATGAGCAGTGGTTATGGTACAGAGGATTCCTTTGTTTCCAGAGACAGAAAACATAAAGTTTAGCTCTATCAATAAATAAATAAATAAATAAAAAGTAAAGGAAGAATGTGGTGTTTGGCTGATATTAGAAATCTTTGTATTGGCTTGGCCTTTCTAGCAGGTTTCTGCATTAGAGCAGAGGCGGGTCTTGATGTGGTGTTCAAAATCGGAAAAAAAGGGCAATTCATGGGATTGCAGGAGGGGAATGAAGCCTTGGAGAAGGGGGTTGTTGGTCACAAAGTCTCTCAATGACATTTTTCATCAAAGGGTTACATCATAAGGGTTCTACCTGTGTGTTCATCTTTCCAGGAAGCCTACCTCGAGACTGTGCTTCTTGCTTTCCAGATGCACTATGCAGTGCGTGCATTATGTGAGTGCACCACAAGGGGAGGAGATAAGGAAAAAACTGTTTTCTTCAAAACCAACACAATTTAGCCTAGTCTCATCATGTTTTTCTTTATTTTTAGGCTGGTTTCATAATCAAACAAAACTTGTGCAATCAGTCCTCAATGTGTCCTCAGGAATAAGGTTTTGATCTTGCAAATATCAATCACGCGTGACAGGAGGGCACAGCCCTCCAGACGGGCATGTCTGTTGTCACATTCCTGTGCTCTGGATTTTGTGTTTGAGCCCTAACCCACCAATTATCTATTCTGGCACATGGAGGAGCACACCCGGGATCCAGCTCCAACCTGCCAGCTGGCTCTGGGGTGAGGCACATCAAGTGCAGCAAAAAGCCTGGTGCCACACGGATTCTGCCCCTGCTTGCGATACTGACACAACTGGACCAGCTCTGGCGTCGTCAGGCTTACTCAGCATCCTCCAGAGCTATTCCTGAGGCTGTATGCCTCACACTCATTATGCCTGGTGTCTTTAAAAAAGCCACATAGGGCAAGTTGGAAAGCAGCCCCCTAATTTTTCTGTTCTCCCCAGGTAAGGAGCATTCACATGGGAGTTGCACGGGGTGGGAAGCCCCTGGAGCGAGTTAAACATTCACAGGGATGAAGCCAAGAGAACTGAGGCGTCCTAGGCAGACACGTGCCATAGAATCACAGAATCAGAGAATGGTTTGGGTTGGAAGGGACCTTTTTGAAGGTGATCTGGTCCCCTCCAGGGACACCTCCCAATAGATTGGGTGCTCAGAGAATTGTCCACCCTGACTTTGAACTCTTCCAATGATGAGGCATCCACAGCTTCTCCGGGCTCGTTCCTGTGTCTCACTGCCTTCATCATACAAAAATGTCTTCCTTATGTCTAACTTAAATTTACCCTCTGTCACACTTAAAACCATTACCCCTTGTTCTGTCACTACAGCCCCTGGTAAAAAGTCTTTCTCCACCTTTCTTATTAAGCCCCCTTCATCTTTTGAAAGGCTGCAATGAGGTCTCCCCAGAGCCTTTTCTTCTCCAGGCTGAACAGCCCCAACTCTTCCAGCCTTTCTTCACAGACAGGGTGTGGGGGCATCACAGAGCGGGGCTGCAGGAGGTAAGGGGAGCTCTGAGTGCTGTGACGAGCTCCTGGGAGGGAGCTGAAAGGCTCAGAGATGCAGGTGAAGGGGTCTGCCAAGGAGATGTGTGATGCCTTCTCCCAAAAGCAGGCTTCAGGAGTGGGGACGTGGGAACCGTTGCACATTTCTGCACCCATCACTGTGAAGACAATGTCCTGCTTTGAGGACAGTTGGCTCTGGAGGGATTACAATTTCTGGAGTGCCACATTGTTCATTGGCACGTTTTTCCTTCCCTCTTCTCAGCTTCATCCCATCCCAAAGAGGCTGGGCATGCCCCGAGGTCTCACTCTCCATTTGACAAGGCACAACCTCTGCCTACAAGGAGCCTGTCACCACCTGCAGTCACACCTGCCTGGAGAACCTTGTACAGTCCTTGTAGAGAATTTTGGCCCTCCAGCATGCCTCCAGCTCCTTCAGAAGGTCAGGCCATCTCATGTGGTTAAGGTGCTGCACAGACACACTGCTGAGTCTCACGATGAGCAGGACTGGTGCAGCAGCAGCCTCTGGTGTCTTGGTGTCTCCACAGAGTCCCTGCAGACAAAGAAAACAAATGTGACAGCCCCAGGTGACAGCACTACCTCGTCAAGCAGGGCAGCCACATCCTGACGCAGCTTTATCACAGGCACCCAGGCTGTTGGACTGAGCTTCTCAGCAGCCGTGCCGATGGCCCTGAGATGGGCTTCTGTGGGTCCCATCCAGCTCTCTGGCAGCAAGGGCAGGTGCTTGGGAACGGCAGTGTGGCTGAGTCATGAGTTTAGAGAGGAGAGAGAGGGGCTGCCCGAGTTGGACCCCCTTATAGAGAGGCTGTGGAGGTGCTCACAGAGCACATAGAGGGTGGGCATGTGCGGTGGCTGGAGCTTCCCCGTGTGCTCCGTGCCCAGGCACTTGTCACCATATTACCTGCGGTGACTTTGTCACAGCGTTACCTGGGCCCAGGCCCCAGCATCCTTCACGGTGAAGATGTGCAGGAAGCGCCCAGCAGTGACAGCTCTGCCCCTGCTGTGCAGCAGCCCGGGGAGCTGGGGGTCCCTGGGGATGGCCGTCCTGCTCCCCATACACGGCGTGCAGGCAGCTGTAGCCCAGCCACCTCATGGCTTTTTTTTCCATCAGAAAATGGGATTTTGTCAAAATGAATTTTTCCCTACAGAGTACTTCAAAGCTGTGAATGCTGCTTTTCCCTTAGAAAATTATTACAATGAAAATTTCTACCTGCTCCTACAGTCCATTTGACTGTGCATATCTGTGCATTTAGTCCCTTCTTAATTCCCTGACACTGTTCTTGTGTTTCTCACCATCTTTCCCTCTGGCCATTGGTGTTTCGTGTTCCATCCTCCCCCCAGTCACCTGACTATCTCCCTGCCTATTCAGAAACTTGCAGCTTCTTCACATGATGACAGGACTGCAGAGGTGATACACGCTGTGCTCAGGAGGGTGGCAAAGGTTTCCACAGCCCTAGATCTTGTGTCCTGCAGGGAGAGCTGAGCGAAGCCAACAAGGATGAGCACTACAAACAGGGCAGCTGCTGCTTGGCAGCTCCACCGAATTGCAGAGAAGGCTGGGCTGGGGCCCTCTTGTCTGAGAAAGCATGTAGGGAGAGCACAAGACCTGCTCTGTGACTGCAGTCCATCCAGGATATCATCTGGAAGAGAGGTGGAGACAGAGGCAGAACGTACGACAGCAACAGCTCAACACAAAGGGCTGCTCTGGCACTTTCACCTCGGTCTCCATCCCGGTGCTCCCTGCAGCCCCCACCACAGAAACAACTCCTGTGGGCACACTGCTGCCTGCCAGCCTGGCTGGATGGCCAGTGCGGTGACAGGAAAGTCCTCCTGTTGCATCCCCGCTGCTTGCCCAAATCCCATTCCCAAGCAGGCTGCCGGGGGAGGATACTGCGCCAGCCTCAGGCGGGTATCGAGGTGCTAAAAGTGGCCCCTGCAGCCCTTCCTTGCCCATCACCCCTGCCCACTGCCTGCCTCCACAGGGAGGGTCACTGCTGTTCTCCTGCCCCAGCCCCAGCCATCCGTGCTTCCTCTGCCTGCAAGGTTCCCAGGGCATGGGATTCCCCAGTGAGCAGTAGGAACAGGCTCCAACCATGGAATGGAGGCTGTGCAAGGAGGCTGGGTTGGGCACCAGAAAAGCCATGTTCTACATTCACCATCCTGCCTGCCCCAGGTGTATTCCAGAGCCTGGAGACAGCTCCTCCGGTGTGGAGAGCCCCGGGGAAAGCGCGAGGTAGCGGTCTGTCATTGGTCGGGTGGGCAGTGTCTGACACTGCTGGCAGCATCCTTTGTCTTCAGCTACTGCACCTCCTCTATAGCATGAGGAGTTCATCCTCCAAATAGCCTCCGGGGACCTTTTTTCAGTTTTTCAGCCTCTTTGTGAAGAATGCAGTCTCCACATCTGTGGGCAGTATTCCCATTGGGGTTCCCCCATGCTTTGTACAGAGATTCAAGCCATCGCCTGCTGCTGCTCTGACCCCTCAGGAGCTCATCTAAGGACAACACTAGCTCTTCTGGGCCTTGAAACTCGTGTTCAGTGACCCCTGGTCAGTACTGGAAGCCCCTTTCCAGTCAGTGTTAGTCCTGTCCCAAGGGCGGGACCAATAATACCTGCTTCTATTCTTAAAATGTTTCAGTGTGCTCAGTTTATGAAACAATCCAACTATTTGCTATTTCACAAATTTATCAGCAGTGATTGCTTCCAGAGCAGTGGCAAAAATAATGAAGTACCAACCACCTCTCAGATCCTGTCATGCCTGTAGGAACGCCTGCTGCCAGTTACAGTTTTTTGCTAATCTTCGTCCATCAGCTTAACCACTCCTGCGTTGTGCAGCTGTACACAGAAGGCATTACCACAGCCTGTGTTACAGCCTTGCAGTTACCAATTACATCTTAACTTTCTCAAAAGAGGAATTTAGTTTGGCAGCTCCGTGATGACTGGCAAGACTCGTATATTCCTAATGCTTCATTTCCTCATTTATGAAATTTCATATTATCTTTTCCCCCATTGGGACTGAAGCCTTACTCCAAGGCAGATGAAATTCCAGCTGGGTTTCATGCTGCTCCTGTGCAGACTCGCAGTTTGCTGGGGGCTCACCCTGGCCTGGGAGGATTTGCACCATTCGCAAACACAGACACCACACAGAGGTTGGTCTCATGCTCTTGCCCAAATCCCCTGCATCCAGAAGGTACCAGACATAAAGAGAAGAATCATGCTATGCATATGCTAATTGCTAACGGGCAACTGTTAATTGCTTGCACCAAACCATGGCTAAGAGGTTTGCCCTGATGTGCCAGGAGGAATCCACAGGAAAAACAAAGACCACTGCTTGCTACAGAGTCCGCACGTGGATCAGCCGGTGGGTGCAGTTGTACCTGCCATTTACACAGCTTCCACCCCGCGAAAACCCTGTGTGCACCCATTGCCTTCTGATGATCAAAGAGCCTGAGGACACAGCAAGAGTGGAAGTCGTGCAGTGACAACGTCTGCGCTGGCTGCGGCTTGCTGCTGGAGCTTGTGATCTGGGCTGTTCCTGGTGCCAGGACAACACGGCCCGGTGGGAGGCATGGCCTGAGACAGAGGCAGGCATT
The DNA here is from genome assembly GCF_013377495.2 of Cygnus atratus. Lineage (NCBI taxonomy): Eukaryota > Metazoa > Chordata > Aves > Anseriformes > Anatidae > Cygnus > Cygnus atratus. Next base: position 11,112,625 of record NC_066380.1, read on the forward strand.
TCCCAGTGCTCGGTGGTGGTGCCAGGAACAGCAGTCTCTGGAAGAAATGGCGACATGGTGGTTAGAACCTGGCTCCTGAGTACGACCACCCTAGGCTCATGGGCTCTGGAGGGGCTCAGCAGCTGTGCTAGTTTTTCTTCCTACAGGGAAGTCCAGACAATAAGGAGGGAAGACCTTTTGCACTGCAATGTGAGTAAGCCAAAAAGTTTCAAAGCCTGTCTTTTTCCGTTGTCTTCTCTGCTAAGTCCCCTGCTGTGGCCAAGGGGGCTGTGTTACTCTGCTGCCATCACACCAACCAGGGCAAGGGCCTGTGCCTGCTTCCCAAACAACCTTCAGTAAACGTGCCTGGTAAGCAGAGGAGGGAAAAAAGCCAAATGTATGCAATCCGTCGGTGTGGATGCACCTCCACTTACCTGCTTGCGTGGGCCCCTCGGGGTGGGCAGAGCCACGCAAGCACTGCAAGGAGCAGAACAGCGCAGTGGCGCCGAACAGGGCAAAGCCCAGGAGCCTCGCTTAGCGTACAGCAGGATCGGTGTGGAGCGCCACACGAAGCACTGCAAGAGTTAAGATGAGGTGGGGCAATTTTCCTTCTCTCTCTGAGCACATCACGACTGCCATGGGCTTCACTGCTTTCCCAGGCAATTGGGGCTTCTCTGAGAGGGTCCCCGGGAGGGATGGTGCCGTGCGGCTCCGCGGCCCCTCGCACACGGCAGCCCCGCGGCATTACACAACGGCCATTTTGCTTCTGCCGCTTCTTGCGAGAGCATGTGGGCAACGTGGGACACAGGCAAAATGGTTTCCATGGCAACTTGCACTTCAGAGATGCCAGTGAGAAAATTTGCGTTGGGGGAGAAAATTCTGCTTCAACTCACGTTGCAGGCAAGCACAGAGGTGGGCTGCGGCAATACCCTAGAAATGGCTGATGTAAAAATATCTCCGGTGATTTTTCTTCTGCAGGCTGCTCTCTCGGCTGGCACACAGCGGGCTGGCTGATGGCATTTGTCCCACGCAGTTACAAAGCAACACCATGTCGCTCTCTGCAGCCCCTTTGTATTTTTTTTCCAAAAGGATTAGGTTGGCAGCTCTGGAGTGCAATGTTCTGTTCTTGGAATTGGAGAGAGGTGGTCCAGGAGTGGAACGCAGTCCCTTTCAGCCATGGAGACGGACTGTCCTCCAGATGTTGCCCACTAGCTGCTGTGGCTCCCTTTCCTTTGGGGGAGGCTAATGGTAGCCATGGGGCAGAGAGATGAAGAGAACCCCAAGAAGTCTCATCACCAGACAAATCTTTAAATAATAGCCCAGACATAATGGAGTGAATTTAATGGAAAATGTTGCCCTGTGAGGTAATGCCTGGAAGAATGATGGCTCTGTTTGGAGGGACAGAGTAAAGCCAGGAACTGGGTGAGTGTCTGCTTAACCTCTCTGACCCAGAGGTGTGTTGGCCAAGGGAGGGTTCTCCAACTCTAGAGTGAACACAGACCTTGATGGCATTCATGTCATGGGCTGGGAAAGCATGCCAGAAGTACTGTGTAACTGGGAGAACAAACTCAGAAGACCTTGTTTTACCCAAAATGTAGTGTGATTATGCCTCCCAAATTAATGGGGATACCCACACACTGAACGGACAGCCCAGCAGCAAAGATGAAAAAGAAGGAGCCGGACCCCAGGAGATGCTCTCCAACAGCAGCCCGGGGCCCAGCCCCACTGGGCTCTGCCCCCAGCACCGCACCCCCCCCCACACACACACGCAGCAGCCCTCCCGCGGGGTGCAGGGGCAGGTCCCCGGCCCTGGAGTCCCCGGGGCTCCTGCAACCCCCCCCCGGGGCCGGCTCCCTCCGTCCCTCCGTCTCCCACCGCGCACCCGGGTGGGACCTGGGGTCGGGGAGGGGAGCGCCCCGGACCCCGCACGGAGCGGCGCTGCCGCAGCTGCCGGGCCCTGCCGGGGTCCCTCCCGCCGCCCGCGGGGGCCGGGGGCGGGCCGGGGGTGGGCGCTGCGGCAGCGCGGGGCCGCGGAGCGGGAGGAGCCGGCGGCGGGGAGCGGGGCGGCGCGGAGCGGAGCGGGCGCTTCAGCACCAGGGAGAGCGCCCCGCGCCGAGCCGAGCCGAGCCGAGCCGGGCCGGGCCGGGCCGGGCCGCGCCGCATGGGGCCGAGCTGAGCGGGCGGGCGCGGGCGGCGGGGAGCGGGCGGGGGCCCGGCGGGCTCCGGGCCGGCCGTGGATGAGCACCATGCGGCTGCTGCTGCTCGCCCTGCTCTTCTCCTCTTCCTTCGCCCGCGCCGGCTGCGACCCCAAGATCGTCAACATCGGCGCGGTGCTGAGCACCAAGAAGCACGAGCAGATCTTCCGCGAGGCGGTGAACCAGGCCAACAAGCGGCACGGCACCTGGAAGCTGCAGCTCAACGCCACCTCGGTCACGCACAAGCCCAACGCCATCCAGATGGCCCTCTCCGTCTGCGAGGACCTCATCTCCAGCCAGGTACCCCGGGCCGGCGCCCAGCCCCCGCCCCCGCCGCAGCCGCCGCCGGAGCCCCCCAGCCCCGTCCTCGGAGGGCGCCGAGCTCCGCTGCCCCCCGCTGCCCCCCGCTGCCCCCCCGCTGCCCCCCCGCTGCCCCCCGCTGGCCCCCAGCCCCCGCACACGCCGCGGCCCCGCGGCGCCCCCCGGCCGCCGCCGGGGGCTCGGGGCGCACAGAGCCGCGGAGCGGGGTCGTGCCCCGCCGGCCTGGGGCGCCGCTGCCCGCATTGCAGCCTTTATGTAAGCGCGGGCGGGCTGCGCGCTCCGCCGCGCGGGCACACGCACGCCCCCCGGGGCACACTCGGGCTCACGCGCCCGGCGAGCGGGTGTGCAGGCACGCAGCCGCCGACACGCGTGCACGCACCGTCCGCACGCGCGCCCCGGCACGCGGGCACGCGGGTACCCGAGGCAGCACGCAGAGCCGCGGGCACGCGCTGGGTGCACGCGGGGCACGGGGAGCAGCACGCGTGCACATGCATCGTGTGTGCTCACATGCGGAGTGCCCACGGGCTGCGCTGCATGCGCGCACACATGCCCTGTGTACACGCGCATCATTGTGCAAACGTGGGCACACACACAAAACACGGCAAGTCTACACTCCTGTCAGTGTGCAGGCGTGCTGGTTCACACACGCTGTGCCACACGCATACACGCATCCGTATGCACACACGAGCACACACTGCAACGGGTGCACATACACGCTTACTGTCACGCAAACACATCCCACTCCATGCACTGCAAGCACACGCGTACAAAGTACTGCCTGTACACACCCACCTGCACACACCCACGGGCCATACACTTGAAGGTCTGTGCACCACAGCTGCACCCCCATCACACGCAGCACCACTGCTCCCCCCAGCACCGCACCACGCATGAAGCAGACACAAGCACACCCATTACCACACACACATGCATGAGAAACATGAGCACACTGGGGATCATAGATACACAGACAAAGAACACACATGCAACTTGCAGCCACACTGGAGGTGCACACACACACACATACACGCACACACACACTCCCCTTGCGCGTGCTCTGGGGGCTGAGCCCACCGTTCCCCCTGCTTGGGGTGGCAGGTGGGCAGACAGGCACGTAAAAACCCACCCCCGCCTCAAATGCACTCGTGAGCATGCAAAAGGTGTCCATAGAGCTGTGCTTAGGTGCACGGGCGTGCACACAAAGCATGTGAACACCTGCACCACGAGGACCCATGCACACGGACATGCATAAACACGGGCACGCCCCAGCACACAGAAGGGAAGGAGCCGAGGTGCTGGCGGAGCAGCGCTGGCAGGGTCACGGCGCAGTTCCCCAGGGATGCAGGATGGCTGCAGACATCCCCAGGGATGCCGGCAGCACTGGGCAGGGAGCACAGCACAGGCTGTCCCTCGCCAGCAGCAGGGAAAGGGCTCAGTCGGGTCCCTCCCTGGCAGGAGGCTCCATTTCAGTGACCCAGCTGAGGGATGCCCGTGTCCAGGCCACCTCTATGCCTCATCCCCAAGGCAAACCCTGCAGGCAGGGGCAGCTGCCACGCTGAAATGCAGAGGGGGCTGTGGGTGCTGGGGTCAGGATGCTGGGGTGGCCACGCCATCCCGATGGTCCGACTACTCCTGGACCCGCAGCCCCAGCACGGCGCACAGCCGCTCCCATCCTGGCTGGCTGGCGCTGCGCCCAAGCAGGGGGCTGCAAGGCAGAGGAGGGGCTGGGTGCCCGCCCCACAAAATGGGTCCTCTCGGCCAGCTGCCGTGCAGCGTGGAGCAGCCCTCGCCTCCCTGCCTCTCCCCCTATGCTTGGTGCTGCTCAAAGACCCATCCCCAAGCCCATGTCCCAGACCTGCCAGCACAACCCCCTTGCCCACCCCTGGTGTTGGCTGGGCAGCAGACACCCCCTCTGCTGCCTCCCCATACCCTGTGTGTTCTTCCCAGCCCCTTTCCCATAAACCCCTCCCATGGTAGAGTCTCCAAACCCTGCCCCAGCTCTCTCTGCACCCTCAGCCTGCTCCCCCCCCAGCACCGGGCAGGATCTGCCCTCATCCCACCCACCCAGTCCCCAGGCCCTTCCCTGGGCACACTTCATCCTCCTCTCCCATCCTACCAAGCCATCGCTCCAGCCTGGGTGCACAGCACGTCCGGGGGCTTGGGCAGATGTTTGGAGGAGGGAAGAGGGGCTATCTGCTCCTGGACATCAGTCCTTGCATCGATTCACCCTCGCTGGAGACCTGTCACCAGCTGGGGACATTTGTGGTGCTGTGAAAGTGCATTATTATAACAAAGGGTCCCCTAGGGATTACACAGCTCCTTTCCCCTTGGTTTGACACAAAACATGATCCTGCTGGAGACCGAAATCCCAGCCCACTAGAACAGCAGGATGTTGCTGGCATCCTCCCTCCCCATTTTGGCACAACCCCATCCCCTGCACCCCATCGTCCACGCTCCGGGCAGATCCCCTGTCAGCACCCGAGAGCCAATGCCCCCGTGCCCACCGGCTCTCTGGTTTCTCGGCATGCTCGGGGCCAGATGGCTGATCTGCGCCGTGGCTCTGCGCTCTTCCTCCCTCTCCGAGTCCCAGCTGACCACTTTGTTCATAATAGTCCTCGGAGGGGAATTACAACCGAGTATTAAATGTGTGGTTAAAGAAATCGCATTACATAGTGTGACTGTAAGGGAGATGCTTCCCTTTAATCTGTAATCCATGAAAGTTATTAGTTTAGCCGAGCAGCTCGGTGCGGCGTTTCCACCAAGACACAGCCCTGAGCAGACCCATCCCTCCGAGCCGCGGCAGGCTCGCTGCACCCCTCGCCGCGCCCTCACTCCCAGGCGCAGTCGTGGCTTTGCTGATGATGATTACTTGAATGCCGCTGTCGTGCTAACATGGGGCTGTTTAACGTTGCAGAAAAGGAAAATCACACTCGATGGCCGATGTGCTCCTGTGAAATAATGTTTGTGTCATGTATCCTGTCCTGCAGGTCTATGCAATATTAGTTAGTCACCCTCCTGCTCCCAACGATCACCTAACACCAACACCCGTATCATACACAGCTGGCTTCTACAGGATCCCTGTCATTGGTCTGACAACACGCATGTCTATATATTCTGATAAGGTAACTGATGCATGTTTCTAGTCTAGTACCTCATACATGTGGTGTAAATCAAGAGTGCCTCAGGAGGGTTAATGATGTTAAACACTTCCTATGTGTCTGTCTGTCCATCCGTCCTCTCCGGTTAAACCCGCAGGTCCCTCCCTCTCTAGCATCCCCAGTACATCATTTTTTTGCAGCTGCCAGTGTTGACCTACATAGTGTGGGATGATTTCTGCAGCGTTTCTCTGCCAGGCTGCTGGGCTCGCTGCTCTTCAGCCAAGCCAAATGCTCGCACTTGCTCCTGCCCTGCTCGCTAGAGGCAGCCAGGGGGTCCTGGGTGCTCCCCAGGTGCGGGGGGACCTGCGGATAGGCAAGAGGTTTTATGTGATATTGGCAAAGGAGATAATAGAATTGCCTAACAAGTTATCTCGAGGCTAATTCCCCTTCCCTGGCCGTGCCCAAGGCCAGGCTGGATGGGGTTTTGGGCAGCCTGGGCTGGTGGGAGGGGTCCCTGCTCCATCCCCCATTGGAACCAGATGGGCTTTAGGGCCCCTTCCAACCCAAACCATCCCATGGCTCAGGCTGAGCAGCACTCAAGAAAGACTCAGATTCCAGTCTCAAACCACCCTCTGCTGTCCCCGTGGAAACACATGGATCTTGATGCTGGATGTGCTCCTGCTGTGCAGGATCTGGGGCCATGCCCTGGAGTGTGCTCTGAGATGCTCTGGTGCTGCATGCTCTCAGCTCACAGCCCCTCTGCAAAGCCCTGGCATGGCCAGGCTGTCCAGGTGCCATCACAGCCCTGGACCAAGGCAGCCTTGTGGAGGGTTTTGTTCAGCTGCACGGGCTTAGTGCGTGACAGCAGGCCTGCTCCAAAGCACGAATCATAGGCCTTTGCTTGGAAATTTTGAATATTCACAAATGCAAATGTTCAGTGCAAAAATAGTCACTCTGCCCACATGCTAAATGAAGCCAAATTTCAGGAGAGGAGGAGCAGAAGCTCCCAGAAACCCAGCCAGCAGCGATGCTCAGCAGAAGCAGCAGCAGGGCTTGGTAAAACTTCAGCAGGGTGGCCAGCAAACCAGGGCCATGGCAGAGGCAGGGCTGGGGACCTGCCGGGGTCCCTCCAGGCACTGCGGGAAGGGGAGGGGGCAGGGGAAAGGGTGATACCAGAGCTGGCTGACCAAGGGAGCAGGCAGCCGGGATGTGTAGGGGGATTTTCTTCGTGCTGATGTGAGGTGGGGATGGGCTGGACCTGCAATGCCAGCAGATCAGCTGCCGCTTCCAGAGGGTGACCTTGTGCTGAATTCTCCCGCTCACCCTGAGAGGGTGGGAACTTCCCATGCAGACATCCCCAGCCATCTTTCCCTATTTAAAAAATGTTCTCCACAAAAAAATGGCTGATAAACACCACCCGGTCCCCCTCAGAGCCATGGCGGTGGCAGGGGGATGCACTGGGGGCACTGGGCAGGCGCAGGGCCACAGGTGCCCTTGCACGTAGGGACTGGTGCCCTGCCCCAGGCACCTCTCGAGCATCCCTGCGGGGCTGGCCCCCACTCAGCCGCCTTCCTGCAGAGAGGGGCGATGCCTGCAGGAGCTTGGGCACGGGCAAAGACTGGACGGAGAGAAGAACAAGGAGGCTGAGCATTTGGCAGGCAGGCACTCAAGGGCACAGAAGAGTGAAGGAAAAGGTGAAGGCATGGCAGAGGGTTGTGCAAAGCTCTGCCCACCCTGTGCAGGGCAGGCTGGCACAGCACGGGGGTGTTCAGCTGCTTCCCGTTTTGTTTTTCAGTGATCAGCTTGCTATTTTGTTTTAATTCAGGAAATTATATCTTTTGGTTTAGTTTCTATGGAAACAAGCATGCAAGATCACTTTGTGTGCATGCTCCTGATTGGTTTTGAAGGCATCAGCCAATTTAAGCTAAATTTCACAGGGGGTTGAAGTCTCAGAGTTAATTATGGTCCTCCCAAGGTTAAACTGCTTGAGAGGGGAGGCGTGGGCCTCAGAAAGACAGATTTGCCCAGTTCCTTTTGATGCTTTTGGAGCATCTCCAGTGAAGTGCAGCACTCCACGAGCTGCAGCCAGCCCTTGGTGATGATACCTGAGGGAAGCAAGCTTTACTGCTCCTGGTATTCAAAGAACTGTTTGCTGCAGAAATGGGATTGCAGCCAGCAATCCCATTGATTGGGGCATTCACATCTCCTTTACGCCTCACCCAGAAAAATGAAATATCGTTGACACCTGGACCCTGACATTTTTCTGGAGAGGCAGTGGGGCAGGGAATCGGGGCAGCTCTGGACTGAGACCTGCTCTGCTGCTGGAAGAGGTGGAAATTGGAGCTTATGCAGGCTGCACTGGGAGAGGCACGTTAATGTCCAGCACCCAGTTCTGGTGGTTGAGATGAGGTCTGCCTCTCTCTCCAGCCTGGGTCTGGGGACGGCTTTTCCCTCTGGTTCCTTGTCTCACTCCATGCTCTCTCAGGGGGTTATTGCTCACTGAGAGAGGGGGTTTGGTTGTTTGTTTTCTTTTTTAATTATTATTATTGTTTTTATTGCTGGCCTCACTGTTAAGTGATGCTCAGCAGCAACGGTGTGAACCAAGGCGAGAAGCTGCACTGCAAATGGGGACAAAACCAATTCCCCCCAACCTCAGCTGAGGTGTCAGGGTCAGGACTTGAACAAGAAGTGATGTGAGAGGCAGGAGGGGGGCTCCCAGCCTCCTCCCCTCAGCGCAGCCATCAGCAGGGGCAGCTGCAGGGGGTGACGGGCTCTGGGAGCGGCAGCCAGTGCTGCTGGCAGTGGCGAAGCCCACCCAGCCCAGCCCAGCAGAGCTTTCCACAGCCTCCGACGGAAGCTGGAGGGGACCAGAGCAGCCCCATTGCTCCCAAAGGACACCCTGTCCGTGCATCACAGGAGAGGGGAGGACGACGCATTTGCACCCGAGCTCCCCACACATCTGCCCCCACCGAAACCCCTCCCAGCACGCATCCGAGCTCTTGCAGAGTTATTTCAGCTTCCTCCCACGCCTGCAGCTTCCAGGAGGGGTCTCGGCGGGGTGGACAGGCTGAGCAGAGCAGGCAGCACAGTAGCTCAGGACCCTTCCACAGAGGCACTGGACAAGGCTTTTTAGTACCCAGCTGATTGTTTTGGCATAATTGGTACCTTTCTATATTGGGATTTCTGTCAGTCTCCTGGAAATTGCCCAATGGCTCAGTTCTGGGGTGTGTTGCTGGGAAGGGGACTGACCACATGATGCCCACAGGTTTTCAAACCAGAGCATACTGTTTCCTGCAGCCTGTAGGTAAAATGACTGTCCCAGCAGTGGACAGGGAGCTGCAATGTGTCCTTAGGCTGAGAGAGGTAAAGAAGACAGCAACCCTTTCACTCACGGACCTGTACGTGGTCCTTATGTGGACACACGTGTAGTACCCGGTGGCCCCACGTGGAGCCACGTACACCTGCATCTCCTCAACCTCAGCTCTCTTCACACGTGCTCGTGTCAACAAAGTCAGCAGCACTAAAACCCTGCCGGTCCTAGGGCCCTGGCCCCAGCCTCATAACCACAATCACTCCCGGTGTGTTTGGGTTTCCGCTGGGGTGATCCTGCTTTGAAGCCTGGATTCAGTCCCAGATGTTTTACCTCAGAAGCAGAGCTCAGCGGGGGGGCACAGGACTGAGCTCCCTCGTTTTGGCAGGGGACAGGAGGGTGCTGCAGGGAGCTGCTCCCGGGCTTGCTGCGGGTGATTCCCACGCGCCCATCCCAGTCACCCTGTGCCCAGCAGGCACAGAGGGGAGCAAATGTTGTGAATCCTGCAAAATGACTTGCAAGGAGAGTTGCTGGTTGATAATGAGGAGCGTTTTTGCTGTGTGCCCAATCTGAGGGGAAAAGCAGTGGGTAGTCAGGGTGTGTGCTGTGGTAGAGGTTATCAAAGCACCAAAACATGATCCCCAATGGCCTCTGCACATGACTAGCTGGACTTGTTAACCTTTGGGTGAATTTACTCTCATTTTTCCACCGACCTTTGGGCCCTGCAGAGAAGCTCAGGAGTCCCAGGTTCTTCAAAAGCAGGGTACAAAGATGGGATTGTTCATCCTGAAATCCAGACTCAGCATTTGTAATTAGCTTTTCTTCAATATCGTACTTAAAAATGACAGTTTGGAATCCGAGAGCTGAGATACCCTCATAGCAAGCCCATGACCTTTTTGACACTGCCTCAGAAAGTAAATATGCCTGAACCTACAGCAAGTAATGGGTGCCTCTGGCCTGGGGTGTGGAACTGGACCTGGAAATGCCTGGGAGTCTCCACCAAAGAGAGCTCAGATGCCATGCTTGCATGGAGACCACATTTCTTGTCCCACTTTGTCCCTCTTGGGCTTCTTCCTGATCCCACTGTTCAGTGCTGGGCTTACAGGGTGAGCTGTATTTCTCATGCTCTGCACGTGGTTGGGAATGTTTGTGCTAGTCATACAAAGCTGCACCTCTGTAACACTCATTATGGCTCTCCTGGTTCCTTTTCTCCTTTAGTTAAATAGCCACTGCTCTTCCCTGTCCTTCCATAATTAGGAAATGCTTCCAGGCTTTGGTATCTTGCTGCTGCCTCCATCATTTCCATGCTTTGGGCCAGGGCAGCCGAGCAGCCCCGCTGTCCTGGAGATGTCTCAGTGCACGGAGATGTGGCCGGGACAGGAACTGTGCACTGCTTGTTGTGTTTGCATGCTTTGGTTGGACTTCATCACTGTGCTGTGCATGAGGAAAAGGCACTGGCTGGTCTGCCTGCTCCTCCTGCCTGGGTCCGTGATATACACAGTGCCTTTTCCCTCCCAGCCTGAGCTGCCATGGCAGAGTCAGGACATTTGTGACCCATCTGGGTCAGGTCCCTGGATGAGCAGCTCTGGACAAGCCCTGGTGGGTCCAGGGGGCCATCTCAGCCTAAAAAAGGAAACACTGTGGTGCTCTCCTTTCTGTCCCCTCCTGCTTAGACCTCTGCTTCCCTCCTGTGCAGAGCTGGTTTGCTGAGCTGGATCCATGCTGAGTGTAAGCACTTCCATTTTCCAATATCTGACTCTAGGGCCTTTTGGAGAAGCTGCATTTTTTGAAACCTCTCTGTCAGCTGCAGTTTTTGGTGCAATTGCTCCCCAAAGAGTGCTGTACTTAATTAGTCTGGAATTGCTATTACTCAATCATCCAACCATAATGATGTCTTTAACCAAATCAGATAGGTTAGCTGGGGCAGGAGTCCAGCACTGACTCCTCCTGCATGCTGCTGCAGAACAAGCTGACCTAGAAACAGTCCAACAGCGTATTATAAAACTGCTTTTCTGAGCTTTTCTCCTGGCCAATGCCTGCTATATACCTGCATATATAGCAGGCACCCGCAGCTGCTCCTTACCATGCTCTGAAGGCAATTTGTTTTCTTTGTGATGCCCATAGCTCTGTAATATTTTTGGACGGAGCAAAGAGCAAAGGCTGTATTTGCACTGAATATTTTTGACAGTTCATTCCTGGATAGGGTTTTTTTCACCAAGCATTTACGGGCCACAAAGCAAAAACCCTCTCTCCCATGCACTGGATAGACCACAGCAAAGCATGAAATCGTAGCCAAGGTTTGCTTCTCAGCCAAAAGAAAGGAGCGCAGGAACCAGCTGAAGGTGTGCAACCCCCAGGACAACCCAAAATTGCTGCTTTGCCTCTTTGGCCTTGCGTTCTCAGCCCTGCCCGGTCCCCCAGATGCACCCTGGCAGATGACCCACACCAGTCTATGTTTAGCTCTTGTTCTTCCTTGCAGAGCATCCACCTGTCCTTTTTGCGCACGGTCCCACCATACTCTCACCAGGCCAACGTCTGGTTTGAGATGATGAGAGTCTTCAACTGGAATCACGTCATTCTGATAGTCAGCGACGACCACGAAGGTCGTGCTGCACAAAAGAAGCTGGAGACCCTCTTGGAGGAGAGAGAGTCCAAGGTCAGTTCCTGAACATTGTCTTGTAGCTTTGTTTAAGCAACAACAACAAAACTAGAAGTCTCGGGCTGTTGTATGTATGTAGATTTCTGTATGTAAAACACCTTTTCTTTCCATTGTAACATGGCTAACATGCTTAAAGCATCAACAGTGTCTGACTAGTACCTGACAGAACTTTGTACTTTATTCATTTCACTTGCTTTGCCATGGTCAAAATCTCCTACATGTAAATCAACTACAAAATGAAGGGAAGGATAACCTGGAGCTCTGCAAATGCCTCGCCCAAGAGTCCCACCTAAGGAGAGGACCAGTCGCTCAGCTTAGGGAAGCACCTGCCCCACTTACAGCCACCCAGGGGCCCACCCAGACCCAGCAGTGCCAAACCAACCCAGAAAGCAGCTTCTGAATTGGCTAACTGGAGCTCACCTTAGTGGCTTAGGAGGGGCGAGGGCGGCCGGCGCGTTGATGCACAGAGGTGTAACACACCCTCTCTGTGCAGCTGTCAGCTCCGAGGTGTTAGGCTGATGCCCCCGTTCCCATCTCCATTGAAGCACACGCTAAATGCCGCTTTCCTGGAGCCTCATGCTGTCACCAGTGCGGCTGAGGCTGGCAGGAGGAGCTTTACCGAGGAGGTGCGCGGCATCTGCACACAGGGAAGCAGGGAGGGAGGCAGGGGAGGTCCCCTGAGCCTGCTAGAAATTTGGCAGGACAGCCACAGACCTGCTGCCACTGGGTAACAGGACCGAGCAAGCATTCAGACCAAGCGGAGGAGGACAACACAGGGAGCTGGTTGGCTACAGCGGCTCAAAGGCAGACACCTACCTGGAGAGCAAGGAGCTTCCTGCCCCGTGGGGCAAAGTCCCAGCGCGCCCTCTTGCTCTGGGCAGCACTAGGTTCCTCTGGGGGAACAGAGCCCAAGCCCACCGCTGGGTCTGCAGCAGTGCATCCCTTCCTGCTCCCTCCTGGCTCATGGCCACAGTCTGATCTTCCCCAGCCCCAGCCGTGGCCTCTGGACATTTGGCAGTCGACTGCTGAGATGTGCTCAAAGGCATCTCTCGTGCTTGGAGCTGGCATCTGAGCTGCAACCAGCCAGAGCAGCCTGCCGCTGCTCTTCCTCATCTCTTGTCAAGCCACCGAAGGAAACACTGGTGCAGAGACGTGGGCTGGCACAAACCGAGCTGACTGGCAGGCTTTTGGTTTTGGCACTGGACTTCAAGAAGTTTCACCCCCGCTGCAGCCTGGGCCATTGTGAGGCTCTGGTGTGCCACTGACCACGCTGGGATCCTCCTGCCTCCAAAGGCATCCCTGTTGGATCACGGCAGGACCGTGTTCCTCCCCACAGCCTCTTTCCAGCACAGTGTCCCTCACCCAGGGAGCACTGTGGTTGTTCCTGCTGTCAGTCCATCATCCCTTATCTTTCATCTCTTGGTTTCCACCTTCCGTTTTCCTGCAGCTCCTGTGCATCCTCTCTTGCTGCTCCCTCTCATGTCTCCCCTCTGCTTGCTCTGTGCAATGCTCCTGGGCACAGGGTGTATTTCTTCTTTGCTTGTCCATTGAACAGAAAAGCCATTGAGACCTTGGGTTTGAAAGGCAGGGGAGAGAGGATCTGTCTTCAGATCTGTCCTGCATTTGAGCTGAATCTATGACATCTCTTGGTGTGTCCTGGCAGCTGCGGGGCTACTCTGGATGCCCTGGGCATCCCCAGAATGGGGCTTGTGCTCCGTGGTGGTAAGTCACGGCGTCTTTCCTTTGGGGTCTGCCACAAGCTCTTGGTTCTCTTTCCCTTGAGCTTGCTTTTGTCAAACTGGCTGGACTGGCTGGTCTGGAAGGTGGTAGCTGCTCCCATCAGGGCTTTCCTCTCTTCCTCATTTCTTCTGCTAATTGTCCTTCTAATCACTACTGTGCCAACTCTTCATGCTGTGAGGGGGTGCCCCGGTCCCCTCCCCAACTTTCTCCAGGGCATCCTGAGCCCTGGGGAGGCAGCAGGCAGGAGAGCTGCTCTTGACCTCCTCACAGCTTGGATCACAGCCCCTGAGGACCTGGGAGACCTGTAGTGAGTGAGAGGCTCACCTGGCCCTAGCACGGCTTGTCTCTGGGGTCTGCGCCAGCCCTGGCTGTTCCTCAGGCGTGGATGTGTACTTCAAGCAAGTGCTTGGAGCCCAGCACTTGACCAGCCCAGCCCAGCCCTGGCACACCCACGTGCAAGCCTTGACTGAGGTGTCTGCAGTAGCTCTTCACCAGGGGCTGCTGCTTGGTCCCTGGCTGAGCGGCACAGCTCTGCGCTGATTGGGCTCAGGGAGGTACCAGATGCTGTGAAACTCAGAGCTTGTCCACGTCAGGGGTGGAAGGTCCCTGGGGTACCAGCTCCCTTCTTCTGGGACGGTGGTGTTCATGCAAGTGGTAATTTTTAAGCGAATGCTGGAGAACCTGGTGGAAAGTGAATTTTGAATTTGTGGGTCCCTGAGTGAAACACGGGATGAGGAGCAGGGAAGAGCTGTGGGACCACACAGAAAAAGTGGAAAGAGAGGAGACATTTCTGGTGATCACAATAGGGATGGAGAGAGGGAGAGGCAGAGGTGATCAGGTGCCATCAGGTCCAGCTGTGGTGGACCCAAGACTCTGCTTCGCTTTGCTGACCAGCTTCAGTCTAGGTGCCAGCACATCCCGGGCACATGAGGACAACCATGTCTGAAGGCTGCAGAATGGATGACCAAGTTTCCAGCTAAATTGATGGTGCCTGAGGGAAAGTGGCCAGTCTCTCTTCACTGGAGAGCATTCGTGCTGTCCTGCTGCTGCAGCTCTGCTCTCCTCCAAGGCTGCGTTCCTCCCACTCACCGCAATTGGAGCAGACTCGAAGAAGCAGTTGCAGAAAATCCCACTGTGGACGCCATCAGAAGTGAAGGCAGAGCCGGGCTTGGAGCAGATTTTCCTCCTCAGATTCTTTTCCTTGCAAGAACCCAACTTCTTAGAGCAGTGAAAAGTCTGCCAGATTGTGCCCACGGAGAAGAGAGGGCAGATCACACAGCTGCACAGATGGGACACCTGGAAGAGCACCTTGCCGAAGCCAGGCCCGAGAGCTCAGGAAGGAGCATGCAGTTTAGTCTGGAAAGCGAGACACAGAGGTTGAGCCTGGCTGCCTGAGGAACAACCTGGGAAATGGAACCCTTGTGTTACTGGAGTGCAAAGGTTCGGGTTCCTGGCAAGAATCAGTTGCCATAAGATACTGCAAAATGGAGATGTAATAGAGCCATGTCCTGCACCCCACACAGGCAGGTCAGGGATGCCCAGCTGGGGTGGGAAGGGGCCGAGAAGAAGGGGTCAGACTATCCCACCAAGGCTGCCTGGCACTGCCCTGCAGGCCCCATCAGGCTGGCACTGGGAGGACCGCGGGGCTGCTCCCAGGGTGTCGTGTGGGGGTCTGTGTGTGCTGCTGGGGTCACAGCCCCGGGAGCTGGCCCCATCAGCCCCCAGGGTGCTGCTGGAGGGGAAGAACCTCCAGAAGCAGGTTTCATGCCCCTGGTCCCTGGGGGCCATGCAGCGGGAACGGCTCAGGCAGGAGGCAGGGGAGAGGCAGGCTCCCTGCTCCGCTCCCCACAGGACCACCTGCACGGGCCGAGCACCCCTGCAGCCCCGCAGGCACCCTGCCTCCAGCAGAGCCACCAGGTGCCCCCCAGCACCAGGTAAAACTACAGTGTCATCCCATGATCACCATTGCTTCATACTGCCATGCTTTGAGCCAACACAGGACATAGCAAGCTTTTTTCTTTCTCTTTTGGATGACAACAGAGCTCCAAAAAGCTGCTCCCTCCTTGCAGGAGGTGAGAAGTTCTGCTGAGGCTCCTCACATGTTGCAAACTCTCTTAGGGAGAACAGGAGTGAAATGGTAATAGTAACGGTAGTGATGCTAACGCTTTGATAGTAACAGTTTGTGTTTATCCAGCACTTTCCGTACACAACATTTTGTCCTTTACTTCCACAGTAATTCCATGGAATTCCCACCACTTAGGCCCTTAGAGATGCGTAGATTGTTTCTGAGCTTAAGATAAAAATTCCTTGCTGAAGAATTCCCCAGTCCCACAAGGGAAACGCAACTGCACCGTGACAGCTGTGGCACTCAGGCTTGCTCTAACCAGTACGGCTTTGCACCCTGACGCTCCCGCGAGAGCTGAGGCACTCTCTCCTGATAGTGGTTTTTGCGAGCTCCAGCGTTATAGAGACCCTTTAGCAAACAGTGGAGGAGGAGGTGGATGTTGGATTGCTTTACTACACGTCATTTTCAACTGTTTATAATATTCTTCTGTGTCTACATATTTTCTCTGTGCACATTATTCATCAGAGTAAAAAAAGGAACTATGAAAACCTCGACCAACTTTCCTATGACAACAAGCGAGGACCCAAGGTATATATGCATGGAAATGCACGCCGCCCACCAACCTAACTAGCAAATGAAAAATAGCCACAGCCACCAGAAAAGATAAAAATAAAAAATAAAATAAAATAAAAAAGAAAAAGAGAAAGAGAAAAAAGAAAAGAGAAAGAAAGAAAAAAATAAAAAAGATCCATGACTATGTTTCTTGGTAGCACGTTTTTATGTTGAGATAGTTTGGTTTGGACTTGAGAATGGAAACCTAGCCAGCTGACCCTGGAAGGATTTCTTTTTGAGACATGCATGTGAACGAGTAATTAACTTGCAAGTGGTTTTTTTTTTTTTTGGAAAGTTGAACCAACCCCTTTTCCTCCCCAAAGGAAACGGTTCCTTGGTGTAAGTTGCTCACTTTTATTCCCAAAGGTTAACCCTGTGCAATATGTTTTTTTCATTTCCCATGTTTTTGAAAAACAACACTCGTTTGAGTTTTCAATTGCATTTCAAAGCCTTTTTCTCTTTCCTGTACAATGCACGCCTCTTTTTGGGTCTTGATTGACTTCAGTTTGCATGCACAGTGCAAAAAAAAAAAAAATCAAACCAAAAAGCCAAAACTTTAAAAGAGGAAGGAAGGAAGGAAAGAAAGAAAAGAAAGAAAAGAAAAGAAAAGAAAAGAAAAGAAAGAAAAAAAAAGAAAAAGAAAAAAAAATCTGTAACCAATCTTATTTAGCAGACTTTTGTGCAGTTTAATGAATTTTCTTGACCCTTTTCTAGATAGCATGGCTCTCACAAACAGTCCTCAGTCTCCTGCACTAACCAGCTTTGCTCACACTAACCACAGGCTGAGAAAGTGCTTCAGTTTGACCCCGGGACCAAAAATGTGACGTCGCTGCTGCTGGAGGCTAAGGAGCTGGAGGCTCGCGTCATCATCCTCTCTGCCAGGTGAGGCCCGCTCAGCTCTCCCTCCTCTCCCCTGCTCCAAATCCCCTGCTCCCCCTTGCAGTGCTGCCCAGCCCTGGAGTCCGTGCAGATTTGGGGCACGCTGCTCTTTTTGAGGAGCATGGGAGAAAATCCATGTGAAGCCCCACATCCCAGCACTGGGTGCGCTGCCATTCGGAGACCTTGCAGTCACGGCCACAGTAGAGGTGCTTGGATATCCTGCAAGACACTGGCAGCTGTGGGTGCAGCGGCAGTACCACTGATGTATCCTGAGCCCCCTGTGAAGGTGTGGGCCCTGTTGATTATAGATGGTGAGTGATAAGGAACAGGCCAGATTTTCTGGGTGCTGTGGGATTAGGTGATGCTGGGAGAGAGGTTCCCATTGCATCAAGCAACTACCCATTGCCCAGAAGAACCAGTGGCCGGAGGGGATCAGAGGAGGCTGCCTGGGGCTCTCAGGGGTGCGAGACAGGCTGAAGGGGGCCATCGGCACCTGGAGCCACAGTGCTGTTCCCTTCTTCTCATTGCAGCGAGGATGATGCGGCAACGGTGTACAGATCAGCAGCCATGCTCAATATGACGGGCTCCGGCTACGTGTGGCTGGTGGGGGAACGGGAGATCTCGGGCAATGCCCTGCGCTACGCCCCTGATGGTAGGCACCTGCCGGAGGCACCTACCCCATGTTGGCCAGGCCTGCTGGAGGAGCCTGCTTGGGGCTGGGATGAGTGGTCCCGATGATGGGATGAGTGGAGAAATGCGATGTCGTGGTGGTCCCGAGTGAGTGGTGGGTCCCACACAATGCTCTGCCTTGCCCGCATGGGGTGGCAGCAGCCTGAGGGCCTCGGCCACACTGCCTTGCCCCACATCCAGCTGGCTGGGGCCCTGCAAGGTGAACATCACCTGGGAGAAAGGCTCGGTGTCCTTGTTGCCCCCTGTTCTGCTGTGGCACACTGTGGGGTGCCAGCCCAGCACCGCTGCAGCCACCTGCGCCTGCCCAGAGCTCAGACAGCCCCCCCACTGCATCTGAGGGGACCTCAGCCCCATAACCGTGTGCTCGCCATCTGCAAGCCCTGCCTGTAGGAGCGACAGCGGTGCCCAGTGGGGCTGACCTGCTCCTCTGCTCGTGGCAGGAGTCATCGGCTTGCAGCTCATCAATGGGAAGAACGAGTCAGCCCACATCAGCGACGCTGTCACGGTGGTGGCCCAGGCCGTGCATGACCTGTTTGAAAAGGAGAACATCACCGACCCACCGCGGGGCTGCGTGGGCAACACCAACATCTGGAAGACGGGGCCTCTTTTCAAGAGGTATTTGGGGAAGGGTGGGTTCCGCATCCCCAGGGGAAGGGTCCTGCTAGGGGAAGGAGCTGGAAAAGGTGGGAGCATGTGGAAAAGGTGCAGGAGGGCAGCACGGTCACTTTGTGCAGAGCATCTGTCAGTACAGCACATGGCACAGGACTGTTTGCACTCTCCTGCATGATGCAATATGAGAGCTACATCTGTCCTAGAAGAGTAGCCAAGACACAGGCTCAGGCTCTGGCCCCAGTTTGTCCAGGCTGTTAGGGCACCATCCTGGTGCCTGGCACTGGTTCAGTGCCTGTCACCCCATGCTGCCCTGGGCAATGCTGGAACAGCTGGGATCAGCTGGTGACGGCTCCCCAGAGGACAGCTCTGGGGACATGAAAGGATGGAACTTGATGTGGGTGGGAGAGGGGAGAAATGGGGTTTTCTGCCAAATCTGTTAAGGGGAGGTGTCTGCCAGTGCTGCAGGCACGTTTCTTGCTGGATATTTCTGGGCTGCTGGCAGGGCTTGGGGACAGGAGAGCTCCATGCATGTGGCAGGCTGCTCTCTGCTGCAGCAAACCATGTGCCATGTTCTCAGGTAGTGTGGTCTCAGCAGACCAGGGCATGTGGTGCAGGATCAGAGCACGTGTGTGTTGATCTCGCTGCTGTGGGTGGTATGATGGGCAGATGCTGCATGCAGTCCCCGGGACCTGATCTTTTTTCTGCATGGTGTTTTGTGCTGCATCTCTGCAGATGCTGGAGACACAAGGGCCTCTTCTGCAGGCGGGATCTTGCTAAGGCAGCAGTTCCCTCCCTGTGCAGGAGGGCAGCCTGGCCCCTTGTTTCAGCGGTGGGGTCCTGTGCTGGGGGTTGCTCCCTGCAGACATAATCGCGGTGTTCTGCAGGATGCTCTTTCTGTATGCCTGGGTCCTGTTGAGCGTGAGTGTGAAGCTTTCTTTAGAAAAGCAGTGACACAATCTTTGGCACAAGCCATGTGACGTTGTTCTCTGTGGTGTACCACAAGGGGCCCAGTCCATTCTGTGTTTTCTCTGTCATCTTTCAAGGGCTCAGAGAGGTTGATTCTCCCCTTGGTGGCGCATGTGCATGCTGGGGTGTTACTCAGGTCGTGATGGGCTGCTGCCGGGCAGAAGCAGCAGGAACTGTGGCATTGATGCAGCTCCCAAGAGACCCCCAGAGGAAGGTCTCCTTGGGTGCTGTGGTATAGAAGTATGGGCCAAGTCACTCCATAGGGGACTGGGACTGATCCGATGGAAAAGAGGGGACAATGACAGCAGGTAGGGTAGTGCAGCATTTGGGAAATGCGGCTCCTCAGACTGCATCCACCCGGAGCAGATGCCCACCAAGCTATGAACCAGTCATAGGTGGCCTTGATTGGACTTCTGCAGGGTAATGGGCATATGGGTCATACCAGGCAACTGAGAAAGCATTTGCCTTCTGAACCCTTCTTAGATCTCCCAGTGGCCACCACCGGTTTTCTGTGTTGGCCCCACTGTGTTTCTCTTCACAGGGTGTTAATGTCCTCCAAGTACTCGGAGGGCGTCACCGGCCGGGTAGAATTCAATGAGGATGGGGACAGGAAGTTTGCCAACTACAGCATCATGAACCTGCAGAACCGCAAACTGGTCCAGGTTGGGATTTACAACGGCAGCCACGTACGTACCGCCCTGGGCAGCCTGGGCGGGAGGGGGTTGCTGGTGTGTCTGCCCACAGCCTCACGTCTGTCTCCTTGCTCGGGCTGATCACAGGTCTTGACCAATGACCGGAAGATTATCTGGCCAGGGGGAGAAACTGAGAAACCTCAGGGCTATCAGATGTCGACCAAATTGAAGGTAACAGCACATGGCAGCAGGGGCTGTGACTTCGTCCACCTCCCACTTCTGCTGCTGCCCCTGCAGCTTCCAGCACCTGCCGTCTCAGAGCGGTTACAGCAGAGCAACTCCGACAAGGTGCTGGAGGGTGCTCAGAGCTGCAGCACAACTTCCAGCTGGGGACAAACCACGAGGGTAGAACCCTTTGGTTTGAGAGGAGACAGATGGAAAGGGGATATGAGAGAGTGACAGAGAGGGGGCGGAGGGGAAGGTGGTCACTGTTCCTCATGGCTTGGGAGACAGAAGGCACCTGGCACAGGTTTGCAGCAAATACAAGGATGGGTTCCTTTGACCAACACGTGGTTCGGTTCTGGAGCCCTTTGCTGCTGGACAATGCAGAGGGCAGAAGGAAATGGGTTCAAAAGGAGGTTAAACAAACTAATGCAGGCTAGGTGGGCTGAGAGCTGCAGTGCTGGGCTCAGGAAAACCCTTAACAGCTGATGGCCAGAAGCAGGAGGTAACACTGGGAGAAGGTCCCTCTCCCCACCTGGGAGGAGATAGCTCTGGAGAAGGATGGAGACAAGCGGACACTTGTGCTTCCCCTGCAGATTGTGACGATCCACCAAGAGCCCTTTGTGTATGTGAAGCCCACGCAAGCAGATGGGACATGCAGGGAGGAGTTCACCATCAACGGTGACCCTGTCAAAAAGGTCTTCTGCACAGGGCCCAACGAGACCATCCCAGGTAACTCTTTCAGCAGGGAGCGCAGCAGCCTCTCCAGCCCACACGGCCCGTGCTGTGACCCCAGCAGATGACTTTTCCTCTGTCTCACTTCCGTGTGGGCTCCAAGGCTGTTTTGAAGGATTGCACCCCATGTTTGTGTCTCCTGACAAACCCCCACTCCCTTTGCCTTGATCTGAAGCAGAAGCACCAAGCAAGAGCCCCAAGGCACCCACTGCACTGGCGTTAACACCAGTCTCACGCCATTGTGCTGCGGAAAGCCTGCTTCGGGATTAGGAGTGAGCACCTGGTGGGGGCTGCGAGCAGTGCAGCAGTGCCAGGCCTGCCCCAATCCCCCTGAGGTGCATCCCCTTGACCCATCACAATGTCCTCTGCACAGCTCCCCTCAGCCCGAGCCATGTCCAGGCTGTGTCCAACCCAATGGGGCCGTGTTGGCTTCCTCCCAGGCACCCAGCCCCCTCCATCCCCCACTGCGGGTCAGCAGCAGCTCAGCCCACCTCCCTGCAGCATGTCCCCTTGGAGCCCTGGTGTCCCCACCTTGCCTCCTCCCACATTGCTCCTTCCCTCGCACCCCGGGCAATGGAGGCGGTGGGAAAGGTGCCCCAGGCAGGCGGCACTATGTAACACGGTTGTGCCCCACATGACACCAAAGCTGTGCAAGTAGCCACACTCCCCTGGGGACAAGCGTGGGTGCTGCAGGGGGTTCCTGGCAGAGGGCTGCCTCCACTCATCCCCCCCTTTCCTCTCACCCACAGGCCGCCCCACAGTGGCACTGTGTTGTTACGGCTTCTGCATCGACCTGCTCATCCGCCTGGCGGGGGTGATGAACTTCACCTACGAGGTTCACCTGGTGGCTGATGGTAAATTTGGTACCCAAGAGCGGGTGAGTCTGGGCAGCCTGGGGTACCTCTTTGCCCGTACCTTGTGTCAGAACACGGCCAAGCCATTCGGGCAGAGCTGGCCGGTGGGGTGGGTGCTGGGGCGAGGGGCTGACCCCGCGCTGGCTCTGTGGCAGGTAAATAACAGCAACAAGAAGGAGTGGAACGGGATGATGGGCGAGCTGCTGAGCGGGCAGGCGGACATGATTGTGGCTCCCCTCACCATCAACAACGAGCGGGCACAGTACATCGAGTTCTCCAAGCCCTTCAAGTACCAGGGTCTGACCATCCTCGTGAAGAAGGTATGGGCTAGGCTGGGTGGGCTGGCTGTAGGAGATTCTGGGTGGGCAGGGCGCAGGCTCGGTGGGTGCCAACACTGTTCTTCTTTCTCCCTTGTGCTAGGAAATCCCCCGCAGCACACTGGACTCATTCATGCAGCCCTTCCAGAGCACGCTTTGGCTGCTGGTGGGGCTGTCTGTGCATGTGGTGGCGGTGATGTTGTACCTCTTAGACCGATTCAGGTGAGTGCGCTGTGGGCCACCCAAGGGTGGGTCACTGAGGGAGGCAGGGGACGGGGAGGGGGTCTCCCAGGCCGCTCTGTGGAGTGGTACCAGCATGAGGCAGGCAGGGCTGCAGGTCGGCAGCGTCAGGGACACGAGGGCTGTGCAGCCAGGCAGGGAGGCAGGGTGAAGGGCTGCCTGGGGCAGAGCGCGGTCTGTAAGGATCAGTGCTGGAGGGCTCCCAGGGCATGGGGAAGAGCCTAGAGAACCAGGATAAGGGACATCAGATGAGCTCTTTGTTTTGTTTTCCAGCCCATTTGGCCGCTTCAAAGTGAACAGCGAGGAGGAGGAAGAAGATGCCCTGACACTCTCCTCGGCCATGTGGTTCTCCTGGGGAGTCCTGCTGAACTCTGGCATCGGAGAAGGTACGCTGAGGCAGGCAGCTGTGCTGCCCTGTGCTGCAGCCCTGACAGGGACCTGGGGGACACTGGGCTGGGGGAGAGCCCATGCCCCCTCCCACATCCTTCTGTCTGTGCCCTGCCTGTGCCTATGCCCTCATCCCCCCCCCCACGCCTTCCCTGGAGGGGGATTCGGTGATGCTGGGGTGGCATGCTCATGGCACTGCTCATGCAGACAGTCCTGCCATCCCTCACCCTCAGTGATGGGAAGCCCTGCCTGGGCTGCTTCTCTTTCCTGGGGTTATCCCTCCATCAGGGTGCAATGCATCCTGCACAGGAGCTGGGTTTTTCTTGGTTTGGGCAATCACAGCTGTCGAACAGGGCACATCTGCAGCTGTCATCTGCCTTGTATGGGGTGTGCACAGCTTTGGTGACAAAGTCAAGCCCTTGTTGTGCCAGTCTGAGCTCTCCTCTCTCCCTCCAGGTGCTCCCCGGAGTTTCTCTGCTCGTATTCTCGGCATGGTGTGGGCTGGCTTTGCTATGATTATTGTGGCTTCCTACACTGCCAACCTGGCTGCCTTCCTGGTGTTGGACCGACCTGAGGAGAGAATTACAGGCATCAATGACCCCCGGGTAATGACCCCTTGCTTCATTTCCCCTTCTCTGCCCACCTCTGGGAAGAGATGAAGATGCCTGCAGTGGGCACCTCCTGGTCCCTGTAACATGGCTGGCAGCACCCGGGGCCTGCTTATCGTGGCTGTGGGGCTATAGGGCTGTGGGGCTGTGCCCCTGCAGTGTGTGGGGATGGGCAGACACAGGCAGGGATCAGCAGGGAAAAGTGTTGTCCAGAAACAGCACGAGCCCAGCCAAACTGCCTGGCAGTTCCTGGAGAGCCTGCACTAACCAACGAGGAAACGATTCATTATGGATGAGTTATAGCTAATGAAAATGTCCCTGCGGTGCAGTCAATACTCTCAGCAGATACCGGCATGCTTCATACCCATTTCCTACTCTGGCAAGGACACAGCCACAGACTGTCAATCCGGGCTAGCAGGAATGCACCCCACAGAAGTGCCAGCCCACAGCATCCCATGCCCCACTGCATCCTCTGCCCACAGCACTGTCAGCCCCATGGCATCTGCAAGTCTCCTGCATCTTCAGCACTGTGATGTCCCATAGCATCCCCTGCCCACCACTGTGGTCTCAGAGCATCCCTAGCCCCACAGCATCCTGAGCCCCACAGCATCCCCTGCCCCATGGCACCTTCAGCTCCACTGAGGAGATCAAGGTGTTACCTGAGAAACAGGTCCCAGAAGGGGATGGAAAATCAGGAAACACAGGTCTGGGGGTGAGCTGGTTTGGTTGATGTAGGACAGAAGAAATAGAAGCCCTGCCCTTGCCTTTCAGCTGCGCAACCCCTCCGATAAGTTCATTTATGCCACGGTGAAGCAGAGCTCGGTGGACATCTACTTCCGACGGCAGGTGGAGCTGAGCACCATGTACCGGCACATGGAGAAGCACAACTACGAGAGCGCTGCCGAAGCCATCCAGGCTGTGCGGGACAAGTGAGTGGGACCAGCTCCCTGCCTGGCCGTGCTGGGGTGGGCCTGGGGGGGTAAGGGGCCGGGGGAAGTGAGCAGGGCTGGTGCAAGCCCCAGGGGAGCTGCTGCTGAAGCGTGGCTGGGTGGGAGCTGCGCAGACCCAGCACATGCCAGGTCTCTGGGTGGAAGGCTCAAGGGCTACGTGGGGAGAGGTGCGTTCAATGCCCTGGCCCTGGCCTCCCTTTCTGGCCTCTGTGCCAGACTGGGTGGCTTCAAACTTTGTTTCAACCCCTCATGCTCCTCAGAAATATTTCCTATCCTTTGCCAGGAGTGGGATGCTGATCCCCATGCACAGGGCTTGAGTTAGGGCTGAGAGCCCCCTTGCTGCTCCCGCAGTAGCTGCAGACAAGGTGGGCTGCCTGCCCTTACCTGTGTTACACCTCTCTTGGTGTCCAGCAAGCTCCATGCCTTCATCTGGGACTCGGCGGTGCTGGAGTTTGAAGCCTCCCAGAAGTGTGACCTGGTGACGACGGGGGAGCTTTTCTTCCGCTCCGGCTTTGGGATTGGGATGCGCAAGGACAGCCCGTGGAAGCAGAACGTCTCCCTGGCCATCCTCAAGTCTGTACACAGCTCTCAGCCCCCAAACTCTGCATGTGCTAGCACGCAAGTAGCCCCACACCAGGCAGTGCCACCCCCGCTGTGGGGACACCTCCCTGCAAGCTCAGCCAGGCCAACAGCACCGTGCTGCCTGGCTCCATCTCCCCGGGGTTATTCTCTCCACTCTATTCCTGTTAGGCAGAGATGCTTCAGGTCCCCTCCCGACTCCAAGTAAGGCTCTTATATCAGCGTTAGCCTGCAGTCTGGAGTGCCACAAAGCATCTGGTGTCACAGACAAAAAGGGATTTCTCTGTGTTGGTTTGGAAATGCCACGTTCATTGCAGAGAGTGTAATGTGGTGATGGAGGAAAGGCAGCTGGGAACCAGCTGTGGAGGGAGGGGAAGAAGCAGGGTTAATTGTAGAGGGTCAGGAGCCAGCGGGGTCCTGGCCAGAAACCACCCTCAGGACCCAGGGTAACCTTGGGAGGCCCTGGACCCCACCTGTGGGGCAGCTGTGCCAAAGAGCCGGGTGGCAGCAGGACGGGTGGGATTTGGGACTGCAGAGCCTGGAGAGGCACCAGGAGCCCTTGGGGCCCTTCTGGGAGAGGACGGGGAGGCCCAGGGCTGCAGGTGACCCAGGACGGCAGTGAGGTGTGGGGATGTGCCAGGAAGAGGAGGCGGGGATGTGCCAGGAACAGGGGGCAGGGATGTGCAGGGGCCCCGTGGTGGACGTGTGCCCTGTGCCCACCCCCATCCCTGCGCTGTAACACTGGGTGGGTCCAGCCCTCACAGCAGGGATCTGCACCCTGGCACGAAAGCTGTACACGCACCCTGCCAGGCATACACGCACCAGTGCACACACACACAGCACCCGTAGATGTGCCCGTAGGCCGCGGCCAAGGGCAGAGCCCGAGGACAGTGCGCTGCAGAGAGCACGAAGCCAGCCCCTGTGTCCCAGCTGCCTGCGCCTGGTCTCCTGTGACCATCCTGTCTCCTTGTGCTTTCAGGTCCCACGAGAACGGCTTCATGGAGGATTTGGACAAGACTTGGGTGAGGTATCAGGAGTGTGATTCCCGTAGCAATGCCCCAGCAACACTCACCTTTGAAAATATGGCAGGTTTGTTCTGCAAACCTCTTTCTTCCTCTTCGCTGGGTAGCCTGCTTTCGCTCAAGACATTCTCCTCTCCTGAGCTCTCCTCCTGGGCCAAAGCTCTGCTTCTTCTGGGTTTGTGCTTTCCTAGCGCTGGGAGGCTGCTGTGGTGGGTTCCCACCCCACCTTGTCCGAAACAGCTCCGTGAAGCTTCCTCCACCTTCCCTGGGGTGGCTTCCTCATCAGCGGGGGTGGCTGCCATGCCCATCACTCCTGTCCCTCCACTCTGGCCCAGCCACAGCTGTCGGGGTGCAATTGGTGCGGAGTGAGGGGGGCAGCATCTTGGGAAGGGGTGAGCGGCACAGGGGTGAGCAGGAACCCTGCTGCAGGAGGGAGCTGGCACAGGGCAGCCCTGAGGAGTGTGTGCTGGTCCTGGGCAGGGGCAGAGGGCAGGGGGATGGTGATTGATGCGGTATTTTCTTCTCCTTGGCCCCTCTTTGCAAAGATTGATTTCTCCCAGGTGGGTTCTCTTCCCCCAGTCAGTGTGGCAACACAGGGTTAGGGGTGTCCAAGGGGACCCCGTGCATGCTGGCATCAGCGAGGGTGAGGTGGAGCCATTTGCTCCATTCCTTGGGATGCAGGGCGCTGTGCCACCTCCCCATCCCCAAGTACCAGCCCCAAGGGTCACAGCCAGCTGAGGAAAGTGTAGAGAGCTCGGCACATGCTGTGCTTCCCCGTGCACCAAACAGCAGCACCAGAACTGGGTCTTTCTGCTGCAAACAGCCCTGGGAACAGGGTCTGCCCTGGTGCATGGTGCAGCACCCAGCACCCCATGCCCGCCCTGAGCATCCCTGCAGTAGCACCGGTGCCCAGCCAAGAGGAGCTCACACGGATGCCCCGAACCCATCACCTCCCTGCCTGTCACCATGGGTGCCCCTCTGGGACTGCGGAGGGTGGCAGGGGCCGGGGGGCCGGGGTTGGCCGATGCTGCTGGTGCTGAGCATGATGCAGAGGAAATGAAGTGTCGTGGTGCGATTCCCACTGCCCCCTGTAACTTTCCTGCTTATTTCAGGTGTGTTTATGCTGGTGGCTGGAGGTATTGTTGCCGGGATATTTTTAATATTCATAGAAATAGCTTACAAAAGGCATAAGGACGCGCGGAGGAAGCAGATGCAGCTGGCGTTTGCGGCCGTTAATGTGTGGAGGAAAAACCTGCAGGTAGGACAAACCGTTTTTAGAGCAAATCTCCAACAGGTGCGTTTTCCATTCCTTCACCAAATCAGTGAATGCAGAGCTGTGGATTAGCATGGGCCCCCTGTCCCCTGCCCCACACCCAGTGACTCTACTTACAGCACTGCTAGCGAGCTGTAGGGCCCTGCTTGTCCCCAGGGCCACCCCTGGCCGTTGCCACCTCCCATGGGAGGTGTCATATCCAGCTCTGTCCTGGAGAGAGACCTGGCCTAAATGCCTTGGTTTGTCCTTGGTGGTGCTGGGGACAGGGACCTTGCTCTGCTGGGGACCATGTGCCAGAGCCACATCTTGTCCCAGCTGAACCAGCGGTGCCAGCAGCAACTTTTGTAGGCTCTCTGATCTGCTCCAGCCACGCTCACCAGCAGAGGAGGGGAGGGTTCACATGCAGCCACCAAGCATCCCTGCCCCTTGGTCCTGACCATCCTTGCCCCGTGGTCCTGAGCAGCCCTGCCCCCATGGTCCTGAGCAGCCCTGCCCCGAAGCCCCCCAGCATCCCTGCCCTGGGCCCCCGAGCACCCCTGCCCTGCAGTCCCGTGGAGAATTGCTCCGGGTTTCTCAATGGTTTCCAGTGCCTTCCCCTCCTGCCCCCTCCCCGGGGCTGTGGTTCTCCTGCCGCACCCCAGCCGGTTCTATAAGAGGCGGTGCGTGCTCTTGCCACTTGGGGATAAGAACATCTCCCCCCAGCATCTCCCATCCCTGAAGCACCCCAGGTGAGGGGAGCCCGGGGGGGCGGTGGTACCCGATGGTGACACAGCCCCAGGCACGTCCCCGAGCCTCCCCCCACCCTCGCCGCGCTGCGCCCCCCCAGCTCAGGGACCACCTGGGTGCTCTCTGCAAACCATCCGGGCTGCGTCCCACCCTTGGGGAAGCAAACCGGTGCTCAGAGAGCCAGGCATCCATCAGGGGACTCAGGGATTCTGCCGCTTGCAGGGCCACTGCCCAAGGGACAGAGCCCCCGGATGGTGGGGTCGCTGGCTGAGCGCAGTGCGGGGTCCCCGCGGAGCGGCGGGGGCATGGGGGGTGCTTGGGGGACGCCACCTTCCCGAGAGCAGCGAGGGGAACACGAGGCCAGGCTGCTACATCCTGAGAGCTCGCTGGGTTCAGTTCACTGATACGAGTTTCGGAAAAGCCATTTCTTCTTTTTTTATTATTTATTATTATTTTTTTTCCTTTGCTTCCAAAAAGCAGCAGCACCGACGGGGTTAAGGCTGCTGGGACAGAGCACACTAGTCGCACTGCCATTTTTCACTTGCCAACCTTCTAGAAAATACTGCACTGGGTCCTTGGGCAGAGTCTGTGGGACTGTGAGCAAAGCATGCTGCCCTGTGGGGATAAACAGCCTCATGGTAAAGAGCCGTTTGACATTGTAAGACTTTTCCACAGGAGGAAACGTCAGAG
The DNA here is from genome assembly GCF_013377495.2 of Cygnus atratus. Classification (NCBI taxonomy): domain Eukaryota; kingdom Metazoa; phylum Chordata; class Aves; order Anseriformes; family Anatidae; genus Cygnus; species Cygnus atratus. Next base: position 11,140,986 of record NC_066380.1, read on the forward strand.
CACTAGTATCTGGTACATTGCTAGAAGGTAGGCAAGTGGAAAGATTTATTTGTTAAAACAAACAAACAAAAATAATGGTTTTTGGGATCACAGTTTTGCCATGGCTATTTCCTGAGATGCCATGGAAGAAAAAGACATTTCATTCCATTCATCTTGCTTTCCTTTCCGTTTGTGCATGTCCGCAAAAGAGAGAACTGAGAAGGAGGAGCAAATGTATCCCCGAGCATGCTCTACGCACCAGCGGGATACATTTTGGTTACCCCCGTGCGGTAGCAGAGCCAGACCTGGTCACTCCGTCCCCCGTCGGCAAGGTCACACTCATTGGCACGAAAGCAATTGGGGAGGAATCGTTGTCAGCGCCCGCCGCCGAGCGCGGCCGGTCCCCACGGCTCGCTGCCCCCGCACCGTGGCGGCTGGTGCTCCCAGCCTGCGCCAACCAGGTCCGACTCGCTAACACCAATGGCTACATTTTTCAGTTCTGTTTCTCTTTGAGTTCATCCCGACCCTGATGACATCATAGCGCTAACGCTTTGCTTCCTCCCTTTCTTTTCCTTTTCTTTTCGTTTCGTTTTGTTTTGTTTTCTTTTCTTTTTCTTCCAGTTTCCTTTTTTTTAAAAAAAAAAAAAAAAAAAAACGGTTTTACTTTGGAAAAAAAAAAACAACAACAAACAACACAACACCACAAACACCAACAACCACGTTCGGCTTTGCACAAACGCATCATTTAAATTTTGGAATACCTTTTTTACGGAATATTCATACAATGACTTCTCTTTCAATGCAGTCCTCTCTCTCTCTTGTGGCACTAGGATTCAGCCTCAGAAAAGGCCCTGAGCAATTTTTTTTTAGTGGTAGGTGCAGCATCTCACCTCTCGGTCTAGGCAGGCTGGCGGTGGAAGCAAGGGGCAGGGCCAGGCAGAGCACCCGCAGGTGCTCCCGAGGAAGCAAGGTCAGCGCTGCAGGCTGCCGGCAGACACCCAGGAGACACAGGGCTGCTCCCCAGAGGGGTTCCAGCGCTCCCGACGCGAGGCCGGCCCCGTAGCCGTAGCAGTGTGGTGGCCGCGCTGTGCCTGCGGGTCACAGAGGCCCTTGGAGGACTGGGAGTGACATCTCCAGTAGCTTTCTCACCCAAATGAAGGACATGACATGGGGCAGTATTCAAGTAGATTTAGCGTTTCCAACAGCACACTAGAGATCTAATCGCTTATACATATTCATTTTAGGATAGAAAAAGTGGTAGAGCAGAACCTGACCCTAAAAAGAAAGCCACTTTTAGGTCCATCACCTCCACCCTGGCCTCCAGCTTCAAGAGACGTAGGTCCTCCAAGGATACGGTAAGAGGAAGAAGAACAATTCTGCCCTCTCTCTTTCTCTCTCTTTCTCTCTTCTGCCATCCCATCGACTGCCACACACCCATCCCGAAGCTGCCAGTGTACATGCATAGCTCATGTTCGTCACCAGTCAGTCAGTCAGTCAGTCAGTCATCCCGTGTTCCTGAAAGGATGCTGGGATCCTGGAGGGCAGGCAGGAGGTGCTTTGGAGTCCTGTGATGAGTTGGGAGATGCAACCGAGTTTTTGTTTTGTTTCCGTTTTCTTTTTGCCTGGATGATTTCTGATGTTCCTCTCTGTGCTTTGCTCACCGTACCGGTGCTGACCTCTTGAAACCGATGACATTTTTATTTTCTTTTTCTGTTCCTGAGTGTTCCTGTACCTGTTTGTCATTGTATGCCTAAAAACAATCACCCCAATTTAATTTGGGCACTGTGTCACCTCACCGAGAGCCATACGTGTCACATTCTCTACATGTGATTTTTGTTTGTGACTTAGCATTCGGGACGTAGCCCTCGGCACAGGAGGGACAGCTCTCTCTGGTTATCAGCAGCAGCGAAGCCTCTCTAGAAAAGAGGCACCACGGCTTGAAAGAGGAGGTTGTTAAAGACCCAGCCTGGTTCAAACCTGGGCTTTCCACCTCGCAGTATCGCTGCTCGCATGTAACCAGAGAACGTTTCCAAATAGCTGCCTCTAAAGCCAGCCGTTTCCCCATGTGCAAACGTGTCTGCTCGTGCTGGAGCTTCGGACACGCCAGCGTCAGGGTGGGCTGTTGGTCTGTCGGACTGAGCCGGTGTCCCTCTGCATGTTGCCGTCTGTCGTACGACACTCTGCACTGTGGCTACTCTGTTGTCTCGTGTGGACGCGGGCGCTGCGCTGCCCGAACCTCTCGCAGTGGGCTCCCCGCCACAGGCACGATGCACGGCGGGGACGGGGGGGACGCGGCGGGGTGGCCCGTCCCTGGCTGCAGGCTCGCGGGGGGGAGTGGTGTGCGACGTCGCAGGGGGTCTCCGGCCACAGCGCTGCGTGGAGGCGATGCATTTGGCACCAGGGCAGGCTCTGTCCCCGGCACCCCTGGGACGTGGCCCCGGGGACAGCTGAGCCCTCCACCGGGCCCGGCTGCCGCCGTCTCGCACAAAGCGCTCCCCCGGCTGTCATGGGGTGTCCCACGTTCTCCTCGCTTGTCCCTGTGCCCACTGGGGAGGACAAGCATCCCTGTCACCTCCCGCACTGCCCCCTGAACCACCTTGTCCTGGTGGTGCCCCAACATCTCAGGTGCCCCCACCCCGCTGCCCCAGGGACCAGACCCCTGAGCTTGGGGGAGGCTCGGAGGAGGGTCTGCATGGCCAGACCCCGACCAGGGGAGAGGAGGAGTGGTGGGGTGGGTGGTGTGGCGAGGAGAAGGTGGGGCATGAGAAGAACCATGAGGAGGAGGGACTGGTGGGGAGAAAAACCTGCAGGGAGAGCTGTCAGGGGAACCCTCAGCCTGGCTGGGGTAGACCCCATGTTTTGTCTCCAAGGTTTAGCAAACCGAGGGGAGCTGGCCTGGGAGAGTAGGAGCATCACAGCAAAGTGGGCACCAGAGGAGACACATGCCCACCACAGGCATGTGAGCAATGCCAGGAGAGGGGACCCTATGGCTGTGGCCATGCCCTCTCCTGGGTGCCTGCCCGCTCCCCCAGGAGCAATGGGGCACCCCAGTACCACCTCCAACACCCTGCTCCCTCCCCAGGGATGCATCCTGGGTCTGATCCTGCTTCATGGTGCGGTATCCACGGCCTCATGCCACCCCACCACCCAGGGCTAGGAGCTGGCCAGGTCCAGGGACCATCTACACAAGAGGCTCCAGAAGATGTCACCCCCTCTCTGGCAGCAGCTGCAGCTGTGGGGCAGCTATGGGCAATGATGCCCCACTGTCTAGGAGCCCGTCGCAGTCTTCTGCAGGCTATGGGGTGACATGGCTGGGCCCCAGCATGTGTTCTGAAGGGGGAACAGGCTAGTTGGGCCAAGAACAGGCCAGCAGGACCAAGATCCAAGCCAACTGGGCCAAGACTGAGGCTAGCAGGTCCAAGACCTGGCTATTGCAGGAGGCCCACAGCGGAGCAAGCTTTGTGGCGATGTCGGGCAGGCCCGCTGGTTGCTCCATGGGGTGAGCAACCAGCGGGAGGGTGCTGTTACCAGTTCACGTCACAGCCTGCCTTTTGGTGCCCCCAGCTTCAATGCAGCAGCCCTGGCTCAGAGACCCCAGTGCCCTCCTGCTGTGGAAGGCCCCATGAGTACATAGCATGCGGGGACATGTTGCCTGGGGTCCTTGTAAAGGCGAGAAAGCAGTGAGGTGCTCTGTTTTGTGATGCTTGGCAGAGCCGCGGGCCCACACCAGGTCTCCATTGGGCAAGGCTTGAGAGCCCATGGGGCTGGAAGGCCAGGCTGACCCCGGCCCCATGGGCTCTCCTGGCTAGCAAGCAAAAGATGCAAACCTGGTGGCCTTGCTTCTTCCCTTTTCGTTGTCGGGAGTTTTAAAAATGGATTCTGCTCTGCAGCCCTGCAGAATGGTCCCTCAGGAGTGCCAGAGAGACAGGCTGGCACCATGGAGCCAAGACAGCCCTGGGAAGCTGCCACCCCACTCTGAACGTCCTAGCGCCCACCATCACCCGAGCTGCACAGCCTCTCCGCGGCACATCATCCCCACCGCCCCAGGAGGAGATGCATGTGTTCCCCATAGGCAGCTCCTGCAACTCGAATAGCACTCGCAGAGCTGACGTACTGCCATCCATCGCAGCCACCCACGCTACTGCAACCCCACAGAAGCCATGTGAGACGCATAAACCACACAGACACCTTCCGAGCCGGCACATTTCGTACAGACACGTAACGAGACGCACAGATCACTTAGCCCCCACTGCAGACGTCATCAGCCCCCGCAGCCCCACTGCCAGCCCGCGGGCCCCCAGACACAGCACGACACACGTCCCACGTCACCGCCAAGCGAGGGCCCCGCCAGCGTGGGGATGATGCCAGAGCTGGTCGAGAATCGAGGGGGTTCATGGAAAAGGTCACCTTTTCAGTGAAAGATCAGCCATTCCAAAATCAAGTGCTTTTTGGCTGAAAAAGAACCTAGTTTTTGGCCCCAAACGAACAAATGTAGGCCAAAGACAACTATATTTTTTTTTAAAGGAAAGTTGACATTTTCTACAGCAAGATTGCATTTAGCTGGAATCCTAATACTTAACTGAAAAAAAAAAAAAAAAAAAAAAGAAACCCAAAATTCTTCCAGAAAATCTTCCACCAGCCAGGGACTACCATACGAGCCCAGATTAGGTTGAAGTCATTTTTAAAGACATATTAAGTTCTTGTCTATATTTTCTTCCTGGTGTCATTTAAAGTTTTTGGTGCCTTCACTTCACTTCCATACCTTAACATGTTTGAGTCTCTTCTACGGTTAATATTGATTAATTTCTTGGCTTTATAATGTTTGGTTTGGGGATAATTGCACCATCCCTGTAACATCATTTACCCTAAATTAATGATATGTGCTTCTAGCTTTAGTTCTACTTTAACATAGTTTTGATATGACAATTTTCTTGTTTTTTTTTCTTTTTTTTTTTTCTTTTTTTTAATATTAAAAGCTGCATGCATGAACTCTACACAAAAAAAAAAAGTAAACGCGAATGTTACCCTGTGATAACTGTGATTGGAGGAGATATGCTTTCAAACCCAAAGCCATGCTCTTGTATTGCGATTTTCCTGGCCAGGACCCCCAGATCACTTGGTGGTGTCAGGGACTCCCGGAGCTGTGCAGAGAGGCCAGAGCACCCCGGCCCCCCTGCCAGACCCCCCATGCCGCCCCACGGCCACGTGCACCAAGACACACGCACCCACACCCACACACGGCTTTTTTCCTGGTTGCGTCAGGCCGGTAGCACAGGGTATTTAACAAAGGACCTTTTCTTCTGCCTGTATGTGGGTTTTTTTTGTTACGTTTTTTTTTTTTTTCCCTTTTTTCTCTGGAGCTCGTCCTTCAGCAGCGGCTGGCACCATCTCCTCTGGGTACCCGCCCAGCCTCTCCCCTCTCCAAGTCCTCCCCTCCCCACAGGGCTCCAGCCCCATCCCATGAGCTTTGCTGTGACAGCCGAGATTTTGGCAAAGAGGGGCGGCTGCACCCCTGTAGGAAGAGGCATGCTTTTAGTGGACCAGCAAAATGTCAGAAAAAGCTCCCCAGGGTGACAGAGCAATTTGTCTGAGCAAAACCACCAGGAGATGGCCAAGGTGCTGCCACTCAGCGAAGCAATGAGGAATTTCATATAGGCTCCATTTTGATAGTAGTTGGTCCCCTACACAAATGAGCGTTCCCAAGTGGTGTTCCTTCAGTGGCAGCGTCCCCACCACACGCACTGCAGGGATGGGACTGTGCAGGCTCCAGCCCCTGCCCCAGCAGCTCCCTGTCAAGGTGCTGGAGTCATTGTGAAGCAAAAAACCACGCAGGTGAACCCCAAGGAGCGCACACCATGCTTGGGGGGCCACCAGACCTCCCTGCACAGGCTGTAGGGCCACACAGGGTAGCCACAGTGCTAGAGCCACCAGCAGCAGTGCGAGAGCCACATTTGCCACCAGGAAGCAGAGGATGGGTTAAATCCTGTGAAATCCTTCTAAAAACCAAGGAGTCCCTGGAAACCCAGCAAACCAGCAGCCCTCCTAGGTGCACGGCCAAGCCAATACAGAGGAGAGGGTCCATGCAGCAGCAGGAGACCTACCAAGTCCTTCTGCCCAAGTTAGGTTCCCAAAGTGGTGGCAGATGCATTGGTGTCACCCATTTAGGGCTTGGAGCTAGGAGAGGGAGAGGAAGGACATTTGGAAGGAGGTAGGGAGGAAATAACTGCCCAGCTATAAGCCCCTGCCTGAGGAGGAAGGGCTTTTTTTTTTTTTGCTTTTTTTTCTATTTTCTTTTTTTTCTTTTTTTTTTTTCTTTTTTTTTTCTCTGGCTGGTTGAGGGGTTTTTCTGCTCTCCCTGCTTGCTTGCTGGTGGGACCGCTGCTGGGGAGGTCTTTCCCGGGGGTGTTGGCCGGGCCCCCACTGCGAGGAGCGCAGAACCCCAGATCCAGGCCACGTCTCCAGCACAGGCTGCATTCTCACATTAGCAAGTGATGCTACAGCTAGTCACAAATCACCCGCACGGCACGGCTCCTCACCTGCACAGAAGGATAGTGAGAGCAGGGACACTCGAGCAAGGAGGTGCAACACCCTGGCCTCAAAGCACAGCTTGAGCTGGCACCAGCCAGACCCTCCAACCACAGGTGTGGCTGTGGGTTGGGCTGGGGGGGTCACAGCTTTCTCCTGTAGCTGTCCCCATGTAGGGACAGGATGGCTCCGCAGGCGACACGGCCGCCGTGCGCTGCACCCTGCTCCTGGGTGTCCTTCCCATAGGCCGCAGGGTGCTTGGAGAGCGTCTGCAAGGACCTCTGCACGAGCCCACACTGGGCATGGGGCCTCGGCCAGCAGCAGGTCTGGGGCCATTGCATCCGCCCCAGAGACATCCCGTAGGGACACAGGGGGTGCAAGGAGGCGCGGGGGCGAGTGCCGTGACGGCCTAACACTTCTCTCTCCTTGTCTGTGTATTTGTGTGTTACAGCAATACCATCCCACCGACATCACTGGCCAGCTCAACCTCTCCGACCCCTCCGTCAGCACTGTGGTGTGACCTGCTCCCCGGGGGCCATCAGCCCTTGCCCGACACAGCGGGAAGGCACAGCCAGGACTGCCTGTCAAGGGACACTGATGGGTTCTTCTGGGTGAGACGGGAGGAAAGCATCCTTCATCCATACACAGTGACTTCATTGTATATCTCCCTCCCTCCCTAGGCCTGCTGCCATACTCACGCCCCAAAACGCACGGTGGAACCAGGACAGGGTTTGGACTTCACTGTACAGAGATAATCGCTTCCAACCAGTGCTGTTGTTGATCAGTATTGCCACTGGCCAGCTACGTGCAAGGGGAAAGGACTTCGAAGGCACGTGGTGTCTGCTCTCCCACAGTAGCAGGGAAGAGCTGGTGCCAGACTGCAAACCTGTGCTTCACCTTGCAGGCTCCGTGTTCTCCGCATGTGTGTGGCTCTCGGAGCACCCGGAGCTGTGCTGGTGGAGCAGCCTGTGTAGTTCGGCAGCCCAGGGACGTGCTTCTGCCGTGCCATGCTCCACCACCACCACAGCAGGGCTGGAAGACGTGCGCTCTGCTCTTGGCCAAGGGATGAGCCCCCCGGTCCTCCCCTCCATCAGCCTATGGTACAACTGAACGTGGTGCTCTGGAGCTTACAGCACGCTGTCAGACAAGATCCTGGCTCCCCATATCTCTGCACACCAGCCGTCCCCAAGGCCTGGCCACGGCCAGCACGTAGCTCCCACACTGCAGCCATCCTGGCCAGGAGACACGGCAAAACAGGTCCTGGCTCAGGAGGAGGCGACCAAACAAGACTGCCTGGAGCCCTCCTCCCGTGGGCACCGTGCCCGCGTGCCAGCCCCCCAAGCTCCCTCCAGGCAGGCACCGCGAGCGGCTGTGGACACCCCAGAGCTGGGGAGCAGAAATCCCGCCTGCAATTTGGTACCAAGCCCCAGCGTCAAGAACCGCCTTCTCCGTGCCCCAGCCAAGCAGAGGGGGCAGACGGGGCCAGCAGGATTTTCGGAGGGCAGCTGGGGTCTGAGAGCATCGTCCCACTGGCTGCAGTGGTTCCATCAAGTTCATCTTGCTCCAGCTGAGAAATCGAGCCCATTCGACTTTATACGTCAGTGTAACATTAATACCAAGTTTTTGCAAGAGCTCAGTAAAGTCTAGACTGGATCACGGGCTGGTTTTATTGCCTCTGTCTGTCTCTGCCTGCCGGCGGAGCTGGCTGGGAGCCCTGCGTTGAATCAGGGCCTCACCCAGCGCTGCTGCGGGGCACATGAGCAGAAAAGGGGGAGGGAAGGAGTGGGGGGGGATAGGGCGGGGGATAGGGCTGCAGGGAGGACTGGGAGGAACCGGACATTGCTATTCGGGGCTGGCCAGCATGGGGCCAGACTTGGGCTGAAACCACCCAAATGCCGGCCCCTTGGAGGCTGGTTCGCACCCTCTATCCAGAGGAAAACTGGGGTGAGGCTGCTGAGGATGTTTCCCTGGCCACTCCTGCTTGGTGGCAGCAGCCATCTCCTCGCTGTGACACCGGCTCCTGCAGGACCCCACCCCCCCCTGCTCCCAAGTGCTCCGTGTGTGGACGAGCAGAGTGATGGGCACAGCAGCACCCCCAGTGCCCATCCCCATCCCCTCCAAGGCTTTTCCTTTGTGATGCCCAGTCTGTGGCCACGATGGCTTCTTCAGCTTTGAGCCCTCGGGCAGGACAACTGTCCCCCTGGGAGGAGCAAGCAGGGGCAGCAGGGCTCAGGGGATGATGGAGGATGACAGGCAAGGCCCTGGCTCCACATGGGAAGCCCAGGCCTTCTTGAGTAGGCCCACATGCACACTGGGCTGTTCTCTGTCTTGGAAAAAAGATGAGAGCAAGTCACAACAGAGGTGACATTTGATTTATTCTCTGCAGGATTTATTTAACCTCCACTGAGAGCTTGCCAACGGACACATTGACCACATCCCTGGCCTGTGCCACAGCTCTTGCACAGGCGGGAGATCATTTCTATGCCACAGGAGCTAACAGGGGGAGGTTGACACCCATGGCCATCTCATTATGGCTCTTATTGCCTTGTGGTAGGTAGGAACTCGTGCCAGAAGGGACTGTTTCTCCTCCTTAGGGGTTGACCCTTTCACCCCAGCTTGTACTTTCCTTTGCTGCATGGAAGCTCTGGAGTTCCCTCAAAGCACCCAGAGATCCTCAAGTGCACGAACAGGCCTATGGAGAGCTTTGGGACACAACAAAAGGCCTTCTGGAGACACAGAAAAGGCACGGAGATGCTTTGGGGCACCAGAAGGCACCCAGAGACTCATGGGGTTCACTAAAAGGCACGAGGAGGTAAACGGTGCACCCTGAAATGCACACAAGAGCCCTGGGGAGCAAAGGGGCAGGAGGGGGTGAGCCAGAGGAAAAGGGTCAGCAGCCCCCCTGGGAAGGGGCTGTGCAGGTCTGGGGGCGGCCTGAGGGAGCTTCCCAAGACAGGGAGCAGTGCTGCAGCGGGGCCGAGCTGGAGGCGGTGGGGCAGAGCTCGGGGATTCCTCAGGGCCCCAGGGAGGAGCAGGAGCACTCTGCAGGAGCAGAGCATCCACTCACTGCTCCACAGGGAAACCTTCACAACAGCTGGGTGCAGGCACTGCCCAGGGCTGGTGGTCCTGCTCAGTGCCCCCTGCAGAGGAGGGGTCTCCTACAGAAGCGGGGTTCCTTGCGCAGGTGCTGGTAAATGACCACGACGCAGCCCATCAGGGTGCAGAAGATGATGCTGGCCAGGAAGGAGGACAGCCCGAGGAGCAGGAAGGTGGCGTAGTGCTGGGCAGACAGTGGGGTCTTCTGGCACGGCCAGAAGGACTCGTTCCTGAAGGCCATGATCGGATACGTGTCCAGCTGCTCCGGGAACACGCACTGGAGCGAACTCTCCTCTGGAAGAGAAAAGCGGTGGTGGTGGACACAGGGGGCAGCTGGGTGCCAGGGACAGGAGGGACAGCAGGTCTGTGTGGGACAGAGGGGTCAGGGCAGGAGGACAGGGACTGTGGGGCCATGCTGGCCAAGATAGCCCAGGGCAGGGCACAAAGGGCACAGTGAGGGTCCAGCACTTGCCTATGTCCTCCGCCTTGGGGAGTGGGATGGGACAGGGAGGTGGGCGCAGTGCTGGGCAGGACACGATGGGGCAGCACAGGAAGGGGCAGGCAAGGCGGTGGGGCTGGCTCCCTGGGGACAGGCATGGGCAGCAGTGAGCAGCCAGCCTGGAGATGCCACAGAAAGCCCCCCCCCCAGTGCAGGCAAGAGGCATGGGAGTGGGTGGCAGCAGAGGGAGAGACCCCGCTGGCAGAGCTGCTTCTCGCCAAGGCTCACAGAGGAAGAAATGCAGGATCAGACCCATTCTCCTGATGGCACTGGGGAAGGAGCTGGAGGAACTGAGTCCTGGCCAAGTCAGGGGTGATGCCCACCCCACAGGTGCCCGTTGCCCATCACCCCTCACCCTCCCTGTGGCAGGACTGGTGCCACTGCCGGGGACAGCGCTGGGTGCCATTACCCAGTCTGCCTCTGCAGGAAATCCCTGCTGGTGACCAGGGACCAGCCACCAGCCACTGGAGGGTGGCACCAGGGACCAAACCCAGGGACAAATCCACCCAAGTGGGGCTGGCTTCTGGGAAACCTTGCTGCACCCACAGAGACCCCATCCCCACAGACCCATGGCCTGGCAGCTGGTGGGGATGACGAGCAAGGATGGAGCAGGTGGGGGCTCGGGGCACTCACCTGGCACTTTGTCCCTGTTGTGACCAAGCCAGCGCCAGAGGGGCAGGATGCTGCAGGAGCACACCCAGGGGTTCCCATGCAGGAAGAGCTCTTGGAGCTGGGGCAAGGCACTCAGCACCCCGGCCCCCAGCTCCTCCAGCCTGTTGTTGCCCAGGTTGAGCGTGGCCAGGCTGCCGAGGGGCAGGAAGCTCTCGGGGCTCAGCATGGCCAGGTAGTTGTTGCTGAGATCCAGCTCCTGCAGCGCCCCGAGCCCCACCAGCGCCTGCCTGTGGATCATCCCCAGGTGGTTATGGGGCAGGCTGAGCCGCAGCAGCGCTGGCAGGGAGGGGAAGGCGCGTGCCCTGAGCACGGCGATGAAGTTGTAGCCGAGCCAGAGGGTGCTGGCGTTAGTGGGCAGGCGCGGCGGCACCTCATGCAGGGCGCGCTGGCGGCAGTCCACGTCCCCTGCCCAGCAGCGGCAGGCGGTGGGGCACGCAGGTGCGGGCAGCGGGCACAGGAGGAGCAGGAGGGCCAGCACGGTGCTGGGGCCCCTCCACACGCCCATGGCTGCCCACTCACGCAGAGAGGGTTCCCCGGCCCCCAGCATCAGGGCTCCCCCAGGGGCAGGGTGCCCAGAGCCCCTCGCCTTGCCCAGCCGCTCGTCCTTGCCCGGCACCCTTGGGTGCGGTGAGCGGGTGGACGCGCACGGCTCCCGGTAGCTCTGTGCATTCCCCACCGTGTGCTGTGCGGGGTGGAGCTGCACTTTTCTTAGGAAATATTTTTGCAGTGATGCCTGCCCTGGCAAGGTGTGGCTGTGCCCTCGTCCCTCCCCCTGCCAGGCGCCGCTCCAGCCAGGTAAGCAGCCAGCTCCGTCCAGCCCGCAATTAACTGCTTGTGGGCACCGCAGCCTGGGGAGGTGGAAAAAAACAAACACCTCCTGGCCTCCATCCTCCCCACGGGGCAACGTGCCATGCACAGAGGACCCAGGGCCGCGTAGCTGGCTGGGATGGGACAAAGCTTCAGTCATGCCGTTGGCAGGTCTAATGCTGTCCCTGCCTTGCCCAGAGGTCCTTGGTGGGGAGCCCTTGGCCAGGCTCTGTTTGCCCCTGGCAGGAGACCACAAGTGAGAAGGGTTGGGATGTGACCCCCACCCGAGAAGGCATGAGGAAGGTGACTGTGCCAGGCTGCTGCCACCCAAAACTTGCTCTCCCTGGCCTTGGCGTGGCAGTGCCGGCACTGGAGGGCTCAAAGTCTGCCTCCGCCCTGTTTACACCTGCTCCTGTTTGAAAGCCCCGCAGCAGGAGCTGCAGAGGGGAGGTGCCAGCTCCCAGCACCCCCATCCCTGTCAGGGCTCCAGGGACCCCAGGGGACCAGAGGACCTCATCCCACCCTGCCCAGTGGAGGAACAGGGATGCTCTTGTGGCTCCTTTGCCATTTGGGACTTGGGGCACGCGTGCCCCATGGCAAAGAGGCTGAGAGGCAGCAAAGCAGCGCGTGCCTGTGCCCCCAGCCAGATCCCGGATGTTCCCAGACCCAGGAGCAGGCAGACCGGTTTATTAATAGCCTCCAGAGGAGCTTTGGTTTGTTTATCTACCCTGCGGCAAACTCAGTTTGCTGCATTAATCCCCATCTGGAAATAATTCAGAGGAATCCTCCAGTCCAGCCCAGCCCCACAGGGCTGCACAGCTCCAGCTCACCCGCAGCACCCCAGGCTGTGTGGGGACACAAATTTTCAGGGTCCCAGTGCACTCAGAGGTACTTTGTCCACTGTCGTTTTTGAAGTGCAAAAATCACTAAGGAAAAAACAAAATGCTGTGAAAAACAAGGTCATTTACAGATCTTGTGCTCAGAGAGCCCAGGAGGCTGTGAAGCATCCCAGCACCCTTCTCTCACTGCCACCCTGCTGCACACCCCACTGGCACATGGTGGGGGGGGGTCCTGCACCCCAGCAGACCCAGTGTCCCCACCACTGTCCCTTCTCTCACCCCACGAAGTTCTCTGCAGGGTACCAGGCTCCTGGCACCCCCAGCAGCTTGGCCCTTTGAGGCCCTGTCACTGCCCTCTTCTCTGGGCAAGGGACACAGCACCTGCAGGTCCCCGTCCCCACGCACCTCTCCCTGTGGCGATGCCTCCCCCGGAGGAGGTTTTGGGCTCCACAGCCCAGCACAGCCCCAGGGCCAGCACCGGCCCTGAGCATCCCCTGCCCTAGCGGGGGCTGCCAGAGCGATCCCCATGGCATGGGCAGGGGGAGGGAGTCAGGGTGCCCAGCCAGCATGCTGAGACCATTCCCAAAATGCAGAGGCAGAAAAACTCCAGAGCCCAGCCACTGACTGCTCCTAGCACATCTCTCCAGCTTGCTCCTGGCGCTGAAGGGATGCAGGGCTGGTGGCACAGAGACCAGGAGCTGGGGCTGGGGGTGGGGAGCCGTGGGTCCTTGCTGCCTTCCACCACCAAAGAACTGGAGCCAGGTGCTGGGGTGAGCACAGAGCCTTGCCACCAGCTCTGCCACTTCCCAGGCTCTTCCCACTGCCCCCCTGTGGAGCATTTGCAAACCGAGGAGCTGGGCAAGCATCTCTTGCCAGGTGAGAGCACTTTCTTATGCCTGGCCTGAGCCCTGCAGGGTGCTGCAGCTGCCTGCGATCCAAGGATCCCGGCAGGATGGGACCCATCTCCTCCTGGAGGCACCAGCACCAGCGTGGTGAGGCTGCAGCTCTTCCAGGAGCAGGACACTCGGTGCCTCCAGGGCTTTGCAATCCCGACACCTTGCTCTGGGGTGGGCTCAGCTCCCACACAGCCCCTAGCACCATCCCCACCACCACAGTTCCCCCAGGGTCCCTGTTCCCAGGGGTTTTCCCTCACAGGAGCACAGCACAGCCTCTGCTCAGGCAGGGCAGGAGGTCTCCATGCCTGAACCTGCGACAGGGACGGTGAACCCCTGGGCAGCAGGAAGATGGAGGGGAAGGCACCTTAGGACTCCAGGACAGCTTTTATCACATCCTTGAGGATTTTAAGTTACTGCATTTTTCCACGTAATTAAAGATTCGAGGCTGGCAGGTGCCAGCACCATGGCAGGAAGGAGCCCCCAACGCACACCACGCTCCGGCCAGCCCCCTGGGCACCCCTGCCTCTGCCCTGGGGCATCCCTGGAGCCTGCTCTGCCTGGGCACAGCTCAGGGCTCTGACTTTTTTATGGCAGGTGACACCAAGTGGCAGAACCGTGAACGGGTGCTGTGCGCAGCGTGGGCACTGTGCATGCCAAGGGGACAGCTGAGCACCAGGACATGGGGGCGTGAAATCACCGCGGTGCCTGGCACGGGGATGCTGTAAGAGCTCATGAATTGTGTGGGAAATGGATGCAGAAACTGGACTCTGAGGAAGGATGGCCTCTGCAACCCCTCTCCTCCCAACCCAAGAGCTGTATTAACATCACCCTCGTGCACCCCTGCCCCCACCTCTCCCCATTTTGCCTCTGCTAACCCCATACGGTGCTGGAGCAAAACAGCTGGAGGCCAGATCAATTCAAAGAGCTGGAGCCATGAGCTGTGGTCCCCAGTGACCCTGTCATCCTCGGTTTTAACTATTCACCTTCCCCACAAAGCCCAACTTTCTCATGCAAACGGCAAGTAGAGCAAACACTTAAAGAAAAACAATTGGACAAAGCAGGTCACTTCTCCCTGCTCTGGGGGCAGGGCTTGCCCTGGGCTAGCATGAGGCTGACTAACAAATACAACCAACAGGAGCAGCACAGCAGGTGTTTAATAGATGTGTTGGATACTCCCCGGAGCATCTCTGCATCGCTGCACTGTGCCAGGCTCCTGCACCCCCTGCCCTGGTGAAGGTGTCCCCATCACACGTCTGCATGCACAAGAAAAGCCGGGCACCAGCAAGCCCTGGGCCAGGCACCAGGGGACACCCGTGACCGTCGGACCAGGTTTTGGAGTTGTCAGGATGAAGGGTGGAAATATCCTCATCCTCTCCTATTGCACCCTAAATCCCAGCAGGATAGAGAGCAAACCCCGAGAAAGCTGAATCCCTTCCTGGGCTACGGGGACAGCCCCACCACTACCATCCACACATGGGCCTGGGGCATGGCATGGGGTCCCCAAATCGTAAGACCCTGGGAGCTCAGTGTGCGATGCAGGATGCCGTGCCTGGCTCCACTGAGCCGCACCAAGCCTGCCTGCATGCTGCTGTCCCCATGTCCCCCAACTCAGCTCTCAAAATCCGCCGTCACCCCGCAGCAGATGCATGGCCGGCAGCAGCCGCAGCGTGGGAAGGGGTCCTGGGGCACCGCGTCTTGGCACAGCCCCGACGGCTGCTGCGTGACCGCCGGCTCCTTGCACGAGCCCATGGTGGCCGTGTCTGGCAGGGACCGTCCGGCCACCCGGGGCTGCTCCTTGTCAGCCTTGATGGCGAGGAAGGTGGCCAGGTCGAGGTCGAGCATGGTGACGCCGCCGCGTGGCGTGGGCGTATTTTGGCGGCACTGCGGGCAGGGGATCCAGCGCTGCTCGTTGGCGACGGCGTCCAGGTGCTTGAGGCAGGTCTGGCAGAAGGTATGGCCGCAGTACAGCCGGCGCGGCAGCCGGCCGCACAGGTCGTAGGAGGAGTAGCAGATGATGCACTCGACCCTCTGGCTGCCCCGGCTCGGCGTGCGTGAGTGCGCCTCGGTGCGTGGCCCCGTGTCCTCGGCCCGGGGGCTGCCACCGGCCTGGGACATGCTGCAAGTGGAGGGGAGGGCGGGAGGAGATGTCAGCCCCACGGCTGGGGCAGGGAGCAGGGTGTGGGGTGCCACCTCCACGTGGAGAAAAAGTTCAAGGGAGATGGGGACCAGTCCCACGCAGTGGGGGCACTTGCGGGTTGCTGGAGGTATCAGGGTTCCTGCCAAACATCCCTGCCTGCCCCGTGGCCAGCCCTGCCTCTCTGGGGTGAACCCCATCCACGGGGATGCGTTATCCCAGCGCCACCCTCCATGGCTCTGCTGAATGCCCCCTCCCTCCCACAGGGGCTGGGGGCGGCCAGACCTCATCTGCCTGCCCAGGGCTGCGGGGGCTCTGGCCCAGTGGGCACCATGGGGTGGGAAGAAGGTGGGAGCAGCAACCTGAGGGCCAGGCCATGCCATAGCCCTGCTTCGTGCCAGCCTTGGGCACCAGCCTGTGGATGTCAGCAGCAGGGGGCAGGCATGCAGGCTGGTGGGGAGGGGACCAGCATCATCTCAGGGTACCCTCCAGCACGTCTGCAACCCTCTCCAAGGGGCCACCAGGACCCCACACCTTCCCCACTGGTGACCTTGAGCATTTTGGTTGGTGTGGGCACCCACTTCTCCCCCCAACCCTGTTCCCCATCCCTACCTGGGGTGCTGTCCTCCCCAGGACCTCAGGGGAGGTGGCAGAGGGGCTGCAGCATCCCGAGGGGCTGTGGCAGTCCTGGGAGCAGCATCAGGGTCCCAAGCAGCTCCCTGCCAGGTCCCAGCGGCCGCAGGTGGCTGTGCGGTGGGAAGTGGCTCACCTTTCAGGGGCAGGCATGCTATCGGATCCACTGCTGGGAAGCCAAGCCTGGGAGATTGAGTTACAAGTGCCTGGATAACAAAGACCTCCAAAGTTGAAGCCCTGCCTCCCTCCCTGGGAGCGTTCATTAGCCACCCGCTCTGCCCCATTAGCAGAAGGCTCTGTCCCTGCGAGGTCGGGCGTCACCATGTGTGGACATCGGCTCTGCCCAGGCAGCGGCGGCGGAGACCTCCGTGTCCTCGGCCACCACATTTGGGCAGATGTTGGCCAGCAGAAGCCTGACCACTCCACAGACTCCCTGGGACATGCACAACCAGCACATCCCCAGGTGGCCCGGGCTGTGGGGACGGCTGTGACTCACGGGTGAGGACACGGCAAGGATCCAGGCTCGGGGGAGCTGGGGCTGCCAGGGGGGCACCCAGGCTGCAGCCTGCTGCGTGGCTCTGAGGGGGCAGCACCCACACGTGGGGCAGTGCAGGGGGACGGGGACCCTGTTCTGTGCCTTGGGGGTGACAGCTGCGAGAGGAAAACCAGCTGGGGTGTGAGGAGGGCTGGAGCTGGGAGAGGTGGGGGAAGGAGCGGGGCACCCAAGCTGTCCTCGACTTCCAGTGCCTTGCTGACCATGGGGACGGGGGCGAAAGCAGCACGGCACAGCACAGCACAGCTCTTTGCTGGTGGCAGCAGCTCGGAGGGGCTTGGTGCCTGCAGGCTGACAGGGAGCAGGGTGACACTGCGGCTCAGCTTCTCCAAGAAAGCCACCAAATCCATGTCCATGCCCTGTTCCTGCTCTTCCTCCTGGGGCTGCAGGATCTGGTGTCAGGGTCCTCGGCTCTGCTGGGGACAATGCTCATCACCAGGTAATGCTGGGGAGATCCCGGCACCCCTCGGTGACACCCGCAAGGTCTGTGCTGATGCACGACCCAGGGGCGGCGGCAGGGCAGTCCCCGCAGCACCAGCCCCTGCACGACCCTGGGGCCAGCAGCGATGCCACAGCCCCAGCAGGAAGGGTGCTCAGAGTAGGGAAAGAGGCTCTGGGGGGACGAAGCCAGGATCCTAGAGGAGAAACGCCCGGGCCGGAGCACTCAGCACTTCTGCCTGCGAGCAGGAGAGGGCAGCAGGCAGCAGCGCAGGCAGGAGCAGGGTGCCACGCTGTCCCCACGCTGTCCCCACGCTGTCCCCACGCTGTCCCCACGCTGCTGGGGCTCTTGGCAGAAAGAGACGGGGGTTTGGGGCCGGACACCGAGTGCCTCACCGGGACTCTGCAGAAAAGCTCAACCCTGACCCTGTGCACGGCAGCAGAGCTGGCAGCACAGCAGCTTCGGGCTCGCTATCTCGACTTGCTCCATCACAGGTGTCCCCAGCAGCACCCGGCAGGTGGGACCCCACTGCCAGGGACCTGGGGCAGGACATGGGGTGGCACGAGGTACCCAGGGGACCCTGCAGGCCGGCAGCATCTGTCCCCATGCGTGCTGGGGCAGGGCTGGGCACACAGATGGCACTGTGAGTTCCATCCGAGTCCTGTTTGTCCAGGGATGTCCACGCATCCGGATGCCTCTGGATGTCCCGCATGTCCCAGAGCCGGCGACAAGTCGCTCTCCTGTCCAAAGCACCATCATGGCCCAGCTCACTGGCCAGGCAGTAATGTGTGCAACCCAACAGGCATCATTTGGATCGTACAAAGTTAGACCCAAAACCACTACACACATGTGGGGGTGGGCTTGGCTCTGTGCACACCCAGGGTACCCATGGCACTGCCTGGTGAGGAAGGGTAGGAAGGGGCAGGGAGCCAATGACCTGGCACAGGAACCTCCTGAGGTTCCCCAGGGAGAGAGGTGCAGGGTCCTTCCCCCCGGGGAGGAACAGCCCCGGCACCAGGATGTGCTGGGGGCACCCAGCTGGAAGCAGCCTGGCCAGAAGGGCCCTGCTGGGCACCAAGCTGACCGTGAGGCAGCAACCGGCCCTCCCTCGGGGCAAAGAAGGTAGGGAATGGTGCCCTGGGCTGCATTAGGGAAAATAATACCAGCAGGTGGGGGGAGGTGATCCTTCCCCTCTTCCGGCACTGCTGAGGCCACCCCTGGGGGCTGGGTCCCGCTCGGGACTCCCCAGAACGAGAGACCCGGAGCGAGTCCCCCAAAGGGCCACAGAGAGAGGCAAAGGCCTGGAGCCCCTCTGCTGTGAGGAGAGGCCAAGAGAGCTAGGACTGCTCAGCCTGGGGAAGGGGAGGCTCCGGGGGGATCTCATCAGTGCCTAGAAATGCTTGGAGGGAGGCCGCTCTCGTCAGTGGTGCCCAGTGCCAGGACAAGAGGCAATGGGCACAACCTGGAGCACAGGAGGCTCCCTACGAGCACCAGGCAGCCCTTTGGTGCCGTGCGGGTGGTGGGGCACTGGCACAGGCTGCCCAGAGAGGTTGTGGAGTCTCCAAAGCTGCATGGACATGGTGCTGGGCACCTTGCTCTGGGAGGTCCTGCTGGGGCAGGGCTTGGACCAGAGGGACCCAGAGGTGCCTCCAGCCTCAGCCGTGCTGTGATTCTGTGAAACTGGGACACATGGGACCAGCAGGCAGGGCTAGCTTGGGGTGGGGGAAGCCCTTGGGTGGCACGGGCACACCGAGTAGCATTGCTGCCTGAAATCAGCTTGGCTCCACCTGCCCTGCAGAAACAGGCAAATCTGGACGTAGGGGAAGGCGTAGCTGCAATCAGCAACAACAAGAGGGTGGGAAAAGTGTTTTTCTGTTCCCAGGGCTCGGCTACAACCCTGGGACCTGCAAGAACCTTTGGTACAGCAGGGCAGGGAGAGGCACCATAAGGAGAGTGCAAAGGTCCGGTCCCGATGAGCCAGCGCTGTGCATCACCACCGACACCCCACCCACAGGAGACAGCAGCCACCCAGCACCGCCCTGCACACAGCTCAGCACCCTGCGGACATGGGCAGTGCCCGCGGGACCCTGCACGAGCATCGCCCAGAGCCCCGCGTGTCCCTGCTGGGGTCTGCCCCCTCTGTGCCCTCCCTGTCCCCCCTGCTCCCCGCCAGCCTTGCCGCTGCCTCCGGTTTAATCATTGCCCGGGGGCTGGCAAGGAGCGCTGTTTGCTGCCATCCCAAGGTTATGCGGAGCGAAGGGCGGTGGTGACACCGGGTGCTGCCGGCGGGTGCTGTGCCCTGCCCAGCACATCCCCACGTCACACCCACGGGCACCGGTTGCAGCCAGGGCCATGTGCCACCGCCTTGCCACCGCGTCCCTGCCCAGCCCGTGCTGAGGGTGGGCTCTGAAGTGGGGAAGGGCATCTGGCATCTGGGACAGGGAGCCCACAAAAGCAAACACAGGGTGAATCAGCTTGTCTCTGTGTCAGCACTGACAGCGCTCCAGGCAGGGCGGACAAGAGAGCTCCTTGTGCAGGACAGGCTGCGTGGGGCTGCGTCCCTGCCAGCGTCCCCCTGCCAGAGGAAACACCCGCCCCCCCCCACCAGCCGCCAGCACGGGACCTGGGCCAGGTGGAGGAGCCGAACTCCTGCACCCCTGCCAAGCCTCTGCCTCCCTGCCCCAGAAGGTCTCAGGGGCTGCAGGAACCCCAAGGGGTGGTGGAAACCCCAAGGGGTGGGTGGGCTCCTGGTGCTGGTGGGTTCCCAGTGCCGGTGGGATCCCCAGGGGTCGCAGGCAGCCCGGGCAGTGCCACAAAGCCCCCCCAGCACCCACCTGCCCCAGCCAGGAGCCCACCCCTTCCCCAGCCCCCCGCAAAGCCAGGCGCTCCCCTTCCAAAGGACGGGAGGGACAGCATCCAGCTTGGCAGCGTCAGGCCAAGCCCCAGCCCGCGTCCCCAGGCTGGCAGCACCATGCCGTACTGGCAATGCCTGGGCGAGGGGATGCTGGAGGGGGCTGGCAGCAGCAAGATGGGCAGCTCGAGGCCCCTGCTGCTGCTGCAGTCAGCAGTGAAGGAGTTAAGCCCAGTTTTGGGGAAGAGAGTGCCGCGTGCCCCCCACAGCACAACACAATGCACAGCCCTGCTGGAGAGGCAAGAAGTAATTCAGGAATCCCGGAAAACCCGGGCCAGAGGGAAGAGGCGTACCTTGGCAGGGCAGGAGAGGGCAGTAACTTTATTTGTGGTACGCTGAAGTCATCTGCTCACACCCGCGCTCTTTCCAAGCCCCTGCAGACGAGGCCGTTCCCGCAGCCGCCGCGGTTGCTTACGCAGCTGCCGCTTGGCAGTGCGACGGCCGGGGGATGCCAGCACAACGGCCGGCTTGTTCCACCCCCGCCGTGCCAGCCCCAGCCCAAAACCGAGTCCAGAGCCACCCCAGCTCGCTGCAAAGAGGCCAGCGGGCTCCACGCTCGCTTTTCTCAGTGCCTGGGGGTTGCAGAAAGCCGAGGATGGGGATCGGCGTCAGGCACTGCCATGGCACGGGGGGGCCTGCACACCCTGACTGTGGGGAAGGCACGGGACTGGGGGTGGTCCTGGCATCCTGACAGCAGGCCCCCGAACGCCACACCATCAGGTGCTGCCCTGGAGTGCTGCCTGGCACCCTGACACGCTTTGTCTGTCTGTCCTTCCTGGCTCCTTCCCTCCGTCTGGCGGGCAGCGTGGCGAGGAGGAGCGGCACCCACCCAGAGGTCAGCGCAGGGCGTGCAGCAGCCCCGTGACACTGCATGGGGGCACTGCTCGAGGAGGGGAGGGGTCCCCGTCCCAGCCGGGGACGTGTCCCTGACCCTTCTCCACGGGTTTCCCAGCAAGGGTGGACCGGCCAGCTCAGTGTGCAGGATTGCAGGCTGCTCCAGTCCCAACGTAGGCACTCCTCGGAGGCATCTGTGTCGGCACACGTCATCCCCAGGGTCCCTGGGCCTCCGTGGGGTGGGGGGGACCCGTCCTTCTCCCCCACACCCCACTCTGGGTTCCAAGGAGCCAGCAGGCACCCATCATCGGTGTAGCTGGTGGCAGAGCTCATGGGTGAAAACCAGAGGTGAGTCCAGCTGGTGCCACCTCCCAGCTGCCAGAGCAGGTGATGGGGCAGCTCCCCGGGGTGCCTGGGCTGGGCGCCCCCCCAGCATGTCCCGCGCATCCCCTTAGGAGATGACACAGCAACACTTTCTGCAGCAGGGGCAGCACTTGCGGCAGCAGTTCCCCCCACCAGCCTCGTGGCCTTTGGGTGGCTTGTCCAGGGTGACGGTGTAGAAGGAGTCAGGTGAATCCCCATTGGGCATCTTCATGCTGGCATAGGGGTTGTAGGGCCGGGACTGCGACTTCCCCGTGGAAATGGTCTGGTTGTCGCAGCTGCCGGCGCGGTCTGCCTGCTCCTCTGTGCTGTACACAGGCACGACGGCGGGGTTGGCGATCACGGTGGGCGAAGCAGGCTCTTCCTTCAGGTAGTGAGTGATGAAACTCTGCTGGAACTGGGACCGCGGGATGTTCACGCTGGCGTAGGGGTTCTCCAGGGTGACACCGCGATCCATGTCCCCGTCCCTGCTGGCTGGCAGCGCTCTCCCCACCTCCTGCGAGAGATGGACCCCATGAAGCTAAGGCATGGGGGGACCATGGGGTGGCCCCACTAGTTTGGGAGCAGGGTGCTGAGCTGTGCTCACCCCTCCCTGGCAGCCCCATAGGACCCAACAAGCGACCCGTACGTGTGGCCCTACAAGCAAGGGCAGCAGAGCCGGGCAGGGGCCGGGGGCAGGCGGGGTGCTGGGGCTGTGGGTGGTGCAGGAGCTTCTGGGGGGAGCAAACCTGGGAGGAAGGGGGGCACCGGAGGTAGGGGAGCGGGGGAAGGACAGGAGGCGGGGGGGGGAGTGAGGGGACTGGACCGGGGCGGGGGGGGAAGAACCGGGGCGGGGAGACTGGGGCAGGGGACGGGGGGGCACAGCGGGGCGCGGGGACGGGGAGGGGGCGGCGGGGCAGGGGCAGGGGCTGCGGGGGGCTCCCGGGGGGCTCCCGGCACTCACCGAGCCGCGCGGCTCCGGCCGGCTGCGGGGCGGCTCTGCCCGGCTGCGTTTCCTCCTGCGGCGGCGGGGCACGGCTCGGCTCGGCTCGGCACGGCCCGCCCCGGCCCGCCCCGCCCGGCCCCGGGCAGGGACAGGGGCAGTGCCGGGGGGGCACCGCAGTCCGTGTGCCCTGCGGGGGGGCACCGGGCGCTGGGCACCGGGCACCGCCTGGGCAGCGGGCAAGGGACACCGGGCACCTGCACCCCCCGGCACCCCAAGGGGGCTTCCACTGCCCCCAAGCGCCCCCCGACACCCAGGTCCCTGCAGCCCAGGGGTCCCGCAGCCCATGCCTGGCTGCGTCCCACCTGCCCAGCGCAGACCCAGCCCCTGACACCCCGATGCCAGCTCCCCAGTGGGGTCCCCCACCCCCCTCCCCGCCTGGACCCCAGGCAGCAAGAGCGGCACAAACCAGGGGGGCTGGACCGGAGCCCCCCAGCCTGGGCCTGGGCATCAGCTGGGGACACCGCAGCTCTGCGGTGCGATGTTGGCTGTTGTGGGAGCCGGGACCAAGAGGGAAGATGCGGGTTTGGGGCATCCTCCACCTGAGAGCAGACAGGGGAGCCCCCGTGCGAGCCCCAGCCCCAGCCCTGCTCTAGGGTGAGACTTTTCAGAAGATGCCAAATGAAAACCCAGCCCAGAAGCCAAGCGCCGTTGCCTTGGGGCCCGGATCCTGCCATATTCTCACTGCCACAAAGCCGGTGTCCCTGTCCCCCCGGACACCTGCTGTGCCCTCGGAGGGGCCCTGGGGCTGCAGGCAGGGCAGCGCTGCTCCCAGGCCCCCGAGGCTCCTTGTGTCCCAGCAGCAGCACCAGCGTGGGGACATGTCACGGGGACGTGGCACCACCACAGCTTCCCTGCTCTGCTCGGCGCACTGTGTCCCTGCTGCCAGGTGCTTGGGGCAGGGGGGGTCCGCAGGGGACCCTGCCTGTCCCCAGGCGAGGGGCGCAGCTCCCGGCCCGCAGCCGAGTGGTGGCCAAGCACCCGTGGGGTGGGACGGGGCCATCGGGGGTCCCCAGCTCCGTGTCCCTGCCGTGTGATGTTGCCGTGGCCACCGTGGGGACCCGCGCCCTTCCTGCCACCCAAACGGCCCGTGCCGAGCCCCGGCCTCCTCCCACGGCGCTGGATGGGGCCGTGCCCGTGGGGCTGGGGCACGGGCCCCCCCCCGCCGCAGCTGAACCCTCGGGGACCCGAACTACGTTTCCCACAGCACTTTGCAAGGGGAGCCGCCCCCTCCCGCGGCTCTGCGGGACCAGATTACGCTTCCCAAGCGGCTCCGCCGGGGAGAGCCGCGCAGAAGAGCCCAGCAGCGAGGGGCTGGGGTCGCCCCGCCCGGCCCCGGCCGCTGGCCCCGGGTGAGTGGGGGCGCGGGGCCGGCGAGGGGAGACGGGGCCGGCACTGGCAGCGCGGTCCCCAGGGGGTGCGGGGTCTGGGATCGGCTTCGGCAGAGCCTCCCCCGGCCGGCTCCGTGCCTCAGTTTCCCCAAGCCCGGGCACCGGGAGGAGCGCGCCCCGCGCACCCGGCCCTCGGGCCCCGGGGGGGGAATCGCGCTCCCGTGGCAGGAGGGCAGGAGCTGCCGGACCCCGCCCCCGCCCAGGCCCCTCCGCCCCCGGCTGCCCGTCCCGGCTTGAGCTGTGTCCCCAGAGAAAAACGGCTGGATTTTTTTAATTTTTTTTTTTTTCAGGTGGAGGGAGGCTTTAAAAATAAAATATAAAATAATAATAATAAAAAAAAAAAAAAAGAAAAAGGCAGCGCCCCGGGAAGAAAAGCCCGGCCCGACCCGCGTGTCGCTGCCCGCCCGGGCGGTGTCGCTGTGGCTCCTCCGGGGCGCCGGGGCCCGGCCCACGCGCGGCCGCGCTCACGGGTGGGCTCCGCTCCCGGCACCCGCTGCCCGGGCCCCTCCGTCCTTCCTCGCCCAGAGGGTCTCAGAAGCGCAGCTCCTACTGCAGGCGCCTCGGAGGTTTGGGGGCAGGGTTCCGGGGAGGTTTTATGGTGGGTTTGGGCGCCGCCGCCCCGCTGTGCCGCCGTGGCCCCCACAGCACCCCGGGGGGGACCCGGCCGGGGGCTGCCCGTGTCCAGCCCGCACATCTCGCTGCACGCAGCCTCCGGCGCCCGCTGGGCCGAGCTGTTTGTGGCCTCGTCTCTGGAAGCCCCTTCCTGTGCCGGCTGCTGCTCTCCTCCTCCAGAACTTCTCCTTTCCAGCCTCCGTTTACTGATAGCCAGTTTGATCTTGTGCCAGCGGTGTCTTTATTAACTGCAGGCAAAGCTGGAAGGGTCCCCAGCAAGATGAGGGCTTCGGGCTTCTGCAGCAAGTGGGGGGCGAGGATGGGGCATGCTGGCCCCAAGAGGGACTAGGATCCCCCAGTTCAGACCAATGCTGTTGCCCCTGGGAAGCTGAGCCCCCTTGGCTGCATAGAGATGGGCAGGGGCTGCGTCCCCAGCCCCGGGAGCTTCCCCAGAACATCCCCGTGCTTTGCCCTGGTCACACCACCTCCAAAATCCTTGCATGCTCTTGTGCACAGACATGTCCACGATGGTAGTATAGCTCCAGGATGGGTTGGTTGGGATTTGGGTTAATCTGGGTTCCGTTGCAGGGAAAAGGAACAGGAGCAGCTACAACATCTGTGGACCCTACAGGATCCGTACTAGGCCAAGGTGGCCACCAAGGCAACTCTCTTCTGCCTGTGAGTACTTGGTCTGCTGCCTAAAGCCAAAGCATCCCAGAGCCTCATGGATTCAGGGTCACAGCAGCATCCCCCCTTCCTCACCAGAGCTTTCCAGCCCCATGCCATCTTCAGGAGCTTCAACCCCCTTCTGCCACATCTCAAGCACCGCATCTGGGGAGCCCTGGCCCAGCCTCAGCACAGGGCTAGAGGCACCAAGGAGGGCTGGGCTGGGCAGGGTGTGTGCAGACCCAGTGCTCCAGGTTGATGCATTTTATCTGAGATACTTGGAGGTGAAAAACTCCCTCAGAGGAACGTGGGGATGAACAGAAAGGCCTCTGCTCCCCACGGTGCCCCTTCTGTGGTAGAGGATCACGGGCCATTGTAGGGCGCAGCCATCCTCAGTGGTGAAGCATCTGCTGTGCCAGTTTCTCCTTGTTTTCAGCACAGGGAAGATTACAGAGCCGTGGGTTTGTCTGCCATGATAACACAGCCTGGTGCTGCACTGGTGTTTGCCTGTGGAATGTTTTTGCTTCACTGCGAGGTCAGATAGGGACTGGAGGGGACGGTTCTTCCTCCCCTGTGCTCTTCTGACTTGTGCCATTTCAGGCCGCTGTCCCCAGCTTTTAAATATTAAACCTGTCCTCGTGGCGTCAGGACCGAGGCGTACCTTGTGATAAGACATGGAGCACTCTGTGCTGCCTTTGCCCCTCTCTGGGGCTCTGTTCAGGGTGCAGGGTGAAGGCAGGGGCTCAGACCATTTCCCTGAGACCTGGGGATTTTACTCCTCAACACCTCCCTTATTTACCCCATTTCTATATCCTTGTCATGGGGCTGTGCTCCCCCGTGAGGTTGCTGCTACCTAGAAGCAGCAGGGCTGAAGTCCTGAGCCATCCCAGGGCTTGCTCATCCTCTCGGAGGCTTTTTGTCCCAGCTCTGCCCAGGGGCTTCACCCTGTCCCGGTGGGTCTGGGGGGTCCATAGGAGGAGTTACAGCTGCTCTTGCTTTCTTCTGGCAGATGCTGGGGACTTGGCAGAGGAGGAGGTAGAGGCTGCGGTGCACTGGGGGACCACATGGACACACTGCTGGGGTCAGAGCAGGGTGACAGTGACAACCCCTTGCCACCCTGGGACCTCAGGGGCAGCAGAGAGAGCCCTTATCCCTGAAGCACTCCCATGGCAGAGAGCCCTATAAATGCCAAGGCACAGGAGGGGCTTTGTGCCCCACACCGGCTCAGACACTGCGGACCCCCACAGGTCATTGCCCCAGCGGGACCCTCCTCTGGCACCGAAGAAATCGGGCACCTCGGGAACGGGGGTTTATGTGCAACGGGGTGGGGACAGGGGATACACCCGGGAGAGGGAAGTTGGCATCACAGGCAGTCATCAGCACTTGCTAAGGTTAAATCGATGGGACCACTTGCCCTGGGTGCTCGTGCTGTGCCCTGGGACCTCCTCCCGTGCCCATCCATCACTGGGAGCATCACGGCGTTGGTCACACCTGTGCTCAGGCCAGCGGGGTGGACAGGACAGACACCCCTGCACCAGGTGGGCGTGCTGCCCCCACTGCACCCTGATGGCAGGAGGGGGCTCGGGGCTCACCTGTCCCTGGCAGGGGACGACAGGCACCGGCCCCGGGAGTCCTGCACTGACCCTGGTGGAAGCAAACCAGTCCTTCAGCCACAGTGTGTTCCCCGGGAGGGCACTACGAGGGGGTGAAAGCCTGAATCTGTCCTTTGCAGCATTCAACAGCATCATTCCCTTTTCCTGTCCTCAAAATTGGTCCATCCTGCGGCAGCCACAGGCCGTGGCAGAATCCTTCAGCATTTGTCCGGCCAGTGCCAGGCACAGGGCAGACCCGCAGCCGGGGCGAGCCACCACCTGGAGCTGCAGCCACGCGTCTGGAGTCTGATGTTCAAATATTTAATTTGTTCACAGGCTACAACTCTGAACTGAGCTAGGAGAGCCGTGTCTGGGTCCCTTGGTGGCAGATAAGCCGGACCGAGGTTGTGGCTGGGCTGGCAGCCGGTGGTTGCTTAGGAACTGCACTTGCAGCAAGCAAATGAGCGAAATAACACCTAGCTGTTTGTCGCTTCAAAGCAGCCTCGTTTCCCGCAGTTGTCTGTGGGGAAAAGAATTTCAGCAGAAAAATGCAACTGGAAGGTAGGAGCCACCTGAGACGTGGCCTGTTCGGGGTGAGGTGATGGGGAGAGAGGCCCCCTAAAGATGTCACGGCACTCACAAAGATGCTCCGACTCCGTGCATGCTTTCTCCAGCATGCAGCGATGCAGCAAGCAGTTTGAGGGGAGAAAAAGCAACAGCTGGCAGGGCCAATGTTCAAAAACGTGGGGCTGAACAAAGTGAGGAAGCTCAAGGGCAACCCAAAAAAGCAAGCAGAGCCGTGGAAGGGGGCCATGCACTGTGTTCCCAGCAGGGTCCTGATGTCCCCATTGGGCAGCCAACAGCTGGTCTGGAGCCTGCGGGTGCTGCAAGGACAGAAGTGTCCCCAGCCGCGGGACATGCAGGGCATGGCTCCACCGACAGCCACCCACCGCCTGCCAGCCCCGGCGGGCGCAGGATGGGGTCTGGCTCTGCACGCCGCCTTGCACGCCGCCGTTCTGCCCATGTCACAAAGCGCTGGTCTCAGCATCTCCCGCAGTTCCAGCCCCAAAAAGGTCTCCGTGGCCGTGGCAGAGCACCCGCAGTGCCCAGTCCTGTGTGACCAACCATGAGCCTGCCAGGATTTTTTGACTGATACCAGCGACCTCAGAGGATGCCTCAACGCGAGCCTCAGGGACCTTCACACAACATTTATTTTGTTAGCCCCAGAAGGTCCCGCTGCAGGGCCAGGCATTTATGACCTGAGGCTCTCCAGGACCCAACATGGCACCGACAGCCGTGTCCGTCGAGTGTTTCTCTCCTGCTCCTGGGGCCACGCAGTGCCACGGCACGGGCACAGCAGGGTGACTGAGCTCCTCCCAGCCCACCCATAGCAAAGGATGATAATGAGAGGGGGGAAAATTTTGAAATTGGCAATGTGCTGGGAGACGAGGGGCATAGCAAGGAGCTTCCCTTGCAAACAGTGACTTCTTGCCACTGCTTGGTGGGCTGGAGACTTTTTGGAAGCTCAAGAAAGAGTGCGGGTGGCCCAGGGGTGGGAGTGGGGTGCACTGGGGGGTGGCACCTGCAAAGGGGTCGGTGCTGGTGGGGGTCAGTGGGGTGTCCAGTGAGCAGGGAGGTGCTGGGGAGGGGACTGGTGGTGCAGTAGGGTGACACAGGGAGCACAAACCAGTACACAGGGACAGAGCTGCCAGGGAAATGGGATGTGGGGGCTCATGGTGGCTGCAGGGGCTCTTGGTATGTCTAAAGAAGAGCCCTCAGATGCACTTGAGTCTCCTCAGGGACAGGGCAAGCATCACCCACAAGCATCACCCACACCACCAGGCTGCCAAGCCCCAGCACAGCTGCTGCCCCTCGCACCTGTCAGCAGCACCAGCGCCCTGGTGGAAAAAAGCAGCAAGGTGCAAAATCCAGATCCCCCGACACAAGGCTCAGTGTCCCTACAGCCGTGCCCCATGGCTCGGGTGCTGTTTGCGTGTGTGCAGCTGCAGCCCCGGGCTGCTTTGCTCCCTGTGTGATTCCCGTGGCAATCAGTGAGTTTTCTCACAAACCAGGCAGGGCTGGTGCTCGCCCTGCAGCAGAAGCACATCCCCAGAAAGGGCTGACAGCTCCCCAGAGCACACAGGATCCCTCAGCAGTGCTATCCTGCTGATGTGACATCTGAGCCACCCCACCAGCCTGGGAGCGGGGGACAGGGACACTGGGAGCAGCACAGGGGCATGCAAAACGTGCCGTGCAGACGTGGGTTCTGTGCCTGTACAGCAGGTGCCGGTGCTGGGCACCCCAGCAGCTCCCCAGCTGTAACCGTGCACCTGCAGGAGGCAGCCAGGGCCCTGCAGCGGTGTCCCTGGGACTGCGTGTGTGCAAATTCGCAGCTCCTGGCACACTCGGTGTCCTGCAGGCTGCGCCTTGTGTGCGCAGGGATGCTCATGCCGTGGCTGCACAGCCCAAAGGTTTTGTAGATTAAGCCCTGCTCTCCCCTGCCAGGGGATGCTTGTGCTCCTCGAGGCTGATGATTCAGACAATCCACTGGCACAGCTGCGGTCGGCGTCGCAGGGGTCAGCTGTGCCTGGCTGGCTGCCGGGGTGTCCCCGGGCTCGCGCCAGCCGCAGGGACCAGGCAAGGAGCCGGCTTCCTTATCGCCCTCCCGCACTCGCCCGCCGCCCCTCTCCCCCGTGGCTCCTGGCCTGGCTCATGCAGGGGCTTGGCAGCGATGGGGGGGAAGCTCACATTGTGGCTGCCCACTGCGGCCGGGCTGCAGGAGAAAGCAAGGATTTCCTGGCCTGGAGCAAGTCCTTCCCGTCCCCTCCCTGCTGCGGGGGCTGGGGCCGGGCTTCTCCTGCTGGGCTCTGCGCAGGGAACCAGCGGCTGCCCCTGCACGGAGGCAGCAGGGATGGAGCTGGGATTTTGCTGACACCACCCTCCAGTGCCAAAATCTTGTCCCACCAGCTCTGTTCTTCCACATGCACAAAGTCCCTGCTCCAAGAGGAGATCCTGGGAATGGAGTTGGTGTGGGGTGGCCTCACAGCATTGCACAGGGTTGCACCCTTGGGCAAAAGCCCACGTTGGGAAGGGTGATTCTGGCGGCAATGTCAGCACGGTGCAGGCTGGATTTGGGTCCCCTGGGCTGTGGCTACCGCTCCCCGCTCAGAGCCAGGAGCAGCCGGCAGCCCAGGACGTCTTCCAAGGCTGAACAGTCACTCACGTGCGGAGACACAGAAAATGGCCCTACGAGCCCCAGCTGGGGACACCTGGCTCAGCAGCTCACGTGCACGGCCACCAGCTTCCCTCCTCAAATTTCATTTCTCCTTCCAGCTGAGAAAGCGTTTCCTGTGGACAGGGGGCCAGGCCGGGATGCTGCGAGCTGCTGGAACCCACGCTGCCGCAGGTCCCCTGCACAACCCACTTTTGGTTTCGCTGCAAGTAGCCGCGCGTGGTGATGCTGTGGCTGCCTGCTTCTGCCATGCCACAGCCACAGGGAGATGTTAGAGGTTGGCTGCACCTGGAGATGTTTTTTAGGTTGTTTTCCTGTTATTTTTTCCATGATTGGGAATCCCAAGGCCTTGGCAGGAGGGGAAGGGGTGTCACCTGTTGTCCTGTCCTGTCCTGACCTGGGGCACCCCCAGCATTTTACCATTGTCCCACTAGTCCCAACCCTAGGGACAGCTTGGGGTCATCACCATCCTGTCCCCAGCGAAGGTCCAGGCTGAAGCAGGGACATGGTCCCCATGGGAAGCAGCGGACCCTGCGCAGCACCCAGCTCCCAGCCAAACCCTTGGCTCCGGCTCCCTCCCCGCGGAGGTCTGTTTTCTGTCCTGCCGTCTGCTTGTCCTCCCCTGGCTCAAACAGTCCCCGTTTGTTTGGCTTTTGCTGCCGGCTGGAGCCGGGGCCGCGTGCCGGGGCCGCCCGTGCACAAGGGCCCCTTGTTCACCACCGCTCGCTGGCCTTCCTCCCTCCTCATTCGCCTCTCGCCTGCTTTAGCAATTATCCCAATTAGTGGTGCCCCCTCCCTGCTGCCTGGCTCCAGCATGGCCCTCGTCCCTCCTGCTCCGTGTTGGTGGCAGCCGCCCTGCCGTGCACACAGGGCCACTGGCCGTGGGGACGTGGGCACCTGGGAGATGGCTGCCTGCTCCCAGGCTGGGAAGCAGGGGGATTTTGCAAAATTCAGGTGGCTAGATGCCCGTGCAGGACACCAGGACTTCCTGCAGGCTCTGGATGGAGCACAAGCATGGCTGTGCTCAGCCCTGCAGCCGCCAGCCCTGCAGCATCGGCACCTCCACGTCACCTTCGTGGTGGCTTCCCGTCCTGCCCCAACTTCAGGGTGACGCTGCGGGGCCGCGGAGCGTGGGTGCAGCCCGGTGGCTTCCTGCGCACCGTGACCCGCACGGCACTGCTGACACATTCCTCCCACAGCCACCGGCTTCACAAGAGCCTAGGGCAGGTGCTGGAAGTTTCCACTCACCGACGCAGGCTGGGGCCGTGGCTTCCCGCAGCGGTTCCCGGCAGGGCCCTGTGCTGGGGCCGCCTTCCCCTACAGAGCCCCGGGGGGGGTCGCGCAGGAGCACCCCCAGCAGGAGCAGCGCCATTTATTCCTGCACTCCGGCAATGTACGTGCCCCGTGCGTCAGGGCAGGCAAAAATCCCACACTCCGTCCCTGTGGCGCGGTCCTGAGCCACAAGGGGAGCAGAGCCAGACCCAGCCATGGCCACCACGGTGTGGTGGCAGCGTGGGCAAGCTCCTGCCAATGGGACCGTGCCGCGGTCATGCCAGGACATGGCTTTTTGGTGGGGGCAGCAGGCGGGGCGAGCAACGCAGTGCCTGCCAGGATGGCTGCGAGCACCCCATCTCGTGCTGACAGCAGCTCCGGGCACCCAGGGTTTGAGCTTTGCAGCTCGAGCCAGCCTGTCCGCTCCCATTTACATCTGCTGTGTTTGCAAGCTCCGGGCTCACGCAGCCTGGCAGCACTGTGCTGCTGCAGAGCCTCCTCCGCAGCTCTGCCGGCCCCGGTGCTGCGTGTGTGCGTCAGGGTCCTCCAGTGACCCCGTCACACGTCTGCAGAGCCTGTTCTGCCCTGGGAGGATGGCACTCATCCTTGAGCATGCACCCAGAGCAGCACCTTCTTCCCCGGCCGTAGGACCACGACTACTCCAGAGCATCCTGCAGGCTGTGTGGGTGCCTGGTGCTCTGCAGCGCTTACAGCCCTACCACCCACAGCTGCCCCCAAAACCCATGCATGCGCCTGGCAGACAGGGACATGGCTCATGGTGGTGTGGGTCTGTGGATATCCCCGTTCTGCTCCCAGGGCGAGCGTTTTGGTGGCTCCCCCAGCACTCTTGGCATCCCTGTCCCCTTCCAGGTCGGATCACCAGCTTTCTGGTCTTCACATCCCCATGGTACTAGGCATGGGGCTGGCTCTGGTGGGATGGCTTGCTCCCCACAGCCTGCATGGAGCACTGGCCTGTGGCTCTTCAAGGTCCCCAGAGCCCCTATCAGCCAGGACAGGGTAAGAGAGTGGCTGCAGGGGTCAGGCAGGGAGCTGCTTCTGCCTCTTACTCCTGCCTCTGAGCCTTGTGAGCACTCTTGCAGCTGAGGACAAGCAGGCTCTTCTGGCTGGCCTCTGCCCATTCCTCCCGGTCCCCTGCAGGAGCTGCCCATCCTCCTGCAGCATCCCAGTACAGCTCCTGACACGATATATTTTGGCCAGGTCCTTGGAGAATGGAAGAAATTAGGGAGAGGAAAGAGGTGGTAGAAACTCCAAGGCCAGATGGTGCCCATCAGCCCTGGAGCCCCCTCCTGTGAAGTCAGGCTCTCGTCCAAAGTGATGCTGGGGAATTCCTGGAGGCTCACACCTGCCTCCAGCCCTGCACCCCCGGCTCCCCCAGGCACCAACCCCTCCCCAGCTCTGCGAGCCGCCACGCTTCCCCCAGCCAGCCCCGTGCTGCAGCTCTCCCCAATGCACGCTCACTCGGCTCGGCTCAGCTCAGCCCTGCTCAAACCACAGCAAAGGTGCAGGCACCCTGGGGGCCCCCGCACACCCCTGCCCACAGAGCTGGGCGTGTGGGAAGGAGCTGCTGCAGGAGCAGCTCCTGGCTGCACACCCACACCGCTCCCACGGGGGGAAAAGCAAGATCCTCGGGTTCAAATTCGCCCAAACAGCTAGAAATGCAACCATGGTGCTCTGTGTCAGCACATGGGTTGTTCAAGCTGAGCAAACGTGATAGCAGGAGTCCTGGGGATTCCTGCAGGAGGTGCAGGAGATGGGGTGAAGGAAGGGGAGCAGGCTGTGCCCCCAGGCCCTGCTGGGAACGCCAGGAAAGTCACACTGGGGCAGCAGGATCACACCGCCCACGAGCGTGGCTGCAGCTGCCGTGTGCGGGGCTGCATTCTGAGCAAGGGGCTGCAGCAGCACTGCCCATATACAGGTACCATCTAGGGGGATGTTTTCTCGAAAAAAGCCCAAATTCTGCTGCAAAAACAAATTGCTGCTTCAGTTCTCAGCTGCTCTTTGGAGCTGTTCCCCAGCCAATGCAGAGCACAGTCCTGCAGTCTGGGGCAGGACGAGCTTGGGGACAGACTCCTGCACAGGTGCCAGGACCTCGTGCAGGGCTCAGGCGCACCCGAAGCGACGTGAGGTCCCTGCTGAGCTGCTGGCAACATCTCGGGTGCACGAGCGGCCACCGCACCGCCTCCTTCCCCGTGACCCACTTTGCGTCCTCGCCGCTGCATCCCTCCGCGCCGCGCTGTCAGGTTACCAGCGCTGGGCTCTCCCAGGGAGCCAGCCGAGCAAGCGCTGAATGTCACCGCAATTACACAGCGTCTGCCTCAAGCCCAGCATCCCCAGCACCAGCGCTGCTCCACCAGCTCCCAGCAAAAGAGCCGGAAAGAGCTGCTGTGTCCCTGCTCTGATACACGCTCCTAAGCCCCAAGCCCCTCAGGCATTATTAAACCCAGCTTCAGCTGGGCTGGAAGTGCAGGGGGAAGGTTTCTGCAGAGCTGCCATTTCTATTTCTGACCAGTCTGTTCCATTTCTCTTAGGCACAAGGTGTTTTCTAAAGGAGATGGGTCTGCCTTGCACTGCTTGCCCTAAATCCCTGTTGTATGTCCTTGAGGCTGCTCTCCCTGGCCAGCAGCCCCAGGAAGCTCTGGGTTTCCCTGTCAGCCCCTAAATCACAGCAGGAGGGGGGGGAGTACATGACGTGACAGTGCTGCTGCTGGGTCAAGCTGGACAGTCCCATTCCAAAGCAGAATCCAAAAAATAGCCAATGTGCTGCTCAGTGGGGTTTTGGGTATCTCCAAGGCCAGAGGTCCCAACACCTCTCTGCCCTTGCTCAGGGTTTGACCCTCATGGTGAAGATGCTTTTCCCTGTGTAGATACAGGGAAATAAAGTTGGAGTCCCCTGTGTTGCCAGCTAAGGGCTGTTGCCTCTTGTCCTTTCACTGTGCGCCTCTGGGAAGAGCCTGGCTCTGCCCTCTCCCTCCTCCCATGAGACAGCTGGGGAAAGCAATGCATTTTCCATGAGACTTCTCTGACGGCCGAACATCCGTGGGGCTGCAGGCAGGGAGCTGGCAGGGAGGAGAATGAAGGTCACCACACCCAGGGGAGAGGAGACAGCCTGTCTGGCCCTGCCGCCTTGATTTCCCCTCTTCCCATCTCCATCTGTCCTGTCCTGCCATCTGGGGACACCTCGGGGTGCTCCCCGCTGCAGGGAGGGCCACCTGCAAGGTGGACGCCCGGTGCTCAGCAGGGGCTCTAGGAGTGGCCACAGTATTAAACACTAAAATGATTTAATAGTAAAAATAATGGGCTTTATGGAACATCCAT
Source organism: Cygnus atratus (assembly GCF_013377495.2). NCBI lineage: Eukaryota > Metazoa > Chordata > Aves > Anseriformes > Anatidae > Cygnus > Cygnus atratus. The sequence goes on from NC_066380.1 coordinate 11,175,267, forward strand.
AACCTTCAGGCTGGCCATAAAACCACACATACAGGTCTCTTGTGCCACGGAGTTTATTGCTCCCACGGTCTCCAAGTCTGCGTATGGTGGCATGGGGATAAGGCATGGGCTTTAGACCACTTTGCAAATATCCTGAGCACCATGTTTCTTACACTGGAGTTTGTGTAAAGGCTGGATGCCTAGAAATGACCACTTCCAACCCCCCGCAGATGCAATCAAACAGTACTGCAAGTGCATAAATGGTCAGGTCCTGACTGCCACCAACCCACACGCTTTTGCTGCTGCAAACAGCAACCAGAGCAGAAATAGCTGGCTCACGGTAAGAAATTCTCCTGCTTTCTTGGCAGATGTTTTAACAGCATTCCTCCCTCAAAACTGTGTTTGCTCAGCTTGGGCAAGTGCCCATCCGTGGGAGCTGAGCGGCTGCCCCGCTCTGCACAGCAGCGCACTGCTGGCTGCCACCCCCGTGCCACTGTGTGCTGATGCCACCTCGGCCAGGTCTGGAGGGACGCAGCCCGGGGGGGTGGCGATCGTGGCACCTGGGATCCTGTCTTAATCCTTCCTTGCATGCTGGTGCTCTACACTGTACATCAGCGTGCGGGGAAGGAGAGAGTCCTGTGGGGATGGAGCACGGAGAGCGCAGAGCGCAAGCAGCAGACTCACCCCTTGGCCAGCTGCAAGGCAGAGCACCCAGCTGGTGCCACTGCCCAGCCCACTAGGGACCTGCTGATCACAGCTGCTCTCTGGAAAGCTGAAGGTGAGCTCATTTTTGTGGGTGAATTACCTGTGTAATGAGTGATTCACCAGTGCAAAACAAGCCCATTGGGAGAAGCAGGTTGGATTTTGGAAAGAGTTGTTGATGTGTACCTGACCTGGTCAAACAAAGTGTGTAAGGAGAGCACCAAGCAGTGGATAGAAGAGGCATGAGTCAGTGCAAAAGCAGCCCAGGTGCTGAAGGCAGATGCAAGGACAGCAAAGAGCAATGCCCAGATGTGCACGCGGGGCAGAGGGGCCCTGCACATCGGGCTGGTGTGCATGGCGCTGGCCTCCCCTAGCTCCAACGAAAAGCAAAGCCACGGGCTGTCACAGCGCAAGGCTGGCGCCAGGAGAGGAAGAAGCCATCCTGCTAGAGCAGGTCACAACCAGCACACATCGTTAAGCCAAAGTGCAACAAAATCCCAAGTGTGCAGTTGGACCAAGCTGATTTTGGCTGATGGAGATGAGGAGGAGGAAATGTAAGGTCAAGTTATCTGCTGGCACAACCATTCATCTCAGCGTGGTTGCGCCAGCAGTGCCACGCCACTTGATACATCTGTAAAGCAAAGTTTGGAAACGATCGATTTGTGACACTGGAAACCAAGGAGTTCATGGAGAAGCTGTGGTGGCAGGCAGGGCAGTCCCAGCAGTCACACCGAGGACCAACCACCACTCGAATACAAAAAGCAGAACTTCGTTCAGCTGGGTGGCAGGAAATGAACCCACTGGCAAAGCCGCTCTTGTGTCTGCCCAAGGAGAGCCCAGCCCTGCACACCAAGAACTGCAGAGCGTACCCCGGGCACGCTTGGTCTGCTGGAAAGGACACAGAAAATGGGAAAATAATTTACCAATGTTTGTAATACCTAGAAACATCAGCACAGAGCTCAAAAACACACAGAATGTCCCAATGCAACATAAAGATGTACATTTACAATAACACACAATAAGAAATACATTTATGAAAGATAGTACAGCAGCTGGAGTCGTGTATGTGATAGATTTGGGCAGTATGACCAGGGGCCATGACCAGGGGCCATGCAGCAGGAATAAAGGTTTGGCCAGGCCCAAAGGTTTGAGCCTCCCACAGGGCTGGAATTTGCTCTGGATCTCACTCGAGCGTGGCTGGCGGGGAGATGTCCGTGCTTTGGAAAACGAGGTTCTTTTCAGCTTGGGATAGAAACCAGGTCTTGGTGGGACTAACTCAGTGCAGGAAAAGGGCAAACTCTGCACATCCAGCTGCTATTTCAGGCAGTGTTTATTTATGTGACTCTCATGGGGGCTGTTCTAATGCTGGAGAAATGAGAAGAATCCTGCACCTGCCCTGCGGCCAGGCCCAGGTACCCCTCCATGAGCTGGGGGAAAACCCAGCCAAGAGAAGCCTGGGAGAGCCCTGCCAGCCTTGCTGAGCTCTCCAATGCTGAGATGAAAACAGAAAGCATCCATTGTTGGAAACGGGAAAAAAACCTCCCTTGCACTAGACCTAACAAGTGGCCAAGGACCCTGTCAAGCCCAACACAAGCTCCAGGAGAAAAAGCAGTGCCAGCCTTGGCTTGGGCTGCAGACGTCTCCAGGAGTGTGTGCACAGGTGTAGGAGAGAAGCTGCTGTGCTGGGATGGGGATGATCCAGTGCACGTCCAACAAGTGCAGGAAGCAGAGGATAACCGAGCCATCAGGGCAACACGAGGATCCCCAGCACCTTGGCACAAATACACTCTTATTCAGCAGGAAGGAACCCTGATATCATTTATGATTATTTTTAAATAGAGCTGTTGCTTAACTCACTGAATAGCAGCATAATAACACCATGTGGCTGGGTCAGCATGGGGATGCCACATGAATTAATAACAGAAAATGGCTCACGATCACTCACTTCCTGCAATTTCCTTTGCTCTGTGAGTTCAAGCATAATACATCAGTTCTTCGTATCTGCATTCAAAAGTGCTAGCAGGAAAGTAAGCAAAAAAAAAAAAAATGACATGGAGAGGACAGGGAAGATTAAGGGAATCCCTGTTTAGCACTGTTAGGGTGCTAGACAGCAAGAGCCTCACACTGCTTTCGGCAGGTGATCAGATCAAAGAACTATGCTTAGCGGGATGAGAGGCAGAGCCGCTGCAAAACCCCTCGCGCAGCACAGAACGGGCAGGTTGCAGGCGCAGCCGCCAGCGCTGCCGAGAGAGGCGTGAGGGGTGCCGGGGGCAGGGGCAGGTGGAGCCGCAATGCCCAGCGGGATGCCACGCTCTCAGGTGGGCCTGGCTCAGGGACGCAGCGGGGCTGAGCCCATGGGGTTTGGTTGTCTTCTCCAGGCCAGGCACCTGGGTGGGAGTTTTAGCATCATTGCCTGGAGCTCGTCCGGCCTGAGCTGAGAGCGGCTGCTGGGATGTGTAAGGCCTGGTGGAGCTGAGCTTTCCCCGAGGCTGACAGTGGGGACACAAAGCTGCTCGGTGAGTACATGAGCTCTTGTATCCGTCCTGGGGATAGAGGGGAAAGTGATGGTGTGAAGGCGTGATGCAGGTTTGCTGTCCCAGTGCAGCTCCAGACCCCACAGCTCAAGGGCTTCACTGCAGTAAGGGCTGGGGTCGGCCAGCTGGGTCGTGGTGTGGAAACCTTTGCTGGCTGGAAATGTGTGCTGCAGCAAGGCAGGGGGAAGGAGATCAAAATCCAGGCAAAATCCTGAGGCCAGTGGACCAGAGGGAAGGAGTACAAAGAGCAAGACAGTTGCAGAGGGTGGCACGAGCAGCAAAACCCCAGCAGCACCCAAAGGAGCCCAGGGAGCCTGATCCCAAGGGTTGGTGTCTGCCTGTGCCAGTGGGGGGGGGCAAAGCAGCAAGACCAGCCCCGCACGCTGCTCCCCAGCGCTCTGCTGGGCCCTGGGGGCATTATGGGGGGTGTTATGGGTACCCAGTGGTGCGTGACCCTTGCTCACCGTGCTGAGCTCACCAAATCCCTCGTGGACCAGGGAGACCCCATGCCCTGCTGGCCCCTCCCTTGAGCTCCGGGGGGTCAGGATGCTCGGCTGGGTTTTGACCTCAGCCCTCACCAGCGGGGCAAGGCTGGCTGTGGGTCTGGTGGTGGGGATGGGGCCGTGCGGTTGCAGGTGGGGAGCCCGGGGCCAGCCCAACATCAGGGCCAGGTGGGGAGCGTGTTCCCACCGCTAAGGCCGTTCCCCAGCCCCAAATCCCACACGGGCCTCCCGCGGGGAGCCCTCTGCCCCCTATACCCACCCCCCAACCCCCCCACAGCCCTGGTGGGGCCCCAGCCCTCGTCCCCCGCACCCCATCGGAGGAGCCCCCCGCGCGGCAGCGCTGGCAGCAGCGGCGGCTGCTGAGTCACCGCAGCCCCCCCGGAGCTCCGCGCTGGGCCCCGGCCGAGGGTGGGCAGCGGCGGCGGGGGGCAGCGGGCGGCGGGGCCGGGGCAGGAAGGAAGGAGCGGGGCGGCCCCGCGGCGGGCGGAGGGGGCGGGCGGGGGGCGGAGGGCGCTGCGGCCGCGGGCCCCGCGCTGCTGCTGCTGCTGCGAGAGAGAGAGAGAGAGAGAGAGAGAGAAATGTGAGCCGGCTGCACCACTGCAGCGGCACTGCGGGCGCCGGGAGCGCGCAGGGAGCGCCTCCGCGCAGCGCCCGCGCCGCCGGCAGCGCCGAGCCCCGGGGGACGGCGGGGAGGGAAGCGCCGGGAGCCCAGCGCCGGGGCTCGGCCGGGAGCCCTGCACCTGCCGAGCGGAGCGGAGCGGGGAGCGGGGGGGGGCCGGGGCCGACCGGCGGCCCCCCAGCCCTGCACCGGCTCGGTTGCATCAGCCCTCGCCGGGGCGCTGAGCGGCGGGGACTGCGGGGGCTGCCTCCTCCCCCGGCGGAGCTACCGGAGGCAGCGGGGCCGCCGGCAGCCCCGGCCTTCGCGGGAGGCCGCCCGGGGATCGCGACCCCCCCCCCCCCCCGCTTCCCCTCCGAGGCCGGGCGGGCTGCCCGAGGCGGCGGCGGGGCCGTGGGAAGCCGGGCGCGGCGGGCGCGCAGCCGGCAGCATCCCCGCGGAGCCCGCGTCCCCCCGGCTGCCTTTCAGATAACCTTTAGCCGCCCGGGCCTCCCCGCCTCGGCCGCGGGGCCGGAGCGGGGCTCTGGAGGCTGAAAGCAGGACGCGGCCGCAGCGGGACCCCGCATCCGAAGCGTCGCCCCCGGGGCCGCAGCCACGCAGGTAACGAGCCGCAGGCACCGGGGCTCTCGGCCGGCCCGGCCGGGAGCATCGCCCCGCGGGCGCGCAGGCGCGGGTGTGAGTGTGCGCGGGTGTGCACATGTGTGCGTGCACATGTGTGTGTGCACCGCCGGGCTGCGCGCAGCGCGAGGCAGGGGCTTCGCGCCCGCAGCTCGCTGCGGGGGGCGGGTGCTGGGTGCCGGGGGGCCGCGGGGCCCCGGGGGCTGGTGTTGATGCGGGGCACCGCGGGGTGCTGCGAGGCTTCAGGCTCTGCCTGAAGGGGTGTGACGGCGCGAGTGCGGCGGCCGCTGTCCGAATCGGCGTGCCCATCGTGCTGCGGGTGAGTCTGCGTGAGCCCTGCGGGCAGCTGGCCCCGGGGCTGCTGCTGGGCGCGGGGGGGAGCCTGGGCTGCCTGCAGGGCGCGGGGTGCGGGACGTGGGGTGCAGGATGCGGGCCGTGATGCGGGATGCGAGGCCTCTTTCCCCGGGGCAGGTGTTGCGGGATGCTCCCGGGATCCGGTACAGCCAGGGCATGCCCCCACCCCGCCCCAAGGATATCCCTCCTGGGGTCAGGCAGGGATCTAGCCCCCGCGGCTCCTGGGCATCTAGGACTGAAGCCCCCCAGCCCATCACTGCCACCTCCTCAGCCAGATGGCCCCCCCGGGTCCCCTCCATCAGGCCTGGCAGAGCTTGGTGGGAGCAGGCATCCTGCTAACAGGATTTGCAGTGTGATGGAGGAGAAGCGCCTTCGCCCTTCCAGGAGGAGAGGCAGGCTGTCGCCGGGGCTGCCCAAGGGAGAAAATGGCCCCGGGCTGGCTGCCTGTACCCCATTGCCTGTCCCCAAACGTGGCCCGACTTCCCCAGCAGCTCCGGGACAAGGGCAGGGAGCCGTGGAGGGGGAGAGGGGGAGAGGGAGAGATGATAGCAGGGACAGATCAGGAGCGCGCGACAGAGGTAAAAATAGATCCACAGAGCAGAGGAGGGGCTAAACGTGAGCGAAAGCCCTGAGCACAGGCAGGCCGGGGGGGGAGCCCCCCTCAGAGGGCCCTGCACACCCAGTGGGGCACGCAGGGACCCCTGCACTGCCCGGGCATGGCCCCCAGGGCCGGGGGCTCCACAGGGCTTTTCCCAGCCACGGAGGAGATGCCTGGGGGGGAAATACCTTCCAGCTCCCACATCCGCCGGCCCAAAGCGCGCAGGGCAGATGGACAGGACCGGTAGGGCCGGTGCCGCGGGCAGCAGAGAGCCAAATTGGCAGGATGGAGGCAGGCATGCATCCGCAGGGAGCACCGTCCGGCAGAGCTCCAGCGAGCCCAGGAGCCAACCTCCTCTTGCTTTTCCTTTCCAGTGAGCACGAAGCTGAGCTGGGGACGGAGGTGCTAGCCGCAGTGGGGAGAAAGCATGCAGCAGCCCCGGCGCCGGGCAAGGTGAGCGCCCGCCCGGGCGGGATGCGCCCCGTGCCCTGCAGGAGCTGCTGGTGACAGCAAGTGGGAGAGCCGGGAAGTCAGAGCAAAGGAATTTGCAAACACATTCTTCAGCGCCACGAGGATCCCACGGCGGTAAACAGGAATAAAGGCTGGGTGGAGGCGGGGGCTGCCCCCCGCGGCACTGCCCACGTTTCTGCCACAGCCCCCCCCCCCCAAGCTGCCTGCCCAGGCAACACCTGGCACCGCAGGCATCCATTTGCCATTTCTGACTGCAGCCTGTCCGGTGTGGAAGTGCCAGCGGGGGCAAAGGGGGGAGCTGCCAAGTGGCAGGCAATGTCACGTTAACGTCCCGTGAGGCGCCGCGGGGAGCAGACGCTTTGATCGCCTGCCCGAGAGCGTCCTCAAAGGCGGGCGCGGGCAGGATGCGGCCGTGAGCGCCGCTTTCCCCTGCGCGCCTCCGGCACCCCGGGGTGGCCGGAGAAGAGGGGCGCAGGGCCCGCACGTCCCCCATGTCCCCAGGATGTCCTGTGCCGGCAGCTGCCCCCCTTGCTCCTGCTTCATGGCCAGAACGAGATTGAAAGCGCTGCATGCTGCCGGCATGTTTTAGCCTCATGCAGGCGTCCCTTGGAGACCCCAGAGCAGTGGACAGTAATGTGAAAACCATACTCATGTCGTGTCTGAAAGGGCAACAGGTCATCATTAAAATGGAGGCGATGAAAATCATCCACCCGGAGAAGTTTTCAGAGCTGCAAGCATCGCAGCCACGCTACGCACCGGCCCCACGCCGTGAGCCTCCCCTCGTGGCCAAGCGCGCGTGGCCCTCCGAGTCTGAGATCATCGTCAACCAGGCGTGCGGGGACATCCCGGCGCTGGATGCCACCCCCGGTCCCCTGCCGCTGCCCCGGACTCCCCCCCTGCCGCGGCGCGAGCGCGGGTACCAGGGGCAGCGGAAGGGCAGCTCGGAGGTGTGCTACCACCGGCAGCCACCGTCGGACGAGGTGATTGTCAACCAGTACGTGCTGCACCCCTCGACGCCCTGTGAGCCCCTCGAGTGCCCCACCTGCGGCCACATGTACAACTTCACCAACAAGCGGCCCCGTATCCTCTCCTGCCTCCACTCGGTGTGCGAGGAGTGCCTGCAGATCCTCTACGAGTCCTGCCCCAAGTACAAGTTCATCTCCTGCCCCACCTGCAAGCGGGAGACCGTGCTCTTCACCGACTATGGGCTGGCGGCGCTGGCTGTCAACACCAGTATCCTCAACAGACTGCCGGCCGAGGCCCTGGCCGCCAACCCCGTGCAGTGGAGCAGCGACACCGACCGCAGCTGCTACCAGACCTTTCGCCAGTACTGCGGGGCCGCCTGCACCTGCCACATCCGAAATCCGCTGTCTTCCTGCACCATCATGTGAGGCCCACGCCCGCGCCCTGCCCCAGCCCGGCCCCATCGGGGAGAGGACCGAGGGCGGTGCTGTGCCCCGCCAGCCCCCGGCGATCCAGCTGTGCAGGGAGGGATTTGCGCTGATCCTTCGTACAGCCGCGGACATGGGCTCGCTCCCACCCTGGGCTCGCCAGCGCTGGTGGTGGGGATGCTGCGCTCTGGGACATGGCGTGGATCTGGTGGCAGCCCCCCACGTGCCAGTGGTGCTCAGGGAGAGGGACATCAGGATCGGGGTCATGGCACACCCCTGGGCATCTGTGGCAGCCCCGCTGCGACCAGCATCGAGCATCCCAGGGGCTTCTCCCTCCTCTCCCGAGAACGGACGCTCAGTCCCACCGGTGACACCCTACCCATCGCCCTGCAGCTGGTGGTAACGGCACGAGGGGCCCCGCAGAGGCACGGTGCCCAGCACGGGACAGGAGCAGGTGTGAGAACAGGCCCCCATCACCCCCTCTTCTCTGTAAGTTATTTGCCAAAGCTTTCATCTCAGCGGCCAAGCTGCTGTGCGTCTGAGTTGCCGTAGCCACGCCAAGCCGCTGCACCGGTGCGAGCAGACACGCGGCCCGTTTCCTCCGCAGGCCCCTGAGGAAAGCTCCCGTTTGTCCTCGTTTTGGAGGATTCTTGTTTTTCCCTGTCTGTCCCAGGCCGCTGTGTGTTCACCAAGGCATTGCGCTGTGCCCGTTCTCTGTGGCTCCATCCACCCAAGGCTGCGAGGGACCCTGTGCCCTACACTGATGCCCCGTGGGGCAGCAGCCGCCTGTGCACGGTCTTGCTTTCTCCAGGGCATCTGGAGGGGGAAGTTTGCTGCCAAAAAAAAAAAAAAAAAAAAGCAAAAAAACAAACAAAGTAAAAAAGAAAAAGCCATAATTTGCAGGTGCTCCCATGGGGCTGAGCACTGCAGCACCAGGGCAGGAGGCAGAGCCCCAGCACAGCCCCCAGGACATCGGGGCTGGGGAAGCTGGGGAGGGGCCGTGGAGCTGCCCCCTCCCATTCTGCTCCCAGGCACTTCAGGAGCAAGGAGCAGCCCCGGCACTGGCCAGAGCCCAGCATCCACCCGGGCAGAGGGGCCAGGCCTCCATCGCCCGCCCTGACGAGTTGCCGCCGCCAGCGAAGCCCTGACACCACCCTGCTGCCCGGGGCCGGGGGGCGCGGAGAACGGGGGCCGATACCAATTCTGTTCTGCTCTGCCAATGCCTCCCACTGCTGGTTGTGACAATGATCATGTTTTATACCCGGCCTTGTTCAACCCTGATCAGTCTCCCCAATAAAGATTATATTGGAACGAAGAGCACGCGAGGATGTCGGGGGTGTGATGCTGCGGGGGGAGCGGAGCTGTGCACCAGTGGGGTGTGCCCAGGACACCACACTGTCCTCACGTGGTTCATGGGGTGTGTGGTGGTGGTGGGATACCCCAAGGATGGGCTTTCTTGGGGACCAGGGGCTGCCACGTCCCCCTCTGGTTGTGTGGTTGTGTCTCCTCCCTGCCTAGTCCCCAGCCCCACAGCTGGGCACTGTGGGGTGCCACGTGGCAGGACGCTGCCCCATCCACACCCTGCGATCTTGAATAGCCAGGAGATCTGATCCTCCCCAAGAGATGAAGTATATGGGGGTGGATTTGCTGGCCTGGTGGCACCCACAGGCAAAGGGACACGGGCAGGGATGGGCCCCCTCTGCCCCTCTCTGGCTGCAGGGCCGGTGTGGGTCCTCCTGCAGCACAGCCCACACAGGGCATCCTGGTGGTACAGGGAGGCACGGGGCAGCCCCACAGGCATGGGGCAGGCACCGCTGCAGGGCCAGGGGCAGGCTGTAGTTTGGACGAGGGAGGGTGTTCTACAGGACCCAGATCTGCACAAACCTGGGCAGTGAGATCCGGCTGCACCCTGTGCATGGCAGCGCAGGCAAAGAGCATCTGCAGGGAGCACCCAGTGCTTTCTCCAAGAGAAAACTGGGGTTGCTGCAGTGGGAAACCTCCAGCTAGGACAAGCAGCAATTGCCAGGGTCAGGCTCCCCGGGGTGTCAGCAGCTCTTTTCTGCTGGAGCCACAAGCGAGCACCGAGCAACGCAGTGCCGAGCACACCTGAGGATGCCTCCGTGTGTGTACGTGCATGCAGGGGCTTTCTGTGCACACGCAGCCCCAGTGGCCCGGTGCTGGGCCCCGAATTTCCTGTCTCTGAGCCGCTGCTGCCTCTGCACTCTGCACCCTGTGGCGGGCGAGGGGTTCCCCGCCAGGCACGCAGCGAATGCAGCACCCGCCCAGTGTCTGTGGCTGTGCAGGAGCACATACGGTGCTCAGGGGGGAATTTCTGCCCATGAAAACGAAACCACTTCACAGCCCATTGGTGCTGAATTACAGCATCAATAATGCAGCCGGTGCCATCCCTGGCCCTGCGCACGCCGCGGCCGTGACCCGTGTCCGCAGCCCTGCACCTGCATCCTCCAGCGGATGTGGGGCGCGCATGCGGCGCCAGGCGCTTTGTGGGTCGGGTGACGTCTCCTGGCCTCTCACCCCAAAGGCCATGACACCGCTTGGAGCGGGCAGCCTGGCCCCAGGGTGGGAGCCAGGGCTCCCCGTAGCCGCTGCCTCCTCCCGTGATCCTGGCGGTGCTCAGGGAGGCTGGGGCAGCCCCAAGCCCTTTCCAGCAGGAGCATCTCCATCGCCCCAACCAGTTCTGAGATCCTTGGCCCCAGGGAGACTCCTCCAGCTGTTTTCAGTTCCCCAGAGACTGAAGCACAGATCTGGGGACAGTTTTGCTCTCAAAGCAGGGATTTGCTCTTTTTATTACATAAGGACGAAGGGTACAGCATGTCCTCCCATCTCCACGGTACCTCTTGGGCACAGAGTAAATTTAAAGCTGCTAATTTGATTTTGAGTCACAATTAAGGAAGAAACAGGGCCTTTCAGGAACAAGTGCTGGGTGACAGCCCATTTCTCCAGCCCTATTTATCTCAAACGAGCACATGCTGGAAGAGGGGCCCAGGCACGATGCTGGGAGGACAGGACCAGGATGCCAGTGCTCAAGCCCCAGCTGCAAGTGAGCTAAAAGTCTCCTGAAGTCACTGCAGCATCCCAAGCCCAGAAACACTCCAGCAGACTCAACGGCCAGGCTGAGCTTTGTGCCTCCGAGGTGAATTTTCAAAGAGCACCGAGTTCCACCAGCTGCTCAACCACAACAGACATCGCTGGGGAGAGGTCCCTGTGCACTGCCCCATCCTGTGCGGGTTGCACAATGCTGGTGGTGACCAGTTCCCCTCTGCACAGAGCTGGGGGAGGATCTGGCCATGGTGTGGCCAAGGGGTGAGGGCTGCACGAGTCTACGGGAGAGCACGACGTGCTCGGTTCCTGCAGGTTGGCAGGGAGAGGGCTGAGCACCACGGCTGGGCCCACCTCGGGGAAGCACATCATGCGTGGGAAACTTCAATGTGGGGCAGCCACGCACCCGAAACGGCCGTTCGAGCAGAGAGGAAGGTGCTTGCAACAGCTTCTTTCAGTGCCAGGCTTGCACAATGAAATACAACCCCGAGATGCAAAGCTAACGGGTTGCGGCAAGGAGCCCGCGTGGCCGGGACAGGTCCCAGGGCAGCGCTGGCCCCGCGGGCAGGGAGCGGCTGGGACCTGGCGTTTCCCTGCGGATGAGGCCGGTGAGAGCTGCGGGCAGCCCTGGGTGCCAGCGCCACCGTCGAGGTGCACGAGGCGCTCCCGGTGCTTTCGTGCCATCCCCACGGATGGCAGCACTCTGGCCTCTCTCACTCGGGTTGGGGACGGAGGCACGGGGCAGGGCTGGGTGGGGAAGGGACCGTGCTGCTGCCAGTTGTGGTGCCAAAGCGATCAGATGCCTCTGGAGCTGGATGGGGACCCCAAAACCCTGGCTCTGCCTGAGAACTGTCAGGCTCCGTGCGTGCCCCCAGCTGTGTCACACTCGAGGACACCCCAGTGCGACCCTTCCCCACGGCCACCTGTGCACTGCTGGGGAGCTGGGCGGGGGGGCGGGGGCACGCTGGCCTTCAGAGAGGTGTGTGCAGGGCTGGGGACAGCCACATCGCTGGTCTGAGGACATGGGGTGCCCCCCCCCCCCCCCCAGTGCCACCAGCAGGGAGAGGCAGTGAAGCATTTGGGGTGCAGTGGGGTGTCAGGGCTGGTGAGAGGGATGGGGGGTGACGGGGTGGGTTTGGGGCACCATGATGAAGTGGGGGGGGGGGGGGGAGGAGAGAGGGGCTGGGGGCTGCAAGGGAGCAACGGGGGCAGGTAAGAAGGTGGAGGATGGCTGCCGGGGTGTGTGCATGGGGAGATGGGGGCATTGGTGCATACCAGGGTACAAGGGCCCCTGTGCATATGAGAGCAGCTTGGGGGGGGGGGGGCTGTGCATGGGGACGATGCCCCCCACCCCACCGCAGCCTCCCCCAGCTTTCAGCACACCACCCCAGCCCCTGCTCGGCGTGCCTGCGGCGCTGCCTGCCGCTATCTCAGCGCGCTAAATATAACCGAGTCCTTGTGAGCGGACATTGCAGCTGAATTCCTGCGGGCCAGCCCTTCCTGCACGCCGGGGCTGGCCGCCCGCGCTCGAACCGCCTGCGATGCCACCGCCCTGAGGCTGGTCCCACACCGCAGCCCCCCAGGACCCTACCCCTGGGGGATTTAGGGGTTGTTCTCCTGCTTCGAGCCCCCAGACAGCTCGGAGAGAGCAGCATGGATGTGCTGGAGGATGGCATTGAGCATCGGCTCCAGTGCCGGTCCCCATGGGGACAGCTGTGGCCTGGTTTGCCCAAAAAAGTCCCCCCTCCCCCCCCCCCCCCCGACAATGTAATGTGGAGCAGGGACATGTGCCAGGTGTCCCACATGGTGATGTCCCCCCCCTCCCCATGTGAGCCCTCCCCTCCCCGCAGGCCCAATGTAGCCAAAAAATGCCCCCAGCCAGGCCAAGCTCACAGTTCTCCTGATGGAGGTGCTCCATTTTGTATAAATAATTACTCCTCGGTGTAACGGGGCAGGTGGGGTGGAGGGGGCCCTGCCGGTCTCTGCCTGACCCATTTTGGGGTGCCCCTCTCCTGTTTCTGCCTCCTACACCGTCCTGCAGCCTGAGGCAGTGGCAGCATCGTGACAGTGCCCTCAGCACCTTTGCCAGCGTTGGGGCAATCCAAACAGGCTGGGGGGATGCAGCCCCCTGGGTGGGATCTAGGGGAGTAAAAGAGTGAAAATTTGGGTAGTTTCTGCTGGTATTGCTCATGGTCAAAGGAAGAGTGCTTCGGATGCAAAGCAGCATTCAGTGTCAGTGCAGGGGGCTTTTTCCCAGAGCAAAGCCAATTCCCCCATGGAGGTGGCCTCAGCGGCTGCCCCAGAGGTGCGGGTGTCCCCAAGAAGCTGCCGCCAGCCCCATGTCCCATGGCACGGCTGGGAGCACGGGTGCAGAGGAGCCGTGCCGTGGGCTGGGCATCCCTGCAGGGGGGCCTGGGGAGCACTGCACTGTGCCCCCAGCAAGGCTGGCTGCCAAGCAAGGAGGAACATCGCTGCTGAGGTGTTCCCATTGCAGGCGGGCAGCCGGTGGTCCCAAGAACAGGCTGGCACAGCCCCGGTGCCACGGGCTCCCCTGCCTGCCCTTGTGGGCACAGTGCTGTGAGCTGGGGCCCTGTGGGTCCTGCTCGGCACCGCCTGTGCAGAGCCTTCAGGAGCAGAGCAGTGTTTGCTCTCTTATCTCCATGCACAGGGAGGCGAGCAGCTGTGAGAAAGGCACAAGCACAGGCTGGCACCGCTCGGCTGGGGGTGGGAGGCTGTGGGAGCCTGGGCACTAGGGTGGGGGGGGCAGGCATCCTCTTCCAGGGGGCCGGGGACCACTGGCAGTCCCCGTCCCCTCCTCAAGCCACTGCTTGGCCCTGAGGTGTGATGGATGCAGTGCCTGCCTTGGCGTTCCTTCATGGGGTGATGCATGGCAGGGCTGGTCCCAGGGACACACTCAGCACCCCCCACTGTCCTCGTCCCCATCCAGTGCAGCATCATGCTGCCCTGCCAGACACCAAACTCAGACGGACACTGCCGTGGTACAAATGCAATTTGTATTTTCAGTCCGTGCTGGGGAAACCCCCATCCATCTGTCTTGGGAGTGGGCAGCAGATCCCACAGCTCAGTCCTGCTCCACCAGCAGAGCCCCTCTTGCTCCCAGCCCCAGGGATGTGCCCCCAGCGCGGGCAGGCAGAACCCTGCTCCTGCCCTATCCATCCCTTTGGGGCCACGGCACGGTGACATGCGGTGCCCCACGGGACATAGGCGATGCCCAGCTCCAGCCTTGCCTCCCTCAGGCACTGCCCCAGCTCCTGCACTGCCTCACCTGCTCAGGGCTCACCGGCAGCGCCAGGGCTCCCCGGCTTCCCAGGCTCAGTCCCAAGCTGGCATCTCTACCCTGCACTGCAGAGCATCCGGGGGCACAAACCCAGCACTATTTATCGAGGATGAGGAAGAGCAGCACCATCAGGACGATGGGGAGGAAGATGAGGAGCAGGCTGAGCAGCTCGGCCACCAGCAGCAGGGCCAGCAGCAGGAGGTAGCAGCAGCGGCAGCGGCGCTCCAGCCGCCCCAGCCCGCGGATGAGGCAGGGCGGGTAGCGCACACAGGGCAGGCACCCGAACATGCGGCTGGTGTGGAAGCGCACCTGGAAGTGATGCTCGAGGGCACCGGTGAGGCCCGGGCGCCGGGGCGGCAGCACAGGGGGCCGGGGAGCTGCCAGGGCGGAGGTGGGGCCGGGCTGGGCGTGCAGCAGCAGCAGCTCCTCCTGCAGCTTGCAGATCTCCCACTCCAGCATGGGGGTCTTCTGGCGGCAGATGGGGCAGCGCACGCGGCCGAACTCAGCGCCGGCGGCTGTGTCCATGATGGCACGCAGACAGGCACGGCACAGCCCGTGGTTGCAGTTGAGCAGGGCTGGTTTGTGCCGCTGGTCGTCGTAGGGCTCCGTGCAGATGGGGCACTCATCCTCGCCGCCCACTGGCGTGTGGCACGGCTCCGGCACCGTCGTCTCACTGCTAGATGTCTCCCCATCCTTGGCAGAGAGGCTCAGGATGGAGCTGGAGGCACTTCCCAGGCTGGGAGACCCCTCCGGGGGCACCGGGGTCTCCTCGTGGGGCAGGATGGGGATGGTGGCGGTGGGGGGGTCCTGCCCCTCCGTCAGGACTGCACCGTGGGTGGGCGGCTTGTGGCACCCGTTCAGCAGCGGCTCTATCGTGTCCTCTGCCACTGCCGGGCTCCAGCTGCCCCAGGCCGCAGCGGGTGCCTCTCCGCAGAGCGGGGGCAGCTCCATGGGGCCCCCCGGCCCCTCAGGCTCGCTCTCGCCCTGCTGCCCAGCCTGGCCCTCCCCGCCGGCTGCCTGCATGGGCCGGGAGCCAGGCCCCAGTTCCTCACCCACCACCAGCTCCATGGGGGCAGCTGTGGGGCAGCCGCCCCCCTCACCCACCACCCACCGAGTCCCCTCAGGGCCGGGTGTGGGACACCGGTGCTGCTCCAGGGCCAGCGGTGTCCTTCAGCTCCACTGCCAGGAGGGTTTAAGGGCGGCAGCAGCAGCGTGGGGTCCCGTCATCCCTCCGTCACAGCCTGGGGCCACCTGCCAGGCCGAGGGGTCAGGAGCCCCCGAAGCGCGGTGCATCCCCATCGCCCCCAGGACCAGATCACCCCAAAAGGGGCATCGCCAGGGGCATCCAGCAACCACTTCCTCCTCCTCCCCAGTGCCAAGGCAGTACTGACCCACCGCAGTCCGGAGGAAGACAAGGAGCCGGGCGATGCGAGGTACTCCAGCGAGGGCTGCAGCTGTGCGGGGCCGGGGCTGGCCCAGCTCTCACCAGGCTGGTTTGTCGGCTTCTGGAAGCGGCTCAAATGGAGGCAGCCCGGGGCAGGCGGCCATGGCCGCGCCAATCAGCTCCCGTGGGAGCCGGGGAGGAGCTGGGCCCGCGGCCGCCTCTTCCCCTCACCCCGCACGCTCCGCACCCCGGGAGCCAACATGGAGCGGAGCCCTGGTGCCAAGGCACCTCGCAACTGCAGGGACATGGGCACGGTGCTGCCCCAGGGCTGCCCGCAGCTCAACCCCAGCACTGCCCGCCAGTACGGGCCCAGCACTGCCCAAGCACTGCCCCCAGCTGAGGTCCCAGTACAGCCCACCAGTATAGGCCCAGCCTTGCCCCCACTATGGCACACCAGTATAGACCCAGTATAGAGCCCCAGCACGGCCCCCAGCACAGCCCCAGCACTGCCCACCAGTATGAGCCCAGCACTGCTCCAGCACTGCCCCCACTGATGTCCCAGCAGTCTCCAGCACAGCCCCAGTACAGCACACCAGTACGGGCCCAGCGCTGCCCCAGCACACTGGTGCACACCCCACACCGCTCTCCCTCCGTGTGACCGCCCTGGTCTCTGCCCCCTGTGCTGTGTCCCCGCCACCCCTCGCTGCCTGCGGATGGTCTGGGTGGGTTTTGCCACTGGGAAAGCCCAGCTCATCCCTGTCCCCCCGGCTGGTCCCTGCACTGGGACACTTCTCCATGCCGTGTCCCCTACAGCCTGACAGCAATAGTGGCTTGCAGCCATTGGAGGGGTGAGCGCAACCCAGACAGTGCTCCACACACGGGGGGATGCTGACATGCAGCAGCTCCCTGCTGGCTCTCTGGGGACGCCCAGCTCTGCCCTGGCAGCTGCTCTCAGCAAGGCAGCACAGGTATCGCAGCAGGGTGGGGAGACCCCAGAAACATCCCGTTTCCTCTCGCTGCTGCGGGGCAGAGCGGATCCGCAGCTCGAGCAATGCCCTGGAGCACCGCTCACCCACACAGGACCCTGGCGATCGGGAGTGTGGGACGGTGGCTGGGTCACTGGCACGGTGTGGCAGCCCTGTCCCTTCCTGTCCCAGCCCACTCCCAGGGACCGTCCCTGACTCACGGCCTGGACCCTAATTGCTATTTACACTGTGGCATGGAGTTCGCTGAACTGGGTTAGGAAGGTGGTGGCACTGGTCCCAGCGGGGCAGGAGCAGGGCTGGCAGCACCAGGGATGCCAGGGAAAGGGCTGGGGGCTGCCAGCTCGCTCGGCCCTGGCTGGAGGCAGCTCCCAGGCTGGGGCAGAGGATGGGTCCAGCAGAGCAGCAGCTCAAGGAATGGGAAAACTCAATGGAAACCACCACTGGTGCTCCAGAAGCTCAGGCCTCAGTGTTGAGCAGGCTCAGGAAGACGAACCAGCAGCAGAGACAGAGGGATGGGAGCTTCCTCCTGTGCCTGTCCCCACTGGCCTTGGCTACCAGAGACAGGGGGAACAGGTCTGTCAAGGCAGCCTCCTACAGCAAGGCTGCTGCTGCTGACTAATGCCGGGTGGGGAGACTCCCATGCAACAGCTCACTTCCTTTAGGTCCTACCACAAACAACGGCCACCCCAAAGCCACAGCTCTAGCAATGCCCGCAGGTGCTGCTCATCCAACACGGGGGCCCTGGGAGCTGGAAGTCCCAGGAACACAGCTCGGACCCCCACAGGAGCCAGCCAGCAGCATCCCAGCACAGAGAGCTCTCACCTCTGCCCCAGCAGGGAGCACACACGGGGAGCCAGGCTTCACCCACACCCCCAGGAGAGGGATCCCCCTGCCCGCTGTGGCCCTGCTGCCATTGGGGAAGGGCAGGTTGGGTAAATCCAACCCCTCCGCCAGACCCCTGCCCTGGGTGGGAGAACCTCAGCCCAAGGATGATGCCAGAGGCAGTTCATTTTGCTGGTTCCTTTATTCAGACACAGCTCACAGGGAAGGGGGAGGCAGGGAGCCAGGCTTACGACCAGGTTTCAGACTGGAAGCGCTGGGTCTGTTCCAGGACTGTTAAATACTTCTCTGCTTCGGAGGGCGACAGGCCACCTTCCAGCTGCAACACTGACTGCAAGGCTTCAGCCACCGCCGCTGGCATCTGCTTGGCATTCCTGGAAGAGAGAGCAGGTGATGTGATGGAGGGCAAGCAGGAAAACCCGGGGCACATCCACATTCCCTGTGCTCCAGTGAGGCAGCAACTCCCCGCAGCTGGCCCCACTGGCCCCCAGCACAAGCCTGGCCACATGGGCTGACACTGAGCTGGGCTGGTGGGAACCTGCCTCACCCTGCAACGCGGGCTCCCTGGCACAGAATAAATGACAGGCTTCAGGAGGCAGCTGGTACCGCTCCCTAGAAAGCGGCGCCGTTATCCATGCAGGGCTTTTAAGCACTGGCACTCGCAAGCAAGGATGTGGCCTCGGTACCTAGTCCCTGGCTGAGGAGCATCACAGCTGAGTGCCCTCAGCTCTGGACCCTGTACCATTTCATTTCCCATCAGCATCATTAGAGGGGCACAGGGAACAGGCATGAGTTATAATTTATTAGCACGAGGTCAGGAAATGATCCTTTCATCTCAGGGGAGACACTCAATGCAAAACGTGTCTGATTGTGAGCTGGGCAGGATGACTGCTGCAGAGGAGACTGAACAGCCACTTCAGTCCACCCACTGTCTCCTTGCAATAAATCTAAAATGATTGTTTTGATGGTGACAATTGTAATGAAAGTCAGTTCCAACCTCAAAGTAAGAGAAATGGTGAAGTAAACATGAGCTTCTGTGTAAAAAATACTCAAACAGGATTCAACGTTTCCAAGTGCAATTATTTCTTATGGGAAATAAGAAATTCAGACTTTTTCCTGGAGAGTTTCATTTGATGAACTGTGCTACTAAAAACATCTAATAAAAAAAATAATTCCCAGACAGCTCCAATTGGCATGAGCATCTGGCACTGTCCTCGTTGTTTCTAAAGAACGAGGCAGAATTTTGATTTGCATTTGAAGCTGATTAATGTCCCAAAATACACAGAAAGGAGGTCTTCTGTTTTTGGAAGAGTTGTATTATTTCTGAGTCAGGCATTGATATGCAAGTGCAAGATAATGTAGCCGTGTCTGTGATGGAAAACATGTCAAATATCTATCTCCTGCAGAAGCAAGAGACTCTCAACATGTTGGCCCCTGGGCTAGATAAGCAAGGCACAGTTAGTGAGAAGATATAGCCCTGGCTCCCAGCTGCCTGGTCGGGGCTGAGAGCCACCCCTGTGCCAGGGACAGACCATGGGACAATGACTGGCCATGGAGGTAGGTCTCAGAAAAACCCTGACGTCCAAAACACCAGCACCCATCTTCATGGCCCCCTGAAAATCCTGCAATGGTGGGAGCCATGCAAGCTCTGCTCTTTCCAAGGCGTACAACTTGAGGGAGGACACCAAACCCGAGCCCCACGTCTGTGGGTAGGAATCACCGCCTTGGGGTGAGGGTCCCAGGAAGCCCTGCGATGCAGGAAGGCACGATGGAAGAGGCGGCAGTGCCAGCACAGGAGTGATGGGGTGACCAGCAGCCTGGCCCACGCTTCCTGGGTAGTCAGCAAAATTCTCCTTCTCCCGGGAATGCAGCGAGGCTGGTCTCACTCTGCAAGGCACCGGGAAGTTCCTGCTCTCGTGAGGACAGGCAGGAAAGAGCCTCCTGCAATTGCTGTTTGTGTCGACAGCAAGGCACAGGAGCAGGGCTTGTGCTGTGCTTTCTAGGTCACAGGGTTTGCAGGACAAACACCACCGCTTCCCTCTCATCAGCTCAAGGAGCCCATTGCATTTCACAACGCTCGCCCCGGGCAGCAGGCGAGCAGCCTCCTCCCTGCCATACAGGCAGCAACAAGGGCAGGTGGGTGAAGGGGTTTGCCCGGGAAAAGAGTCACAGAGCTAGGAACAGAGCTGCACATGCTCTGACTCCAAATGCTCCCAACCCCCGGTTTTTGGACACCGCTTGGAGATTTCCAACCAGCCCAGGCTCAGCAGCTGGCAAATGGCTGAGCTGTCACAGGAGGCAAGCCACAGTGCAACGCGGCCCATCCCTGCCCCTGGGAGGCAGTCTCGGGTGCAAAGAGCCAGCCAGGATGTGCCAAAGATCCCAGAAGCTACTGCTTCAGAAGCCTCAGGCCCACCCGAGCAGCTGCAGGACCTGCACAAGTTTTTTTTGGCGCAGTTTGAACAAGCCCCGCTGGAGGAGAGACGTGTGAAGAGAGGCTCTCCCACACATGGACTTGCCATGGGTCAGAGGCCAGGCAGCTCCTGCTGGGAGGTGACACCAGCCACAGGCACTGGCAGGTGCAGGGACGGGCACACGGGGTCAGCTGAAGCAGCTTTACCATGGTGCCAGCTCTGCCCCTGCTAACCGGAGTGCAGGATAGGTGAGAAATGGCCCTCTCAGCCCAGGGCTTGCCAAGCAGGATGCAAAGGGAGGAGGAACCACGCAGGCAGTCCCTCTGCAGCAGCCACTGTAGGCCCCTAAGACATGCTGGGGTGCAAGCACTGCTCTGGAGGCTGAGCAGTGGAAAAGCCTCCAGGGAGCTGGAGAAGCAACCATATGTGACCCTATTCCCCTGGTCCCTGTAGGGAGACCTCACTCACCCAGCCAGGTAGACATGAGCACTCCTGCTGGTCAGCAGCTCCCACACCAGCCTTCGGTTCTCCTGGATGCGGTGCTGAACATACACCTTCTCCTCCTGCAGGGAAACACAGCGCTGAGCCTGCCAGTAGCCCCAGCACCCATATGGCCCTTGGGATTTCTCCCAGGGGCTGTTCACAAGAGCTCAAAGCAGTACAGCCCCTTTGGAGAGTGGGGGGCACCGGGAGCTTGGCAAAGCAGTTGGACCAACTCTTGCACAGGGAAGGGGAATCCCACACCCGCACTGCTGCAATCAGGCAGGTCAGTGGGAGGTGGGTGCAGGAGCTTCAGTGGGGAGAGCCCCCCCGAATAGCCCCCAGACTCCTTGGCTGCTCCCCACCTGCTGCCAGCTCCGGAGAACAGCCAAGGGTGCAGAGCTGTGAGCCAGGGTACCCCCCGAGGGCTCCCTCCTCTCCCTGCACGGGCAGGGGAGGCTCCACGGCCCCTTGTGCCAGGGCTGCTGCCGGGCAGAGACCCTTTCTCGTACCGTTGGTTGCTGGTGCCTGCCCTGTCACCAGCTGAAGGACTGCGACAGAACAAAAGGGCAGGAAGCCAGGAGGGATGGCATCGGTCCCACTCCCTGTCCCTCCGCTGCGCTTAGACACTGGGTACGGCTGGCTTTTGGCACAGTCCAGACCAGCTGAGCAGAGCTTCCAAAGGGTTAAGCCGCAAGACTTCAAGTGTCCTGCCTACAGCCCTGGCGCCTGCCCAAGAAGAACTCCACGGCCAACGTGCTTGAATTCACTGCCGGCCCAGACAGCTCCTCCGTGACAAAGGTGACACTGTGATGCAGGCCAGGCCCTCTGCTGCATGTCCCACCACGCCAGGCTCTGCAAAGGGGTGAGGTGAGCTGCAGACGCAGCCTCCTCCCTGTGCCGCCCCACCTCCCATCCAGCCCCACGGGCAACAAGGCTCTTGCTGCATCCCAGGCTCCCGCTGCCTGCAGTCTGGAGGTGTGCATGGGAACGCCCCGCACAGCCCTCGGCCCTGGCTGTCACCAGGGCTGTCACCCTACAGCCAGCTGGTCCCACGGGGCCCCAGCAGTTCCACTGCACAGAGGCAGGTCAGCCCTGGGCACAGCTCCACAGCCCCAGCCCAGCCATGTGAGTTGCGGGAGGTAAGCAAGCCTGTTGCAAACACCGACACAGCCAGCCAGTAGCTCAGCTTCGGTGTAATTAACGTTAATCAGCTAAGTGCTGACAGAGGCTCGACCAGCAAGGCCAGGGCTCTGAGCAGGTCATTTAAGGACCTGAAGCTACCTAGAAACCAGAGCACCCAAGTGACAAACTCAGGTCACGACGTCTCGGCTCAACCCCAGGGCATCCTGCTGAGAATTAGCGACGGGCGCATTAGGCAGGGATCAGCCTGCTCTGCAGGGCAGATGTGCTGTGACAGAAGGTCACTGCAAAGGGCACCTTAGAGAGAAGAGGGAAATCCTTCTCAGCTGTGGAGCATCCCAGCTCGAAGAGACTGCCAGGCTCTTTGAAAATACATTTCTGACAAGTTAACATCTGCTAGAACTCCAGGCACAACGTCCTGATGCAGCACATCCCACCTGGCTCTGCTGCCACTCGCTTCCCTGTGAAAACAGCTGCAAGGACGCGGCAGAAGACCCTTATGACAACCTGCTTTGTTCCGTGAAGTCAGCAAAGCGGAGAGGCTGGGAGGCACACGCTGAAGCCAGTCCTGTCCCTACAGAGCCTGGAGGGCAGGAGGAGGCTCTGGGGCTGCTCTCCAGCTTTGGGGAGCTACACATTTCCCATCCACTGTGTGAGCCATCAGTAAAAAGTCAGAGTAGCCATCCAAAAAAACCTCTGCAGAGCCGCTCCTGTTAATCAAAGGCTTGGAAAGCCTTCACAGAGCATTCAACTCGTGCTTTACAAGTGACCAGATGAAAGATGCTGGCTTAACGTCAGTGCATACACACAGCCAGGAGAAAAGGACTGGTGCAGCTGAGCTACCCAGGAATACCAATCCTCACTGACCCTTTTTATCAGATCTCTATTTCAAAGCCAGGCTGAGCTTTTGATGCCGTCAAGGGACTGGGCAACGCAGTCAGAGTCCCAGCTCGCCAAGCCACTCCTGCAACTTAAAAAAAAACCCTGCAGCCCAGAGAGGGGCTGAGGAAGAGCTGCCCACCAAGGACACTGCCTGGGAAATTCGGGAGCAAAATGAAGGGCTGAGGAGCGGGGTGCTCTTCCCTCTGAGAAGCCTCCGCCTCTGCAGCTGAGGCTCTGGGGAGGTGGCACGGAGGTACCATGAAATAGGGCAGGAGGCCAAAGCTCCTCAGCTTCAGCCAGTGATCAGAGCGACACAGTGGGGAGGGTGGCATTCAACCAAGAAAGGTTATTGCCTGGTGACCCCTCTGAGGGGCCTGGGAGCCTTTTATCACTCACGTGGTCCAGCCAAACAAAGCTGGCTAACACCTTATCTGCTCCGGCACTCACCAGCCCCGTCCTAGTGACCTTTCCAGCTCAGCTCAGCCAGTCGTGTCCCAGCCAGGCAGCAGCACTGTGCTGCCAGTGGCAATCCTGGCCAGCACCCAGGTGATGCAGGGGAGCGAGGTGACCACTGTGCCACCCCACCAGGCCCTTCACAGACCATGCCAACAGGCACAGGGGCCAGAAACACTAGCAAGCCCTCATCAGTGCTGCCTGAGATGCTTCTCTCCTCCTCCAAGAACTAACCTGGTCCCTGGAGAAGGCCGTGAAGAGTGTCAGGAAGCCCTTTGTCACCAGCTCTTCCCACTCTGCCTGGCAGTAGAAGTCCTTGGATTTCTGGCGGCAGCCAAAGAACAAGCAGTTCCCTGCAGAGAGCAGACCATGAGGGCTGGGTGGAACAAACACCTTGCAATGGCTGGGGGCAATTGGCACCCACAAAACTCAGGAGTTGTGTGAGCCTGACTGCAGGTGACCTGTGGCAACCAGAGGTCCCCATGTGCTGGGAACGCAGGAGGTGGGGGGCGGGTAGGGCAGGGAGAGCCCCAGGTGCTGTTTCCCTCCACCAGCCCCTTTGCAGCTTCCTGCGGAGACCCACAGCTGAGCCAGGGCAACGAGGATGGAACAAGGACAGAGGCACAACTCCTTGCAAAGCAGAAGACGAACTCAGCAACCCAACTCCACTTACAGGGAGATAGATGACAGTGAGCCGCTGCAGAGCCCTGCCCCGCCCCACGGGGCAGCCTGGCAGCACAGCCTGTGAATAATCACACAGGCTGCACACACCAAGCTCTGGTGCTGACCTCCCGCAGAGCCCAGCTTGCTTCCACCCAACCACAGCGACGCTGAGGCCTGTCCAAACCCTCCAGAGCCCCCAGTCCTTCCTTCCCCTGTGCTGAACACAGACCTGCCTGCAGCAAGGGGCACCCCGAGTCCCTCTAGCGACCGTCCCTCACCTTTCCATCCTTGTGCCACCCGCTCCTGTATTGCTGCTCTGAAAGGTGCCACCCCTGTGCCAGGGCCAATCATGATCACAGGGGTGTCAGGGTCAGCTGGGAACTTCATTCCTCCTTTCTTCACCCAGAGAGGGACTCGGATTTCACCTGCCAAACAAACAGACCGACTAGCATCACTCCACACCACTGCACCCACAACACAGGACCCAGCATCCAGCCCTTCCGCAGTGCTCCAGAGATCCATCCTGTGCCTGGCTGACCACCACCCAGCATCGTGGTGCCAAAAGCACAGCGTGTGTGTGTGTGTGAAAAGCCCTTCAGCTGTCTCAGGACTGGATCTGCAAGGACTTGAGCCAACCCCAGAACAAGGCAAGAAGCCCCCAGCACAAGGGCAGTGGGACAGCCTCCTCCTCACACAGCTGGTGCCTGGATAAAGACAGCAGTGGAAATCTCTACCTGGCTGCCCTGTAAAGGAGGGCAAAGCCTGCCTCCTCTAGGAGCCAAAGGAGAAGTATGAAGATCCCCATCCTGTCCTGGAGTCAGAGCAATCCCCCACCATCTTGCAGCAAGGAGAACTTGTGAGCTTGTCACAGTTGCATGGGGACCCAACTGGAGAGGTTTTGTGGTTAGAGCAAAAGAGTAGCACACACAAGCCTCGCAGGACAGGATGGCTATGCTCATAGGAAGGACAATCCTTCCAAGAGCTGATGTAATGAGGCTGGAGATGTCCAGCAGTCAGAGCAATATGAGCTCCAGGATGCCAGGAGCAGCCCCCTGTGGGGACAGTGGGGCATGTTGGCACTGCGAGCAGGAGGGTTGAATGACAGAGAAAATGAGGAGCTCATAGTGCTCAGGGCAAGCTAGGGGAGCACACCATGCTCTGAAGAGGATGGGAGCAGCAAAGAAGGGCAGCTACCACGCATTCGGCCTGTTCTCCTGGCAGTGGTGTTCCACCGGAGGTCAAGACAATTCCAGCACATGGCCAGCACACACCACCACAGTCCCATGGGATGACCACTGTGCTTTCTGGTGAGCACCCAAGGTCCTCACGTTGTCCTAGTAAAGTTACCTTGCTCTGGGTTGAGGGAAGCCAACCAGGTAGAGCAGAGACCACGGCGGGGTTTGCTGAGCCGCGTCTTGTACCGCACTATGGCCACGAGGATCTGGATCCGGTCGGGGTGAGCCTGTGTGCAGACAGAAGCCATGAGAAACGAGATGCCTGGCACGGCTCTGCAGGAAGCACCCAACGCCTCCTCCAGGGACAGAGTCCGTGCCCAGCTCCTGCCAGGGCATCTGCAACGCTCATCCCAGCCTGAAACAGCCATTTGGGCACAGAACAGAGCAATCCTTGCCCAAAACCTTCTCAGCTAGGGAAGGTTTTCCCAGAGCAGCACCGCCACGAGAATGCTCTGTGTGGCTGGCAACAGTGACAGAGACAGTCCAACCCCAGCCCATGCCACCAGTGCTTGGGCTGACGTCTGCCAGGCCACCGAGGCCAGGTCCCACTGCCACCTCCCGGCAGCAGCAGGAGCAGCACTACCCCTTTCACGCAGCCAGGCGCCTCCCAGCCTCCGTGGCACCACATCCCACAGCTCCGTGTGACCAGGACAGCAGAGCTCTGCACTGCGCCAGCCCTAGCGCTTGCAGGGCTGCAGGAGGATGCCCTAATCTGCAGAAGGGTCTTGGGTGGGCTGTGGGTGCTCACAGGGTCGGGGAGTACAGGTTGAAGGTATGCGGTGTGCACAGCACCAGCAGTGCCCTGGCGCTCAGCTCAGAGTCCAACATAAGGCCAAGAAGGGCTGAGCTCTTACCAGCATAGAGGAGGCGATGGAGAAGGCACGGGGTCTGATGCGAGGGATGAGGTCCAGCAGGTATTCGGGGGGAATGGCAGATGTCGTGTGAGGGAAATCCCAAAGGGCCTGTAAAGCCACAGAGAGGTGAGACCTGGTGCACCCCATGTCTGCTTTTGGGGGGCAGCAGAAACTGTCCCATAATGCTGTCCCACACTGCCCTTGGCTGAAGGCACCACAGCAGGTATCTCTGAGCACCAATCTCCCTGTCCCACTGCCCTGCCCTCATCCCCAGGCTGCGGCACAGAAACCATGAGAGCCTTGAGAATTTGGAGCAGGTCTTAGCCTGCTTAATCCAAGGACACTTCAGAAAATGAGTAAAGTAAACTAAATTCCTCAAGAAAGTCAAGAAATTTCCCTTCCATCAACTGCCTCCTCTGCCTTGGGTGCTTTATGCAATGGCACAGCCCTCACGGATGGGCCTGCTGTACTCCCCAGGCGTACCTCAAGAGTGGTCCTGCGGGGCC
The DNA here is from genome assembly GCF_013377495.2 of Cygnus atratus. NCBI lineage: Eukaryota > Metazoa > Chordata > Aves > Anseriformes > Anatidae > Cygnus > Cygnus atratus. The sequence continues at coordinate 11,201,231 of NC_066380.1, forward strand.
GGTTGCAGTAGCTGTACAGCTCCTCCTGGCCCTGCGCAGAGCTGAACTCCTGCAGCTTCTCCTGCTCCAGCTCATTCGTTGAGAAGTAGGACAAGAGCTCGAAGAAGGAGCGCTGCGGCACGCAGGAGATGTCCAGGTAGTGGGTGACCAGGTGCCGGATGGTGCAGGGCTGCGGCAAGAGGGCAGGGAGGGCTGTGCCTGCAAGCGAGGCATGAGGGCAAGCTTAGGGCTAGCTCTGGCACTCCCCAGACATCCAAACAAGGGCAGCCCTGCTGCCTGGGGGCATCCACACACTACACGAAGGTGCTAGCAGAGCTGGCTTTAGCCACCACCTTTGCTGCTCCCCCTGATATGCTCCCACTCCCTCCTGCTCTCCCTAACTTGCTTTGGAGGCACACAGGCTTGCAACAGAGAAAGTCAGTGGTGCTGAGCATTCCCTTGATTTTTTTTAGGTGTTTTTGGACACGGCCCTACATGTACGCATCCCACCTTGCCCACACACCACAGTGGAAATAAACAGCAGTATTCTATGTGCTGGGCCTGTCCTTGTCTCCTCCTTCCCTCCCAAGGGTGTGAGGAGCAGCCTGAATTTCTCTTGGGTTTGCCTGGCAGGCCAAAATCCCAGTGCTGAGGGACAGTCAAAGAGATGGAGGGGGGAAGACAGGAAATATGGTCTCGATGGAGCAGTTACTGGCTAAACAGCAGGTGCCTGCTGTAACCTCTGTGGGTGCTGAGAACATCCCCTTGTGCAGCAGCAGGTGGGGTGAAAGGAAGGATGAAAATAGTCCTGACCACTGCTACCTAAAAAAGGACCACAGAATTGCTCTGCAAAATCTGACATCTGATCAATCAAGCCAAACTGACAGCAATGTGTTTTACAGCTTGACAGATTCCTGAAAGGATGGGGATGCTCACACGCTGATCTGCAGGTGCATGAGTCAGGATCTTCATGAGAGGCAGATCTCTGCAGGTGGACTGAAATGCCAGGGATCGATGCTGGGACAGATCGGGAACAAGAGTACTCAGAGACGGTGGGGATGGAGCTGTGGCAACTTGTAGACAGAACAGCTCTTCCCTATCACAGTGGCTTGGACACTTCCTGGGCCACAGGAGCCCATCAGAGGGTCCTCACAGCACTGTCTAGCTTCAGCTGGCAGCAAGCAGAGGGGCTCGCAACGGCTCTGCATCCTTTGAAAGGTCCAGGACTTCTCCTTTCCTGGTGCAGACCACACCAGGAAGGTTGTAGAGGAGGATATCAAGGGATTCATGTGCTCTCCCTGTATGGGCAAAAAGAGTGTGATGCTGAAGACGTCTGTGTTCCTTCACTCCCAGAGGCAATCAGGAAAGAAGGGAACAAATGAAAGCACAGGTCAGAGCCTCATAAACTGAGGCACAGGAAGGTCTTGGGGTGAGTTTTCCAGGAGATCTCAAAGTTACTTCCTGTCATCTTCAATTCCTTGTGATCTCTGTGGGATCCTGTTTCGCTGTCAGTATGGACTGTGCTCTGCCCAGGGAGGAGCTGGGCACTCCAGAGAGAGAACAGAAAAGGAGAGAAAAGAAAACTCTCCCAGTGCCATGCAGACTGCAGAGCCACGTCAGTGCCTGGCAGGGGGCTGTGGATGCCTGCGGGGTTCTTTCTGGCTGTTGTTGCTAATCTATGGCTGCTGAAATACCTGCATTAGGATCCTGGGGTGCAGGCAAAGCAGGGGAACCTGCATACCCCAGCAAGGAATCAGAGATGGATGGGGGCAGAACTGCGAGCAATCTGATTTGGGTCTTGGGCTAGGGAGCGTGTAGGATCCTTCACACTCTGGGGTGGCAAAGACAAAAGGCACGGGTGCAGCCCGGGCACCACTGGGCCCCTCTCTACGTTAGCCCTAATATGGGACCCCCATGCACAGAGAGCTGGGAGGGAAGGAGAGCCCCAGCACTGCAAGGCAGGCACATGTCCTGTATCCATCAGCCACTCCCAGCTCCTTATTTACTGGGTCTGAAGCAAAGGAAAAGCAGAGCTCCAGGCTCAGTGGGCTGCCCTGTCCCAGGAGAGAGGGAAAGGAGCAGCCAGCAGGACCTACCAGGCTCCGTGGGCTTCAGCAAGAAGCTTCTGTCTGGATCCAGGCGCAGGAGCTGGCAGAACTGCTGCACGTCTTCGGGGCAGTTGTGAGGCTGGATCATCACCACGTCTCCTGCGCTGAACCTGCAGATGCAGCAGGACCTGCTGAGCACAGCTAAGGGGCAGGCCTGCAGGCACAGCACCACAACCCCAACCAGCACCCACACCAGGGGAGAGGCCACAACTCAGCCAAATTCTCAGTGCCACTAACATCGTGCTCCCTAACCTGACAAGGCAAAGAGCTGGTCCACGAGCAGAACCCACACTGCCACACATCCCTCCACGCCCTGACTTTGTCATGGAATTGTACAGTACAGCCAGGACCACACTTGTGGGAAACAAGCTGCAGTCTCAGGTGTTACTGAAGAAGGGGAGAGGAAGAAAAAGAAAGGTTATGGGACACCTGATCCTGCACAGAAAAGCTCGGGGGAGTCAGAAAAATGCTCACGTGATCCCTGATCCCGCAATATCAAACTCAATGAGCCGGACATCCTGGAAATGGGATTCTGCCGTGACACGTTGGTTGGACACCATCCGGGCAGCAAAGGGATGTAGCTCAGAGGGAACAGCCCTGGGTGCTGTCGGCTGGAGCAGGCCACCATCAGGGTGCATGGAGTCCTCAGCCAGGTAGTGCAGGGTGTATTTTGGGGGCAGGCTGTGGGAACGAGAGCAATGCAGTCAGTGCAGTTACCTCCACGTCACAGCTTTTCTGTTACCTTAGCTCTAGAAGCTGGAGGTAGAGAGAGGCCCTGAAGTCTCCCAAAATATTCAACACCCTTTGTTCCTGTATCTTGGAGCTGATTTGTGAAAAGGGATCACAACGCAGCCAGTCTGCCAGGAGGAGATCCCAAAGGTGGCGGAGCAAGCGAAGCAAGGCTGGCCAGCCAAGGGCAGAAGGGCATTGGGACAGTGAAATGGGCAGAACCCTGCCAGGGCAGCTGATAAGCCAATATGCACAGCCAGGGGACAAGAGGACATCCCATCTAGTGGGAGAAGTTAGGCCACCCACGGCCCAAGTACAAGGAATGCTTGGGACGCTGGGAGCTGTGCAGGGAGGCTTCCTGGTCAAAGCAGGGCATGTGTCCACCCCAGAGAACAGCCACAGAAGCCATTTCGTGCCAGCCAGTCCCAGCAGCCCTCTGCACTTACCGTACATCAGGACTGATAATCTCAAGGCCAGGAGGGAGAGGATACAAGGCGAGGATCTTGTCCCATAAGGCCAGGAGCCAAGGATCAATCACTGCATCCGGCCTGCAAGGGGGAGATTCAGACTGCAGCAGAGCTGTGACTGTCACCATCCTTTCAGGCTCCAGAGATGCTACACCAGCAGATTGCACTGCTGCCACAGCAGAAGGATGCTGCAGTGCCACGAACAACTGTGGTTTTGCTGTCTTGGTGGGCCTGATGCTGCCTCTGCACCTGGACGATGCTGGGCTGGCCCTGGGACATCACCTCTGTTGCCCTTTCGCAGCACAGGCGGTCACTCCTTGCAGTTCTGCAAGACCTTGGCACATGCTGGGGGTCGCAGGACATCCCAGTGAAGCAAATCAACCCAGCCCTGGCACAGGAGAGGTCTGAGCAGAGACCACCATGCTCACACAGAGCAGGAAGAGGCCACTGGCCACATCTGGAGTGCAGGAGTAGAGCATACACAGCCCTGCCATCAGCCCAAGGACAAAATTGTAGTGCAATTCAGGGCCTCCCCTCCTGCCACCCCTCCACCGGGCACTTACCCCAAGTCATGCTGGTCGTCTCCCAGTGCCACTGGCAGCAGGGGATTGCCCCCAAGCTGTAGTACCCGTTTGTGCAGCTTCTTGGCAACAAAATTAAACCTAGGCAGAGAATAATCACAGCCGTGGAGGGCAGGGCTCCTCCAACAGGACACACAAGCCAGCACACGCTGCTGGGGCTACCAGAGCAGCACAGGAGCAGGTCCAGCCCGACCCAGCACACACACCCATGCCCAGCCCATAGCTCTGCTGTGGGACAGCTCGGAGAAGCTGCTGTTACCACTCACAGGGCCACACGAGATGTGCCCAGCCCAGGGACTCAAAGGGACTCCCCTCCTGTCCCACTGCAGCTCTGCTGGGGACATGGGAACAACCTTCTGGGAGAGAACTGAGATCAATAGGGCTGGCTGCCACCTAAAATTATGCTTGATGCCTCCTGTTAGCCTTGTCCACTGACATTTCTGTGGTGTAGGCTTTCCTGTAATTCAGAAAAGAGCACGTCTGTAAAAATTGACTGGGAGACAACGTCTGAGACGCTGCAAAGCATCTGCTTGAGAAGTCCAGGAGGAAAGAAATGGGCAGAAGCCCAGTTCTTGGGGGTTAGGAGGCACATTGGGCTGGTAGGGCAAGGATTTTGAAGGCTGGTAGGAATTATGTTTTGTCCGAGCTGCTGCTCTAGAGCCAAGTTCTGCCTCTGTTTGCCCCCTCAATTCCCCAACCACTGTCTCATCCGAGCCACAAGGAGCACCGGAGCTACTTACTTGGGATAGGAGGAATCACCAAGGCCCAGCACGGCGTAGTCCATTTGGCAGAGGGAAGAGGGTGGCAGGTTCTTCCGGAACAGAAACTTCCAGAACATCTACGAAGGACAGGACCAGGAGTCACGTTGCTGTGCACGGATGCCTACCCCTGGCTGCTGGCTCCCCCCTCGCACACCCTGCTGAAATCTCACCAGCTCATGCCCCATCAGTAACAGGAGAAGTTTCTCAGCCCCATACAAGATTGGCAGTAGGGGACTACCACCGAAGACAAGCCCCAAAAGGCTGCTCTGAGTGAGCAAACATCCATTTCACACCATCCTGCAGGATGACATGCGCTGCCCCAAAACACCCCCTTCCAAAAAAAAAACAAACAAACATCACTCAAGTTGCTCCAAGGGATAAATCAGGTCACAGGCCAGGTACATAAAAGCCATATGCACAGAACAGGTCCTACCTTCATGTTGTCAGGTGGGTCACCCTGGCCAGTGGTTGCACACACAAATACCACCAACAGCTCATTGATGAGGTTTGCCTGCAGGCACAAACAAGCATGAGAAAGCACCTTCAGGCCAGCAGCCTACAAAGGTATGCCCCAGCTGTCTGGACCCAGCTGCTCTCATTGCATCGAGCTTGAGGACAGACCCCATTTAGCTTAAAACTCACAGCCCCGTCTGACACAGCCTCCTCTACAGGCACTGCAGCATCTGCTGCCCCCAGCATCAGCTCCTTGGTGCTCCCTGCCTTGCAGGAACACACGACATGGCTGATCATCTGCCAGCTAACGCTGCCTCTCTCCCAAGAGTCATTGCTCAGTTTTCACATTTTCAGCTGAATTAAGCATAAGCTGCCCTCAGGAAGGGTAAAGAGCTGGGATGTGGTGAAACACAGGAGGTCACAGCACGGGTGGAGGATGCCTGAGCCCCAGAAATGGGTTTGCTGGAGATGAAGCAAGACCAGAACTGCCCGGAGCAGCCCTCCACATGGCCACTCACCACGTCATAACTGTCCAGCGCCTCCACTCTGCACTGGAAGTGCCGGCGCTTGGCTTCTCTGCCTATTCTCTCAGCTGTATCTTGAGCTGTCCCAGTTTGGCTGCCATAAAGAACAAGGAGTCTCCGCTCTGCCATCTGCAAGAGACAAAACCAGAGAAATCACCAGGAGCCGAGGCAGAGTCAGACCTGCTCGGGGCTGGGCATCACACCAACACCCTACGCAGGCTTCAAAGGAGTGCTGGCAGCTCTGGGTTCTTGTGAAATTTGAGGGCTCGACACTGCAAGCAGCAAGCAGGGGGACAGCTGAACAGTTTGGTGACAGTGGCACGATTCAAGGCACCCGGGCTCTCCTTCCAACCTGATCTAGCGGGTGGCATCCCTGCCCACGGCAGGGGGTTGGAACCAGCCGACCTTTAAGGTCCCTTCCAACCCAAGCCGTTCAATGACGCTGCTTCCAGCCCGGGCAGGGCTCAGCGAGCGACACCCGTTTGGCCCCGTTCGCCGCAGCACCCTGGCCTGCAGGGGCACCACGGGCTCTGCTGCGCTCCCTGCCCCGCTACCGAGGCAAAAGGGAGGGTCCGGGGACACCGAATCGCGCTCAGGCTCCTTCTAACCGCCCTCACCCCTGCGCTCAGCACGCCCCCGGCACCAGCCGTGCCCTGCTGCTGATTTCAGCACGGTCCCCCCGGGTGCCGCGAGCACCCCGACCCACCGGCGGCTGCGCCCGAAGCCCCGCGGCAGGACGGGGGCGCTGCCACCCGCACGGGCCCCGAGCAATCGCCCCCTGGCGAACCCGGCCCCGCGCAGGGAAGCCTCGTCCCGGCCCGACCCCCCGGCCCTGCCCGCGGAGCCCCGGCGTCACCCCGCGCCCTGCCGCGGACCCACCGCCCGCCGCTTCCGCCGCCGTCATCGCGCGGCGCCGCCGCAGCTCCGGGCCCCGCGGGGCGGCGGAGGGACGGGGCGGGGCCGGGCGGGGCGGCCGGGACCGGGCCCTGCCGGTGCGCCCTGAGCGGCGGCCCCTCAGCGCCGGGCCGGGGCCGGGGCCGGGGCCGGGACGATGCTGTTCTCCCTGCGGGAGCTGGTGCAGTGGCTGGGCTTCGCCACCTTCGAGATCTTCCTGCACGGCCTGGCCCTGCTGGTCTTCTCCGTGCTCCTGGTCCTCAAGGTGGACAGCGAGGCCTCGGCGCTCTCCTGGTGGGTCGTCTTCATCCCCTTCTTCGCCGCCGACGGCCTCAGCACCTACTTCACCGCCATCGTCTCGGTGCGGCTCTTCCAGGACGGCGAGAAGCGGCTGGCCGTGCTGCGGCTCTTCTGGATCCTCACCATCCTCAGCCTCAAGTTCGTCTTTGAGATGCTGCTGTGCCAGAAGCTGGTGGAGCACACGCGGGAGCTGTGGTACGGGCTCATCATGTCACCCGTCTTCATCCTCCTCCAGCTGCTCATGATCCGGGCCTGCCGCGTGAACTGAGCCCGCGGCAGCCCTGGCTGGCACACCCGGCTCTGCGGGGACCCCAGCGCCGTTCGGGGGCTTTCCCCCATCCTGGGTTCCGGACGGAGGTTTTGGGCGCAGGTGCAGCGCTGCGAGAGGCAGGGCTTGCGACAGCGCGCTGTCACCTTGTACATAGCTTTGTACGTATCTTTCTTCAGGAGATCCTTTTGCAGCATCATTATTTCAGGTTCACTTAGTCCTTGGTGTTAGTCTTAAAATATCGCAATGTGCAGGCACTGTCTGGTATGCCGGTTATTTTATTTTAAAATAAAAGTGCATGGAAGGATTGGTTTTATTTATAATATTATTTTTTACTAGAAAGCGTTTGTACCTAACACTGCTGCCAGGAGAATAGGAGTCCTGTGGAGGCCGGTTGTTTGCTGTAGGCACCTCGCACACCTCAGGCTGCTGCTGGCCAGAAGCACCGTAGCTGCTGCGTCGCTTGCGCCACCCTGTCCGAGACCACGATCGGATCGATCTGTTGTCACCAACAGCAACACTCATTTACTTCCAACTTTCCCCTGAGTGGTACTTCATGCCTTAAGTGTACTGACGAGATTTTATGGGGCTGTGCTCTGAGCCAGAGAGAACTGATGTGTGTGATTTTGAACAGAAATGTAATTTTTTTTTCTTTGTAATGCAGATCCATTTCCTACATAAAGCTATGGGGGTACTGGGAGGGCAAGGCAAGGGATAGCTCAGCCAGATGTACAGATCGATGTGTTAAATGTCCATGTTGTGGGGAGCTCCCAGCACCAAAGACACACCTCTGTGTCACCTGTCACAGTGGCACAGCCACCACGAGGGTGCAGAGAACCTGGGTCTGCCCCTGACCTGTCTGTGAGACGTTGCATGTTGCTTTGGTGCCCAGACGACTGTTCTCCTTTGGAGAATGAATCGTCAAGCCCTCTCTGTAATGCTGGTGGCAACAAAACACCTCCAGGGCTTCCCTTTGAGCCTCAGCTGCTCCCTCACCCATCTGTGTCTGCCTCATCCACCCCGCTGGTACCACCCTGTGCTCTCTACGCTCTCAGGATCTGTTTCATGGAGATAAGGTCTTGAAATGGAAAACTGCTGCATAAAGGGCTCTCAAATTCAGGAGAAGAGGTGGGATGTAGCTGGCGGAACGTGCATTAGAAAGAGCTGAGAATTGCTGCAGAGTGGGACTTCATTGTGATCTTAGAAATTAGGATGCATCTCAGGTTGCATAAAAGAGAGTTTTTCAGATTCATACCTGGGTTCTAGAAAATCTATAATTACCTAGCCTATTGTGTAACTTCTGTTTGCTTTTAGATTTCAGAGGCATGCAGGAAAGAAACGACCAATTTCCTTTTTATTTTTTTTGGTGTGCTGATTGGATAAGCTTGCAGTGTGAGTTCAGAGCAGATCTCACAGGATATTCCACATCACCTTCCCTTTTGAAAAAGCTTTCTTTAGCAAGGTGCCTGATGCTTCATCCTGGAAAAAGTTCATTACAAATTCTGAGGCCTGCACAAGGAGTACACAAAACATTACTGTGTTGATTAAGGGAATGAGCTGAAGGCTTCAAGGAGAGAATTTGCACAGAATAGGAGTTGGAAGAGAGGTCAGTGATAAACAGCTGTTTCTCAGGGGCTGCTCTTGCCCAGGAGTAGGAGTAGGGGGACCTGTGCGCAGTCCCTGTGAGCAGGTGTAGGCACACAGGTTGGGAAGCATGGCCCAGGAAAGCAAGTATAAGCAAAGAGCGTAATTTCAAATAATTCATTTTAATAATCCAGTAATTCAGTAAAGCAGTAGGAGCTCCCAATGATTCTCTTGCTTTTCAGCCACAGTCACTGGAGATAATAGATAACCGATGTTAGGTAATAGATAATAAATATTGAATCTAGACAAATACTAGTAAATGTGCTGGAGATGTGAAAAGCCACTTGTCCTCACAACAATTACTCATTTATGATGAGATTTGTGATGACCCCCAGTGACCTGGTGCTCTAGAGCTGCCCAGGGAGGAGGGCTCTCTTCCCCATGGCCGGCAGGCTGTCTTGTTCTCAGGACACAAGGAGATGCTTCCTTGTCCTTAGCAGATGAACTCCCCAGGGAAGGTTCGTAAAGAAGAGATCGCTTTTCATCATTCAGCTTTATCTTAAATGCACTTCTGACTGAAAAGTGAATCAGTTCATTTCCCATTGTTAGCTCTGAGTAGATGGCAAGGAAACTAAGAAGTTAAGGGAAAAAAAAAAAAAAAACAAAACACCAGGCTGGCTCCAAACAAGCCATCTGAGGGCAGCAGAGCTCAAGTGTCTGGGTTCCCCTGAGCTAAAGCACCACTGAGGTGGATGTGGAAAGTCACCTCGTGGAGTTATTGCTGCTGGTGTCCCCAGGACGCAGGTCCTGAGCCACCACAGCAGCGCAGCCCTGCGTGGTCCACCCGGGGCTGCTGAGGACGTGCGGACGAGGCAGCCTAGGCATGCAGCGGTGAGGACAGATGGCACAGGACAGACGGCGCCAGCCAGATGCACGGCACGGCTGAGACCGGAGCCTGTGTCTGCACGGCGTGATGAGCAGTTACAGAGCACGCAGGAGTTGTGCCTGTCTGTGCTCACGGGTACGCAGGGTGAGAGAAGGGGGTTGCTGCTGGGTTAAATACGCTGCTGCAGAACCAGGGAAGGAGAAGGAACTGGCTGAACGTACAGAAGGGAGTGGTTAGCGTGGGCTTTGGCTGCTCTTCGCACGTTACTCATGCAGCTGGGCCTGCTGGTGCTGAGTGGGCCCCGGCTGAGCGGGGCCTGGGGCTCCATACCATGGGGTCCATCCGTCAGGAGAAAACTGCTCCACCATGAGTCCCCCGAAAGGGGGGCAGCTCCCCTCAGATCCACCTGCTCCACCAGGGGCCTCTCCACAGGCCGCAGGGGAACTTGTGCTGCGTGCCTGGAGCACCTCCTGCCCTCCTGCTGCACTGACCCTGGGGGCTGCAGGGCTGGTGCTCACTCCTCTCTCCCACCTGCTGTAGCACAATGTTGTGTGTTTTTTTTTTGTTTGTTTGTTTGTTTTCCGTTCCTTAAATCTGTTCTCCCAGAGGCCCAACCAGCACCACTCATGGCTTGGCTCTGTCCAGCAGCAGGTCCCTTTTGGAGCCGTCTGGAGCTGGCTCTGCTCTGACCTGGGGCAGCTGCTGGGCTCTGCTCACAGAGGCCACCCCTGTAGCCCCCCACTACCAAACCCTTGCCACGTAAACCCAACACAGTGATGAAGGCTGTCCCTTCATGCTGCCTCATTCAAGCCATCATGGAAAAGCAGTGGGAGAGCCAGTGTCTGGCCCAGCAGGACCCCTCGGCTGACACCAGCTTCCCCAGCTGGGCCATGCTGGGGCATAGCCCCTGGTGTGTGCTGTGACCTGCTCGCCACCAGCCTCTGGTCAGGTGGCACCTGGCTCAACGTCCCCAGTGACTCTCAATGGCCCGTGCTAGGCTGGCATCAGGCTCTGGCACTGAAAGCACAGGAGGGGAGCACCCATTTTGCTCACTCTTTGTAAACCCTTAGGTGGCGCCGGGACTCGAGCACAGGGACCTGGTTCCTCCACTCCTGTGTCACCTTGTGATGTGGTTTTCCAGGGCTCTGTGCCAGCCAGGTGCAGCCACAATGTCCCCAGGCATGCCTCTGGTCCTTTTGCTTGGAGCCAGCCATGGCTCACTTGTGTCAAGCTATGGCACACCAAGGTCACGTCACCTCGGAGGAAGCAGGCGGCTGCTTCTGGTCCTCTTCCACCTCGTGCCGCTGGGTTCATCCCCACGCTCTGTGTCCCCAAATTGCGGCTGTGCCCACAATGTGACAAGTCACTCTGAGTGCACGGGCCACAGGCACTGCGTCACCTGCACCCACGGTGTCACTCACGTGGGTCTAGGGCAGATGAGGGCCGGGGGTGGTGGTGTGAGGGTGTGGGAGCAAGGCTGGGGCAGGCGGTGGCACTGCTGGTGCCTGCTGAAGGGTGCCAAGGGCAAGAGCTGAACAGTATGGAGGCCTTGGTGGGACACAGAGGGGCAGGGAGCAGGAGGAGGCTCTGAGTCAGAAGAGGGCACTCACTGAGTCCCCCTGGGGATGGGTGGCTGCCTTTGGGCCCCCAGGGCTCTCCCAGCTAATTAACCTGAGGAAGGGGCACACCAATAAAGATCAGACAAGTGACTGCATCCTGCAGCCTCGCTGTAACGCTGTGCAGAGGAGCGGGGCAGCTTCCTGGTGCTGACCCGTGGTGGGGCTCGCCCAGGCCCGTCAGACCCAAGCTGGCCATGTCACCAGGGCGTGGTGCGTGACACGGGGGATGATGCCACGTCCACTGTGTGCCTCTGAGCTCACCTGCAAGCAGCTTGTCCTGCGTTTTGCACATCCCCCAGCCCTGCTCTCCGAGGCCAGGCGAGCTCCCAGGTACATTTGGGGACACAGGGGTGGCACAGGGCTGAGCCGTGGCGTGTGGGTGCTGCCCTCAGTGGGGGTGGGAGTGCTCCCTGCGTAGTGGGGGGTGGTGGGCTTCACCTGGCAGCCTGGACCAGCCAGTTTGCTTCCCAGGACGCGCTCCTTGCCCCGAGGAGTCACACTCTGCCCAAGTCCTGCAGCAAAACTTCTCAGGTTTTCATGTCCCTGTGGCCGGGGAGATGTGGACCAGCCATGGAAGCTTCTGGGAGCATCCCCCCGTGAAGTCCTGCTGCAGCCAGGGGCAGCCCCTGGCACCTGTCCCTGCCCGGTGCAGGAGCCCTGGCTCAGGGAGGAAGGCTCCTCAGGGCTTGGGCTGACAGGCTCCTTCAGCACGCTGGGATATGCTCTGGCAAAGATAAGAATCTAACCCCTGGGTTTATTTTTGTTGCTGCAGCCACAAGTTGCTGCCAGCTGGGCCGTTCTCAAAGCAAATGAAGCTTCTGGGTGGAAAGCCCATGCTGGGGGGTGCCCCTGGTTTGGTCCTGCAGATGCAGCACCATGCACCTGAGGGTGTGGGGAAGGAGCGCCCAGCAGCCCAGGCACCTCCTGGCCCTGTGGGGGAACCGTGGGAGGGACAGCACCAGCCCTGGCTGCCCCCCTCCCTGTGTCCCAGCGCCCGGAGCCTCCTGCTGCAACAGGAGCAGCTCTTGGAGAGACATCTGCATTTGGGGATGACCACATGGGAGGGAGACATGGCTGGGGCTGTCATGTGCATATGGCATCTCCAGAGCAGAGCCCAGCCTGGGACACCTCAGCTGGGTTTCACACACAGGGGGGATGAATGTCCAGCATGACCTGAGCTACTGCAGGGTCCCAAATGAGACAGCTGGGAATAGGTGGTGCCAGGGACCTCCATCTCCACCTGCATCTTGATGCGGGCAGCACCTGGGAACCTTTTCAGTATAGTTGTGGCTTTAACATCACAATGCATCGGGTGGCTCCCGGTCAGGAGCTGCGAGCTGCATCCCTGGCAGGATGCCTGTGTTGTGGTTTGGGCAGCGTCCTGCCTTGCTCAGGGCTGGTGGGAGCAGAAGCCACTGCCTGAGGGCAAGGCTGTGAGACGAGCAGCCACACATTCTGGGGTGTATGAGGAGGATGGTGTGGGAGAATGAGCAAAGGACATGGCTGAGGGCTGCCGTTGGCTTGGCACAGACAAGCTGGGAGATGTGGAGCACCCTCAGTGCCGTGGCCACAGCTTGAGGACTGAGCCCTGTGTCCATGAGGTGGGCTGTGTCCTCCAGAGTGGTTCTGCCATGCAGAGATGGCTGGAGCTGCCCCAGAAATAAGCCCAAGTCTTGAAACTAACAGGGAGCAGTTGCTAACCGCCCCAAAGGCAGTGTGGAAAGGCCAAGAGAGCAGGGAACGAAGATGCCATTAGTCAGCCTGTTCCCACTTCCAGTTCTCACACAGGGACAAAATCCCACTAAACTGGGTAAGATGCACCAGGGCCGTGAGGGAGAGCTATCCAGCACTGCCCAGCCACCCAGCAACCCCCGCCACCGCCCTCACCTCTACCAGGCTCCAGCAGTCCTGCAGCTCCGCTGCTGTCTGTCCGTCCGGCCCTAGTGCTCAGAACACGCATCAGGAACAAGGCTGTCTGCCAAGAAGGCTTGGGCTGTCCCCTTGCTGTGTTTCCTGAGGGCAAGGGGAACCAAAAGCCTAACTTCATTTGGGCTTTGAGGCTGAGCATGACCATCACAAATATCTCCATTCATCTCCTGTAAGCACGCCCTTGTGAGGTCCTGCGACTCCCAGCTGGGCTGCAGCAGCGGTGCCAAGCCGTGCACCCGGGGCTCCCAACAGCTCCCGCCTGGGGCTGCCTCACCTCTTTCACCCCAGAGACTGGGGGCTGTGGGTGGAACAAAGCCTTTGCTAAAGCATCTCCATCAGATGCTCTCTGTGCTTGAAACTCTCCAGCCTTTTGCAATGCTCTTTGCAGAGGATTAGCAATCCTGGCAGCAAGCCTGGATGATTTATTTCTTTCAACCATTCATTTTCACACGTGCCAGCAAAAGACAGCTTAAGCAAAACCATCAGTTGCTCGGAAAGAAGCCCTTAACTGGAGTGCTTCCCCTTCCAGCTGACCCTGGCCAGTCTCACCGACTCTTCTCCCACACTGCCCATACCAGATGTTGTCTGTAGGTTGTCATCTAATCCTTGGACGATTGGATGATTGTCTGACATTGTCATTTAATCCTTGGATGCTTCTCACCAGAACAGAGGGCAAGTTCACCCCTTTGGTGCTCAGGGGTTGGTTGGACGCCTCCCTTCCCACTTTCAAAGCACGTACACCCCACTCACCAGTCTGTGCCTACATCTTTGCTGTGAATGATGGGGGACTGTGGCCAAGACATGCATGGAAGGAAACCAGGGGTGGTGGAGCAGCTTTCAGATGTCTGTAGAGTCTGGAGCGAGGCACCAAGATCGGGAAGGATCATCCTGCTTTACCACGTGTGTGGGAGGTATAGACAATACATGGTTGTCAGGAGTGGGAATTACACGATGTCCTGGCTAGTGGCTGACTTTGGCAAGCCCAGAACATGTCTTGCACTAACCATGCTGGCTTCTGCGGCCTTCCCTGGGATGAGCTGAGCTGCAGGGACCCAGCAGCTGCCGGCTGTGGGCAGGGGCTGGGACTGTCCAGGCTGGGTGCACTCCAAGCACCCATGCACGGCTGCTGGCCGTGGGCTGGGCAGGTGCCACCCAGCGAAGGAAGGTTCTGATGGACATCTCCAGCAGTGCGTTCATTCGGGTTTTTCTTGTGGTGTTGGTAACTTTCACATGCTGAAAGGATTCACAGCCAAAACACTAACTCCATATCCAGCTCTCATCCACGCATATCTTTAAGGAAATGGCTTGATTCATGCAAGTGCAACTTAGATTTTTATTGCTAAATTAGCTGAATCATGTTTCAAATCACCACGGCCTGGGAGCCTTCTCTGTGCTGGCTCTGACGCTTGGATCACTCCAGAGGTTTGCACGGTGCTTTGTGGTGCAGGAGTTTCTTCCAAGGGCACGTCACAGCCGGGGCAGGATCAGCCCCTCTGCAACCCCACCACTGCTGCTGCTGGTGCTGGGGGCTGCTGGGGGCAGCTGGAGGAGCCATTTCAGTGGGGGGAGACACTGAAGGCAGGGCCGAGCTGGAAGCCCCCCTGCTGCAGGCTGCTCAGCAGTGTCCCGGCCCTCTGGCCAGGGCTCTATGAGCAGCGTCTGTGCTTTGAAGGAGAAATCTCCATGGGTCCTCCTCTGCGCCTGGAGCTGCCCGGAGCACACTGACCACCTCCACCACCTCCACTGCTGGTGTGGTTCCCACGCCATCCTGTGCTCTCGGTCTGCTTTTCTACTTTCCTCCCTTTTTATTTAAGGCCCTCAAACAGCAAAGGGAAGCCCAGTGCCACCCGGCATACCACAGCTGGAGCATCTCTGCATCCTGGGAGAGCCAGGATGGCAGTTTAGGGTGGCAAAGGCAGTGTTTGCAGCAGGACGGGTCCTCTGGTCTCTTCCTCCACCAGCAGCACCTGGGCCACGTGGTGAGAGCCCAGCACCAAATCATGGCCTGGGATGTGGTACCAGTGTGGTCGGTTATCTCGCACATTCCCTGTACCACAATAAGAGGCTTGGCTGTCTGCACCAGCTCTGTCCTACCAGGAAAACAAGAGAAACACAGCACAGCCCTGCCAGCAGCAACCACAGAGCCCTGCCTGTGGGCTCCCTCATGGCTCCCACCTGCTGCCATCCAGCTTCCCACCTCTTTCTGAATCCCCATAAATTAGCTTTCTTTTGTTTTCAATAAGCTCCTGTGTTTGGGATGTGTTTTACCTCCACATAGGAAATGGCAGATTGCAGCCCTGGTGGCTCAGCTTTGAACTGCTGGGAGCACTGGGACAGGCAGTCAAAAAGTTATTGGAGAGTCCCAAGAAAATGAAGAGAGAAGTAGTGTTTCATCTCGGTTTGTCAAGAAACCATGCAAATCCAACCTGGCATCCTTCTCTTATGGGTGACACCCCCTCAGGAAATTAAAGAGTCCTGTAGCTTCATTTTTGTTAGATTTTTTGCTCTTTTGGGTTGTAACTGTAAGAAAAATAGTCACAAGGAGCCTGCACAGCTGTTTTCAGTGGTTTGTACAAGTGAGTGGGGCTGCCTGGAGCTCAGACAAGGCTATAACTGTGATCTGGCCAAAGGGATGAAGAGGATGCACAGGGACGTGCTGGTGCCTCCTGCTGGGAGAGGATGCTTGTGTGCTTGGGGCCATCTTTCAGATTTCAGAAGGTCCTAACAAGCAGGAGAAGACATCCAGGAAAGGAAAAAAACAATGGATCATGCACCCTCTGGGATCACGGGATCCAGAGGTGGATTGGGGTGTCCCTGGCCAATATGGGCAAAAGAAAAACGTCACCCTGTGAGCACACAGCACCGATGTCTTTGTCCTGACACGGGTGCTCTGAGCTGCTGCAGCCCCCAGGTTCATGGCTGATGATCCTAGGTCTCCACCTATAATTTTATAGACTAATTTAAAGCTGGCAAAGTTCTGGTTGAAAGCATAGGTCCATTTTGCATCACCACTCTTGGAATGATGTGATGAGAAGTGTGCAGCGAGGGCTGACAGTGCAGAGGGGAGCAGCTGGGATGGGGTAGCACAAGGAGGAGGAGAGGCTTGGACAGGAGGTTTCAGAATCGGTGACCTCCCTGCAGCAGCTTCTCAGAAGCTTTGCTGAGACTCTGCAGAGAGCAAGGTGCTGCAGCAGCACTGCCCGGTGACGTGGGACCACCAAGCAGGGGAGGAGGGCCATGGGCCATGGCAGGGGAGTGGCTCCATCACAGCTCAGCTGCCCTTGTCCAAACCAGTTCGACGGCTGGAGGGAGACCTCCCAGGGCCCAAGAGCTTCCTGGTCTCCCACAGATAGCCTACGGCCATGCTGAGGGAAACCTCCACCACGTCACCGTTCCACCTTCTGGCTTGTTTCCTTATGGCCCTGTTGATTGTACTGAAGGAAATCAAACCCTGCCAGATCAGCTCACCTCAGCCTCCTTCCACGCTGTCTCCAAGCACTTGTGACACAGGTGAAAGGGAAAATCCTGCCCTAAGGGTGCTTCAGCCTCATTTCTCTGTTCTCAGGAAGGAAAAAGCTTCAGGATGCCCAGGGCCAGAGGAGAGCCTGTGGCTGGGGCTCTGGTGAGCCAGATCCTAGACACCCAACCTCATCCTGCTCTCACCTCCTGGCTGGTGAGCAGGGGGCAGTCCCGACCTCTGGGAGCATCCCTCAACGTGGTTCACAGCCCATGCCTCCGCTCCACAGCACACAGCTCCCAGCCCATCACCACAGCACTGGCGCTCAACCAGCTGCCCCCTTGGTATCGAAGTCCTGGTATTTTCACTGATAGCATCAGTCTCGGGATGCAGGTGTTGTTGCACTGAGCCCCATCCCAGTGCCGCAGGATGCTCAGCAGCAGTAGTGCCAGACCACGCGCAGGGCAGGTGCCCCAGCTCAGCGCCAGGCAGAAATTCAAGTGTTTTAGCTGGAAGATGGGACTTTTGGGAAGCAGCATGCAGCAGGGAGGTGGGCAGGTTTCCTGTGCACCTAACCACACTGGGATCCAGGGAGGTTCCGTGATTATTACAACCAATAACTGCTGACAGATTAAACAGACACCCCTTCCCTCCTCTCCCTAATTTTAGCAGCAGTTTCTTCATAAGGAAACACTTACCCTGGATGGTAGCTAGCTTGGATGCCTCCTTCCTGCCTGATCCCTGATCTCACCCAGCACCAGGAGCAGCAGCTCACAGTGCTGTGATCAGGGTTAATGCTGCAGCCCCGGGCACGTCCCTCAGCAGCAGTTCTGAGACAAGAGCAGCAGCTCCGCTTGTGTGTGGCTGCTGCTGGCACCCATGAGCACTGCAAGGGCACCTCAATGTTAGGATGCTCTTGTGTGGCTTTTGTTAATTCAGGGGCTTGTGCACACATGGAAAAAGCAGTGGCTGGTGGGAGGGACACCTGGAGGGCAGGACTTTGTTGGTGAGCTGCTCTGCTGGCTCTACAGGGGTCCGTGCAACTCCATGAGGTCTGCGAGCATGGCTGGGGGGGATGGCACCAGGGGAACCCAGGAACGTGACCTCCCCCTGCATCCTGGAGAGCATCAGCATCTGACTGCCTGCCGCCATGCCAGGCCTCCCAGAATCATGTGAGCCGGGACAGATCTGTGCCTCCAGATGGGTTTTCCCCCACCAAGGACACAGCAGCAGGGAGGGGGAACAGCCTGGGGTGCCCACACCGTGTGGCTGGCACAGCGCCCGGCTCCAGGTGCCCATCCCCAGCCCAGAGCTCCTGAACCAACAGCTGAGAGATGGCTCCAAGACAGGCACAGTTGGGGCAATCGGGGCATGTTTATTAATTATACACTCAGGGAAAGATGGTAGGTAGGAAGGAAAGGTCTGATCTGTTATTTGCCAGCGGGGAACAGCAGGGATGAGGGGTGTGCATCTCATATGCAGCTGCAAATGTCCCCGGCTCCACCAGTCCTGATGGAGTCAGATGGGGAGGGAGGGCTGGAGCTGTTCCCCCTGGGACAGGTCGCAGTGAGGTCTGGGAGCCTCTGAGAGGGGAAAGAGGAGAGGGGAAAGAGGAGCTGGAGTGAGCGGAGCAGCTCAGCCAGGCAGAAAGCACCAGCACCCGCTGTGGCCAGAGCTGGGGTGGCCTCATGGTGTAGGAATTGCCTGGCAGGGAAATGAGAGGCTCTCCTTCCTCCGGGATCCTGTCCTTTAGGAAGGCCCAGGGGAGATGTTAGTACCCAAGGGGATCCCACTTCGCAAACAGCAGCTGTGCCAGCTGCTGGCAGTTGTGGATGGGCTTTGAACCATGCTGAGCCTCCAGCAGCTCGGCAACATCCTTCTGGGTCTCAAAGAGTCACCCGGAGGGCCGGGGACAAAAACATGCGTGTCAATAGGTGTGTGCGTGTACTCTTTCAATACCTCCCAACAACAGATCTGTCAGCCTGCAGCAAGAAGAATGTGACCTTTAGGTCACTTCTCCAGTTATGAACAAACAGCACATTCAGCTCTCCTCACAGCACATCCCCAAAGGCAAACAAAGCTGGGGCCCAGCAGCGCCGGGACAGAGCACCCGAGGGTGTGCGGGCAGCCCCAGCGCATGCTTTCCCAGGCAGACACCCTTTCAACTGGCATCACCCAGTGACTCTCTGGCATGGAGACAGGGCTCTTGTCACCTTGGCAGAGCCCGGCCAGGACGGTGACACCCATGAGAAGGAGCAGTGTGCTGCACGTGGGGCAAGCGCAGGTGGGAAGGGAACCAGCCTTGTGCCTCCTGGGGAGCAAGGGGGAAGAGAATGGGCCAGTGCCCAGCCCAGAGCAGGTAAAAGCTGAGGTAATTACCTGATTTGTTTATGCAGGTTGAAAGTGAACCCACCAAGGGAGCAGGCACGGGTGCATCGTGTGTGATGCATGCTGGGGACACAATGCAGGTTTGGGAAGGGGTCTGCAGCAAGCCTTCACTTGGTCCCAGTTGGGCTCTGCACCTTCTTCTGTTCCCTGAAGTTTCTGCAGGGAGAGTTTTGTCAACAAATTTCCTCGTGACTTGCCTCAGGATTATTTAATGTAAGCAATTGGATCTTCTAACTGAGCTATTTAAAGACAGCATTCCCTCTCCCAGCAAAGCCCCTGTCCTGCCCTGTGCCCACCTGCCCAGAGCCTGTGCTGCCAGCTGCCCACTCCCCAGCTGCAGCCCGACCAAGCCCTGCCAGCCCCAGCACTCACACAGGCTCTTTGCTCAGGGAAAGCACCGGGGAACGGGTTCTCCTGCCTTCGCTCGTGCTCATTTCCTCCCAGGACTCATCCACTTCTCCTCCCAAGAGGAAGGTGGAGGACTGGGGCCCCAGTGGGTGAAGGGGGACGTGTCCTGGCCCCACTCATGGGTGCAAGGTGCTGGGTTCCTGTGGGGAAGTTGCTCCAAGGCCCCCTTGGCGTGACCACGGCTCCTGGAGGGACCGGGACCAGATTCCTGTGCTGGAGCCAAAGACAATGGGTGGGACCACGGGGCCACACGCCCCTGCAGTGGCACACATCCCACTTACTTGAGTGTGTAGTCCTGCTCACCACATTCACAAGGTGTCCTCTGCTCTCAGAAGCTGTGCTGGTGGACCCGGCAGCACCGCAAGGCTCTGTGCCTGGCGTGTGGCCCCAGCTGCGTCCCAGCTCCCTGCCGGGATGTGCACCGGGCTGGATGCAGACCTGGGGTGCTCCCATCCATCCCTGCTCCCCGCAGCCCAGGGTGCCCTGCCGTGCACCACAGTCCTGCACGACTGCCTCAGCTTGGGCCCATGAGGTGTGTCCTTCACTGCCCTTGTGCCCACGTGGATTGGGGCCAATACTGTTAAGTGACCTCTGGAACTTTATTTCCTACTGATTGGCCAGGAAAAGCAGGCTGAGGGGTCACTCAGCCCTGCTCAGGGGCAGGAGATGGAGGGTCTGGTGAATGTGGGTGCAGAGCACTGCATGGAGGAATTGGGGTCAGTGCCTCTCTGTCCTGCCTGGGGATGAGCCCCCTCAGGAAAGCCCTGTCTGGTGGCTGTGCAGACAGCAGGGGACTTCAGACCCAGGAAGGGAGCAGACACTCAATCACCCTCTTCCAGAGAAGACCTGAGTCCAAAGGGTATGTGGTAGGTGGAGATAGGAGCAGAGGAGTGGTGGCACAATTTGGGCTCAACGCATCCCAGCAGCAGCAGGTACCAGTGCAAAGGAGGCTGCCAAAGAGTGACTGGCCTGAAGGTCTGAATTGCAGAAGCAGAGAGCCCCAGGGATGGCCAAGCCCCCCCCGTTTTGTAGGGTGCTGCTTCGGCTTCAGTGCACACAGCAGGGCCTCCGAAACCACCATCCCTCCAGGCACAGGGAAGGGTGCTCTGGGAAAGTCGTATCATGCACCGACAGCTCCTCCCTCCTGGCAACTCTGCTTGACTCAGCTGAGATAAGACAGCTGGGAACTGAGTCCTTCTGCTGCAATCAGCCTTGTGATAGCCGGGTCACACAGGAGGAAGGGGTGACCACAGCCCCAGACGGGCCATGTAAACTTCCTCCTTCCTGGGCTCTCGTGCCTCCCCTGGCAAAGCTCAGCTAATGCTGCTGAGACCCCCGGCAGGGCCACCCTCCTCTTCCAGTGTGACAATCCTTCTCATCGTAATAAAACTTCTAATCGAGTCACCTTCCACTTTGTGTGTGATTGCAGAGCATTGGATACTGGAAACATCACTCTCGCCTCTTAAAGACCTTGTAGAGACTTGTAATGGAAGGATTAAGAATAGTCAGAGCAAGGAGAGAACAGAAATGTGTGTGTAAAAGCACCAGAGGAGCAGGGGAATAAGGGTTAAATGGGATAAAAGACAGGCGTTACCCAACAGCCACAGGACTTCTATGTGTGATTTCATTCAAATGAGGAGGAGGAACTACCTCGGCAAGGATAAGTTGTCAGGAAGATGCAGAAGGAGGCTGAGCCATGAATACACGCATAAATCAAGCACGAGTTTTGCTTAAGGCTAATGAGGTTTGAGGCAAAATGAGGTTGTGAAGACCTTCAACCTGTGTCCACTTCCAAAGGATATAAAAGGTGAGCCCAAACTGGGTTTGGTGCCAGCAGTGGAGGAGCCCACAGCCACAGTGAGGACTCACAAGCCAGCTCCTGAACTAACAGGTGAGCTGAACTTTATTGTAAAATAAAATCACCTTCCCCTTCTACAATATCTTGCAGTGGGGTTTGTTGTAATTTCCCATGTCCTTCTCTGTTTGGTGCAGTGTTTCTTTTCTTCTTCCTGGATCTGATCCTTCCCACAGCAGTGAGCTGAGCCGGAGGGGCTGTGGGACCTGGAGGACCATTGTGAACCCCCATGGTTGTGCCAGGCTCCTGGGGACAGGCTCCTCTATCCTCAGCCCCACAGTTTTTTTCCTAATACTGCTGCTCTCAACGAAAGACCTGGCTACCCACAAGGACTTTTGATCTTGAGATAGTGTCAGCCTCGGGAGAACTTTTGGGGGTGCTCTCCTCAGTTCTTGCTGACCAGGTGGACGTGTCCAACCACCTTTCTCCTCTGTGTTTGGGTTTGCAGGTGCCTTCCCACAATGTTTGCTAACAAAAAGCTCTTCACCACCACCCTCCTCGGGGTCCTGGTCACACTCTCCATCATCGCTCTTGTTCTCAGCCTGGTGAAGATTGAAGATGTTGCCCTGCCACCCACGGTCAAGGTGAGGCCATAAGAGGGTCCCTCAGCAGCCACCCTGGGGAGGTGAGCAGAGACAATGGCTTGTCTTCGGGGTTAGGAGTGAAGAGGGTGGTGGCACCTGCCGTGTATTAGCTGGGTGGGCATTTTACTTTCATTCCCAGTTGCAGGCAGAAGAAATACAGCCTGGGCACATGGGAGTCAGGTCACTGCACTCTGGGCTGCCTCTGGTTGGCTCCTGCCCTTCATCTGAGGCTGCGTCTCCATGCCCTGCCTGCGGGGCAGCAAGCACAGCCATATCGTGGCTCCTGCATGGCGTTAAGAGCATGCAAGCAGTGAGAAAAAACTGACAGCAGGTTGGGGCCAGACTCCTTGCCAGGCAGCAGAGGGAAGCCTTCTCTGAAACCTGCTGTGTGCCTGACGTGTTATGAAGAAGCGGGTGGGTTGGGCAGAGTCCCTCCATGTGGCCTTTGTCCCCTGGCAGCCTGGCATCCCGCTGAGGCTGCTGGAAGAGGGGTGCAGGGTCCCAGCGGAGCCGGAGGGCTTTTTGGGGAGGGTGACGTGGCCGGATGCTCAGGGCCAGGTGTGGCTCTGTGGGGCTGGGTGCAGCGATGAGGGGTTGGAGCAGGGGGATGGGGAGCTGCTGACCCCGAGGTGGGGCAGGGCAGATACAAAAGGCATTTAACAGAAAAAGAAAATAAGAAAGCATGAGGAAATCACCAAGAGAATGCTTGTGTGAGCTGGCATTGTTGAACAGGGCTCAGCAGAGGCAATGAAAAGCCCCTCAGGGAGAAATGCCCATGCTGAGGCCGTGCGCTGGCAGATGCATCCTCCACTGCCACACTCTGCCTTGGGTGCAGAGCTGTACCTTGCAGTGGTGCTTTTGAGGCATCCTCGGGGCTGAGCACCCTGGCAGGGGCAGGCTGCTCCTCCCACCAGCATGACATCTTGGTTGTTCCTTCCAGTACGGGATGGTGTTCGATGCAGGCTCATCCCACACCTCTCTGTTTGTCTATGAGTGGGACTCAGACAAGGAGAACGACACCGGTGTGGTCAGCCAGACCTTGTCCTGCGATGTCCAGGGTCAGTATCCCCTGGGCATGGGCTCACATGGCAGGCGGGGTGACCTGCTCTCCTGCTCTTTGCCCAAGCCGGGCACCCCCTCTGCAAGCTGTCACTGCTGTCACAGTGTCACCTGGCTGCAGGCAGGGGGTCCGTAACTCCCCTGTTTCTTTGCTCATGGCTGGGGAGCCCTCAGCACAAGGTAGTGCCCAAACACTTGGTGGGACTGAAGTGTCTTGGAGCTCCTCTGGAGTTTCATCCTCCACCTGGGACTGCCACCAGCAGCACAAGCTGCTGTCCCCGGGGAAGGTCTCATCCATAGAGCTGGGGGCGTAGCTGGAGGACACAGTGGGGACCCTGAGGCAGCTCTTGCCCATTCTGGTTGGTGCCTTGGCTCATGCACTGCTTGGAGGTGACATGTCCCATGGTCTCTGCTTTTAGCTTCTTGGGCTCTGCTTTTCCTCGGTGCTCTCTGCTGCAAGGCTGGCAACTGCACTGGCATCCACAGAGGAGGGCACTGACACTCCACTGGGACTTGGTGATGGGGCAGGAAAGGGACTTTGAAAATGGCCATTCTACCTCTTGTGTGCATGCAGAGGGCCCAAACCTGTATAACCCCAGTAATGAAACATGGCCAAGTGTTAAATACCCGCTTGGGGCTTGGCTGGGAGCACAGGTGCAGTGGGCCAGCACTCAGAGGTGGAGGAGCGTAAGAGGAGACCTGGGTGAGCCAGGTCCTGCAGGACCAGGGGACCCTGACAAAACACCCGTTGTTCCAAGAGGTGAAAGATGTCACTGCCCTATGTCCTCCTGCTCCTTCACCTCTTCCCCATCAGCCTGTCCCAGCCTGACTCTCTTCCAGGGCCAGGCATATCAAGCTACGCCAACAATCCCCCAAAAGCCGGTGATTCCCTAAGGGAGTGCCTGGATAAAGCCCTGAAGGTCGTTCCTGCTGAGAAGCAGAGGGATGTCCCAGCTTACCTTGGAGCAACGGCAGGCATGAGGCTACTGAGGTACTGCTGTGAGGTGCGGGGCTGATGGGGCAGTGGCACAGCATCCTCTCCTGCTCTCAGCTCTCCTGCTGCCTTGAACCAGGCCCTGGGGAGCAGGAGGTGCCAGACCAGTGGGGACACACAGGGGGCTGAGCTGTCCTGGGCGTTTGTTCTGGTGGTCAGAGAGGCTGCTCAGAGATGCCCATTGGAAGCCTGGGACCGCACGGCCCAGGAGGGTCCCGCATCTGCCCAAATGAGCCATATGTCTAGGTGCTGGTGCTGGTGGGTAATGGGGCAGAGGCAGGAGGCAAAGGGGTTTGTGGGTCCTGACCTTTTCCCATCCAGTATTAGCTCTCTTCAAACATCAACCTTCATTTCACAGTTTTTGTTCTTATGGTTGCACATTTCTAAAATTATTTCTGTGCCCTGGTGATCTGACCCCTTCCCTGGGAAGAAGTTTGGTCATAGCCTGAAGCTTACTCACTTCAGAGAGCAAGCACAAGCCCATAGCCCTGGGACACCCCACTTGGAGGTCCGAAACCAGCCTGGCACCTTTCCGACAGACCCCTGAGCTCAGCGGCCAGCTCTAGCTTTGGCAGGGGGTCAGTGGGTGGTCATATGTGACCCTCAGCAAGTTGCAGATGACAGTGATCTGAGTGGTGCAGTCAACATGCTGGAGGGAAAGGATGTCACCCAGAGGGAGCTGGACAGGCTCAAGAAGTGGTCCCGTGTGTACAACACGCAGTTCAACAAGGCCAAGTGCAAGGTTGTGCACCTGGGTTGGGGCAGTGCCAAGCACAAATACAGGCTGGGTGATGAGTGGATTGAGAGCAACCCTTCAGAGGACTGGGGGTACAGGTGGATGAAAAGTTAAACGTGAGCCAGTAGTGTGAGCT
Organism: Cygnus atratus; assembly: GCF_013377495.2. Lineage (NCBI taxonomy): Eukaryota > Metazoa > Chordata > Aves > Anseriformes > Anatidae > Cygnus > Cygnus atratus. The sequence goes on from NC_066380.1 coordinate 11,225,930, forward strand.
TGCAGCCCAGAAAGCCAACTGCGTCCTGGGCTGCTCCAACAGCAGCGTGGCCAGCAGGGCGAGGGAGGTGATTGCCCCCTCTGCTCCGCTCTTGTGAGACCCCACCTGGAGCCCTGTGTTCAGCTCTGGGGCCCCCAGCACAAGAAGGACATGGACCTGCTGGAGTCCAGAGGAGGACATTAAGATGATCAAAGGTCTGGAGCACTTCTCCTACAGAGACAGACTGAGGGAGTTGGGATTGTTCAGCCTGGAGAAGGCTCCAGGGTGACTTTATAGAGGCCTTCCAGTGCCTAAAGGGGGCTGCAGGAAAGCTGGGGAGGGACTCTTTGTCAAGGAGTGGAATAATAGGGCAAGAGGGAATGGCTTTAAACTAAAAAGGGTAGGTCTAGATTAGATGTAAGGAAGAAATTCTGTGCAATGAGGGTGGTGAGGCCCTGGCCCAGGCTGCCCAGAAGAGCTGTGGGTGCCCCATCCCTGCCAGTGCCCAAGGCCAGGCTGGATGGGGCTGGAGCCTGCTGGGAGGGGTCCCTGCCTATGGCAAGGTTTGAAACTGGATGGGCTTTAAGGTTCTTTCCAACCTAAACCCTTTTATAGTACTATGATTGCTTGATTTTCTGATGTCCTGTGTTATGTAGCACATTAGATGAGCTTGTCCTGAAGGTCCCCTCTGGCCTTCAACACCGTGAAGATACTTAGGTAGCAAAGGGTGGCCTGGCAAACCACTACGTGACTGGGATCAAGCTGCACTGGAGGGAAGAGGTCAATATGGTTCCTAGATTTGTGATTCTGAGCCTAGATGGTGGGACAGCTAGGATTTAGGCAGCAGAAGCTGTGTGAGCAGCTCCCACAAGTTACGTAGCAGGAAACACCATTTCACACCATCTGCCTGTTGCAAAAAGCTCAAGCGAAAAAGCAAACTGTTTCTTGTGCTTCCTCTGCAGTACTGATGTAGTTGGGTATGGGTCCTGACCTTTGAATCCTTCTTAGGCTACAGAACAGCTCAGCCGCAGACCAAATCCTGGCCGAAATCGCTAAAACCATGCAAGAGTACCCTGTGGCTTTCCGTGGGGCTCGGATCATTACAGGAGAAGAGGAGGGAGCTTATGGCTGGATCACCATCAACTACCTGCTGGAGTCCTTCACCAAGGTGGGTGACAGGCAAAACACCCACTCTTTTGATAGCGCAGAAGGAAGGGTCTGTGTTAATGGCTTTCAGCAGTGGTCTGGGGGCAGCAGCCAGTTATCATCTGACTTGCCTCCAGTGAAAGAGGCAAGAAATCAGGAATGGGAGTGTTCCTGCTAAAATCTGTGGGCACCACGTGGACATGGGGTCTCTTAGGGGCCATATAGCCCAACAGGGACAGTTTGCTCCTGACGGGCTTTGCCTCGCTGCCCCGGGAAGGTCCATGTCCACGTGGCACCGGGAGGTCTGTGCTTGGGTTCCACGTGTCACTGAAGGAGGCTGGAGCCAAACCTGCTTCCTGCTGTCCTCACTCCCCGCACTGCCACAGCTGCCTGCAGTGCTGGCTAATGGAGCCTTTCCGTCCTTCCCCTGGCTCTGATGGCTCACAGCCCTCTCTCCAGAAAAGCGGAGGTCCAGCCCCTCCAAGTCAGGTCCCCTGCAGCCCTCTGGGCGGCACAAGTGACCTTGAGCCCACTGAGCCCACGTCTTGACCATCAGACAGTTCAACCTCTGTTTTCTCCTGGCTCTGAGAAATGTCCAGGCTGGTTGAGCTGGGAAGGCAGTGGGACCTCATGTACAGAAAGAGACAGCTAAGACCCCACACCCATCACATTTAGTAACAAAACCCCACTGACTTAAATGGATGACAATTTTGCTCAGGGCAAGTAATCGCAGCCATATCCCACTCCTCTTCCTCTCTTGTTTGTCTTGGCAGTACTCCCCCAAAGCACACACGTGGGTCCGTCCAGAGGCAGCCAACATGTTGGGGGCACTGGATCTTGGAGGAGCATCAACTCAGATCAGCTTTATCCCCAAAGGTTCAGCTATAAACTGGAATGAAACCTCCAGGTTCATGCTGTATGGGTATAACTACAACATCTACACACACAGCTACCTCTGCTACGGGCAGAATGAGATGCTGAAGCGCCTGGCAAAGGAGCTAATTCTGGTGAGAGGAGAACTGGGGGGTAATCAGACTACCCTCAGGATACCAAGCACAGGCTTGTTAACGTATAAAACGAGAACGGATAATGCTCTTTCAGAGAGGCATCAGCAGGGACTGAGAGCAGGTACAGAAAAGGGTAGGCAGGCGTGGGGAGGAGCATGGGAAGCACCAGAAGGGGAGGCTCAGGAAAGATCATCTGCCTGTATGCATCTGCCTTGCAGGAGGGTGCAGAAAAGGCAGGCTCAGACTCTTCTCAGAGGTGCAAAGTGACATTGCCACAAGCTGGAACGTGGGAGCTTCTGACCAGATGCAGAACTTTTTCCCCAAAAAGGGTAGCCAAATATTGGAATAGGACCCAGAAATGCTGTGGAGTCACCACCCTTGGAGACATTCAAAACTTGTTGGGACAAGGCTCTGACCAACCTGATGTGGTTGGTGATGCTTTAAGGAGGGCGCTGGCACAGAGTCTGATAGCTGACACCTAGCCCCAACTACTCTGTGAATGTGTGGGCCCGAGAAAAGACAACCAGAGACATTGCTCAGGGCACTTTTGGAAGGTCAGAGGGGAAGAGGCTCTTCGTGTAGTTGCACCTTGCCTGAGGTTTTTTCATGCTGCATAGCCAGGAAGATCCCATGTGGTGTCCCTGGATGGGACTGGAGCTGGAGTAAGAGCTGGGGTAGAGAGGGTCTGTGTGTCCCAGACCATGGAGCAGCTTGCTGGGTCTGCAGCATCTGTCTGCCTCAGTGGGAGAAGGGTATCGTGCAGACCGGAGCTGCATAAAACAGGGGGAAGAACTAGTGCTAAGCTCAGGCTGGGACTGCAGGCGGACAAGACCAGGATTAAACAGCATGGGGATCATTCCCTGCTGTGGAGGTGGGATATGCCTGCACCATGGTCCTGGAGGGAAGCCACCTGGCATGCCCACCAAGAGGTTTGGAGGAGGCTGCAGCCTGCAAATCACAGAATTTTGCTATTCCCAGGAGTCGTCCTCCAGCACACGAGTCGAACACCCGTGCTACCCCAAAGACTACAATGAAACCATCTCGCTGTCTTCCTTCCACACCAGCCCCTGCACCAATGCGAGTGACCCACGCCTGTCCCTCAGTGACAGAAATATGACCCTGGAGGGCAGGGGCAATGCCAGCGGGTGCCTGGTTGCCATCAGGAAGCTCTTCAACTTCTCGGCATGTGGCCAGAGCCAGGACTGCACCTTTGATGGCGTCTACCAGCCCCCCATCAGCGGGCAGTTCTTTGTAAGGCAAACCCTGCCCCCCCACCTGCCCAGCTGCATGTGTGCCCCGGGCACTACACTGTCATGCTGTGCCCTGTGCCACTGTCACCTCCCCACAGCAGAACAGGGGCAAGAAGCATCCACATTGCTGGTGCCCCAGGGCACACCAGGGCTTGTTGCTAGTGGGTTTTCCAGCCAGAGCTCCATATGGGACCATTTTAATAAGACGGGAGCTTAGTCAAAAATAACTTTTCAGTAAAAAAAAAAAAAAAGAGCAGGCACACAGACCCCCAGCCATCATCTCTGCCAGGACAGGGACAGTGATGCTTAGGGCTGTGCAAGGGTGGGACAGACCTGGTGAATCCGCCCCTGCAGGCAGTTGTGCTCTGAGGGAGACAGGGCAGCTCCCCCTGGGGGGTTCTCTCACGGTAAACAGATCAGCGACTGTATCTCTTGCCTTCCAGGCCTTTTCTGCTTTTTACTATAACTTCAAGTTTCTCAACCTGACCGAAGGGCAGCCACTGGCCACCGTCAGGGAGATCATCGAGCGTTTCTGCGCAAGGAGCTGGGAGGACGTATGTTCCTCATGATCAGAGTCTCTGGGGCAGCTGCACAAGAAAATGGGTGGGGGGACTGCCCCAGGGAGAGGCTCCCTGATTGCTGAGCTGTGCCCTACACAGTGGAGCCATCCCTGGGCTCTGGGAGGGAGCCAGGACCGTCCTGAAACTACCCTCAGGGGCGTTCTTTCCCATGCAACATGGGGAAAGGGGCAGGTCAAAGCAGCATTGTGTCCCCCATCATCACGGGAGCTGGGATGGAGGTAGGGATGGAGCCCTGGAGGAGGGTGGGAGGATTCATCTGCTGGGGAGGAGTCAAACGGGGATGAGTAAGGTCAAGAGGTGTGATAGGACCACCACGGGGCAGAGAGCAGGAGCCCCTTGTACAAGAAGGCTGAAATGGGAGAATTTGGGGTGAGAGGAACTCCATCCAATATGTCTCTGTACTTTCATGTGGGGATTAAATCCTTCTCAAAGGCAGTGTCCTGTGTGGACAGGACCAAAACACCCGTATGGCCCTGAAGCCTTTCTCTGCATGCTGGTGGTTGTGGAGCCATTGCTCCTTGAGCAGGGCATTGTCCCTGAATGGAAATGACTTGCAGATAACTTCCCTTCCTCTCTAAACATCCCCTCCCAGCTTTCTTCCAGCTACCCTGAAGAGAACCCTGAGAGGCTGCCCAAATACTGCGCCAACGCCAACTACATCCTCACACTCCTCCTCGACGCCTACAAGTTCAACGAGAGCAGCTGGAACAACATCTTCTTCCAGATGAAGGTGAGCGGCGAACCTGGCTGGCGGGTGGGGACAGGGGCAGCGCTAGGCTTACTCAGCGTCCCCTCTCCTCATGCAGGCGGGGAGCGCCGACGTGGGCTGGACACTGGGCTACATGCTGAACCTCACCAACATGATCCCGGCGGAGGCTCCGGGGCGGCTGAAGGGGCACACTCCCTCCCTGTGGGCTGCGGCCGTCGCCTTTGTCGCCCTCATACTGGCCTTGGGGCTCATTGCCCTGCTCCTGCTCTTGCGCGTGTAGGAACAGTAACCTCCAGGGCACTGAAGAACCAGCAGCTGGCCCATGGGACTGGCCCCAAACATGAGGAGAGGCACTACAGGAGGTTTTCAGATCAGCCTACGCACCGCAGCCATGCCGATCTGCCTCCTCACACCGCCACGCCTGTTACAGGTCCGGCCTGCACCCACCAGCCGGCGCGTGGGGCTGGGCAGAGCCAGCCGAGCCATGGAGGACCTGGGTGCCAGGCCAGCGGCCTGTGGCCACAGGCACGTGGTGGCCGGGTGCTTCCTCCAGTGCTGGGTCTGACCATGGTCACCAACAGCCAGGAGGGTCCCTGCCAGGTCTGCCAGCCTGAGGGCATGCAAGGCTCTGTGGTGCCCCAGCTGGCTCTCCTAAATACCCATTGTCTGGGCTCAGCTGATGGCCTTGGAGATGAAAGGCAAATTGAGCATCCAGAGCCAGAAGGGTGGTCCATGCCTCCCCACAGGGCCCATATCCCCTCCCCTCCCCTTCCCTTCCCTCCCCTCTCTTCCCTTCCATAATGGGATAAAGGGATCGCCGTTCCCAAGCACCTTCCCAGACACCGGGCTGTCCCGCCAGCACAAGTCCTGTGCACTCTGGGTGTCAGGCTGTGACTCCAGCAGGCTGCAAGTCCTGCCCTGACCTGCACAGGGCACTGAACTGGGTCCTGCCCACAGCTGTGTCCTTGCCTTTGCCTTTGGTCCTGCTCACTCCTTATCTGCCCTGCGCATGATTCATCTTGTTATTTGCCGGCAGCACAATTTGCCTCCCGGCAGTACAGAGCTGACATTTGCTGTTTCTGCAGAGAGGCAAGCACCCAACCACTCCTATTATCCAGAAATAAACATTGCAAAAGGCAGCAAAGACAGAAATGCTTGTTCTATTGCTCCTGAGCAGATAAGGTTTTATTGCTTCCATGTCTCAGGTAAGGGCTGGTTATGATGACGACAGGAACTCAGGGGAAAGGGGACAGAATGATTGCCCCAGCCACAGGAAGTGAAATCCATCCCCTCAGCACCGCCCAGTGCTGCAGGGAGCAGGGTGCTCGCCCCACTCAGTGACCACTGGACCTTGGGGGGGCACCAGGACAAGGACATCTTCCAAGAGCTGGGGTTCCCAAATCGCCTGGGTGCTGGAAAGGGAGGGCGAGATACCTGCCTGGTACAGACACAGGGCACAAATGACAAAAGATGAACCTTGTGTGGGAAAACAGGGGGGCTGCTCCCATCTATTGTCTACCCAGACTTCAGTAAGGTCTTTGGCAATGTCCCCCATAAGATCTTCATAGAGAAGCTGTTGAAGTAGGGGCTGGATGGGTAGATTGAGGTGGACTGAACAGCCACACCCTTGGAGGGTCATTAGCAGTGTGCCCCAGGGGTCAGCTCTGGGTCCAGACGTGTTTAACAACTTCATTAATGATCTGGATGAAGGGGCAGAGCGTACCTTCAGCGAGTGTACAGCTGGCACAAAATGGGGTGGCATTGCTGATGCACCAGAGGGCCCTGCTGCTAACCAGAGGGACCTCAACAGGCTGGAGGAATGGGCTGATGGGATCCGCCTGAGGTTCCCCAGGGAGAGAGGTGCAGGGTCCTTCCCCCCGGGGAGGAACAGCCCCGGCACCAGGACGTGCTGGGGGCACCCAGCTGGAAGCAGCCTGGCCAGAAGGGCCCTGCTGGGCACCAAGCTGATCGTGAGGCAGCAACCGGCCCTCCCTCGGGGCAAAGAAGGTAGGGAATGGTGCCCTGGGCTGCATTAGGGAAAATAATACCAGCAGGTGGGGGGAGGTGATCCTTCCCCTCTTCCGGCACTGCTGAGGCCACCCCTGGGGGCTGGGTCCCGCTCGGGACTCCCCAGAACGAGAGACCCGGAGCGAGTCCCCCGAAGGGCCACAGAGAGAGGCAAAGGCCTGGAGCCCCTCTGCTGTGAGGAGAGGCCAAGAGAGCTGGGACTGCTCAGCCTGGGGAAGGGGAGGCTCTGGGGGGATCTCATCAGTGCCTAGAAATGCTTGGAGGGAGGCCGCTCTCGTCAGTGGTGCCCAGTGCCAGGACAAGAGGCAATGGGCACAACCTGGAGCACAGGAGGCTCCCTCAGAGCACCAGGCAGCCCTGTGTGGGTGGTGGGGCACTGGCACAGGCTGCCCACAGAGGTTGTGGAGTCTCCAAAGCTGCGTGGACATGGTGCTGGGAAAGGAGGAGGCCTGCTGGAGCAGGGGTTGGATCAGAGGGACCCAGAGGTGCCTCCAGCCTCAGCCATGCTGTGATTCTGTGACTCCCCACCTCCCACAGCTTCCCAGTCCTGGGCAGAGCCCAGGCCAACTTTCCCCCATGGCCTCAACATCCCTCTAGGTGGCACCTCTGTCCCACCTGGGGTATCTGCTGTAGGTGGCAACCAGCCCTGTGATGATCCTGTTACTGCCAGACACCCCTTCTCTCTTCCTGGCCGCTCTGGTCATAGCTGCCCCCCATCACTGCTGTTGCCAAGCCCCCAGCGCTGAGCCCTGCCCCACACAGCCATGCCCTTTCTCCTAGAGGCTTCTTCAACCAGCAGCAAGGGGAAAGAGAAACCACACAGCACACAGTTACAGGGTGGGTTTTTTTTGTTTGTTTGTTTGTTTTGTCTTGTGTTTTTGTTGTTTTTTTTGGTTGGTCGGTTGGTTGGTTGGTTCTGTGTTTTTTTTTTTAAGGCCTGTGCTGCTTCCAGCTCAGCAGGCCATGACACAGGTGCCCCACATTACAAGTTCACAGCTCTGGGACATGGGGCCCATTCCCCCACTGGCAGCTCCTTGCACAAGCTTGGCAGCAGGACCAGGTGGCTGCAGCAGCCTCTGCAGCCAGCACTGCTAGAGGCTTTCATAACCGGAGTAGTTCTTCTGGTAGCACATAGCCACGAGCAGGCAGAAGGTGAGAACCAGCATGACGGCCAGCAAGATTGTGGCTGCTATCCAGTTGCTTCTTGGGAGCCCTATGACACTCTGGGGGGTCTCCGGGGGAATCATGTTGGTGAGATTGAGCATATAGCCCAGAGTCCAGCCCACATCTACATTTGAGACCTGTGCAGACACAGAAGGAAGAGGGATGTGAAGGGTTGCAAAGTATCAGGCAAGCCTGGATGTGGGTGGTGGGCTGTGCCAACCTATCATCCCCTGTTCCTGCACCCTGGTGGGGCAGAGCAGGGTGGGCACAAGCGTGCAAGCTTAGCGAAGCAGCTGCGAGGCAAGGTGGCAGCCGGGTGCTTTCCTACCTGGTGGCGGAAGTGGATGTTGTGCCATGTCTTGTGGTTGAATTTGTAGCCTTGCAGCAGGAGGGTGAGGGTGTAGGAGCTGGCTGCGCAGGAGTCACGGAGGTGGGTCCTGTTCGCAGTGGGGAACTCCTTCTGCAGCTGTAGATGTGGAAGAGCAAAGGGAGGCAGCCAGTGGGGAAGGGCTCTGCAGTGCAATCAGGAGCAGCAGCTGTGAGGCTGCAGGCTGCTCTCCCACCTCTCTCCCTGCCCAGAGATCTTTGTGCTCTTTCCAGCTCCCTCCAGCTGCCCTTCTGTGCAGCACGGGACAGGCTGTGGCAGGCCCTCAAGCTGCCCAGCGTCCAGGCTGGGTGAAATATGGGCAGGGGCCAGCAGCAGCTAGGCAGGATCTTACCTTCTTCCAATTCCTGGTGCAGAATTTCCAGAGAGTGTCATTGACTGAGCTCAGGGACTGCTCTCCAGTCAGGTTCAGAAAGTGAAGGCTGTAATAAAACCCTGAAAAGGCCTGCGGGTGTTTATGACCAAAATCAGCAGGTTAGTGAAGGGCCCAGGTTTTCCTGCCAACCTCCACCCTCACTCTGGGTGCTCTGCGGGTGTCCACGGGGCAGACCACATAGGGTGCTGCCCGCTGACCAGCTTGAAGAGAGCCCTGGAGACTCTGGAAATACAGAATATGGTAGTCTGTTTGGCACACCAGTGAGCACCCTGCATGTCTCCATGCATCAGGAACACCCCAGCTTTCAAGGCATCCATTGTCACTGGCACTATTCACTTTCCTCCCACAACAGGTTTCCCAGAGCCTTGGCCAGTCTCTGGTGCCCCAAAACCCCACACCCACACCACCACCGTGGGGTCGGATGCTCCTTACAAAGAACTGTCCCCGCACGGGTGGCTGATAAACCCCGTTGAACCCGCACGTCCTGTTGGTCCCACAGGTGAAGTTGAAGAGTTTCTGCATGGCAGCGCTGCACGCTGCCGGGTCCCCTGTCCCCGTTACCGTGAGGACCTGTGCAGGGCTGGGTGTGCTCGGTGCGGGGACACAGGGGCTGTTGTAGAGCTCTGCCATGGTGACGTTCTCCCGGTATTCCCTGGGGTAGCAGGGGTGCGATATGTGCTGGGAAGACAGGTTGCCCTGGAGAGAGAGGGAGGAGTTAGCATCACTCTGGCACTGAGGATGAGGATGGAGAGAAGCAGCCCACAGACAGTGCCTGTTCCCACACCCAGATGCAGGCACCCTGCCATCACGCAGGCCCCACTGCCCGTGGAGTCTCATCGATACCAGGCCACCACCATGCTATGAGGCGCAGGCACAGTGCTGTAGGCACAGCCAGGGCATGCCATGTCACAGTCAGGGATCAGCTACAGCAACAGCTGCATGCCCAGGGCCTTGGGGTTTTGTGCCCTGTGCTGAGTGTGCACCCATTTTGTCCCCATTCTTCCTTTCTAGTGTCACCAGACTCAGAGGCAGAGCCAAAGCTGAGAAACCACTTAATCAGAAATGAAATGGATGCCGATTTCTGTCCGCTAATATGCTCTGGATGTTGCCTTTTGCCCATTCCTGTTCCAAGCATCATGAGCTGGCATTGAGACCTTGCCCCTCAGCCACGCTACAGACACGAGTGCTACCCTGAGCAGCAACGACACCTCCCTCCACTCTTCCAGCACCTGCCTCTGAAGACCAGCCTATTCAGACTCCTTCTCATAAACCCAAGTTATTCCCTACCAGACGTATGCTAAAAAATCCCACTGTGTCTTCCCCAACCTCCTGGCACCCAGTGTGTTCCCTCCCCCAGGACTCAGGTCCTTCTAGCAGCTGTGACTGAGGCTGGGCTGACACAGCCCCTCCATCAGGACAGGGAAGGAGAGTGGGTGGGCAAGATGGCCCTGGGACAGGACCCCGGGCACCAGCTGCCTTGGCAATGCCTGTGGTCAGGCGCCAGGCATCTGACTCCACCTGTTTCATTCCTGCCCTGATGTTGGGACACACCTGAGGTGGCTCCTGAAAAGGTGGCCCCATTGCATCCGCTGTCCTGACTGCTGCTTGCACAAAGGCACTGAGCCCCCTGGTCACAACACCCAGCATGTGCTGCCTGCCCAGCTCAGTGAGATCAGGGCTTTGGCTGCAGGAGATGAACACAAGGCTGGAGGCAATTACCTGGTGTAAAGATGCCATCAGCCTCTTCAGGGCTTGCCTTTGTCCATAGCAGAGGTAGCTGTGGGTGTAAATGGAGTAGTTGGTCCCGTACAGTCTGAGGAGAGCTCTTGTGTTGCTGTCATCTATGGTGGTCCCAGGAAGAAATGTGATCTGGGTGGAAGCCCCACCAAGGTCCAGAGCTCCAACGGCATCCTCCACTGGTGGGTGGGTCCACTTGCCTGTGAAGGAACACTGCCCCGAACCGAGACTCACTTACAGGGCACACAGACCCAGTGCAGGGTGAGCACGGGAGTATTGGCTTCCCAGCTCAAACTACAGCATGGCAGGGAGAGGGGACCCACAGTTCACTGGCCTCACAACCTCTACTGCTCCTCCAGACACTGTGGGGGCTGATGCAGCTCCAGATTTCCCTGTTTCACCTTCAAACAAGGACTGACCCCAGGGGATCCTGACCCTGATGCCCAGAAATACTGAGGATGCTCCATCAAAGCAGGATCTCCCAACACAGTGAGACCTTCCCTCCCCTCTGTCCTCTCACCATCCCATACTTTGATGAGTGTCTCCAGCAGGTAGTTGATGGTGATCCAGCCAAAGGTGCCCTCGTCACTCCCTGTGAGGATCTGAGCTCCACGGAAGTCCACAGGGTACTCTCGAATGACCTTGGTGACCTCAGCGAAGACCTGATCAGCTTTTGTGCTGTTTTGCTTCCTGCAGAAGGAAGGAGAGCATGGTACGGGCAGAAAATGTGTAACGAGAGGGTCACTGGTTCCCCACCACAAATGGGTCCACCAGAGATGCTAGCCAGGAGGGCAAAGTGTCCCTTCAACCTTGCAACATAACCTCTGAGCCCTTCCCATCACCAGCAGCCCTGTCCCATTGCTGCTTTCACTGGAGAGCAGGCTCTGAGGGTTTGGGGCAGGGCTGTGGAGGTGCACAGCTCCAGGCAGCGCCAGTACCTCAGCAGCCGCATGCCCGCTGTGGCCCCCAGGTAGGCGGGGGTGTCCCGCTGCTGCTCTGCAGGGATGAGCGTCATGGCCTTGTCCAGGCAGGGCTTCAGGCTGGCTCCAGCCCCAGCGGGGTCATCTGCGTAGCTGGAGATGCCAGATCCTGCAAGAGAGCACCCCCTGATGGAGCCAGCCCAGGAGGGATGAGATAGCAGAGGACATGTCCACCCATCCTACCGCCCAGGGAGCTCTCTCAGCCTCCCTGGCAATACTCAGAAGTCTCAGTCACTGCCCAAAACTCTGTGTTTTGGGCATACCTAAAAGACAGGTACTGACCCAAAGAGCAGGTAGGAAACGCAAGCAAAAACTCAACAGAGACACAGTAACATTTATCTGAAGAGCTCTTAGGAGGCCTCATGGGAACATGAAGACACACTTAAAGTCATGAAAGAAACTGTAAAGAGATGTTATGGGAAGAGCTAAAGAAATGGTTGCACTGGAGAAGACTCAAGCTCTGCACTTCCAACACCCAAGGCCGCAAGATGAAGCACAACACCCGGCTGTAAGACAAGACTGGTTCCACGAGCTGTGCTAACTGGGGGCCCAATTTCTTCCCCACCTCTAGGCAGCCTCTGGGCACCTCACCCTGATACTCTAGGGCTCCCTAAACCACAGCCTCTCCCCCACAACAGTTTAGTTTGGTTCTTCTGGGCCATCTCTTTTTGGCACAGCACAGGCTGTAAGACTCAGGTCGCCCACCATGCTGCAGGAGTTAGGGACAACAACCTGGGGCAGAGGGGCAGACCTGTCCTGGCACACTCACCATTCACGGTGCACGTTTCCACCTGGCTGACAATGCCTGTGCCATTCTCCTTGTTCGCAGGCCACTGGTAGATGTAGAGAGCCGTGTGCGTGGAGCCAGCGTCAAACACCATTCCGTACTGGGGAGGCAGAGGGGACACGAGGTGACAGCATTCTTGGGGCTGCAACAACTGCCATGGGAAGTCTCGCTTCCTACATGTACCCGCCAGCAGCACCAGACTGCACCCTCAGCCTCCCTTCCCTGGTCCCGCTTCTCTTCTAAGGCCCTGACGTGGCCAGCCAAGGCAGCCACCGCAGAGGGAAGACAGGCAGGACGGCTGCAGGATGCGCGGAGCAGGGAGGCATCCCGACACGTGCTACAGAGCTCAGCCAGAGCTGCTGTCAGACCTGCAGCTGTGGCAGATCTCACAAAAATCTGTGATTTTTAACAAGTCTGCAAAAGCCCGTATGAGACGACAGCAGAAAGCAATAGGAGAGAGAGAAGGAAAGCACCGCGCGGTCCAGAGGTCTGAGACCAGGGAAGAGCAAGCGCCTGGGTGAGGACGGCGCAGTGCAGGAGGAAGGCTGCCCTTCGCCTTCCCCTCCTCGCCCAGGAGATGGGACCACGGTGTGGGGCCCGGCCTGCCAGGCCCTGCCTCTGCTAAGCCCGGAAAAGCTGGGCCAGTCCTGGGCAGCCTCGCAAGCGGCAGTGCCGGGGCAGGAGCCGGGCCGAGCAGTGAAGGGGCTGGCGGCCGTTCCTGGCCCCGGGCACCTACTTTAGTCCTCGCGGGAAGGGCAGCGTCCCCGTCCGGGCCCAGCACCAGGAGGAAGACGGCCGCCACCAGCACCGCCAGCACAACCAGCGCAGCTGCCGAGCCCCAGCCCGCCGCCCCGGCCCGGCACGGCCTCATCGTGCCACCGACGGGCTCCGCGAGGCCGCCCCGGCCCGCCCCGGGGGTCCGGAGCCGCGCGGGGCCTCGGGCGGGGCCCGCGGGCAAAGCGAAAGCGCAGGGCTCGGACGGCCGGGACCCGCCCCGGGCGGCCTGCGGGGGGTGCGCGGCGCGGAGCGGGGCGCTGCGGGGCCGGGAACGGGGCCTCCGGCCGTGGGGACAGGCAGGAGCCTCACCACGGGGACAGAGGGGACTCCGGTCACGGGGACCGCTTGTGATCTGTGGGGACGGGTGCCGGCCCCGGGGACAGCTGTGTTCCTGGCTGCCGGGATGGGTCCCTCACCACGGGGATGGGTCTGCCTGGCTGCGGAGGCAGACGGGTCCCTGACTAGGAGAATGGGATGCTGGCAGTGGAGCCCAGCTGTGGGGACAGAGAGGACCCCGTCCATGGGGACTGGTCCCTGTCCGTGGAGACAGATGGGTGCCTGGCTATGGCGGCGGGTCCCTGGCAGTGGGGACGGGTTCCACTGCGTGTCCCTGGCCGTGAGGATGGGTCCCCACCTGCTGGGTCCCTCATGTTTCTGCCCTGGGGACCTCTGCAACTGGGGTGCAGGGTGACAGGCTTGGCCCATGCCTTACCCTGCAGCGTGTTTATGCAGCAGGGGTGGGACAGGGATATCCGTGGGGCAGAAGCCCCTCTCCCAGATCTCAGCTGCTGTCTTGGTCCTGGTGGCTTCCTCGAGGTGCAGAGGAGAGGACTGGGGCTCTCATGGGACTCACGGAGAGCTGAGCCCTGCCGAGCCCTGCCGAGCCCTGCCAGCACTGCCAGGCATGTGCGGACCCAAACCACCCACAAAGGCGGAGATCTCGGCGGCAGAGCCTCTCCTCCAGCAGCAAAGTGGTTAATGCCAGGTGCTGTTCTCACCCGGGCTCCCCAGCCTCAGCCCTGCTGCCTCCTGGACAAGCGCTCTCCTGGGCAGGTTGCTGGTCTGGGGCCAAGGGGAGGGCCATACGGGGGACTCCGGGGCAGCCTTTGTCCCAGGCACCGAGCGCCGCACTCCAGGTACGTGCTGACACCGAGGCGAGCGGCAGCCTGGCCCTGTGCCGGGAGCAGCCCAGGTGAGCTGCGGGCAGGGGAGGGGGCCGGGGCACCCCTCCAGGAGGCTTTGCTCCGGGGGGCTGAGAGCTGCTGGGGCGCTCTGGCCAGCAGCAGAGCCAGACGCTGGGGATAAACACGTGCTGTGGGCTGGGGAGGTGAGCGGGAGGGCACTGGGTCGCTGCTCGCTGCTCGAGGTGCCCACGGTATGGGGTGCAGAGGCGATGTAGAGGGCCCTGCTGAGCCCCCACGCTGGTGGGAGGGATGGGAGGCAGGGGACCACTCTGCCTGGCAGGGATGCTCCCAGCGTGTGCATTCACCCCCTTTCATATAACTTTAAGAACTTTTTGACATCCAAATCCCACATGTGCACGGTGGGGAGGTTTGATTTTCATTCTCCCGAGCAACACACAGTTTAGATCCAACAGTGCTTGCAAGAGTTTTCTCCTTAATTTTGAGGCTCCCCTTCCTCCCTCCCTCCCTTCCCTCAAGGGACACTGCAAGATGCTGTCCTGCAGCTGTTGGCAGATCACTTCTCTGTGTCTGGTCATACACAAACCAGTGCAAGAGCAGCCCAAGCAGCGTGCACAGCTGCAAACTTTCTGCATGCTGAAACATCTGGGCATTGCTGCTTGAGCCGTGCAGCAGCATGCCTCTTCCTTTGCTCTGGGGGCATCACCGCTTTTCTTTCCCTTCTGCTTGTGCCCCAAACCTGCTCCCTGAGAGCGCCGTGCCAGGTACAGCAGCAGATACGGGCTCCTGGCCAGCCTTGAGGTGCTACTGAAAAACAGGGCAGATCCATCGGCTTCTCACATCCCTCCCTCCTTGTTTTCCACTTGCAGGGCTCCTTCCCCATGCCCTGCTCTCATCCCCTGGCCTTGCACGCTCAGCCTTTGGGTGTTGCCTGCTACCAAGAAAAAATGGAATTTAGTCCCTTCCAAGAACAGGTGGAGGTAGTTTCGCACCTGCTCCCGCACACAAGACCGTGCAATTTGTTACCATTACACAGTGGCTGGGACAGGATTTTCCATGATGCATGCTGGGATAGGATTTTTTCTATTTGCTCTATAACCAGGAGAAGGGAAGGTACAGCCCAATAACACAGTTACACCTGTGCGGACTCCAGCAGGGCTAATAGGACTGGATATGTGACAATACAGGAATTCATCGCCATCTTACATGTCTCTATTGTTACCATACAGGGCAGGGCTTTGGGGTATTGGATAAGGTCTGATAAATGTTTCCCGTTAAAGGAAATCTGATAAAGGTTTCTGTGTGCCATGTGCCGTGACACGGAACAGAAGAGAACAGCTGTCACCCATCATTATACATCTGA
The DNA here is from genome assembly GCF_013377495.2 of Cygnus atratus. Lineage (NCBI taxonomy): Eukaryota > Metazoa > Chordata > Aves > Anseriformes > Anatidae > Cygnus > Cygnus atratus. The sequence goes on from NC_066380.1 coordinate 11,241,341, forward strand.
TGTCACACAGGGCACTGGTCACCCTTGTTTGTCACTGGAGATGCTGACTGAAACAGGAATCAGCATCTCCTGTGACTTTGCCGAAGATCTTTTTCTCTCCCATTGAAACTGCTGATCTGGCCAGTCTGAAAGGTGAGGGAATTTTTTATGTATTCTTGGGAGAACCACATAGCCAAGTGCACACCCCGAGGTGCCCCCCAAAGCACCATTTGGGTTAGACCACTTCTCTAGGTTGTGTCCGGGGCTCTCGGGGCATCTGTCGCGTGGCTGCGATCAGGCTCGCAGCCTGATGCCACAGCTGGAGGTCAGCCTCGCTCCCTGCCGGCACGCTGCGTGTGCTGGTGCTGCGGAACAAGCTGATGCAGGAGGAGGAGGGAGAGCTGTGTGTGTAGAAAAGCACATACCTGGGGTGGCCTCAGGGTGGTGAGCATGTGAACATGTCACCTGCTGTGTGGTGAGGCTGCTGTGGAGAACCAGGCCCTTGGGCTTTGCTTCTCTGCTGCAATTTCTTACTGGTGCCTCAGGGCTGATTCTGCTGGGAGCTGAGCTCTGGCCAGGCGAGGGGAGGCATAAGGCCCAATCCATTTCCCAAGGGCTCCTCAGTGCCTCGCTGGCCTTGCCTTCCTGTGACCATCAGCATGCCAGCTTGGCTAGCGTGGCTGTGTGTGCCCAGATCAGAGGGAGCTTTCTGCCTCTGGCACCCTTCAGGTGCTGCGGGAGAACTTTGAGCATCGATCGCCTGCAAGCCCGGACACCACCCCTGTGTGTCTGCTTTCCTGCTGCAGAATCACCAAGAGCCAAGGGGAGCTGGAGCAGGCAGAAGACATGTTCATGGAGATGCTGTTCCCCTGCATGGAGAGGGATCCTAGGGTAGTCTGAGACTGTTGAGTAACAGATGTCAGTAGAATCCCCATCACTGGAGGTTTTCAAGATGCACTTTGGCAGGGTGCTAGATAATCTCATTTAGGCTTCCTTTCCCATGACATTTGGGGAAATTTGGACCTGATGATCTTTCCAGGTCCCTTCCATCTGGACTGTTCTATTTTATGTGATCTGATGGTCCCAAGTCTGTGGGATGGATTGTGTGAGGGTGCAGGGTCTGATGGCAGCACGTGGGTGCCAGAGGGATGTGGCTCTGCACCCCAGAGGGGACAGCCCCACTGGGAACCAACCAGGGCATGGTCCTGCTGCCAGCCTGTGTCTCGTGTTAGCCACTTCCCTACTGCTGCTGCTGGAAAGGGAGATCCTCACCTTCCACCCAGTTTGAGTACTCCTATCTTGAAAAAGCCTATCTGAAAATCCCCCAGTGAGGCAGGGCTCAGAAGGACAGGGTGTCTTGGTGAGACTGCCAAGGGCCTCCCATAAGAGCAGCTGGACACTGCAGAATGGGGCCATGAAGATGGAGCCCCTCTGCTGTGAGGAGAGGCTGAGAGAGCTGGAACTGCTCAGCCTGGAGAAGGGGAGGCTCCAGGGGGATCTCATCAGTGCCTAGAAATGCTTGGAGGGAGACCACAGAGGACAGAGGCAGGCTCTCATCAGTGGTGCCCAGTGCCAGGACAAGAGGCAAAGGGCTCAACCTGGAGCACAGGAGTGTTCCAGCCTCCCCTGAATACCAGGCAGCACTGCTGTGCCGTGCAGGTGACAGGGCACTGGCACAGGTGAGGCCCAGAGAGGTTGTAGAGTCCCCTCCTTGGAGATCTTCAGGGCCCTCCTGCTGGGCACCCTGCTCTGGGTGGCCCTGCTGGGCTTGGACCAGAGGGACCCAGAGGTGCCTCCAGCCTCAGCCGTGCTGTGACTCTGTGATTCTGAGAATGGCTTCCAGCCCTTGTTCAGTACATGGGAGAAGCTCTATCTTGACAGGTCCCATCTCCATCCATGACATCTGCATTTCAAAACTGGCCATGCAAATGCAGGTGTGCTAAGTTGGGGGTTGGGGCTGTTCTTGCAGGTTGGAGGAGGAATGGAGTACAAAGCCAAGGTCGTCGCAGGTCTCCTAGCAGCCACCTGTGTCTTCGGTATCATTGCCCTCATACTGAGTGCCGTAAATGTGAAGGATGTGTTTCTGCCTCCCGGCACTAAGGTAAGGTCCTTGGCAGGAGCTCAGCTACCTGCTCTCACTTGCGTGTTGGCTAACCCTTGGTAGGAGATTTTCCCCATGCTTCAGGCAGGCCGTGCTGTTTGTCACCAAGATGGGGACAAATGGCCATGCAGGCTGGCATGCCATGTGGGTGTGCCACGGTTTTCTTGCTGACAGCACATGCGGTCCTTTCCTCGCAGAGTACCAAGATACCTTCCCTGCTGGCTCCCAGGGCTTGTGATGGAGCCTTGTCTCCGATACAGCTGGTGACTGCAATGTCACCTTTTGCCTGCTCTGGTGATGCTCTTTGCTTTGCCACTTGAGTTCCCCATGCCCACAGGGAGCTCTGCCAGCTCTCCTGCAGCAATCCTAGCTCTGCAGCCAGCTGAAGGTGCTCTGCACCCCCTGTCACCTCGTGTCCCCTCTGCCTCCCCAGTACGGAATGGTGTTTGACGCTGGCTCCACGCACACGGCTCTCTACATCTACCAGTGGCCTGCGAACAAGGAGAATGGCACAGGCATTGTCAGCCAGGTGGAAATGTGCACCGTGAATGGTGAGTGTGCCAGGACAGGTCTGCCCCTCTGCCCAGCCTCTGCTCTGCCTGGGGACGCCGCAGCTGGTGGGTCCTGGTGCCCGACAGTGGTGGCTGTTGTGGGTAGGGCCAGGTAGATGGTACAGTGAGCTGGGCTGGGACTGGCGAAGGCCACTGGGCTAGGGGACAGTGCCTGGACAAGGGGGTGAGAGGTTGCAGAGCCTGCCCTGATGTCAAATCAAGGCTCTGTGGCTGCAGTGTGGCAGTTACTGGTTAACTGCTCCAAAGCAAAGGTCTGGTGGAGGGCAAAGGGTAAGGGAGAGGGCAATTGGGCTAGTGACAATACTGTAATGCAGAACTCGGGGGAAGGTAAATAGTGATATTAACCATCCCCACCCACCACAGGACCATGCTGGGTGCTCAGTTCTGGCACCAGCCTCTAAAAATAGAAAGATTTTGTTTGCACTGAGCTGCGCACAGAGTACCTCCACGTGTGCGTATCAGCTCCGCACGTCCTCCCAGCAGGACAAACGAGAGCTTCCCCCTCCCCTGGGGAGATAAGGAACCACGATGTTTGTTAACCAAGTGCTGCGGGACTGGATGGCTATGTTCCTGCTGTTTGGCCTCGCTGGGATTAAGCATGCACTCAGCATCACAGGCGCTCACCACCTGTCTCTGCAGATGCCGTGGCCATGGCACATGTGCCACCTCCAGGCAAACCAGCTCTGAGCAGTGCCCTTCTGGGGACAACCTTGGCAAGGGCATGCCTGATCTGGGTACACGGAGAAAAAACCTGGGGGCTTCTAGGCTGTCTGGGCGGATATGTCCCCCATTGTCCTGTCACATCCCTCCTGGGCTGGCTCCATCAGGGGGTGCTCTCTTGCAGGATCTGGCATCTCCAGCTACGCAGATGACCCCGCTGGGGCTGGAGCCAGCCTGAAGCCCTGCCTGGACAAGGCCATGACGCTCATCCCTGCAGAGCAGCAGCGGGACACCCCCGCCTACCTGGGGGCCACAGCGGGCATGCGGCTGCTGAGGTACTGGCGCTGCCCCACCACACGTTGCTGAATCTTAGCTGGTGCATGAGGCTGGGATGCAGAGGCAGGGGGTTTGGGGGCTGCTGCCCGGACAGACCATGGCAATGAGCAGAGCATCCATTTCTGCAGCCTGCTGGGGGTGTCCAACAGACATGACTCACTGTGCCCATGGGGAAAGCCCACAGCCCACACCAGCAGCAGCATGACAGTGCCCTGAAGGAGGAGGAACCTCCTTTACCAGACTTAGAATCACAGAATCACAAAATGGTTTCGGTTGGAAGGGACCTTTAACAAACACCTAGTTCCAACCCCGTGCCATAGGCGGGGACACCTCCCACCAGACCAGGTTACTCAAAGCCCTGCCCAACCTGGCCTTGAACACTTTCAGCAATGGGGCATCCACAACTTCTCTGGGAAACCAGTTCCAGTGTCTTACCGCTCACATTGTGAAAATTTTCTTCCTTACATCAAATCTGTATCTACCCTCTTTCAGTTTAAAACCATTGCCCCTTGTCCTGTCACTGCAGTTCCCAGTATAAAGTCTTCCTCTGTCTTTCTGATAAGCCCTCTTTATATAATAAAAGGCCGCTTTAGTCTGTCCAGAGCTTTCTCTTCTCCAGGCTGAATAACCCCAACCGTTTCAGCCTTTCTTCATGTAAGAGGTGTTCCAGCCTTGTATTTACCTTCCCATCTGCTCAGGCAGAGCCTGCGGGCAGCATTTTTAGGACTCCCAATGCATCAGTTTAGTGATTTGGTGGCTTGAAGAAGAGACAGCCCACAGGTAGAGCGGTGGATGGACGGGGCACGTGCCCTCTCTCCGAGTAGTTCCATTACTTTGCAGAAGACAGCAGCCTTTTAACTGTTAGCTCTGCCCTGAAAACTCCCCAGCAATTGCCTCCTTCACCATGTGGGGTTTATCTCCTTCTGCAGGAAGCAAAATAGCACAAAAGCTGATCAGGTCTTCGCTGAGGTCACCAACGCCATACGAGAGTACCCAGTGGACTTCCGTGGAGCTCAGATCCTCACAGGGAACGAGGAAGGCTCCTTCGGCTGGATCACCGTCAACTACCTGCTGGATACGCTCATCAAGGTGCAGGCCAGAGGAGAGGGCATGGGGGTTATGCAGCCTGTGTATCCCTGTCTGAATTATGGCCAGGTTTCTTTATTCCCAGAGTAGAGAAAAATGTTGTTTTAGGGCAATAGTTACCCAAACAAATGTGGCCTGTTGTTGTGAATTGCACCTTTGACTCTACTGACATGATTAACTCAGAGACAGGAGGATCTTGTGTCCAGCTCAGCCCAGCTACACTTTCCCTCCTCAAAGTCCCTGGATCCAAGCTGATGTGCAGTAGCCAAGGGGCTGGACCTCAACGCTACATGGAGATCTAAGTGGGTTGAGGAGGACATGAGCAGCGAGGGGTTAAACAGGGACACAGAATGTGGAACCTTTCTCTGGGGCTTTTAAACCACAAAACCTTGAGGGAAGGGACAGGGACTATGATTTCCTTCAATTCACACTAACACTTGCCATTTTATGGGGCTAGTTTTCCTTTGCAGAAAAATGGGAACATCCACAGGACACGGAGGTTCTGGGAGCTCTGGACCTTGGAGGTGCTTCAACACAAATAACCTTCCAGCCCGGAGTAACCATTGAGGACAAAAACACATCTGTCCTCTTCAGGCTGTATGGCACCAACTACTCGCTCTACACCCACAGCTACCTCTGCTATGGGCAGATGCAGGCCTTGAAGATGCTAATGGCAACTCTCCACCAGGTATCGCAGCCACTGGTAAACAGGATCTGAACCTTTTCCCACTGCCTTGAAAAATATCTTCCAAAAAATTTGGATGTGTGTCAGGGAACAGAGAAGTTTCACAAATTCAAGAACCTGGGAAAGGCTTAGACTTTATGTACTGAATGAAAAAAATCTCAGATTTAGGTGGAAGGTGGTGCTGGTTCCCTGCTAGGGCTCCCTTCTGCCCCTTTATTGTCACGTAACGGCATTGTTCATCATTTCCCTAGCCCAGCTGTATCTTTAGGTTCTTCCCTGTTCCCAGTGATAGGGGCATTTTCCTGGGTGGTTTCCAGGTGTCAGCTTCATTTTAATTCCGGTGGTTCAAAAGGCCACCAGGTTCTAAGGGCCACTGAACAATAGATGCAACATCCAGGTAGCAGAGGACAGGGAGTCCAGTCACCCACAGACATGATCTGGCACCTCCTGGCTAGGATTTTCGAGCCTCCAGTCTTCGTGCCCTTAAATAAGAGAGCAGGTGGGGTGTGGAGCTGAGACTCCACATGACTCAGTGCAGACATGATAACTGTTAATGGGGATTAAATTCATTTGTCCCCTTGACTTCTGCCCCAAAGAGGATTCCCAACACCCTCTCCTGCACACGGCTCCACCACTAACCAGTGTCCTCCCCCCTCGCTTCCCGTGGAGGGCACAGCCCAATTGCATTAGAGATGGAGATGCTTGAGAAGTGTGCAGATAGAACACACCTTCAGTCCTTCCTGGGTTAGGGCCTGCGAGATGCTGTGGGGACAAACCAGATGCCAAGAACAACCTTTCTGCACACGCAGAGCGCGTACATTGAACTCAGGCACAGGTTTCAGCCTCACAGGGAGGCAGTGGCTCTGCCACTCCTGCCCAGCTCAACAGCAGGGTCAATGGCAGGACCAGCAAAAGTCATGGGCAGGTTAAAATTATCCAAAGGATGGATTCTGCTTCTCCTCAGATCCTAGGAGGGGAGAAATCAGAGCCTAGGAGGGTCTAGATCCTGCTTTCTGGGAGGATGTAAGCGCAGGCTGAGCTGTGGGGTAGGGTCTCACTGGCATCCCACACCGAGCACTGGTAATGCCTCCCTCTCTCTCCAGGGCAACCTGTCTTCCCAGCACATATCGCACCCCTGCTACCCCAGGGAATACCGGGAGAACGTCACCATGGCAGAGCTCTACAACAGCCCCTGTGTCTCCGCACCGAGCACACCCAGCCCTGCACAGGTCCTCACGGTAACGGGGACAGGGGACCCGGCGGCGTGCAGCGCTGCCATGCAGAAACTCTTCAACTTCACCTGTGGGACCAACAGGACGTGCGGGTTCAACGAGGTTTATCAGCCGCCCGTGCGGGGACAGTTCTTTGTAAGGAGCCTCCGGCCCCACTGTGGTGGTGTGGGGAGGACGGAGGGTGGGAGTCTCCTCTACTGCTGGTTGTGGGAGGGGGTAAGGAGAGAGGGGTCCCCAAAGCCAGTCCCATCTGCAAACCTCTCCTCCTTCTGTTTCTTGCGAAGTCCCAGCCCTGTCTGAGAGAAATGGGAAGATCTTGTTCTCAAGGAACAAGTCTGAGTTGGCCAGGCTTCCACGTGCAAGCAGCAGTCCCAGGGTTCATCCACCAGCTCCAAGTCTTTGTGGTAGACCATCAAGTGGGTGCTGCATGCAGAACACCAGGGATTACATGGAAATCTGTCTGTCCCCAGACAGAAGGTCCCCTGGGCCAGGCCTTACACTAGGATTTGGCCCAAGCAGTCGCAGTGAGATGCTCTGCCACAGGCTCAGGCAGCCCTCCTGATCTCCTGTCATCCCACTCCTGTGGGACAGGGATGGCAGTGCTGACCCCAGCCCAGAGGGGCTGTGAGAAGAAGCCTTCCTTTGGGTGTGGAGGGAGATGTCATTTTCACCATCACCCCTTCTTCCTCAGGCATTTGCTGGGTTCTACTATGCCTTCCACTTCCTGAACCTGACCAGCCAACAGTCTTTAACCCATGTCAACACCACAGTTTGGGCCTTCTGCAACAAGACCTGGCAAGAGGTGAGAGCCCTGTACAGGGCAGAAAGGAGCCCTGTGCCTGCCCTGCCCCAAAGCTCTGCCCAGAAAGCACATGCCCTGCTGTTCCCTGGGCCAGGGAGGGTTTCTGAACATCTCTTTCATTCCTCATTGCACCATGTCCCCTGATGGCCCCGCAGCTGGTAAAGACCTTCCCGCAGGACAAATACCTACAGACGTATTGCTCCGTGGCAACTTATATCTTGACGCTGCTGGTTGATGGCTACAAGTTCAATGAACACACATGGAGCAGCATCCACTTCGCGCAGAAGGTAAAAGCCCTGTGGGGCAGCAGGAGTGGACAGGGGGCTGTGGCCACATCTTTACTCTGGCCCGAGGACACATTCAGCAGCAGTAGCCCTGGAGTCCCCTGAACTAGAAACGTGTCCCTGTCTCATGCCTGTCACCCAGGCACCCAGCACAGCTTCACTCACTCCTGCCTGCCCCCAAACCTCTGCCCCCAGCTCTTATGTACTCTGGCGTGGATGTAACCTAATTTTAAGGGGGGCAGAGGGATGCAGAGCAGGATTTGGCCACTTTGATCTCTGATTTTGGGTAGAACTCACGCAAGCATCAGGGAGGTGATGGTGGTCCCATGACCTATCTAAAACTGAACATGTCCAAATTCAAAGGATTGTAGAGGAAGGAAGACAGAGGTACATCTGGACCAAAGCAATCATTTCAGCTGCCCTTTAGCCCTTGAGAAAGGGGGAGAGCAAAGCTCTCAGTGTAAATGGTGCTGCCAAGACCAGGTTTGCCCCTGCCAGGTCTGTGTACGAAATCACAGCTGAGGCAGCTCCTGGGAGAGGCACCCACCAGTCCCTTGCAGCAAAGCAAGGGGAGTCCTTTACTACCTGGGAGAGGCACATTTTGATGATCTCCTCTGCTCTGTCTCCTCAGGCAGCAAACGCAGACATCGGCTGGACGCTGGGCTTCATGCTGAACTTCACCAACATGATCCCCACGGAGCCTCTGGAACACCTCAAGGGGCACCAGCCCAGTCTGTGGGCAGGTGCCATCTCCTTCATTGTGCTGGCCATAGTTGTGGGCCTGTTGGCAATTCTCCTTCAGTGTTTCTGGAAATCCAAGTAGCTCCCAGTATCCAAGCTAGGGGCACCCTGCCCACTAAACCAGACAGGGAAAGTGGTGCAAGAGAGGGTGGAAGGGGAAGATGGTGAAGGGCATTAGACTCACCTCCACTGCTCTTGAGGCCCGCTTGAGCCACCTCTGTAAAGGCATCAAAGATGGCAAAGGCATCTTGAGCTCCCTACGCACCTCTAAGAGGAAGAAATGCCTGACTCCAGGAATGTCTTCAATCAGGCTGACAAAGGCCAACCGAGACAAGGTGGCTAGAAGATGAAGCCATATAAATTCAAACTAGAAATAAACCTCTTTTTGTTTTTCAAACACAAAGGTTGCTAACCAGCCTAGCAGAGTTTCCATCCATTGGCACTTCCAGTCCTCGTGGGTTGGCTCTCCCAGCAGCCAGCCAGCTGCAGCCATGGGAGGCAATGGGTGCTGGAGAGCAGTGGTGACCACCTAAACGCTAAGGAGGACTGACATTTTCTTTATCTTGCCCTGTGCAAGATGTGCAAGATTTTTGTAGCATGTGACAGAAAATCTTTCCAAGGACAGACTGACTGACAGCTGTCCTTAAGATATTTACTGGCATATCTCAGCAGAAAAATACAATCAGAACTTGATTTAAGAACTGCCAACTCTGGCTCAGAGTTTATTTTATATTCAAGTTATATAGCTCAGCTTTGTCAGACACTTAATCCACGGCAGGTTGCAGCTCCAGGCACTTGAGTATTTTATCTACATCAGCAGAGCCCAGACCATCTCAGCTGCAGGAACCAGACAGTCATTTCAGTCTTTCAAGCTACAGCTACCAGCCCAGTGCTGCACTGCCCAGCCAGACCCCTCCACAATCCCTCCAAGCCTCTGACAAAGCCCAGGGCTGCTGTGAGCAGGGATGTTTCCACAGCTACCTCTCCTCTGCACTGCAAGACCCCTGTCCACACAGCAGTAAAATCCAGGTAGGACTTTTTAAGGGCTTGAGAAAAAAAATCAAAGGCATCTGGCCTAATAAATGATCAGAGCCCTTTGGCTCCGGTAGATCCATGATGGTCCTAACCCAGGGTGTTATCCCATATACCCCACTGCAAAATAGTTACAAAAGCCTTCCAAAAGAGCAGCAGCTCTCTCTGGTGGAGATAAGAATATGTGGACAAGGGGCCCAGGGAGTGCTCTGCCTCCTGCTCACAGTCAGCTTCCCTTTGCTTCATTAGAGTGAGGCTCAGCCTTCCCAGCCTGAACTTTAGCAGCAAGGGAGATGGGGTGAATTCCTCCATGCAAAGGAGAATCTTCCCACCCTGCAGTTTGAGCTCCCGAGCTCTGGCAGACTCCCCTGGTTGCTGCATGGATGTTTCCCATAGCCAAACATCAGATTCTTCCCTCCTCTCTCTGCCCCGTACAAGCAAATCTTTGGCAGTGGAAGCACAGAGGTAAAAATGTCATATCTGGGAACAGGCCATAGTAAATGCTGTCAAATTGCTGGAACAGACCCCATGGGATCTGTTTGTGAGGGTCATCTCCTGTTCAGAGCTCCTGGCTAGGCTGGCTATGGCCAAATGAGCTGGTACTGGTGTCTCCTACCCCTGGCAGACAGGACTGATGGCAGTGGGCTCCACGTGCAGTCAGGCTGGAGAAGGCTCCTGTTCCCTATGGGAAGGTAGCACCACAATTGGTCTGGGTTGCAAAGCATTTGGGGAAGATGCCAGTCTTGCCATTGCAGTGTCCTTCAAGCCACTCCTCATTCACTGGGGAAACATAAAGAAGCAAGATTAGCTTTGACCCCTAGGAGCAGGATTAGGGAGAGTTTTCATGGCTGGAATTTAACTCTGGGCAAAACCCAGCGCAGGTCTGCACATCCTGAGGGCACAAGCTTGAAACAGCATCGGAGAAGCCATGCACTCCCCAGTCCCTCCCTGCATCAGACTCTGAAAGCCTGGCCTGGGACAGCCTGCAGACAGGCCTGGAGAGCTACCTTCAGAGAGAACATCCAGCATGTCCCCCTTGCTGAACTCCAGGTCCCCTGGTCCCTGTGCAGGGTAAGCGTGCTGAGCCAGCATCCGGTAGAGGATGGGTCTGCCTGAGTGGGAGTCCAAGTCCTAGAGCAGAAAGTCAGAATGGAGGTTGCAAGGCAGAGATTAGAGACCAGCACAGCAGAGAAGCTTGTCACGGCCCACGTACCTGGCAGCAGAGTGTAAGCCTGCCATCTGTCAGCTGCTGCCACATCTTCCTTAGATCTTCCTCTCCTGAAACTGCACCCAGTTCTTTGCCATCCGAATGCCTGTAGCTGCAAGGGTTCATTAACATGGCTCAAATCATCTGATTTGAAGACAAGCTTTGAGGTATTTCTAGCCATCTACCATCTTCAGTCTCCAAAGCTCGCTTTGTAAACCAGCTCCAGCTTATCACCTTGCACGATGACACGGGGCCATCCTGCATGCTCAGTGGGCAGAAATGGCACTGTTAGGAAGAGATTCACTTCCTTAGACACTTACTTGAGGGGTAGATTCTAACCTCTCATGACTGCACTGACTGTGTGCCCCTAGGGGTGTCGCTGTCAGTGGGATTTCAGCCCAGGACCAATTAACACTTAGGCCAGACTCCCAGATTGCTCTGCATTGATCCTAGAGTGTCTTAAAGGCTGAGTTGGGCAGGAAAAATCCAATATACAGCAGCTGTATATGTACAGAGTTTTTCCTTCTGTTCCCCCACTGGTACAGGTTCTCTGGAAAGAGCCTCCAGTTAAATGACCCCAATTAGGACCCAAGGGAATGGTGTCAAGCTGCAAGAGGGGAGGTTCAGGCTGGATATCAGGAAGAGGTTCTTCACTGAGGGTTGTTGTGCACTGGAACAGTCACAGCACCAAGCTTGTCGGAGTTTAAGAAGCATTTGGACTGTGCTCTTAGTCATATGGTCTGAATTTTTGGGTAGACCTGTGTGGAGCCAGGAGTTGGACTCGATCCTTACGGGTCCCTACTGACTCGGGATATTCTATGATTCTATGGTAATTAAATGTTCCCAGAGACCAGACACAGTCAGCTGCCTGTGTCCTCAGGGAAATCACTGCTGTCACACACTGCAGGGAAGGCATGCACACTGAGAGCCTACCTCAGCCTCCCACGCTCTGCCTGCTGGCTGAAGCGCTCCCGTAGAAGGGCCCGCAGCTCCGGCAGAGACGGCACCTCGCCTGCCCTCACCACCACCATGCACTCGCAACGCACTCGCAGCACAGCTGGTCTGTCCAGGACGGATGAAGCATCTCCTTGGGTGTTTGGGATCTGCAGAGAGATGTGGCAGCATGGACATCCTGGTTATTAAGGAAGCTCATAGCATCAAAATGAAGACCTTAATGTTGGAGGGGGGAAGCTATGTGTTCAAAGCCTGGGATCAAATGTTCTTGCCATGACCCAGAAAGCCTGTTTCTGGGTCTGATCACACAGATACACACAACCCCAAACCTATATGAGCAGAGCCCCAAGACCTCCAGCCAGCTGAAGAGGTGCAGCCAAGGCCCCGTGTCCTGCTGCCTTCTGTCAGAAGTACAGCTGACGAAAAATGAGACCAAAATCCCTACAAACATAGGCAGCAAAGACAAGGCAGCAGAGCTGATCTGCAGCTGACACTGCCAGAGAGGTGCTGTCCCCAGGCGGACAGAGGAGCAATTCCAGCTCCATCACACACAGTGGTTGGTAATAACAAAGAAGTGCATTGGAGGACATCATCCCAGAAGAAAGCTAGTGTGAGTGAATTATTGTGGTACCCAGACTGACAGGAACACAAAATGTCACACTGGTAAGGGACTGCAGGTAGTTCAAAGATTGCTCTCTCTTGCAAAACGGGCTGCAAAGTGTGTGCCTGAGAGCACTGCCATGCCTGGGGCTTCTGGCTCATTGGAAGATGGCAAAAGGGCATTGCCCAGGTAAACTTCAACTTTGGGTTGCCTCACAAAGCTGTATGGTCACAGACATGGGAGTGCTGGAGGAAAGGCCTCTCTGGAATGGCAAAATGGACAGAGGAGGAGTTTTTTTTTTTCCCCAGTGGTTTTGGGGCAGCTCAGGAATTTTGGAGGATCTGATCTTTGCACTTTTTACAACCTCCTGAGGCTGTGACAGCTTCAGTTTGTGAAACACCTTACCTCAAAGCCCATCTGGGAACCAGCATCATTTGCAGAAGCATTCACTCCACCAGGAGATTCTGCAGAACAAGAGCACAGAAACAGACCCTGTAGTCAGCAGAGGCCCCACACAGATCTTCTGCAACCCATTAGCACACAGGCAGCCTCTCCACACACCCCTAAAGCTGGGGGCTTTGGGCACACCAGCTTCACAAAACACCCACTCAGGTCCTTGGCCCAGGAGACTACCTGGTGTCTGCTTCACATGGAGTCGGTTGGGAGGCACCTGGGCAGGAGGGAGAGGAATCCCAATGCTGATCTTCTGCAACAGAACAGCATCAGAAAGGAGTGAGAAGAAGACACCAGAGAGTGAGCAAGGCCAGTGTTCAGGACAGAGCCTGCAACAGGTTATAAATTTCAGGGTGCAACCCCAGAGAGAACCCTAGGGAGACCAGTTCATGAAGCAAATGCCCAAGTGCATGCTATGGCCAGGGATTCATTTGGAGGAAAAAATCATAGGAATATTAAAACAACCATAAGCTTGAAAAATCTCTCAGAGGCAACTAGGGTCTGAGTCACACCTTGCTGCATTGGGTTTGGATGGAGAAGAATTGAGATCACATATGGAGGTGCCTATGGGAGACGAAGGAAGTTTTCCTGAGTCAAAGGTGAGGGTTGAGGGCTTAGGCACATGGCCTCCAGGCAAAAATCTGTGCCTGTTTAAGATATTACTATCCCACTGCAGATTTCCCTGCTTTTGCTCTGCTGGCAAACTAGAACATGCAGACGCTCCTCACCCGCTTCTGTGCTAAGTCTGGTGGCTGTAGACATCAAGGGAACAGGCTGGGGGCTGAACGATCACATCTCATGCCCTCAGACTCATTGTGACAACAATGTGACAGTTGGTCAGGAGCGCTGTGGCAGCTGCTCCTGTTTGTGTGATCCATCAGCCCACTGCAGATAAGAAACAATACCTATATCTGCCTGTGATACAAGCCACTGTGCCTGGATATGTGTCTAAGCCCCTACATCTTGCTGTAATGAGATCAGATGTATAGAAAAAATAAGCATTTTTCCTGCTTTTAACCCTTCTGTTGTTCCAGTTCAAGAGCACTTAGTCCTCATTTAAGGTGTCTGAGCTCAAACATTGTGTCTGAGCTCAAACACTGTGTTTATCTTACACCACTCTTCTATTCTGTGATAGTCTTACAAACAAATGTCCTGAATGTATTTCTCAGTCCCTTCCTCTCTCCCTGGGTTGCAAGTTTGTCAGCTCACCCCTTTATCCATCTTTGAGGCAGGCTCCAGAAGAGAGGTCGGTATGCGCAGCTTCTGTGGGACACAAAGCACAGAACTGAGACAGGAGCTGCTGCTGTGGCAGCTCCAGCCTACCCGAGTCCATCTTCTGTTAACACCAGTTTGCACTGCTTCTGCCCTTGCAAAGCACTGTTGCCTTTTCACCCTATTGCAAATGTGCCCATGGCACGCCCAGGGATGAGCCCAGTATCCCATATGGATTGTGCTCAGAAACCAGTGAACATAATCCAAGGGTCCTTTTACATCTTTTTCTGCTGAAAGCAGTGTGGCTACTGGAGTGGCTGTGATGTGACAGACCAAACACCAACCCATGTCCAACACCCTGCTCCTAAAACAGATGCTCAGGGAGAGAAGCAGCAAGGATGTCAAGGGGTACCAGCCCATTTCCTGCGACTTTTATCAATCGCTGCTACAGAGTTATTAATTTCAACTGATCAACTGAGAGTAATTATGTTTAATTCTTTCCAGTATGTGTAATGTTTTACTCTTCTTGACTTTGAATTTTGTCTGACACTTTACTGACCAGTCAACCAGCATATTCAAATCCTTCTGTAGCTCTTCACTGTTAGCTCCAGGTCTATGCTATGTTGAATGATTTGACTGTCTGTCATGGAACATTATCACCTTAAGAAGCACTATATCACTACTACTATTACGATATCACTTAAAAATATGCTAAATGCTGAGGTAACAGCAGATTCTCTGTTGGGACATCCTTTCTTAAAAACAGACAAACAAAAACATGTACATTTATGCCCACCCTTTTTTTCTCTTTTAAGCTGTAATCAGTCCTCAAAGCGCTGCCCCTTGTGCTTAACCAGCTCCCTTTTTTTTGTGGTTTTATGAACAATCTTTTTATTTATTTATTTGAAATACAGGCTAACGATACGTTTACTGGCTCAACCTAATCCAGGTATGCACTGACTTTTTCAAAGAACTTACGTAGATGTGAGAAATGGCTTATGTCAACAAAATAATTTTCCATGTTGTCATATTTATCTGTTTCTATTCAATCTATTTATACATTATATCTAGTTAGGGACCAGGCCATCTCCTTGGCTCCATTAGAACTCCCTGGTGACAAATACTGCTCTAAAATGTGGTCCTTCATGACTGTCATCGTACCAGATTCCACCACAGGATCCCATACAGTAGAGAGCACAAATGCCCACAAAGACGCCCTTGTGGACACAGAGGTGAATGGGAGAAGCTGACGGGAGCCAAGCATCAGAGACACCTATGGTTAGTAACTGGTCTGCGGAAATGAGCTCCTGAACTCATCCTCAGCTCTGCAGTGCCATAAATGGGTCCCCAAGGATGTGATCAGTGGACTGCAGTGAGCTTCTGTTCACAGCAGGACTGTGGTCTCTGCTGGAAAGCCCCTCCGTTTCCCTTACCTGTCCGTCATGTATGGCTGTAGCCCAGCCATCCGCTCCTCTTGCTAGCACAAAGACCAAACTGTTGGCTTTCACTGCCAACTTCTCTGAGTCCTCAAGGTAATAATGGGACAAAACTCGATAGTAGCCCGATTCACGGTCTCTGGAAAGAAAGAATGAAAATAATGATAAACATCCTCCAGATCAAAACAATGACTAAATTCAGCCTTGAAGTTCTGTTGGTACAAGATCACCAAACCAAACGACTTTCATGATTTTTGAACCAGGTAGTGAACACACTTTGTCCTGGAAACTAGGACTAGACAGCTGAGCAGCCTCTGCCACTGACCTGAGCAGGTTCTACAGCCTCTCTGCTCCCATTTCCCAGCCACAGCATGATCCTTGCCTGTATCCCAAAATCATCGAATCAGTTCTTTCAAACTGCCCTGATATCTTTATATGATAAAATGATATGAGAACTGTCAAACTCTTTTCAGTTGCAGTATCTCTTGCAGCCACAAACCTTTGTGCATTTTGTATTCACCCCACCCTTTGGGGGAGGTGGCTGTGGATCATAGAGTTCTCAAACAAAGACATCAGAGGACAAAACGCGACTTTCTGAGCAGAAATAGTAAGAGCAGAGTTAGACCAGGCTGGAACTGAACACTTACCGTACAGCATCAGCACTGGGTTCATAAAAGCCCTGTTTCTGTGGAGGAAACAACAGAATCTATTTATAACAGCATGTAATATAGCAAAGGCACTGTCTTATTTACTGTCCCTCTGAATGGGGTAGACCTTCACGTGTGGTATTTTCTGTCTTCCCCTTTTAACCACATTCATCATACACTCTTACCGTGACAGAGTTAGGATCTGAAGCCCTACATGGAGCTCCATGACTGCTCCATTCCACCTTTCACAGCTATGTCCTGCTCACCTGAGGCCTGAGAGGTTCAAAGCCAATGTACTCATCATTGGGAATGATGGACGAGATCACCTGTGGGGGAAATAAAAATATGAATCCAAGGTGGATGAAGAGATTTCCTGCAAGATTATTCACTCAGACCCACTTCATAAAGTAGGGCCATGCACATAGTGGAAAACGAGAGCTAGACTCCCAAAACAGCTTCCGCTGTTTTTGTCCGTTTTTTTCATTGTTCCAAAGTTCTTCAAAAGTATGTGAGTGAATTACTTTCCTGTTCCTTTATTCATGTAAGAGCTCTATGGCCTATGGCACTTCTGATGAATGCACTGGGCACAGAAGGGATCAGAGAAATTCTCTGCTGACTTGCATTAAAGTATGTGGCAAAGCATTTGTCTCCCGAACACACATTTGTCCCAGTGGGAATGCAGCAGTGAGTAGGAGCGAGCTGGAGGAAAGCGCTCCTTTGAAAATGTCGTTGTCAGCACAATGACAACCACAAGGTTCCCTAAGCACACTCAGCTTTTTCAGAGTTTAAGTGACTAAGATTCAAAGCTTTTTTTAGCAGCAATGTGCAATTTTGATAGAAGAGGTGTCAATTCTAACAGATTTTGATTTGTGTGTCTAAGATGCCTTGACTCACTGCAAGTCCTGACGGTTCTGCCATTGGGTCTCCACTAGTGCACTGACTGATTGCTGGAGTGTCCAGCAATAATGCTCTCTGGAGATGTCAGGAGGTGGAATTTTTATCTTCTTGCTCTTAATCTTAATCTAAACATGTCTTTTACCTTGGGTTTACCCAGGAAATCTTTTGAATCCAACTGTTCAACTTCCTTCTTCCGTGGTCTGAAAAATTCTCCAAGGGGAACCTGCATAGGCTCTAAAAACAGATGATTCTAGGGCAGGGAAAGAAGATAAAGGAAAACCATCAGTTAATATTAAATGAAATATGGCAGCAGTGAAAAGCAAGTATAGCTTCCGTGTGTGTGTGAAACCAGCTCCAGGAAGACAATGGAGCAAAAAATATAGTTGTGAACTTGAAAAAGGTCACTCAGGTTTAACAAGCACATGACAATTAGTGAGTGCAGTAGCCACTACCTAGTGTTTAATCAAAGGCTGACTCTGTCAGCATGGGATAGGTGGGAAGAGAGGGCAGTACAGTAAGGCTTATTAAAAAAATCTCTGAGCAGTTTCTGTAGTTGATTTCTGATGGTTTTGTTTTGTCAGTTTATGCAACCAATGAGTATCATGCAAATAGCCAATGTAAATCATATGCTAATGTAAAATGCGGTCATGATGCTAAAAGAGATGGTCAGATTTAAAAAGTGATAAATCTTTAGAAAGGATACAAGTAAGATAAGGACCTATGGAGGTAGGGAAAGTAAATCGGAGACCTGTAAGTCGTTCCTGATCATAAAAAAAGTCTAACCGAAAAGTATTATTTAGAACCAGCTCCATAAACATGATTACGCTCTATTCAAGCTCTAAATGTGATCGCCATTTATGTCTGAGCTGCCACTAATTATCACTGAGGCCAAAAGGATTCAAAAAAGTCAGACAGTTTCATGAAAAGTGAGACCATCAAAATCTGCCCTTGAAGGGGTACTGCAGTTAAACACTCCATAAGACAACTTGTTTTATAGTACACGTATGAATATAACTAAGCTCCTGAACAGTGGGGACTAGAAAGTACCCTCCCCAACCTGAGAAGTTATCCCACAATTCCCAACTCTGGTGTTTCTGTGGAATTACTAGATTAGCTGAAGTTTGGTAGAGCATCACAGAGAAATGGCCTAGACTGTCCCCAGGAGACCAAGCAGGTGGGTTGACAGGAAAACCTGAACAGATACAATAATTAGCATGTTTTTATCTTGGATTTATCATCTTGAGCCAAAGGCACACCCCCAGGAACCCACAGACGTGGTCTTACCTGCACCTGCTCAAGGGCCAAGGCCAACATTGCTGTTCTTCCTTCAGGTCTCCACACGACAGCCTTGTCTAGGGTGACTCTGGCTTCCTGCCACTGCTGCAGCCGGCACTGCGCTGCTGCAGTGCTGTACAGCACCTGAGGCCAGCAAGGAGGGAGCAGAGCTGTCTGCCTGCTGCTCAGGGGGCTGCAACTGAGCAACCACCCAGTGCAACCTACAAAGCTCAGCCAAGCAAGAGGGCCCTGGCACAGAAACATTGTGAATATGGCAGCAGCACAAACCTGCTCCCCTGATTACAGGAGAGGCACTGTGAGGAGCACAGTTGAAAAAAAAAATCATAATCAGAGTGGAAAGAGATAAAAGCTGTACTCCCAGCTGGGAGCTGTCAGTCCAGTTCTGTTCAAGGCAAGGAGTGGCATGGAGAAGAGCAGATGAACACTCTGCTGCCACACAGGTTTTGATCTTATTCCTTCTGTGTCTAAGGAGCCAGTGAGGACTTCCTTGGCAAGCTGCATGGGTTCTTTTATGCATGTAACTAGGTAATATTTTTTGCTGTGCAGAATTACTCTGATTCTCTTTTGCTTTGGAATAACTTAACTAAAATTGTTGTCCATTGCAGTGGGCTCTGAATGTGTAAGTTGTTAGCTGTAGCTTGTTACCCAGCATGTAAGTACACTCTTTGCTGAAGTGGCAAAGTGTGGAAGTATCACGAACTGGGTGTCAGGAAGCCTTAATTTATATGCTTAAGTAACAGGATAACTTTCCTTCTTGTCACTGGCCAACAGGTAATGTACAGAAACGCTGCTGGCCTACAAGACAGAAGTGTGGCCCAATAGCCTCCCTCCAATTTCTTATTATTTTAAGTGATGGTTATCAGTTTGTAAACTGCTTTGTGTATCTGGATGTGAGCTGTGCTTGGGACAGATGTGCAGGTAGTAGGATGCTTTTCCTTCACTCCTTCATCACGATAGAAAATTGTTCTTTCAGGGTACAATGGTCATGTTGAACACCTATTGGAACTGCAGAGATACTCCCTCTTGGAAAGACAAGGCAGCAGCTTTCACTCAGCTCAGTAGAGGTACTACAGCCCTGAAAGAGGCAAAAAATCTCAGGATTTCTAAACCATCCACCAAAATTTCCTTTGCTTTGAGAGGATCAGATACAGCCTTTGAGAGGCCATACCTGGGGAAAGCTGATGGCACAGTTCTGCAGAAGGCTTTTGTCTGCGTAATTTGTACAATGAGCTGCAGGTAGATGTCAGAGTGAGATAGAAATGAATCAGGATGTAGATCCTGAGTCCAGAGTGTCAGCACCGTGAGGGCACACATCCTGGTAATACGTAGAGCATGCGGAGCAAGGGACTGGATATTCATATCAAAGAGCACCAACTTCCTCCTAATGAAATCGGGCACTCCTGTAGCCCTGTGCTTTTTAAAGGGAACCTATTATTTCTAGGTGTGTCTGAGCTCAAAGAAAGCAGTACTGTGGCACTGAAACTGTTAAAAACAGTAAGGTTTGGGTAGTGTTACAGATGCCAAGGATAGCTTCTTCCTGCCAGGTATAATGAGCACAGAAATTAAGCAAGGCTGAATGACTGGTTCATGGGCATGCTTGATTTGAGTTGCACAATGACTCCTCTGGCAGGAGTAAGGGATTAAATACTTATTTCCTGTATCTACTTTTCTGTCTGTGTGCAAGAACTCAGGACAGAACACAAAATGAACGCTCGCAGTAATGCACGCACAGTTTCTAGGAGTCATTTACAATCTCAATATTACAAACATTTATAATCAGTTCAGACAGACTTTTATGAACAGGATGTGGCAGGTCAACTCTGTGGAAAAATATAAAAGCTGCAGCGTGAAGTGTTACAGAAGCAATATGCAGCTTGATGCCCAGTATGTAGGTTAGACAGAGATAATGTTGAGACAAGTTGCTACATTTGGAAAGATGGCTTTTGTGCACATGAGCTTTTTAAAAATCTTCATTCTGGACAAATTTTGTTCCTATCTGTCTATACTTCAACCTAACTTTCATGCATATTTATGCAAGTAAGCTTAAAAAAAAAAAAGGCAAATTCCTGGGGATCTACTCTAAACAATTTCACTTTTCAAACAGTAATTTGTTACAACTCTTCAGAGATGACATTGTTTTATGACCTTTTTTTTTTTTAAGGGAACTTAATTATAAAAGCACAAACAGAAATTTCTTACTGTCCTAACGTACTGTCTTGAAAAGCTCTTGGGTTAGTAGTGCCTACTGCTGAAAACATGATGAATACCCCCAACAGAGAGGAAGGATGACTGAGACAGATTGGCCCTTACCTCCCATGCATACAGAATGTGCCTCAGCCCCAGCTGCTTGTAATCAATGAAAGGATTTTGTCTTAGATGACTGAAGGCCATCTGATAGTCAGAGAGAGCTTCTTCATACCTACAATGCAGAGATGACAGGTGAAACTGAGACTTAAAAAAGCTAAAGACTCTAATATGAAGTTCAAGAATCAAACTAGCAATGTATTCTTCCTGACAGGCTGGATGAGGAGAGAGGCACCACAGACATGTCGTCCTGTGACCACAAAACTTCCTGTCCTATTGGGTAGTTCCTACCTATTGGGTAGTTCATACAAAATGAACACGGTGTATCTCTTCTCTAGGATTATCTGCATTATTTTGCTATTTGGGATAAACAATAGGCTTTGATACCTGAAGCACAGTTGCATTGCCAAGCATGAGAAAATGTAAAGAACAAAGGTTAACAAATGGCATAAGCTCCCTCCCCAGCTTGCTCCTGGCAGTTTTGTCCCAGTAGACATCTCAGGGTAGAAGCGAGGGCTGGGAAACACCTGCTGATGGTGAGCATACATGAATGGCCAGAGCACTGCTAGTAGAAATTTGGAGAAACTCTAAAGATAAGGAGGGGATTAGTCTGAATTTATACCAGCTATACAACTGAAACCAAAACAGGTTCCCACTGAGGTTTCAGGCTATGAAATGTGGGAAGGGCTGTGCAGTGGTTACCTGATCAAGGGCTGGAGGGGCAGCAGCTCTAGGCCAGGGCAGGGCACTACCATCCATAAGCCTGCCAGCAGACTGTGTTTTTGGGAAGGCCAAACTTGCATATAACATGCGAAGAAACACCAACTAGTGCAATTATATTTTCATTCCCAGTGAAAAACTGGATGGCAATATAATCTCCCATCACTCCTGCATATAGGAGTGGCTTCTTTCTCTGTGTGTACATGACAATAATGTCACATTAGCCAACTTTGGGGTCCTGGAGTTGTGCAGCTCAGATTTTCTCAGTTCTCCTGTGTAAATGGGAGATAAGACTTGCTGACCTGTGACATGATTTACAAGGCCAAATGAGACCTTATGAACTGCTTAAAATTACTGGAGGAGTGAATTTTAGGAATAATTTTTTAGTAAAAGGAGAAAACCAGAGAATGAACAGGCAAGAGCATCACTTACATTTCCAACTGCAGATAAACGAACCCCCTCTGAAAGTAGCCAACAGCGAGGGAGTTGTCCTTGGTAACTGTTTTATTGAATGCCTAAAAAGAAAAACACAGATATCCTGGGGATCAGTTAGGATCTCTTATGTCAGTGTCTGGGCATATGTACCCAGCTGGGTGCAGAAGCCATCCCTGGGCTTGTGACCAGCTCATCTTGTTTAAGAAATGCAGGGCTGTGATCCAGGCCGAAGGGCAGGAGATGGCTTCAAGTCACCTTTCAGGTCTTGGCTCTGTATGAGATAAGCTTCAGGATTTTATCCTTCCTTGGGAAAACAGACTGACAGTAAGAAATGAACCATGTTTGCCACATGAGGTTTTGTAATCTGCAGAGCCTGTTGCCTTGAGCAGAGCTTGCCCTGATAACTGGCTGTTTGAAATGCCTGTGATGATGAGTGTGTAAAGGGAGAAAACAGAAGGGGTTCACAAACTGCATCTACAAATCGGTATTTCTGATCCCAGTTTCCCAGCTGAGTAGAGGTAAGTACCAGGAAAGCTGGTAACAGCATGTAAACAGTGGTTCAAAGTGGTTTCCCGCTCTGCTTTGTCCTAGTATCTTTCTGAGAAAGCTAGGAGGTGTGTCCTACACTTACCATTGCAATGAGATGCTGTGTAGATAATGAATCAAGCCTGCAACCCCAGACTTTCCTTACATTGTGTAAACAGGGACAGCATTGCAATGGGGAAAATATGTTGCAGGACATTAAGGAGTGACTGTGCTCCTCGGCAGAGGTGGCTGGCCTCTCCCATGACTCAGCCAGCACACTTTACTTTGTCTGCTCTACTGTGCTATAAAAGACAAAATAAACAACCAACCGTTGATCTAAGCAGAAGCATAACTGAGCTGCTTCCCCGTAAGTGCCCGTTTATTGGGGCTGGAAACAGGCTCTCGGGCACCACCATGCTGCTGTCTCGCAGCAATGGCCCTGCTCAGTGCTGCCACAGCTCTGCCCCAGCCCCTTCCAGCACAGCCTGCGCTCCTCTTTGTGCTGTTTAAGACAAAGTATTTATATACATCTCTTTGTTGGGCTGCTGATAGAGAGACATGCAGACAGGCTGGCTGCTAGATGCTGAAATAGTTTATCTCAGCACACTTGTCAGGTAGCTAGCTCACTTTCCAAAAGACAAGGGTAGTCACAGAATCACAGAATCGTCTAGGTTGGAAGAGACCTCCAAGATCATCTAGTCCAACCTCTGTCCTAACACTAACAAGACCTCCACTAAACCATATCACTAAGGACTACATCTAAACGTCTTTTAAAGACCTCCAGGGATGGCGACTCAACCACTTCCCTGGGCAGCCCATTCCAATACCTAACAAGCCTTTCAGTAAAGAAGTTCTTCCTAATATCCAACCTAAACCTCCCCTGGCGCAACTTGAGCCCGTTCCCCCTCGTCCTGCCACCAGGCACGTGGGAGAATAGACCACCCCCCACCTCTCTACAGCCTCCTTTAAGGTACCTATAGAGGGCGATGAGGTCTCCCCTGAGCCTCCTCTTCTCCAGGCTGAACAACCCCAGTTCCCTCAGCCGCTCCTCGTAAGACTTGTTCTCCAGACCCCTCACCAGCTTCGTTGCCCTTCTCTGGACTCTCTCAAGCACCTCCATGTCCTTCTTGTAGCGAGGGGCCCAAAACTGAACACAGTACTCGAGGTGCGGCCTCACCAGAGCCGAGTACAGGGGGACAATCACCTCCCTAGCCCTGCTGGCCACTCTGCTTCTTATACAAGCCAGGATGCTGTTGGCCTTCTTGGCCACCTGAGCACACTGCTGGCTCATATTCAGCCGACTATCAACCAATACTCCCAGGTCCTTCTCAGCCAGGCAGCTTTCCAACCACTCATCTCCCAGCCTGTAGCTCTGCTTGGGGTTGTTGCGCCCCAGGTGCAGGACCCGGCACTTGGCCTTGTTGAACTTCATACAGTCCAGGACAGCAACTTCTTTTGGAGAAATCTTAGCTCGTGCAGGATTACTTAGGGATGCACAGAGCTGCAGCGCTCCCTGTTTTATCCCCACACCATCACCACTCACACCCAAGCTATCAGCCCGACACGCTGAGTAAGGAACACTGGATTTTAAGTAGTTTGAGAAAGGTGTCTCAGAAGAGTGCCTTCAAGCCCTAATCCCCCAGAAATCAAGGTGAGGAAAGCGCCATCTGCCCGAGACAGAGCCTGGCCCCAGCCCACCGCCAGCCCCTCACCCGCAGGGCCTCCTCCAGCCTCCCGGCCCGCAGGTGCACGCAGCCGATGTTGAAGCAGATCCTGGACGGCGGCTCCTCGATGCCGCAGAAGATGTCCAACGCCGCGTCCCAGTCGCCGCCGTCCGCCGCCAGCACTCCCTGGTGCCAGCGCCTCAGCAGCTCCCGGTAGGCCATGGCCTGCGCCCTCCGGCCCCGCGGCTCCCAGCCGGCGCCCCGGCGAGCAGCGGGCGCTGCCCCGGGCGGGAGGCGCTGAGGAGGGAGGCGGCCGCCGCGCCCAGCGCCCTCCTTCCCGGGGCCGGCGGGGGGAGGCCAGAGGCCGGGAGCCGGCCCCGCTGCCGCCCCGCAGGTCCCGCTGTGTGGGGCGCGGGGGTCCCGCGGGCCCGGCCGTGCTTCGGGGCAGAAGGGCGAGGTGAGAGGGCGAGGGGCGCACGGCGCCGGCTCCGCTTGGCCGTGGCAGCGAAGGGCGGCTCAGAAAGCCCCCCGAGTAGAATCTCCGGTGGTGCCGCTGACGGGGCAGGGGCAGGACCGGCACGGCCCGTGAAGCGTTGGTTTTATTCGTTGAAATACAGATTTATTGTCACGGCCGCATCTGGGTGCACCTCAAGCAGGGCACGCGCAGCGAGTCAGTACGGGAAACTCTCGGGTCATTACGGTACATTCCCCTCACACACACACGGAAAATTCCCCTCACGCTCACACACACACACACAAACACACCGGGTTTGTTCGCAGGTTTGTTACGGGCATCGGCGCCCCCTGCAGGCGCCGCGCCGCGGTCGGTGCTGCCGCCAAGGGGGGCCGGCGGGGCGGTGGCACCGGGCGCCGGGCGTTCCGCGCTGAGCCGAGCCGAGCCGCGGGCCCCGCGGGGGGGCGGCTCCGAGCGGCGGCAGGTGAGCGGCTGGCGGGGGGAGGGGGGGGACGGACCCGGAGCCTCGGGAGCGCGAGGGGCGGGCGGGCCGCAGCCGGCGTAGAGCCGCGCGGCCTCGGTCGGGCCCCCGGTGCTGCCTCGGGGCTGAGGGGGAGCCTGGGGGCTGGAGGCTGCGGCGGAGGAGGCCGGGCAGCGGCGGTGGCTCGGGGGGGAAGCGGCTGCCGAGGGGGAGCTGCCGGGGAGCAGCTCCGCGCCTCGGGGCCGGCAGGCTCGCCGTGCGTGACCCGCTGCGTGGCTCGCGGGCGGCCCCGGTGGTTGCCGAGGGCGAGTTGGCCGCGGTCAGCGGAAGCCAAGGGCGCCCCGCTGTAGGCAGCGGCGGCAGCGCTGTGCTTTCAAACGGAGAGGCTTAGTTTTAAACCCGTTGGCCGAGTTCTCTGTTACTGATTTTTAAATACTTTTGGAAAGTCGGGGGAACAGTTCTGCGGGATTGGAAGTGCCACAAGTGTTGTCTGTGCACGTGGAAAGATGAAATGTGTTGTAGGGGGGGAAACTATAGGTTTGGTAACCTGATGTCTATTGCGGGATTAAGATAAAATAGGAGGTGACCGTCCCCCTGTTCTCTGCTCTGGTGAGGCTGCACCTCGAGCGCTGGGTTCAGCTTTGGGCCCCTCACTACGAGAAGGACATCGAGGCCCTGGAGCGTGTCCAGAGAAGGGCTACGGAGCTGGTGAAGGGCCTGGAACACAAGTCCTGTGAGGAGCAGTTGAGGGAACTGGGGGTGTTTGGTCTGGAGAAGAGGAGGCTCAGGGGAGACCTCATTGCTCTCTGCAACTACCTGAAAGGAAGGTGTGGGGAGCTGGGGGTCGGCCTCTTCTCACAGGTAACCAGTGATAGGACTGGAGGGAATGGCCTCAAGTTGCACCAGGGGAGGTTTAGGTTGGAGATTAGGAGGCATTTCCTCTCAGAAAGAGCAGTCAGGTGTTGGGACGGGTTGCCCAGGGAGGTGGTGGCATCACCGTCCCTGGGGGTGTTCAAGGAAAGGTTGGACGTGGTGCTGAGGGACATGGCTTGGTGGGTGACATTGGTGGTAGGGGGTGGTTGGACCAGATGATCTTGGAGGGCTTTTCCAACCCTAATGATTGTATGGTTCTGTGATTCTATGGTGAATGTAGATACTAAAGACCAAGAGACATGCTTATAAAATACTTTTTTTTTTCTTTTCTTATAAACCTCATGTCCCCTCTTGGGAAGAGATTTCAAGATCCAATTAAGCCAATTATTATTATCTTGACTGTCACAGACTTGAAGTTCTCTGAGGAACTTGATTCTATCGTGATGTGGCAATTTGATTAAACAAAGATACTGTTGTATGGCAGTGAGGCAAAAGTGCAGAAGGAGCTTAGGAACAAACAACACAGCTTGATTGTTCATTGGAAGACATAAATATGCGGCCTATTTCCAGTCAGCTCTTATTCTTACAAATTCTTTGTTCGAATACTAATATGTCTACTGGCCTAAATTATCCAAAAGAAGGTTTATAACCTTTGCAGTGACAAGATGTTAGTGCTGTAGCCTGTTCTGACCTTTCTGGTTAGATGAGTCCAAATTGGGGAAGCATCTTAATGTAGTGAAAAAGAACATACGAAGTCTAAAAACCAAGGTCACCTCCTCTGTTTATGTGGTAGGAAGCTGTTAGATAGCGACTTGCAGGATTTAGTTGCATCAGTGATGCAATTTGAACTTTGCTGTTGTGGGAAGAGTCAATATCCCGCCCTTTTTAAAGGGAATCAAGTTGGAGTGATTGTGTGCACACGGTATTGTTAGAATGGCTGCTAGAGCATAAGGCCCAGTTATAGTAGCTCTTCAGGTAAAGTATGAAGATCCTGGAGGGTTCAGAGGAGGCCACACAAACATTCTGGTTGTGGAAAAGCCCTGTAACAAATCTAATGAACTCAGTTTATTCAGACACATCCAAGAGAAGGAGGTCAAGAAGTTTCAGCTACTTTGTGGAAATCCTTGCCTGTTGAAAAGTTATTTGATAGTTGAATATTTTTAGTCTCTTTGAGATCCGGTAACTGAAAATCAAAGGTACACAGATTCTTTTAAATGTGACACAGCTTCCTAGCAGTGATAGAGCTTACATACAGGAATAGCTTGCAGGAGAGGTTAAAGGCTTGCTGTTATCTGGAGCGCTTCACCTGGAGCTAGATAACAATGTCGAAGAAAGGCTTAAACCTGGAATCTCAGGGAACTTACTGGTGTAAGAATGTCCACGTGGTTGGGGGGAAATCAGGGATGTTGTCAGTGAGTCACCTTCTGGGACTCTGTTTACTCTGCTTGTTCTTCCTCTTTGCTTGGCTGCAGGAATAGCAGGATTATTTATTTGTTTATTTATTTGTGGTGCTGGTAGCACTTTAGTTCTAAATTAAGATGGGTTTAACTGATTTTATGCTTTTGGGTGAACCTCCGCTTTAAGGGGGAAGCAGGCTTTTCTTACAGGGGAAAATTGTTTAAGGTAGTGTATTTCTTCCTCCGCTGTTCTCTAGATTGTCAGAGTTGGCCACAGAGAACAGACACTGAGGAGGGTAAATTGGTGTGCTGTCGTAGTCCAGAGAATCCCCTTCCTCATGTAATAACTCTTCCCCGTATGTGTGCAATCTGCTCCATGTTTGAGGTCAGGAAGGGGTTTCCAGACAAGTCTGATTAACGCATGAGAAGAGTTTTTCACCTCCAGCAAGAACATAGTTTTCATGCTGGGACTTTCTGCTGACACTGTTTCTGTTTCACCAGGTTCTTGCAAAGGGTGGATCTATTTGTGTCCATTTATTGTTTTGAGAGGATGAGAGTGCTTTCAGGGTAGTAGGTTTTATAAAAAGTATATGAGATGATGGACTCAACTAGAAGATCTGTTGACTCATTCAGAAATCACGACTTTTGATTTTAAAAAAAAAAAAGCCTCCTGTACTTACTTCTATGAATACTGAAACTACCTCACATAGCACTGTGTTTTTTGGTGTTCTTTCTGGTTTTCTTTGGAAGCAGGCTCATGGCTGCATGACAGCTTTTTGGCACAAGTGTCACTAATAGCCGTAACTTCTGTTCCCATGGTTTTTCTCACTGTTTATGTGCAAACAATAGAGCAGGAATAATCAGCAATTTTAGCATGTGGAGTAGAACCAGCGAAACATATAATCTAGAATGTAAAATGATCTGTCGGAAAATGCTGTCTGCTACAAGTAATCATAACACACAAAAAATTGTTGGTGCTTACAGTTTATCAGTTAGAGCAAACTTCTCAGCTTTGTCAGGGGAGCTGAATATGCTGCTCATATGAAACTGCATCAGAGCAGAAAACAAAAGTAACTTATGTTGTGAGGAAAAGGAGAAGTGGGTATTCTCTGTCTGCTGAGTATATACTCAGCAGCGCTCAGAGCTTAATGCAGAGGTAGGTAGGTCAGTTCACAGTTATTAAGAGGAGCTGGTCTGTTCATCTAGGCTCTTTGGCAACCAAAGCAGTTGTTCCTGTGTAATTTTGCCCAAACTTGCACCGAATACTTGAAATATGTAAAGTGATGGAGCCTGAGAAGAGTGGGGATGAGGGGACACAGGCCACCTCTGGGCTAACTAAGGAACAGCAAGCGTTCTTCCCCTGCACCAAGTTTTAATAATTCAACTCAAAGGCAATTACTGAGCTTGAGCAGTATGCCAGTGGCTTAAAAAAATAATTCTTACTTTTTTTGTAGCTGCCTTCAGATGCTTGATGCTATGCAGTCAAATAAAGACAGCCTACAGAGGGAGCTCCCTGTTATAATCATCATTGATCACCATTTCATTGATCATCATTTCACATATCTAAAAAAACCTTTTTATTGTCTCCCACAGACTTGGCCAGCTTCAACTGTAGTTGGGCTTTGGCCACACGAATTTTCTTCCTACAAACGTGAACAGTGTCCCTGTTTTCCTTCCATGTTGCCTGACCCTCCTTCCAGCAGCCGTACATTTTCTTTTTTCGCCTAAGCTCCAGTAGAAGATCCCTGGTCAGCCAGGTTGGCCTTCTGCCCCGCTTGCTTGACTTCCGATATTTTGGAATTGCCTGATTCTGTGCTTTTAGGAGGCAGTGCTTAAAGACTGACCAGCACTGGTGGACGCCAATGCCTTCAAAAGCAGTTTCCCAGGGGACCTTGCTGTCTAGTTCCCTGAGCAGCCTGAAGTCTGCTTTCCCCGCATCCAGGGCTGAAGTTTTGGTGGCAGTTTTCCTTCTGTCACCAAAAATTTTAAACTCATCCACTTCGTGGTCACTATGGCCGAGACAGCCACCAGTTGCCACGTCTCCCACAAGACCCTCTCTGTTCTCCAGCAACAGATCTAGGAGGGCACCTTTCCTAGTTGGCTCCCTTAGCACCTGCACCAAGAAGTTATCATCTAGGTGCTTTATGAACCTCCTGGACTTGCTCATGTCAGCCGTGTGGTGATCCCAGTTGACGTCTGGCAAGTTGAAGTCCCCCATTAGGACAAGGGGAGTTGATCTCGAGGCATCTCTTAGTTCTGCAAAGAATAATTCATCGGCGTTGTCGTCCTGGCCAGGTGGTCTATAATAGACTCCCACAGCGACATCCCCTTATTTGTTCATCCCTTAATCCTTACCCAAAGGCTGTCAACTTTGCCATCGCCAACTTGAAGTTCCACACTGTCCAGCCCCTGCTTCACGTACGTCACCACCTCGCCTACCCTGCCTGTCCCTCCTGAAGAGCCTGTAACCATCTATTGCGACACACCAGCCACAGGACTCATCCCACCAGGTTTTGCTTATGCCGATGATGCCGTAGCTGTGGGACTGGGCCAAGACTTCTAGCTCATCCATTTTATTCCTCATACTGTGTGTGTTTGTGTAGAAGCACTTCAAATGCACCTCCCTGCACGCAGCACCTTGTGGAGCTGACCGAAGGACCTCTCTAGCACACAGTGCCTCTGATTCTAATGCGCCATCCCTTAGCTTATCACCGGCGTGCCTGGTTTTATCCCTTTCCCCCTTCGACTCTGGTTTAAAACCCTATCTATCAGCCCCGCTAACTCCTGAGCAAAAATCCTTTTCCCCCTCTGAGGGAGGCGCATCCCATCTGGTGCCAGCAGGCCTGGTGTCGCGTAGACCTTCCCATGATCGAAAAACCCAAAGTTCTGCCGGTTGCACCAGTCCCAAAGCCACGTATTAATGTGACGAGTCTGCCTGTCAACATTGATCCCTCCTATCGGAAGGACAGAGGCAAACGCAGCCTGTGCCCCGAGCCTTTAACTAGTCGCCCTAAAGCCCTAAAAGCCCTTTTGATCGCTCGCGGACTTCTCCTTGCTACCTCGTCATTACCAGCCTGAAAGACCAGTAGCGGGTAGTAGTCGGTGGGCTGTACCAGGCGCGTGACTCTCTTAGCAATGTCTCTCACCCGAGCCCCAGGGAGGCAACAAACTTCCCTGTGGGTTGGGTCCGGTCGGCATATCGGGCCCTCTGTCCCTTTCAGAAGGGAGTCCCCCATGACGATAACCCTT
Source organism: Cygnus atratus (assembly GCF_013377495.2). Taxonomy (NCBI): domain Eukaryota; kingdom Metazoa; phylum Chordata; class Aves; order Anseriformes; family Anatidae; genus Cygnus; species Cygnus atratus. Next base: position 11,271,656 of record NC_066380.1, read on the forward strand.
CTTTGTTTCTTGACAGAAGATGTAGCAATGCGGGGGGTAGGTTGCCTTGCCTCAGGCACCCTCTCCAACTGGGATGGGCTTTCGTCTACATCGTTGTTTCGACGGTCATGTTCTAGAGCTTCATACCTGTTACATCAGGGTAGATGGGAAGGTGAGGTGGGCAGGGACAGGGCTTGACTACCACCCCGAGCAGGAACCTGTCTCCATTCCCCCCCTTGGCCTAGGTCCCCTCCTACTGCCTGGCGGGATGAGGGAACCTTTGTCTTCTGTGTAGCAGGAGACACTTGTGCTGTGGCAGGCTCATGGGTCTGTCTCAGAGAGGGTAGTGTACACCTGCACCAGTCAGTTTCCCTCTCTGATTCCCTTGTGCTCCTGAGCCTGCTCACCTCCTCCCGAAGCTCTGCTACCTGCCTGAGCATCTCTTCAACCTGGGCACACCTCCCACAGGCGTACCCCTCGCTGCTGCTGTCAGATACCGACAGAAGACTTGGGCACACCCTGCAGCCCAAGACCTGGGCAGCCGCGTGTTTCCCCAAGCCCTCCGTCTGAGTAGCCACATCCGTGACTGTGGCTGGAGAGGCCGCAAGAGATGCGGAGGCTGTGGTTTTCTGCCTCGTGGATACCATGGCCGGGCTCTACGCGAGCAGGTTACAAGCACCATTGGGAAAGACCGCTGCAAAAGAGCGGTGAGGGCCCGCAAAATGGCGCACCGTGCCCTGTTTGCCCGTCCTGGTCACCACGCTCCCCAGGGGCTGCTGTTGAACATCAGGGGAGCGTGTGCTGCTGGCTCCACCTACACCTCGTCAGCCTCCCTCGGGAGGGCTGCCGGGTCCTGGCGGCTCCCTCGGCTGCTTCGAGTGGCCTCGATGCCGAAAAAAAGCCCTGCCCGCCTCGATCCCCTGCTCCACTGCAGAACGCGTCTGCCCTGGAGCCGATTGCCTCGGCGATACATTAAATCACAGTGTTTTTTTTTCTTATATAGAAATTTGTTTGAGAATAGCAACTGCTTCAACCCTCAGACAGGTCTATTGTGAATCCACATGCAGGTTTAGTGATGCAACATCACCAAATGGCATTAACTTGGGCCTGGAAGGTGGGAGTGCTGTCCAGCTGCTTAGGATCAGGAGTAGTGTGCTCTTTCCCAGCTGCGTGAATTCCCTGCTAGATGAATTAGGGCAAAGAATGCCTTACTGTCTGCAGATAATAAACAAAAATAACCCCTACTCATGTAACTAATAACTTATTTTGTCTCAACTTTGCCTCTCACTAGGGATGACACTTTGGACATAGTCCTTGGTGTTGGCTCAAAGTAGCAATAGACCTGTTTATATATAAGAAGAAAAAACCACTGTGATTTTATGTATTTATTTATTACAATAATCCTTTTTGCATTGTGTTCTGCAATAAAAAGCTAAAGAAAGATTGTTTTGGAATCTGATCATACCAGAAGCAACTAAAAATCCTTCAACTTCTGCCCTTTTACTACCTGTAAAACATGAGAGTCCTGTTCCTTGTCTGTCTGGCACTAAACTTGTTACCTATACTTCAAGTTGCAACACTGGATCTGGAAGAAGAAGAAAGTTGCTAATGAAGAAAATATAAATAATGGAAGAATCAAGTACAAGAAAGTTCTAATTTACAATTGTATAAACATTTAAACAGCAACAGCACTAGAAACTGTTTTGAAACTAAGGTATAAGGCATGGTTAAAGTTGGTGTCTTGAGACAGTTGCTAGTGTTGATAACTACCAAAAAAAATAGTGTCAAGGTCTCATTTTTATGTGGTAGAATAGAAACGAGGTTCCCTATTCAGTGCTCCAGTCCTAAACCATTACTGAGGCTGTTCATGACAGCAGCTTATTTCAGCTCATGGAAGCAGATTTATACCAGTGTAGGTGAGATCTGGCTGCTGTGCATTTAGCAAGGGCCTGCTGCTAAGCCAAGCGAGGTGGTTCTCATTACCTTACCAAGCTAGAGCAGCAGAGGCTATGTGCAGCTCTACAGCTATTGCACACACTGTAATGTGTTCGTTCCCATTTAGCTACCTCTCCGGCTGTGCCAAGGACATGGTCAGACTTTGCGTTAAGAGTAAATGTGTGGCTGCTGTCACTTTAGACTTCTTTTCTGATTAAAATAATGTCGTTCCTGTTTTGTGTTTAGCTGCATCCATACAATCCATGGATTTGTTCTTGGCTGTTGTTACTCTCACCTCCAGAAGGCAAAATGCTTTACAAGAGGTTGCCCCTGTAGCTCTGCATACAGCTGTGCAGCTTGGCTACCAGTGTGCGTTATGTCTTTCAATAACCTTTACTATTTTAAACTTTTGCCGAGTGTGAATTGTCTAGTCTCAGTTTTAGTTAATAATTGCATTCATTATCATACTTTAAAAAACAAACACACACACAAAAACAAAAACCAAGCATGATGTGATATCTCTCTTAGCAGTAATTATAGCTCAGGTTGCAAAATGTTTTAATTTTCAGTTTCAGTTTTTTCTTGTGCTTCTGTTTTTCATTCTGCACTGAAACTTTCTGCTCTGTGGTTCTAAAGGCGCTCTGTGATCGTGTCTAATTTTCATGGAAATTCATTGAGCCTTGTTTGGGTTACATGTTCATGAAAGAAAAATCCCGTTTTCAAAAGATCCAGGACACTGTCCACCACTGATCTTTTTAATGTCAAACTCTGCCTGAACCTCCTCAAGGAATAAGCTGTTAAGTCAGGAAAAAAGTTGGCTGGAACATAACAGTGCTGTGAGGAATGTCTGAAAATGTGGGAGAGAGCACAGGAGGAACTGTGCCCTGCCCGGGGAGTGCTTGCGTATCACACCGCGCCTCGTGGGCTTTCTTAGGTTACACAAATCTCTGTAAATTTTTGGGAAGTATTCCCCAGGGACTGAAGTATCCCACTGTTACAAACTAAAGGAAAATCAGTTTGGCTTTTTGAGATGAGGAGTGCAGTCTTGCTTTACAGAGCAAATGGCTGCTGTTTCAGACTGCGCTAAGTTCTTTTTAGCAGCCACGTTTTTAAGCTTTGTTGTGTGCCTTTTTTTTTTTGTTTTGTAAGCTGTTGTTGCCAGTAGGTGATTCAGATGAATGGGAGGGGAGATGTAATTGTGTTAAAGTGGACACTGCGCCTTGATTGGGACAGTGGGTCTCAAAGTAACATTTTATAACATCTGCGTGGTGTTCTTTCTATTCTGTTGTGGTTCTTAGCCACATGATCTTAACGTTACAGTAAAGATGTTTAGCAAGAAGTAAAAACAGTGGCAAGTATCTAAGGCCCTATTTCAAGAACACACTTAGTGTTTGCTTGAATCCCCGTCTTCGCAAGGTAGCACTTAAGCGAGCACTTACGCACCCAGTTACGGTACGGTTGCTTCAGTGGAGCACAGGTGGTGTGTGTACAAAAAGCTCGGTGTGCTAACAGCAGACCCGTTTGCTTCCTTGCAGGGCTGTGCAGCACTGGCATCCCAGACGTCACCCAGCAGATAGTGGGTCGGGTCGCTGGCTGTCGGGGTGAGTTTGCCAAGTCTCCGGACCTGAGTCTGTTCAAAGGCTTTCGATGATACGGGGGCAAACCACACATTTGGCAATACAGCGTAAGGAGCTCATACCCCTTGCTAGCCCCTGTCTTATCCGGGCTTAGAAAATGATCAGTTTTAATGCTTACTACTTTGTCCATCTCTTCCTCCTTATGCGTGGGTGTTTGGGGGACGGCTGAGTGGGGTGCGCCTTGCTGTGGAATGGGGTGGGAGGGAGAGGGAGGCGATTGCTTAGGCTGCTGTGACTGCGCCGCCCCCACACCGAGAAGCTATGCCCTCTGCGGATAGTTAGGGGCAGACCTGTGAGTGGTACAGCCCCGTTCTAACAAGTTGACAGTGAGATTATTAAGGTTAATTTCTGTTCAGTGGATGGGTGTCAGCTTTTCTGCGTGAAGTTTGCTTCTGAAAGTATTACAAGCACCTTTTGTTCACAGGATGTTTTGCTAGTGCATGTGTTTGTGTAGGTAGGTGACAGTGAACTCGACAGTAAACGAAGTAACAGTTGTACAAACTTGTAGCAGGTTTTGTTTCATCATTGTATTTTGTATGACCACTATTAAATGAAGACATCCTTTCAAATAAACAATATTTTTATAGTACTTCAATAGGGAATAGTTTTATGACGATTCGATTTTGATTTGTGAACTTCATTCATGATATTCAGCTATTTTTGTAAAGATTGAGCAGTTCCTTAGAGATAAAGCAGCTTGTGTGGAACTCAGTTTATCTTTAAGTTGCAGTCTTACAACTGGGGTCTCATCTAATTCAGTATCCTTGCTTCAGTCAGAAAGGGAGAGCTCTGAATTTTTCGATCTTTCTCTTTAGTTCTGCTGCCTACTGATGTATTTACCTCAATGAGGGCTTGCACAATATGTCTGTGCAGCAGCAGTCCACCAGTCACTGTGTATCACCTGTTTTCCCCTTTTGTTCGACTGAAAGCAAAGCTTGGAGTTTAATGAGAAATTTCTGGAAAATTCATTTTGGGTTTTTCTAGTCTCCTGTGTATGTGTTCTGAAATACAGCTGCAGCTTCGTTAGAGGGCGCTCTTGAATAATGCATGGCAAGACTCATGCTGTCGGACAGCATTCAGCACATCCTCTTCGGAGGAAAAGAAGTACTGGTGGAAATGTTACTTGCTGCTCCAGAGGAGAGAGTTTGAAGCCTGAGATGGATTACTCTATATGCTACACTATCTTGTGATGCAATGCAAAAACGGCTATACTGTAGGCTGATTTAATGCTAGCACTATATATGGCAGATAGCAGCAATCTATTAGATAATTCGCTGTAGTCTTCCAACAGTGGATTAATTCATTTAGCTTGTTTTTCTCATGACCTTTGCCCCATAAACTATCTTGATCCTAAATGTATGTTCTTTTGAGAACTTTTTTGTATTGCTGCCATCTTAAAAAAAATCCTTTAGAAACAATAAGTTGCTTCAGAAACTCTTGGATTTTGATTCCAGCCCTTACATGAGTTCCTTCTGTGCCTCTGACAAATTGCTTACTGTGTCTTATTTCACTTTCCTTCTGTAATAAAGAGCATAATGATTTTTACCTTGGGACAATTTGTCAATATATATAAATGTTCTTTGAAATCTGAAGTATTTTATTTTTATTTTTATTTTTTTTAATATATTAACATATTGAACAAAGCAGGAGTCAGGGAAGTTGAATTTAAGACAATGATTATTGCTCAAGTGTTTTGGTGCTTCTTTTCTTCTGGCAAGATTATAGAGCCAGATCATTTGCATTAGTTTTGACTTTTCTTGATGCTTTTAGTTTTTGTCCAGGGAGCAACATTCTTTATGTGCAGGAGTCAGATTGTCTGTAAACATAAACAGAATCTTAGCTTTGCCCAAAACATACCTTGTTTTGCTTTTAAAAAAGCATACCAAACCGGTGTAACTTGAAACATTTTTCTGAGCAATTAGCACTGAATCATACCCACACTGGATAGGCTTGGCTAAACTGAAGCGCATGTCTTATGCTGGAACCGTGCCTACTGCGCACAAACCTCAGCTTTAATATATTGCTTTACTTTGCCTTTCCATTCCCTATTCTGTCTTAGCATTTCTGCTGCTGGCTGGGTTCTACGTAGGCACTCGGCAGTGCTCCTGTGCCTCAGAAGAGGCAGCGCGTGGGGTTGTGATTTGCTTACGGTCACGGAATAGGGTAGTGACAGCTATGGCCAGAAACCAGTCCTCTGGCTGGCTGACCGTCTCCGTACTGGGACGAGTTCCTCCCAGCTGGGACTGGCGGGTCTGTCTGCCAGGAGCTTGGCTTCACCTCGCAGAGGTGGCAGCTGTGCCTTAGAGATGGTAGACACTGACAGCCAGAGAGTTTATCAAGGTGGTGTCTGTGCTACAGATAGAAGATTGTACTTTGTTTGGTATCCTGAATGACTGTGTAGTGCTTCCATGAACTCCAGTATCCATGAGGGTCAGCTTCCCAAAATTAAGGTAGAACAGTAAGAAAAATGCACTACTTGCCAGGCCATCTTTGACTTTCCCTAATTTTTATCTTCTCTTGCATTTGCCCTTTCTGTCCCACTAGCGTGTCTCCTTGTAAGCCTTGTTGGCAAAGAATGGTTGCTTGGATTAAGGGTGGAAAGCTGAGAAGCTCCTTCCCAGGAGCCCTCAGTGTCCGTCCTGTGTAAATGGTAGAGGAGGAGGCAGCAGGAGCAGAGCTGCAATATGGCCCATGTGCGTGGCTGCAGATGCATGGGAAGGAGCACTCGTGCAGACCATAGCACAGCTGATTGGCACGAGGTGAGCAGCAGGCGCTTGCTCTTGCAGTAAAGTCATGGCTGGGTAGCTTTAGAAAGTCAGTTTTTCCTTTGCTTCAGACTGTAGACTGCAAGAAGTTTGTAATTGCTAATATTCTTTAAGACCCGATCTTCTGTTCGTACAGTTAGTTACCAAGCTTTGGTCTATCGGTAACTGCTTTGCGTGGAGGACAAACTGCTGGATGAGAGCAGGCACCCTGGGTGGCGTGTCTCTGGTGTTGCCTTTAGGGCGCAACAGCTCGTGCCTCCAGCGGTCAGCCGATGTGCTGGCGCTTGTGATCCCAGTGCTCCTGATCGCGCTCCACCTCCGGCGGGCCGGTGGCAGTAGCAGCTTCTCTGGGCAAAGGCAGCAGGCCCGGGAGGGTGGGCAGCCCAGACCTGGCCCCGGGGCTCCCACGTCACCCCCGGGATCGTTTTGGTGAGCTGGGAGCAGGGCAGGCAGGCGGGCTGGCTTGTCCAGCAGCCGGGCATGGTGCCCAAGTAACTGCGTCAGCTGTAGTTTGGAGGAATCTTTTATTTGCTTGACTGGCAAATGGAATTTAAGGTGAAAGAGAATAAATAAGGACTTCTCTGGCAGCAAATAACAGTTAGGGAGCTTAAAGTATTTTCATCTGTGGGGGCTGAGGAATGTATTTTTAATGGTTTTGAAGAAGCCCATCTCCTGTGATTTCTGTAAAAGATATTAGGAACAAAGTTTTGAAAGATAGAAGCGTCACCCAAAGTCTTCATCCCCTCAGTGTTATTACTCCTTGCCACGTATAGATGCCCTCCCGTGTTTTACCACGCATAAAATTTGGGTATTCTAAAAAATAATATTAATCTTGCAGCCAATGACATCTAAAAAATGTGCTGAAGAGAAGCTCCAACACACTGGAATGAAATACAGTTCTCCAGTGTTGAGTAGCATCTCCTACAAATGTTTTCTCACATAACATTTCCGTAGAACTGACAGTTTATTTTTACGATGATTTATGTTTTGGTCTTTGTCATTCTTTGAACACTAGCTGGAGTTGTGTGGTGACATGTTTGCATGGGGTAGCCAATGCCATCTTCATGTGTGTATCAAATGTAATTAGTAGATGCTAGTGTCATCTCTGCTTTAGCTCTCAAATCAGTTCCAGGTACCATCTGATTTTAATTAAAAGAGATGGTTGCAGTTCTTGGTCCCATCTATAGTTACAATCAGTGTCGTACTTAAAATGTTCTGCCAAGTCCTCCTTGTTTTTCAGTGTGCCTCAGTAACAGCTTTGGGATCTGGAGACCAAATGCGTATTTCTGGGCAGTATTTTGAGGATGGTGATTGTAGTTTCTTGAGCACCTCCCTGTGCTTAGTGTCTGTCTAAGGACTCGGATCCTGACGTGGCAGGATATTCTGTTGGGCTCAGCAGACGTGGGAGAAACTGCTTCCTGACATGGGTAGGTAGCAACAGCTGAAGAGTGTTTCCTTCTTAAGTAAGAATTAAAAAGCTTCTTCTAATAGAATTTGAAAAACAATAGAACTCGTGCTTGTGAAAACACAGGACATAATGGGGGAAAGCATAAGTTTAGGACAGTTCTTTGCCTAATGTAGTAAGGTAAATGGGGTGAGCACTTTTTTACTTTTTCAGTAGCTAAGAGCCGAGTGGTGCTACCTGTCCAATTTGTCATAAGTTTATGTCCCAAAATGTAAATATTTTTAAGCAAAGCAAATGCAAAACTTTGGCAATAAAAAAAAAGGGGGAGGGGGGGTGGGGGGAGGGCAGAAACAAGAACAAAACCGAAGAAGCCCTTTTGTGTGCTGTGTCCAGAGCAATTTAAAAATGCTTTTGTTCCATGCCTATATAAATGGTTGTTTCAGCCAAAGAAATCTTTCCTATTGATTTATTGCACCAATTTAGATATAAGCCCTCTGTGCAGAATTGTCAGCTTAATAGAACAGCTTTCTTTCTCCTTTCAGATTTAATCCACATGTTGTTTTATCAACAGAGCCTTTGTCTCTGCTCAGTTATAAGTTATCCTTTTTTATTAAAAAAAAAAGTGAAAACACATGGTTTTTAATAGCCCTATTACAAAAGAGCATAAGATGACATATGGGAGAGGTGACCAGCAAATAGTGACTCTGATGTGTAGGTAACTTCAAAGTGTCGCTTCAAATGAAAGAGTGAAAAACGGACCTTTCACCTCTCCCTGTCGTAATGAATGTGGAAAGCCTAACAGTGACAGGAGGAGGCAGCATTATCTTTAACCAGGATTACCTAGTTTTTTCCCAGCTTGTTCAGCGATGCTAAACATACTCTTTTTTAGTTAACTTTAATTTCCTTCTTTTTTTTTTTTTTAAAGGGGAACTTATCCAGAGGTGTATGTAATTCATGTTTCCTTCCTTCCTGCCTCCCTCCCCACAGAGAAGGATTTCTTTCTTGGACCCCTCCTGTTTTCCAAGCAGGGGAGAATTACTCTCAGGAAACTCATGCGTTTGGTATTATTTCTATACTTGGTTTTGCGAGAAAACATTTATTTGAGTATCAAGGCTCATTTGATATCTGCATGGGAGCGAATGTTAGAGCTGTTTGATAAAGTAGTTCATCATTTGATTACAATCTTTACTTTGACCTTACCATGTGACTAAACATCATGCAGCATCATGAATTAGTTCATGATTTACTTCAGTGCATCCTGAACTGGCAGCTCGGTGGGCTGAATGCAGCCAAAGGCAGAACAGTTGCAAAATCTGTCTTTGTGGTGCTGGCCTGGTTCCTTCCGCTTGTGTTACATTCCTGGCAGTCATTTCCATCTCCCTTAATTCTCTTTTAGATGTCAGCACAGCAGATCCCAGCTCAAGAGTCAATATAAGTACTTGCAGTGATAGGATGTGAAAAGAAGTTAATAGTAATGTCTTCGATGGAAAGGAATTTGTCTGGCACCTAAAAAACGTGGTGCAGCCCTATTCTTAGTCTAAATGTTACAAAAGAGAGTAAGAAAGGGTCTACCTTGGAGACTTAGCACTCAGTGACAGGAAAAAGAGGTTGCATCCTTATTGCCCGAACCAGATAGTAGGCCAGGCAGTGATATTGTGACTCTGGGGAAGGAATAGTCTCGCTATATCAGGCAGACTCCTTGGTCCGCCAAGCTCTTGCAAGCGAACACAAAATCCTTGGAGAGTGTGTGCAGCTCCAAGGAACTGGCAGCATCCCTTCACAGAATTTAAATCAGTCAGGCTTTGTCAGAGGAGAGGTAAGCCTGGCAGTGGTCAGGAGAACCTACTAACTGTGTTAGTAGAAGCAGACTGTTCATCTCTAAGGCAACTTACGTACTATCAGATTCTCTGCATGTTAACCATGTTAACTCTGCTTCTTGCACAAGAAGAAAAAAAATCTATCTCTTTCGACATGGCTGTGGAATGCAGACTTACTGGGGGCCGTTTGTTTTCCTGCAGACTGGCCTTTTGTCACTGCCTGCATTTTTTTATGAGGTCTGAGCATACCTTTCCAACGTAATTTAAAACATGGGTTTTGGGAGGAGTATACTTTCCAAGCTCTCTCAGACAGTCTCCCGTCCTTAAGTATGCATTCTACCAAGCTAAGTTCTCCAAATGTTGGTAGTAATGGATATTAAGATTAGATTGGTTTCCTTTTCAGTTGATCACTGTTCTTAATGGCAGGTAACCATTATTACTTCTCTCAAAACAGCTTAGAACTTGAATCTTTCAAGAGCAGTAGTAAATGGAAGGGGTATTCAGCTAGCAGGAGCAATTTCTTTATATGTGGATTTTGCAGGGCACTGTACTATGTTATGCTTTCATCTAAAATATCCTTGGGCAGCCTCATCTGTCTTTGAAGTTGGCCTTCCTTTGAGCAGGGGATTGGACTGGAAACCTCCAGAGGTCCCTCCTAGATGAGCTTACTTTGTGCTTCTGTATTCTCGTAGAGTTCTGGCAAAGATACTTTTGGCTTCATTTTTATCTCCCTTCATGCTCAGTAGCTTTCATCATGTTCCCATGATAAACAATTCTTTAAACTGAAGTGATGTGTAAACATCATGAACAGTTTCTAAACTGCAACACAGAAGGCTTCTTCCTTCATAGTTTAAGCTGGTTTTTGTGCTGACATATTTAGATGATCCCACCCCCCCCTTTTTTTTTCTTCAAGCCCAAATGTGTTAACATAGGGCAGTACAAAGGATGATTTTCATAAAGCTAATGGATCGTGTTCTAAGGTCAGCTTTGTGCCTTTGCACTTATTCTTTGTTAGGAAACTGCAGAAGGAAAGATGAAGAAAAAAGCCTTGCTACTGGGGATTTATGAGACTATATCATTACTGCATTTTGAGTGAGATTGTGCATTTCTGAGTTAAAAGGTGTTATTAAGAAAAAAAAATTTTTAATGGATATTGGTATCTATTATCTAACACTTTAGCTCATACTTAACTTTATGCTGTACGGTATTGCAGTATTTTGCTTGAAATTTAAGCAGTTGCTTAAACACTTTGAATAGTAGTGAACTTAATAATGTGTCTTACTAATTCAGAAACTGTGTGCTTGACAAGGGAATGCTGACAGTTTGTTGGCTTGTTTGGATTTACGACTTTGTTCTGAGGGCAGGACAGAATGGTGGGGCAATTAGATGGAGTTATATACACCAAATGTGTAATTTATCACATATGTACTCAAAACTGAAGTTGACTAATCTTGTAGCTCATGCTTGCTGTATGTTCAGTCTTTAACCTCTCTGTTTAGATTGCCAACGTGGTGCCAATTAGTGGGACTGTGATGTGGACACTAAGGAATATAACTCACTTCACATGGGTTGCCAAACAGCTAGCAGATGTTAAGCTAATGGTTCTTGGCTACTACCAGCCTGACTTGGATTTCAACCCAGAGGTGAAAGAATTTATTTCTTTCCCATTACCATTTCCCTTGGGCCATATTGTCCCAAGCATCGAAAATTCCTTCAACTTGCTCTGTAAGATGATGTATACATTCCCCCTCCCTCTTAAACCTGTTCTCACGGTGCAGTGAGTGTTTCTTTATTTTTTTGTTAATTTGTCTTCTTTGGTACTTGATATTATACCAGTAGGTTTTTTTGTAAGTGAAAATTGTAAACAAAACTCACAACTGACATTTTTAACAAGAGGTCTGTGCAGAGTGTATGGTTCGGTTCTATGGTTGTTCATGTCCTGTACATGCAGCTACATTTCAGGGACTTGACAAAAGGTCTGTCCTAGGACTAGTGTTGTACAACAAAGGCCATAGAGAGTGGTGGGCCTGGTTTGCCTGGGATTTTGCATGTTTTTTGTGTGGCCCATAGTTTTTCTCCTAAGGATGAATCAATGCAGAAAAAATAACAGATTCTGCAGCTTCTTCAGTGTAATTTAGACCAAGAGGCAGTACTTGTTACTCAAGCAGATTTAAAATATGGTGTGAAGTATAGTTTGATAACTGGAAATCTTTCATCGCTTTCATTTTCTCTTCTGTGGTCTTTCAAGTGGTAAGTACCATAAGGAGGTACTTGTCCATATAACTGTAGTAACTTCAGGAACAGAGGTAGGGTAACGGAGGGGTCAGCTGAATGAAGAGCAGCACTTCAATACTTACTGATGCTTAAATCCCCTTATAACTCACTGCACAGTCGTTTTTTTCTGTTTTACCAGTGTGTGTACTATTAGGGGTGATGCTTTTTGCTCACTCTCTGGTAACTTTCTTTTCTTTCCTTCTGTGAGGATTTAGCCCTTGACCTAAAAATTTTATCTGTAACATTTTACAGCATCCAATTTTTTGCCCATAGCTCAAAGTTGCTCATTTTACACTTCATTAAAAAGCAATATTAGTGGCATAGCAGGTGTCTGGAAATCTTTCACCAAGTATGAATTTGTTTTTCAGTTATAGCTTCTTTTCCTGCTGATGTGTTATTTTGGGGGTCCCAAACATGAGCAGTATCAACATGAAGGCCAACAGGAAGAGTTGGTTAAGGTTAAGTAAGTGTTGTAGTTATCTTTCAGTGAGCACTGAAAGTAAACCACTTGCAAGGTCCTGTCAGTTTTTGCTTTTCTTCAAGGTTCTAGATCAAATGTTTCGTTTGGTAATGCATTTGATTTTTGAACTTCCAAAGAGAGCAACTATTTTTAATCTCTTGATATGAGCGGAACTCCTTGCGTCCTGTGGATTAATCTTTCTTATCTATGTAGTAAGGATGATGTAACTGAAGTAAGGGAAACATTTCTGTACTTAGATGATGAATAATAGCTAAATACTAATTCTCTTTCTTGAATAATTAATAGTTTTCACATTTTCTGTAGAATGAACAGGGAAAATTCAACATGATAAACTAAAGACTAAGCTGAAATATAATTTTTTCAAGAGTGGCAGGCCATCAGGTTTTGGGTGTAGGAAACAAAATCTGACAGCTGTGTGTAACTATGTACGTTCTTCTGTTTCAGAATCTAAGTTATTGAGACCATGAGATGGACCCTTTCTCTAGATATTTCATTGGCTTTCTTTGCCTTCAGACTTCCATGTAGCTCTTTATAATAAATTACTTTTTTTAATTATTTTTTCTTTCAAGAGATTTAAGAATCACTGAGGGTCATGTCTGTACTCGTGTATTTTAGCATATAGCTTCAGGGACACGCTAAAATTATAATAAATACAGAAGGTTTTTTAAGTACATTGTCGTGTTCATGTATATATTTCAGAAACAGTTAAAAGTTAACCTGAGAAACAAGACACAAGATATCCCTACTCCCCCTGGGATTGCTGGCTGAATTATTATAGGGTTTGTCTACTGTCAATAATGACTAGTAGAAAATAAGCTTTCTGGTTCATTTTTCTTATCGTATAAAAACTTATGCCTGCCATGTTTGCTTTGTCACTGAAAATTTTCACCATATGACCGATGTTTTTTTCTCCACTTAGATTAGCATTGACATAACATGAAAAAATAGAAGATTGGACCAGATATGTATGCATTTCTAGGCAGACTCTGAAATCTTAAGAAACGAGGTAGATGACCTGAGAAGTTTGTTTTTTATGTGAAATTGTTAAATAGGGCAGTAAGAAGGTTGATGGAAGAAAAACGTCATTTGGAACTCCCTGATATCAAGTTATAGGTTATATAAAAATGACAAAAGGTTTCAAACCCATGGAGAAAGATTGTGGTGTCTTAAAGCTGAAAATCAAATCAGGAAAATAACTGTGTTATAATAGAATCCCGAAGATTAGGAGTTTTGCAAACTTTCAGATCAGAAAATTATAGACTAATACAAAGTATGTAGCTTTAAAGTAGGAAACACAATAGGAGAAAACTGGCACCCCAGTCCTCTTACACATCACGAACGACACCTTTGGGAAACATCTGGTCAGGGAATCTAGAAAGAGGAAAATACTTTTGACTTTCTCCTGAGAATTGTGCAGAACCTGGCGCAAAATTTTACTACCAGTGGCCCCCTGTAAGTGTGAACACAAGAGTACTTACACATCCTTGCAGAATTAATCCAAACCAAGAATGAGGAAGCTTGTTAAAAAGAAACTGAAAGAAGCAGTGAAAAAGGGGAGATGTTTGTAGTAGCGTGAAGATTATTTAAAAACACTATACTGAAGAGCAAATGCCCCAGCCCTATCAAAAGCCAGTTGAGAGAGAGAAAAGCTATGATGTGAAACAGCAGGGAAGAAAAGCTATAGAGTTAGAGGCATCCTTCCAAAAGCTGAAGTCATGACCAAGTGAGGATGATAGAAAAGAACAAACACTTTGGAAGGCCAAATAACAGTTCTTTTCCAAATATTTAGGGAATAGAAAAGTTTGTCTGAAGGTTTGCAAAAACCCTTAAAAACTACGTTGTGAAAGAATCACTTGGATAAGGAGGAACAGAAAGAAAGAAATGAGTTTTGTGGCACCTGTGTTCATCATGGTTTCTGCACCAGAACTTAAAATGTTTAAAATTAATCCAGCCAGATCTCAAAATGAACTCTAGTAGATTTAACAAAGCTGTGAGAAATAATGAACTGCGGGAGCCAGATGATGTTACAGCCCAGGAGGGATTCAGAGAGGAACTGCTGAGTTATTAACACTTGTGTGCAACCTTTCACTTAAAGCATCCTCAACCCTAATAGAGAATAGGTAGGGCTGGTATGATGACAACTTGGAAAAGACTTCCAGGGAGCTTGGGGAACTGCAGACTGAGAAATCTGGCTTTCTCCTGTGCAGAAACATTGAACTAATAATATAAATTAGAATTATTGGGCATATGATAAACTTTATATGAACATGGAGGAGTCAACATGTCTTTTTAAAAGGAAGTTGCACTTGACAAATCAAAGGACTTGAAAGGCTCATCAAACGTCTGAATTAGGATGTTCCAGTATCTGTGATATCCTCGGATTTTCAAACAATTTCAGACAGGGTCCTTTGCCACAGCTTCTTAAGGCAAGCTTAATGTCTTGGAGTGAGAAAGAATACTCTTTATTTAAATGTTGAATGGTGAGAAAACGTGGCAGTAATAGTTGTTATAATGGACGGAGGTTACCATTAGAGTCGCATGGGAGTCTTATAAGACCTGTGCTGTCTAACACTCTTTCTCATTCTGTAACAAAAAGTAGGTACAGCAAATGGAAGTAGGAAGTTCAAAAGAAGCAAAAAGAAATACTTTGCACGATAAATAAAATGCATCAGCTTTTGAAACAATACTCTAGTGCTAATAGTTTGCATGAAGATGTTGGACATGTTCTTGGAAGAATGATCCACAAAGTCTGTTTCATACCAAGGCAGAAGACCTGGCATGTGGAGATCTTAAGGCACACTTTGTTGCAGGCTCAGGAAATGTGTTGGGCAATAGAGTTGCCCAGTTCTCTTCCTTAGCCATCGACCGCTAACTACTGTGCAAGATGCGATACTTGCTAGATGAAGATACGATCCGAGTTGGTATGTCTTGTCTTTGTACCTTATTCTCTTATCTGAAATAGACAGGTACAGAATAATCCCTCCTCTCTCATATACTCCTCCTACAAAATAAATGAAGTTTCTTTTTAAGAAAACAAACTTTTGTTTTGTTTTGGTTGGTTTTGTGTAGTACATTGAGCTGCCATGTGTGTAGCATAGTTTATTATGTTTGTCTAGAAACTTCTTGGACAGAAAATGGAGCTGCTTCTTAAGCATTTCCATATGTGTTCAGCTGTAGTGTCCAGCTATATTCTTCACCTAATGTAACTGGTGAAAATAAACATCTTTAAAATGTTATTTTCACATGTTGGTAAAGAATTAATAGAAAATGTTCCGGATCTGTGTCTGTCCCTACTGTGGCTCATAAGAAGGCTGTGTAAAGTCCTACTAGGTCTTAAGCAACCTACAGCTTCATCTCTATGAATTTGATGGTGATTTAGTTGATCCCTTTAGGAGACTCAGTTGAATACAATCCTCCTGACATTTGAACACAGCAAAATACTTGAACGTTAGCAAGTTTTCCATTTATAAGTGAGTTGTTTGTTAAAAGTGGAGAGAACAATCCAGACTCTGCCAAGTACACGCTAGGCGTACACAGCCCTGCTGGCCTCAGACATAATGTGTTGTCAATTTTGTTTTTATTTATGGCAGATTTGCAAAACTGGTGTGTTGATAGGGACATAAGGGAGTGTGCGATATGTCCCATCTGTGTAAAATTAGTTTCCTATATGCTGTGTTACCCAGATGGTATGCTTTATAGGGCTTTTTACTTCACTCTTTAGGCTAAAGAAGACAAGTTTGAGGAGGTGTTCTATATTAATTTAGCTGCTTGAAAATTTAAGATAGCTTTGTTGATGAAGGGGTAGGCAGCAGGAAAGAGTGGTCACCTCTGTCTACTGAATCAGCCCCTGAATCTCCCCAGCATTTCCCATTCAGCACATTGTGTCGGATTCTGCACCTGGGAAGGGGCAGCCCTGGCTATACATACAGGCTGGGGGCCAAGATGCTGGAGAGCAGCCCCGCAGAAAGGGTTCGGGGGTTTTCATCGACAGCCAGCTGAACATGAGCCAGCAGTGTGCCTTGGTGGCCAGGAGAGCCACCCGTATCCTGGGGTGCATCTGGCATGGCATTGCTAGCTGGTCAAGGGAGGGGATTACACAGACTCACTGAATGTTAGGGATTGGAAGGGATCTTGAAAGATCATCTAGTCCAATCCCCCTGCCAGAAGGAGAGTACCTAGATCAGGTCACACAGGAACACGTCCAGGCAGGTTTTGAATGTCTCCAGAGAAGGAGACTCCACAACCCCGCTGGGCAGCCTGTTCCAGTGCTCTGTCACCCTCAGGTATTGAAGAGTTGATGCTGGTCCAGGTGCTGTTTGGAGAAAGGAGGAGAAAGATGGATAATGTGTGCTGGATCCCTTAACTGATGGTGACTTACAGCTGGAAACTGAGCCTGTTACTCAATAGTCAAAGGGAGCAGGGTGGCAGAAAGAACGAGGACTTAGGTTTATAGCCCTGGCCTGTGTTCAGTATTTGTAAAAAATGGTAAGAGTGCAAAAGCTGTGTTCTGTGATAGTCCCAAACTTTA
Source organism: Cygnus atratus (assembly GCF_013377495.2). NCBI lineage: Eukaryota > Metazoa > Chordata > Aves > Anseriformes > Anatidae > Cygnus > Cygnus atratus. Next base: position 11,288,477 of record NC_066380.1, read on the forward strand.
TTCCATGGTTGGTGTGTAATCACCTAATCAGGAATTTAAGCATTTTGGCACATGCTGTAGGACTTGGATGAAGGAAATCTCTTTTGCAGTAGTTATTCTCTTGTGACAGCTATAGCTGAGGCTGTAAAGGAGAATCCAGGGTTTTTCCCGTGTTTACCAACTGAATGATTTTTCTCAAACTTCTTCCTGCTCAAAGGCATAATTTTTTAGAAATACTGTCACAGAAACCCTTTTATCTTGTCTACAGTGTTTAACGCATAAGTATATAGCCACATCTCTTAGATATGCCTCCAAGAAAATAGCAGAAATTGAAAACTAATCTTGAAGAGCACCTCAGAAGAAATTACTGCTTCTCATGAGCTTGAAGAATATTGGCCGTTAAGAGAGAGAGGGATTTTATGATTGGAAAGGATCATTAGAACAATAGTTTCCTCTCTTTTATAACATGGTCCACCTGTTTGCATTTCAACTTCTTAAAAAGATATTTAGAATTTGCATACAGACTTTCTTTACTCTTTTGGAAGGCGGAATTATTGCAGAATCACAGTATCCCTCTGAAAATGTCCCCCACTACCTCTTTGTCCATTGATGCGTCTAATAGGGAATTCTGATGCTAATTTAAAATCCGTATTATCTTCTTTTAATTTTTATTTCCTCCGGACTTCTCCGACTTGTCAAGATTAGTTTGCTTTTTATTCCTGTATGTCCTTCCTCATGCTAGCAGCAGCTCCTAGTTTGGTGTATTTTGCAGATCTGATAATCATATCTTGGTTTTCAAATCTTTTTTTTTACTCAAGTAGTAGCTGTGAGTGATAGGCAATTTCAGCAGTCCCCAGTAGCTCGGTTTTCTCTCCAGCTTGTTGCATTATTACCGCCTGTTTCTTTCTCTTCCATGTTCCAGTATTTGATCATTGCCTCATTTGCAATGTCTCAGAATTGTAGTCGGAAGGGAATTTGCTCACAGCCCTCTCTAGGCTTGAAGCCTCTTAAAGAAATTCAAGTTTCACCTTCTAGCCATTCTTTACTAAGTATTTGCAAATGAGGGTTTTTCTGTGGCTCTCAACTTGGCCTAATTGGGGAGATGTTAATGAGAACAGCAAAAACACATCCGGGTATGGAAAATACACGTGTTCCAGAAATGGAGGAAATACTTATGAAGGAATTCTCTAAAGTAATTAAGTCTGCAATTTCCATCAAGGAAATATGCTCCTACATAAAGTTTCATAAAATTACAGGCTATTTCAAATCTGAAGCACTTTAGTCATATTGTTGGGGTTCTGCAAGTTTGGTATGTAATCCTGTATGTCAGTTCTAGAAGTGCAAGTACCTTATATCATCTAGTTGTGTGCCTAGATTACAATGTGATTTTTTTATTATTAGCCTTCTGCTGTTTTTTGTTTGTTGTTTTCAAGCAGGACCCAAAAGAGACTTTCAAATGTTACTCCTCTCCTGTTTGGTGCTTCAGCCCAGGGGAGCTGCAGTGCCTGTGGGCTGCTCCACAGAGTTCAGTGGTGCTCTGTAACCTGCCTCTCTCTCTATTGCCCCCAGCGAGACCAGCCTCTGTATTTCTGGCTGAAGTGAGGTGAGAAGATTCCTATCTGTCTCTGAAAAGGGACTGAACGTAGACATCTGCTGTGCCCTGCAGAGCTGGTAACCCCAATATTCACAGAGTCAGTGGAGAGAAGTTTCTAAGGCATGAATCAGGTTATCCTAAAGTGCATCAGCTGAATGATCTCTTAGAAGTGCATCTTTATTTTTACAACAGGAGTAGCTATAGGAGACATGGTAGACTTGAACGTCCTACGACTGGTCAGACAACCTGCAGCCTGTATCTCACAGAAATGCTAGAGGAGAAAGCAAGGTAACACACCCTGCCAAAATGGGAGCCTGACTAAAACCAAACACAGACATTCCAGTTCAAACATTGCTGTTGAGCAATCAATGTGAAATTGTTTTCAGGAGCAAAGTACTTGAGCCTGCTTTACCCTTTTCGTGTTTGTTTTTTTGTCTTGGTTTCCATTTCCTGTATCATTGTTATAGTACTTCACAATGAACTGTTGAGGTTTAACTATGGACAAGCCAAACTTTGTCTGCCTTATGTATAAAGACATTTGCCAGAGCCTCCCCAAGCAACATGGTGTGCAAAGCAAAATATGCTCATTTTTCTCTTGCTGTCTCCCATCTGTGCAACCACCAAAACCCACAGGGATACAGTTGTACAATCCTGTACAGCAGGAGCTAGACCAGTTAGTTCCCTGGTGACTTTGTTGCCCTGAGGAAGGGGTGGAAGACTGGAGTAATGATAATTGCAATCTGTTTCAGCTGACTAAATATGCATTATCTTTTAGTCAAAATTTTGCTGAAACTGCTCAGTAAATGCATATACTGGATCTGCTTACATGAGCCCAGTGCGTTTTTTCAGCTAAAGGAGTCATCCTTCCCCAGTCGCCAGTGAATGTGTCAGTATGACTTGTGTGAACTGAATATAACCATCCCATGAAAATGATGGCTGAAGTTCTCTGTGTTAGTAAAGCTGAGATGTGAAAGGTTTTTAGTTAAGGGCTTTGGACATACCATTGCCAATGGTAATGGAATACAGAGGTGTACAGTGCTGCTCATAAAACTTGATTTATACTCAGTAATCCTCTTATTGACAAAAAGAGGCTGGTTGGTATCCAAGTGTGCTTGAACCATCTGTAGAAGGAAAACATGTTTCATTCTTGTGGAGGATAGATTTGTTCTAGTCCATATTAGCCTGTCTGGGTTCTTCATATAATAGTTTGTGTGAAATGTTGTGTCATGCACAAGCATTAAAATGCAGTCTTATGGAAAAATCATAAATATTTAAACATTTAAAGGAATTCGAAGAGCAAAACCAATGAGAGTAATAGAGCTCCTCTTTCCTTGGTCTCTGAAAGATAAGAAGATTGTTGCATGTCTTACTAAGTCTTCCCCACTGCACTCTGTATTCTGGAGATGCATCCATATATACCAGTGCAGAAACAATAAATCTCCTAAATCCTTCTGTTACTTAATTTAACGTTTGCGGTATAGAGTAAATCCAGGCTAGAAATAAGGTACCTTTTTCCAATATCTACTTTCATTGAATGGAGAGAAAGGAAAGAAAAATGTGTTTTAGTGAACTCTCCCTTTTTAATGCAGAATATTACATAGATATAAGCCTGATCTAATAATGCCCCTAGGCTTGTGATTAATTTCAAGAATTTTTTAACTTCAAACCTTAGAAGTAAATTTTTTGCAGATAGATACGAGGTGCTTTGCTGGGACCTTAAGGAAGGTATTAAAAACAGCAGGGCAAGGAAATTATATGAAGTATCTGTTTGAGTTTCTTTTTTTTGCTCGGTGACAGTTGCACAGGCAATACTTGAAAGTCTGTTTTACACAGTCCAGTTTTCCCAGTCTGCTAAAGCGGAGACCAGCATTTTCCTTTTTCAGTTTGGTACTGCTGAAGATCAACCAAGTATTTTCCTGGAGTAAGGGCTGTCTGTAATTTCTCGTTCACACAGGCTTGGAAGCGTTTATGCCCTGCTACTCAGTATTGCTGGGTGCAGCGTGCAGTTGGTAACACAGCATCGTCCTCTCTAAAGCTGCAGGGCCTGTTGGAAGCTAACCTGCTTATCGCATTGTCCGCCCCCTTGCCCAGCTCCCTGGAGGGCCCTTGACCAAATAGCTGTGGGAGGTTAAAAGTATATCACTCCCCAAAGTCCTTTCCAGGCATATGCTCTCATTGTTCTTATAATTGGAAAGGATTTAAATGACAATCCATGCTGGTGGCATAGTCACAGCTCTCCTATTCATTTGATATTTATTACCTCCTTTAGGAACAACAGCATTAAATTTAGAGGGTTGTGCACTGTTATGTTCCTCTGTAGAGAGGCTTTGGAATCCTTTTCCGTTGTTTTGGGCAATAGGTTAAAAATAATGGTAAAAAAGAATACAAGGGCTCAACAGATTTATTTACCTGAAGCTTTAGCCTATATTCTGCATTTGCTTGAGCAGATGACCTGGAGGTGTTTAGTGACAGGTGGTAAAATAAACAGCTGGTTACTGTGTTACCTTATTGATAGCGGAATTTATCGCCTTGTCTCACTAACTAATGCTGAAATGAATGTATGGGAGGGGGTCTGTTAGCTCTTAGAACCTCCACCAGAACTCTTGGCATTCCTGTCAGAGTTCTTTGGAGGTATATGTAAAGGTAGTGAGCTAAGTGTTCAGGATACTGCAAAGGCAAGTCTTGCCAACACTTTTGAGAATGATCCATATTCAAATTCTGCTTGATCACAGAAGTGGATTAATTTGCCAAATCCAAACTGTGCGTGTTTAATTTATTAAATTGTATGTTTGTGTCCAGTTATATTTCTAGAACTATAAGAGCAAAATTAAAATACTGTAGCTTTTCTGCTGAAGTAATGGCCAAAAGAAAATAAATGAAGCTTCCCCAAGGTCTTATATTCTTGAAATCTAATCTTTCAGCATTCCTAGAAGATCTATGGAGCAAAACTTTGTTCCTTTGAAAAAGGATCAAATTTAGAAGTCTGTATTTTCTCAGTATTTAACTCTGTATTTTTTTCCCTTTGTTCTTGACTGCTTTTCAGTGCTCATGACAATTCAGTGAGACTGTTGGATTTTGATACTGAGTGTCCCAGCTGCTGGACACCTTAAGTAGATTATGATTAGTGAAATAAAGAACAGGAGTAGGCAGAGATTGTGAACAATCTCTTCGAATACAAGACTTATGGAATTTCAAATTAACAGTAGAAAGGTTTAGGTAAGCAGATGCTTTTTTGTACATTGTAGGTAACTTAGGAAAATTGATGCATAGCAGAGTGTGCTAAAGCTCTTGTGAATTCAAGAAACAACTGAACAAACTAGCAAAAGAAGATTACATCAAAAACTACTACAAACACAACTTGCATTCAACTTCCCTATGGTGGTAGACTATGTGAAGGAATTAGTGCTTCACACCCTCCCCATTTTATAATACTCCCTTGGCATCTGCTGTTGTCCACCTGTGTTAACAGGTCACTGGCTAGATGACTCCTTGGTCTGTTTGTTCTCCCGTCTTCGGAGGGCAGTGAGCACGCTTCTGTCCGATGAACGTCTTCAGTGTCCAGCTGTGCAGTAACCCAGCCAGGGGCTAGCTCAAGGGATAGGTGACTTTTGGGAGCATTCCAGTAAAGAGATGACAAAACACAGATCAAATAGATGCTCGAGAATTATCTCTCGTCAAGGAACTCGTGTTAACTGAGGTGTTGTATATTCAGTAAATTACTGTTAAGCTTGCAGGAACCGTCAGGCAGAAGGAGAGTGCCTTGTTACGCGTGGTGCTTGTGTAAAGCTGTCCTAGAATGCTGACAGCAGCTTGCAGCCATGAGATGAGAGCTGAATCTCTGAGTCCTGTTTTATCACGTCAGCCGTGCATGTCTCCTGGCTTGACTGCCAAGTTAATCAGCTCTCTCATTTTCCTGTGATGCTGCAAGGAGAGGCTGGTAAATTCAGCACACGAAGGTGTCCCACGAGGGGACAAATCATTGTTACGAGAGGGGAAGGATGTTTTAATTGGGCAGTGTATGTGTTTACAGTGGGCTAGTCCCCTGAATAGACCGTTTCTGTTTGCTAAGCTCCTCTTTATTTGGATTTTGTGGCCAGTTCCTACTAGTCAACGATGAAAGGGAAGCTTTGGCTTTTTTTTTTCTTTCTTTTTTTTTTTCCTCCCGCAGCAGCATCTGAAATAGCTGCTCTGATTTGAAAGTGCCGATGGTAGATACACGGAGTGCCTGTGACCTGATCAGATGCAGATAGGTGCTCAAATTTTCTCTGTGCTTGTTACAGTTGTGGGAACGCTCTGCAGGGAAAAGCTGCTGACACTTCTGCTGTGCTTCAATGAACTGGAGTGAACTGGAAAGCATGAGGCAAATACAGAAAAGCAGTTTGGCCAACCAGCCATTTTCAGTGTTTCCATCGCTGCCATCTGTCTTTGGAAGAGAGTCACTCTCCCCCATATGTGTCTTCAAATGTTCTGTTCCTCTGAGTTGTGTTTTTTTTTCTTTTAATCAAGTTCAGACCTCTTGTTTTCACCAAAAGCTTTATTCTGTGTCTCAATTTTCTGCTCCTCAGTATCCCTAGTGAATTCTGTCTTACAAAATCTGTGGCCATAAATTGACCCATCATTAATACAAAAATAAAATAACAATGAAGAGGCACTCCCAGATCCCCTTTGGTCTTTGGTGTGGTCTGTCTCAAGACCGTACCCCTTCCAGTGAGGGGCTTGGGGCCTGTATGGGACAGTGCTTAATGGTAACACCACAGATTCAGTGGTGAGGTCATGGTCTTCTCTTCACAGAAATCGGATCTGGAAATTGTCTTAGTAACACGTTTAATCCATTTCCTTGCCATTGTCTGATTCTTTCCTGCAGTACATTTGTTGGTGGTATGCCCAGTCTCTCATAAAATACCCACGCAAAAGCGCTTCCACTGTTTCCCTTAGGAATAATTCCCTATATTGATTCTCACTCTTCAAGATTTTTTTCCCAGATACTCAGCCTACCTTTTGCTCTTGCTTAATATCATTGCTGCCTTGCCTGTATGTTGGTGTAGTTCCTGATATTACTTGCCAATTCCTTCCACTCTTGAGGCTTGCACTTCTCAGATCAACTCTCCCAGTGCTGTTGCTGTTCTAAAGCTGCTTCAACCTTGGCTCCTAATCCCATGTTCAAGGGTTTCCTGATCCCTGTTAGTGTTGGTTCAAGTACGTTGTGCAGCAGTATTTCCCTGATAAGGAGATGCCAACATTTCAGAAGATGCGTTATCACATAGGACGGTTAACTCCAGCAGGCAGTTAAGACCTGCTTCTCAAATGCTTCCACGTCTGCAGACCAGAGCAGACATTTCTGTGAAGCCCACGTGCACATTGTCGTGTTCTGGGAAAACCCTTGGATGCCTTTACGAACTGGGGTGTTCTTGTTTATTCTCATCTGTTTATTTACGGGTATTTTTCTGAAGTACATTTAGTTTACTTTTTGCTCAAACTTCGTTTATTTTTTTTTCATACGCTTGAGGTTACACAGGGTTTTTCTGGTTTTATTGACTTCTCCCAAAACATTTGAATAAGGATAATCTGCACAATTTCTTTAGCACATTTACCAGTTGTTCAGAATTATGAACAGAAAAATGGAACCAAACAACAGCATCTATCCAAAGGAATCTAAATAAATGTTGGCTGTAAGCTTTTGTATAAAGTTCTTGTAGTTACCTACATTTTGCATTTTTTGAAAAATCAAAGTTAATCCTTCTGACTAGTCTGCTAAAGTTTATTTATCGTGAACCTGTCTGTGGTTTTCTCATCACTTTAGAAAATGAGTCCTAAATTTATTGAAGCCAGTGGCAAACCTGAGAGTTAAGCTATCGATATTCCATTTTTCTTAGCATCCGTTTTCTAATGCCAATCTCTTGTTAACACCAAGAATATTTTCCTTTGTGAAAATAAGTGTCGTGTCACATATTTGATGTTAAAAGTATCTCAGGATTAAAAAAAGTAATAATACTAGTGTTGAAAGACCTCTGTTGAGCTGACATCTAACAGTAGATTTCTGTTGAAAAATGAAGAAGGTGAATGTGCAGCTCCTTTATTCGTATGTCCTCATTAGGCTGTTTCGTGTCCACAGGTGTGGCAAGAAACAACCAGTGAATGCTAAGACAAAGCATATGTCTTTGTTCTTAGCATATGAGTTAAAACAATATTGCTTTCAGCAAGAGGAATGCCTCTGTCTGAGCCTTGAGACATGGTGCCATATTTAGCCGCCTATGTAATATTTCTTCCACTGTGCCGACAAGGTTAAATAGCTAAATAATTTTTGCTTTCAGTTTAGTTTATTTTTACTGGTATATTTTATTTCTGCTTTGTAAGGTAACTTTTCTTAATGAGTGATAACAGTTGGTTGAAATTATCTATGTAAGCTGTGTGGCAGATATGAACTGACATTACATTTGATACTTTATGGAGCTAAAATTTTGATCCTGTAAAATGTCTTGAAAGAACCATGGAAATACAAGTCAGTTTAGTCCGTGTCTTCACTGGAAAAGTGTGTGGTGGGGGTGCTCGTCACCTGGGAGCTCTTGCTCAGCACTTGCTCTCTGTACGGGAGGAAAGGCACAGGTCCATACGATCACAAGTGAACGAGGTTAGCGCTCTTTTCTCTTCTGGGGGTCACCTTGCATAGGTTGACGTGTAGGAAAGCTGCCAATGGTTTGTACTCACTGCGTTTGTACTCACAGGAGAGCTAATGCAGGCTTGCTCAGTGAAAATACACATTTTTTGGAAGGAAATGCAAAGCCTGTGTCATGTAAGTGACTTTGAAGTTCCAATTCGAAAAGAGTGATGCAACGTTCCTGAATGTTTCAGTGCCAGATTTTCAAAAGCTCTCAGCAGCCAGCAAGTACCATTGTTCTCAGTGGGAGGTGCTGGCAGGGCGTGCTTCAGAAGATGAGGCGCTAGCAGTATTCCTCAGTGCCCTGCACCCCCAGAATGCCAGGCAAAGGAAGGTACGCGATGCTGTTCCCGGTTTGCAGATGAGAAATGGGCCTTGAGGGTCTTTCCCCAAGTTAATGAACCGAACCAGATACAAAAATAACTGCAGATTATCAACAGCACAGTTGTTAAAATATTTCTTTAAAAGGATGAACTGTGATGACTATGATCCTGATTACAGTCAGATTAATGACACTGCTGATCGCCATAGGAACTAACTTGCAGCATTTGCTCTAAGTGGCAGACAAGTCTGTAAATACAGGAGTTTTGAGTAAACTAAACTATTAATGTGGTGTTTTCTTTGCAGGAATCCTAGCTGTGCAAGGACAATGTTACCTGTCCCTTGCTTACAAGTACTTGTGTTGTCTGTGGAAGTCGCAAATACTGATGACATGCAGCCTTTAGGAAAGGCTTCTCATTCGAAGCTGTGTGACTCCCACTAGTCTACGTGTAGTCGGAATTAGATTTGGTGTTGTGAAGGGGAAATCAGGCTGATTCCTGACTCTGTTTCTGCTTGGCCATAAAGGTAGAAAGGGAATTAATATCAATTTTAATCTAATCTTAATCTCCATTTAAGATGGTCCTAAAAACGACTTTTTTTTTTTCTGTAATTTGGCTCATGTAGTTGTCACATCACTACCAATGCAGATGCCATACAAAACAGAAAAAGGTTATCCTTTTCTTTTTTTTTTGCCTTTCACATACCCTCTCTTTCTTAAAACAGTAATAACAGCTACTGTTCGTTCCCAGTGGAAGAAGTTGTGTTGAAACTTTGCAAATACTGTCAATATTTACTGTCAATTTTTAAAACCCTGTGCTTGATTGCAAGATAATACTATTTACTGCACGACTGGGACAATTTGCAGTCGTACACATGTAGGATGCATCTAATTTGTTCTATACTTATTCTGTCAAACAAGTGAAAGTTGACATGTGCATGGCAGTAAAATTCTGAGCTGGAGCTTGAGTAAATATTCCAAAATTGACATGAAAATTGTGTAGGTTGGTGAGAATAAATGGTACGATTTGGGAGTAACTGGGTAACTTTTAGATGAAGTTGTGATCGGATTTCAATAACATTGTAAAGTTTCTGTAATATTCCTAAGCATGTTTTTGTAACTATTTTACTAGGATTATCATTTTTTTACTCACTGGGCACAGTGATAATCTAATATTGGTATTTTTGGAAAGGCATTATATGTGCAATTATTCCCAAGTCTGGAAATAGTTTTTAATAATGATCCTGGAGTGAGGTTCTTAAAGAAAAAAAAAAAGTCAGTTGCATGCAATATTCCTAGAGGCTGGAAAAATGAGTCGGTATAGTTTTTAGTAAAAGTCCGTGAGTAAGATCCAGAAAAGTCCATTCCTGGCTGAAACGTTCATGTTAACCAAAGGATTTCCAAAGAATGCTCTTGGAAGTCATTTCAGGATACGTTAAGCATCGTAGCCTGGAAGGGGTCTACATGCATGTGGTTTTTAGCAGGGGCAAAAATCCTGGATTCTCTGAGCTCATGCAGAGTAGAACATAATGTTCTCTTTAGAGGAAGGCCACTTAGAGAACAGCTGCTTCACAGCATTGCAATGTTTAGTGAGCATGCTGTGCATCTGGAAATAGATTTTTTTTTTTCTTTAATATTAAGCTGCGGTCTAAATGCATTCACCTCGGTGTTCTACAGTCTTGTACTTACAGTTGGGGTAAAGAGGCAGCACAAAAACTACACTGTAGGAGACAAGCAGCTTACCACCTTTTCACAACTTCCTTTCGTTTAGAATGAGTGTTTGCTTTGAATCCTCATCCTTCTTTGGAATGGGATGTGGGTTATCGGTGAGTGGGCACTGTCACTTGTCAGGCCTGGTGTGAGATCCCGTCCTGTCACAAGTCTTGTGACAAGCCCCTTCCTCTGCCCTTTCTGCATGTGTGTGGCAATATCTGCTGGTACTAATGAGCTTTATGTTCTTTTGGAGGTTTTATTTGTCCATTCAGCTCAAGTTGTATGTGAGTTTAGGAAGAAACTGTGTGAGCATGTGTTCACCAGTGTTATAGGTTCTTCTGGAGGAGGGAGGCAATCTAGAAGCTCAGACTGTATCAAAGAAGATTCCTTGGACATTTTTCTGTCCATTTGTCTGTAATATATTTAAAAACAAAAACAAAAAACTTTTAAACTTTCAGCTACAAAATTTGCCTTAATTTATGAAACTAAGGTTGGCTGTCTGGTTTAACTCAGGGATTTTTTAGGTTGGCAGTAAAATTTTCCCATTGATAATTGACTATTTCCTCTTCTTAATTAGCATAGCAATTCTTTCTGTAGTCAAATCACCTTGATACCTTCACGTACTGCCCAAATTTCTTGGTTTAATCTGTTCATCTCTTAATCTGTGCATCTCTAAGGACCCTGCATGATGTGCCGAGGAGAAGGAGTGCAAGACAACATCCCGTTGATTAACGGTAATGGTTTGTTAACTTTGCTTTTTCTTGAAATGGAGATTGAATGCTATGCAGAGAAGCATTTATTTACCCTTGGATGTTCATATAAGTGTTAGTAGGACTGAATTAATGGCGATGAATAAACAGGTCTGTAATAAGCCAAGTGAATGAAAGATTCACGAACATTTTGCTGATGCTACATGCCTATTTTCCAAGGACTTTATTTGTTTATTAGAAACACATAAGTAATCTATTACTCTAGGCCAATACAACAACTGTTGTATTAGTTTGACTTTTGTATGCATTTATAAATGTGAAAAATTATAATAGATTTCCATATTGATTTTGAGGCTGATCAAGGCAATAACATAACACCATCTTATTGCTGCAGAAACAAGTCTCAAAGAATATTTGAATTTGCCATTGGAAATTTGTCTACTGAATATTTCTCCAAGCTTTCAGGATTTTTTTATTTGAAATAATGTCTGAGTAGGTATAATGCTGGCCTGATGCGATAGAAAACTGACAATTCATTCTGTCTTGCTAGATAATATGAAAATCAGCCTTCTGAGATTGTTTACACACTTTGTCAGATGCAAAGTTTTTTGTTATATGCAACAAAAAATGAACAAGCACAGACTATCTAATTGTTAACAGAAGTTAAATTTCAAGTTTTACATTTGTTGTATGTGGTCCTTCTTACCAAAGGATTAGTGAAAGGATCAGTCACCACATAATTTCATTCTTTGCCTGTTGCTAAAGCTTTTTATTCTTATTTTTCAGTAACCTGGCTGGTTTTATTTTCCCCATCGCTATCACAGGGGTAGACACCAGTAGAAGCTTCTGCCTCTGACAGCATTATTAATACAAATGCAGAGTGTATCTGTATCCACAGGTGGGCTTCCTGAGACATGATCTCATAGTTTGTTGGGACCTGAGCTAGTACAGAACACAGTTTCCCAAAACTGTACTTACAACTTTGTTGCTTTAAATGTAATCCAGGTTGCTTAGGCACTTTGTATTTCTTTAAAATGTCCCTACTGGTTAGATTTTTTCTTTTGTTCTGGAGATTGCTGATGCAATCCTTACAGGCATAATTAATGATTATTTGCTGTTGTTAATTCTGGTCAGCAAGCAAGGTGGGAGTAACAATGATTGTTTTGCTCATGGTTATCCTTTGGGAGCATGTTTGATGCTGGCTTTCAGTTTCCGTTTTTCCTGACTTTTCTTTGATTTTTCTGTTCTTACCCATTTATTGACATTGACATCAAGTGGGTTCTTAGTCACGATTTAGCATACTACTCTGCCACTAGTTTGTTGGAGAGAATGGCTTTTTAGTTCAAACTCTGTCCTGAAAAATCTTATAGTTATTTTACGTATTGTTTTTGTTTTGGTGAATTTTGCCCACATACCTGTGTGATGCCAGCTGTGTGGAGCTGTTTTGCATCTTCACTGACATAATTGAATTTAATCATGTGCAGCTTGCTAAATGCTGTCATGTGATAAAATACCATGGCAAAACTTGGCATGAACCATGAGAAGCTTTTAGCAGGCAGAATAATTGCACTAACATTTGCTCTGAAGTACACTAGAAATTAATTTAACACACCATTGCTAGCAAAGCGCATAGGATGACAGAAGTACTCTGAATTGCCAACTAAATCTGATTTGCTCTTGAAAATTCTTAACTCTTGCACTTTCTTCCTTAGCACTCTAAAAATACATCTGTTCAAACAGATAATCAAAGTTAAGATAAACTGCTAGAAAGTGTACATCGCTTCAGGTAGAATGTAATAATTGACTGTGTACTTCACTATTCAAACAGTATATAGAATTATTATATTTTGTCACCTTGTATTTATTAAATGTATATGTAATTGTTTCTGGGTTAGAACATAAAAATCATGAAATTTCAGTGAGGTACAATTATGCTAGAACTAGAAATCTACTGTAGAGAGGAAGGTGATAAACTAAGTTTGGGAGGAATTATTGAAAGTGTGTCAGTGCGCTAAGTAAATAATCTTTGGAAGATTGGAGAAGTGGCCTAAAAAGAGTAGTTCAGCTATGGTAAGTAAAAGGCTCAACATTAAAGCAAGAATTCTAGTGAGTTCAGCCTGGGAGACAAGTGACAAGGCAGCAGTTGTGTAAACTCCATTGCCTTATGTTTTTTGTTTTGTTTTGTTTTTAATTAAAATAAAGTAGGTATTGATTGCGTGATCCTTGGAACAGTTTTTGTATTCAACTTCTTTAGTACAAGCATTTTCCTAAGTGGTATAGTAATAGATGCAACGTTAAACAAAATTTCTTCATATTTTTGTAGGCTGAGTTGAACAACAGCATTCAAGATGTGCCTGGACGTGGTGCTACGAGATATGATTTAATAGCTTAGTGGATAGTATTGGTGATAGGAAGACAGTTGGACTAGATTATAGGTCCTTTCCAACCTTGTGTTTCTATGATTCTGTGATTGTGTCTACACAGTGATCTACTGTAGCTCTCAATGTCCTGCATGGAGGGAACAGACCCGTGCAGGTGTCTTTAAAACGTGAAATAATCTTGTTATGCCAGTGAGTCATGGTAAGACCTCTACTTGGAGTATTGTACCCAGGTTGGGATGTTGCATTTGAGGAAAGCTGTGTTCTACTAAATGGGAAGAGCAGTAAGCTGTTTTTCCTGTGCATTTTGAACAGAAATAATGAAACACTGGAATTTAGTGCCTTGGTGAGTTGTCAAGTCTCCAAATTTGAAAGGCTTTAAGACTGGATTAGACAAGTATCTGAAAATGGACGAACTACAGTTGATTCTGCCTTAAGGCATAAGAGCTAGACTAGATGAACTCTTAAGGGCTCTTCCAGCTCTGTTCTCTGATTCCCTAGTATAGCTAAATGTTTTCATAGCATTCATTATTGTCATCACAAGCACAACTAACTGAGAATGTACCACTGCAGCAATGTTGTCAGGCAAATTAAGTGACATTTTATATATAAAGTACAAACTCATTGCCAAGAATTTTCCAACCTTTTCCAGCATGAAAATTTAAAGAAGCTAGAGCAAACAATTATATGTGTATTCTTTTTAAAATTTGGTTAAACATGGATTCATCAGAATTTGCAGATTATCAAGGATGGTAGGGGAGGGTGCTATCTACCCAGCTCTCTGGAGAAGAATATTAAAGTTCTGTGGAGAGATTTCATTGTGCAATAGCTGAAGCTCATGTCTTACCTTCAAGAGCTCTAGACAAAAAACATGTGGAGGGTGAAAGGCAAAATGTAAACATTGAGCATGAAAGATATAGTAAAGCTGGCCAGGGTGCAGCATGATGTTCTGACGATGAGATCCAGACAGTGAGGATTGCATTATTCAAACAGGAAATTGGAAGAATGTTTCTTCAATGCCTGTCCTTCCAAATCCTGGGAGCTGAGAAGAGTTATCAGCTAATTGTTATGCTGTGCTGGAGCTGGGTAGATAATGGGGAGAAGTTTGTCCTCCAGCCACAGCGTTGCCATTCCCAGGACAGTTAGCAAGAACTGCATGCTCTGCTCTCGCAACAATCCTACTTCGTGAACAACCAGCGCGAGCTCCTGCCTGCTCTGTTTTGTCTGATAGGACCGCATCTAAATCATCATTTGGTCTCTTTTGAAGCTTGAAAGAGGCAATCAGAAGTTCAGCCCTAAGGAAAGGAATCTTTTATCTACCAGCTGGGCTGACAAATCTCCTCATCAAAGCCAGATGTGTCATTAGGAAGCCAGCAAAGCAATAATAGATGCACTAGTTAAGTTGTACCTGTCATGTGAGCTGTGCAAGGGAAATGGGAGCTTCAGACTGATTTTGTTTTTTTCTTTCCAAAGGTTCCTTAATTATAGTAGCTTTCTCTTTAATAGAAACTCAGAAAGGCAAAAACAGAATTGTTGTTAGTCGGGTTGCTTTCTACCCAAACCAGCATTTGACAGCGGCATTCTTCATCTGGTAAGAAGCCTGCTTGTTGCTCTGTCCAAATTCTGTGGGTTTCTGTGTAATGGTGAAGAGGGCCCCAACAGCTCAGTGGTGCAGTGGTTCTAAAATATTGTTGTATCAACATTACTGCACGTTGATTTATGCTGAATACACCACAGAGGTGTCCTATGTTCCACCTACTGCTGCTCTGTGTCAGCCTTCCCCCTGCCAGGCCCCCTTTCCTGAAGCTGGGCCAGCAGGAGTGTTCAAACAGAGGGCTGAAGGGCCTTGGCTTCCTCTTGCAGACAAAGCAAGATGAGAGCTGGTGTGTGAGAGATCTGATCTGATCTCCACCAGCCCTCGCCGAGGCTGTGGGCGAAGGAGGGGCCTGCACTGCGGCGGAGGATCCTCCAGCCCGGGAGGAGCGGGCAGTCAGGAGGTGGGAGTGCTGTCCTGCCATGACCCTCTGCTGTGGGGTGGAGCCCCCAAAGTAGCTTCTTCCACCCAGTGAGATCTGCTGTGGAATGAGGTGTTAATGCTTAATGCTTGGTTTCCATCTTCTAAAGCACCCACTTAGAGCCCTGCCTGGCAGGATTTTGTGGTATCCCACAAAAGTAAGTGGGATACACAGTAAGTGGGATTTAAAATGGCCTTGCCCATGACTGACAGGCCCTGGTGGGAAGCTGAAGGCTCTGGGTATTTCTCATTCTGGAAAATGAGCAATGGCCAGGGTCCTGCAGTGCGCTGAGCACCTCGCCCACACCAGAGTGCAGAAATCCAACAGTCCTCAGCCTGGCCCTGTGACTGTGACCACATCGATTGTCCCCAGGTTTGAGATGGGGGCTCCACATGTCTTGTGCTCTGTAGCCAGCAGGGCTGTGGCTGCTTCCCATCAGACTGCATCCCCTCCAGCTGATGTTCCTTCTCTGGTGAAATGCATACAGAATCATGGATAATTTGAGTATCTAAAGTTTCTGATGTGGTGATGAGTATGCTGGAAAATGTGAATATTTAAATCTGATTAAAACTGCTTCTGCCCTGAAAACACTAACCATTTATGTTGAAATCTTAGACTGAGCCTTCTTGCATTTGAAGACAGTGGAGTCAATGATGACTCCAGACAGTAGAGGTTGCATCTTTCTCATGGTCTTGGGTATAATCTCAGCAGCTCTTCAAGAGGGCTGTAACACTTTTGTTTGTCAGAGTAATGCCATACATGTATGCTCTCATGTGACAGGACATGACCATGCGTTTGTGGGTCTCCCCGCTTCTTGCTTATACTTTTCTTTATAGCATGCGGTATGTCAGTTAACCATTCTTGATGCATTTGGCATTCGGAGATGTCACTTTTGGACAGTAACTTTAGATTATAAAAGAAGTCATTGTAAAGATTTTAAAAAGTCTAAGTCAATTTAGAAGTCTCAGAAAAATGTATTCAAACCCACTTACAGCAGATTACAATCTATTAATGATTTTAAAGGCATGATATAGAAAAAAACAGTGCATTAGATGGCAAACTTGTTTTCTGGCTGCCTGTAATTTGAAACTGGGAGATGTCTATTTGCAAAAAAGCTTGATTAGTTGTAACCCATGTTGCTTTTGAAGATCATGTAAATATGAAAGAAAAATGCTCTTTTTTTCCTGTTGACTTACCCTTGTTTGACTAACATACGTTCTGTCTTAAAATTGATCTCTCTCTTCTTGGGAATAACGCCATCATTGAAGTACTTATATTCAATACCGCGATGATTACTATTGTCATTATTTTATACTGCAGGGTCCTTAGAGAATCCTTTAGTGCCACACTGGTGATGGCTATGTTTATCATTTTGTCCAAACCTTTAGAATGATGCCAATGTAGCCTTAGTGTCTTCACGTTTCAGTGGGACCTAACATTTGGATAATTAAGAGAAAACTCCTTGGCAGAGATTTCAGAGTTGACCACTTGATGTGGCTGCAGGAATGAGCAACTGGAGACACAGTGAGATGATTTCCTGGGAACACCTGAAGCAGGTATTCTGGTGAAGAATACAGCTCCTCGTGCTTCACCTTTGAGGGGCATTCCGAACAGCATGGATGAGCCTAAAACCTACAGGGCTTACAAACAGTAGTACTTGAAGTGTTACTAGAGTCACAGTTGCAAAATAAGATTATAGCATTAAATAATCATGTTTTGTTCTTGTGGCTCAGGAAGCAAATAAATCAAAGCCACAAACTTTGTAGCCCCCTTTTACCAGAAGTAATTTTCTTTGCCCACTCCTGAGTGTTGGCGAACACTGCATCACACCTTAGAAGTCACAGACTGTGGGGTTATTTCAAGCAAGGACTGTGTGTGTCCATACATGCACACGCGTACCATGTGCACATGCACGATATTCATGATCTTTGTGAGTGTCCTTCCACGATGCTTTATTATAATAGGAATCTGGTTTGTGTTGGATGTAGCAATGCACTGAGGGAGAGAGGAGTCAGCAGTCTGTCAGAAAGGCAAGCCTAACTGTAAGCTGAACTCTGTTTTTAAAGTTTAGTCTGTTGCCACTGTAATTCTCCAAGTGCTTGTGCTAAAATCTTGCAGTGATGTGTCCCATTCAATAAATGAGGTAGTGCCATTTGTGTTATCTTTGGACATCCTGTATATAACCTGTATTTTGTCAGTGGCAGGGCAGATCTGTAAAAAAAAAAAGAAATTGCATAATCTGAACCTAGGTACAGATGGCTGCATGCTGGTATCTCAGCAGGAGGTGTATTTTTAGTTGCCACCTTTATTTTTTCAAATGTGCTGAATGTTTATCTTCTTCCAGTCAACGAAAAAAAAGGTTTGGTTGTGTTTTACATAGCCAGTTTGCCCAGAGTAGCTTTAACACACTTGAAAAGAGGCCAGGCAAAGAAGAGAGACTGTCTGGCAACTACTTGCCCAGTGCTATGCGAAGAAGGATTTCTGTGAGTCTGCTGGTACAGGATCACTCTGAGCCAGGGTGGGTGACTAACCTCCATCTGGGAGGTTTATAAGCACTTTTTGAGTTGACCAGTGGAAACTCAGTCTGCCGTGAGGGGTGTTGGGGCAACCTTCACCAACATCTCTTCTCTATCTTTAAACCTGCAATTATCCTCTTTGTCTCACATAGCTGGCGTTTTGCTACCTTCCCTTAACTATGGCTCAGCCAATGGTTTCTTTGTCCGAGCTGGACAAATGGAGATGAGCTACCAGGTGTTGTCTGTGTGCTGATAATACTGCGTCCTGCCTGTCCAGCACCCCCATATGTTAAATAGGAGGAGTCATGAACTAAGATCAGGAGTCATGAACTAAGATCATAGAATAATGACATGCTTTAGATAGGAGATTACTTTAGATTACTTTAGATAGGAGATTTAGATTTACTTTAGATTACTTTAGATAGGAGATTACTACCTTTGGAGATTACCCATGCCTCATCTTCTCAGGGCAGGACCTACTTCAATTATGTCAGGTTTCTTTGGGCCTTGTCCCTCCTGTATCTGTAAGGATGGAGATACCACAACCTCTCTGGGTGCCTGTTCCAGTGCTTTTATTACTCCTGTGAATCCCACACCCCCATTATTAAGCTAGAATTTACCTTGTTGAACTTGAGTCCATTGTTCTTCATCTTTCAGCTTTGTACAAACCTTACCTTGAGAGCACTCTGGGAAGAGGAGCAGTTGAGATTTTCAAGCAGAAGTGCAGCCTTGTCCATTCCCTTTCACGCTTGGGTCCTCTAATTGGTGGTACCAGGGTACGTAGTAAACCCAGCAAAGTTTCATTTGCATCCACCACCAGTGGGAGAACACTTATGAGCAAAACCAATCTAATCTCTTTATTATGTTCAGGTCTGTGCTTCACCAACTCAGTTTATGGAAATGACAGGGAACTGGAGGCTTGTTATAGAATGAGTGCTGGCAGGCTAACTGGACCCCTGAAAAATGTATTGTTCTCCACTGACTGGGTTCCTCTATTGTGTGTAGTGAACCTCAGTGCTGGTGTTGTGCACAGCACAAGGGAAGATGGAGTCTTTTCTTCAGATAAGCTGTATTTTAAATGGGAGCGATGAAGTAAAAAGACAGTCTGTATCATGCGTTAGCATTTCTTACCAAGTCAAAATTGCTTCTGGGAATAACTGCCCTACTTGGTGTGTCTTCTCAACATTTCATCTAACATATTAGATGTTCTGAGGGCAGTTATTGACTGTTAAAATTTTTTCACACTTCCATTTAAAGTTTTAACCCACTAGCATTTCTCATACAGGAATTCCTCCATTACAGCTACATGAAAATTTCTTCTAAGTCTTATTCTTAAACCTGAAGCCACCTGTCAAATCTCTCAGAAACAGGCAATTATATTAGTCCTTTTGGTAGAGGAGTTGTCTTTGGTTTAAAGTGGTGAATCTGATAGAAGAAGAAAGAAACAGAAAATTATGCTGTATATTAGGGTATAAGTTTTTCATGTCTTGGAATCATGTGCTTAGCATTGCCAAGCATTCTTATTTTATCAGGTAGTTACTGTTGTTTCTGGCGAAATGCAGCTGATGAAATGCACGGTTTGGCTTCTTGTGCAAAGGGAGCCCTTCTTAGGAAGCGGGGACTCCTGCAGCATGAGTAACTGATTAGTACCGGATTGCAAAAACTCGTAAAATGATTTGGAGTTGGTTGAAGAAGTAAGAAATAAAATAAGAAACGAAAATGAATTGCAGATGTGCGTCGTAGATTTTAAACTGGGAATCCTAAAACCACTTGCCTAAGTTGAACCACATTAAGGGCTTGAGAAACACCAGGTCCATGGGAATCCTGTGCTTGTTGGCATTGTGTCCAGAAGCCTCTGTTTTTCAGGCTAGACACCACATTTTCAGCTAGAGACTATTTGGGTTCCAAGCAGATTTTTTTCATTTCATTTTAAGCTAAATTAAAAAAAAAATGCAGCCAGCAGCCAGGAGAATATTTGGCTTTTGTTTCTTTACCAGCTGTTTTCATTCTCGGAAACTCATTTTAGCTCCTGGTGTGTTTCTTCAATTTGTAGCTTATGAATTGCAGGAGCAGATGATACGCTGCTGAGTGCACCCTCTGTACGGGGCTGCCTGTGAGAATCGAGCGGTTTTGTGCAGCAAGGGCAGGCAAATAATTTGACGTTAATTCCTAGAAAGAGGGAGCTTTGGGGTGAAGGTCGCTGGACAGGATCTTGCGACCGAGAAGTTGGCTGCTTTTAAAAATCTTGATTAGTGAGAAGGCTTTAACAAGCTCCTTCTGTGTCTCGTGTTTTGCCTGTCCTGGAGCCGTGGGTAGTGCCTGCTGCTCTGGAGCTTGCTCCCACGCAGCATGCGGCAAAGACTGGCAAAGGTCTGTGTGAGAGCTCTTGTTCGCACCTTCCCCTTCATCCTGCTTCAGGAGGCCGCTCGCTCCGCGGCCCCGTGCAGCCAGCCGGTCCCTGGCCGCCCTGCCACCTCCTCGCCCTGCCCCAGCTCCTCCAGGCCCGCCGCGCTTCCTTTGGCCTCCGTCTGCTCGGCCTTGGCCAAGCGACCGTGTCACTCGGGTGGGGGCCCAGGTCTTGTCTCCTCGCAGCTCTAAACCTCGAGGTCTGGTCGCGCTTTGGTGGGGATGCTTCTTATCTCGGCCATTGTTCCACCTTTCCTGCTTGTTCCCTTAACAACCGCTTTTGATCCGGCTCCATAGCGACTAACCCATCCTACACCCACGCGGAGGCATGCGTCGTCGGCAGGGAGAACAATGCCGTTATCTCCTTGCCGTTGCTCGTGGCGTCAATATTATTCTTCATTTGTCTAGTGTAAGAATAAAAGAGAAGATTGTGTTCAAGCCCAGTGGTGTGAATGTGTGGCCTTGTCAGCCTGAGTCCTTTCTGAATCCATTCGCTTTCCCATTTCTTCTCTTTGATCTCAGCCCCCTGTATTTTCTCTGTAGCGTTGATTTGTCAAAGCATGTGGTGCTTTATCATGTGCTTAATTTTAAACACAGTCAGAGTGCTTATGTGCTCAATCGTGTTCAGATGCGTTCCTGTCTCAGGCCTGGGGTGTGTCTGAGGAGCCAGGATTGTGGCTTAATTCTTGCAGGGGATCTAGCTGGGTTTTCCTTCTGAGGACTTATTTTCCAAAGATATTTCTTTTTCTGCACAATTAATTTATGATGTGGTACGATAAAAACATCACTTAGATTTCAAACGCAAGTAGCCTAAAATGAGGAAATGCCAGAACTAAGGATGCCTGCACAACTCCAACCTACCACAATGTGGGTGTGAATTATGACGGTCTTTAATTACATGACCACATACCAACGTGGTGTTTTTTTCCAAAGAACTGTTGCCTTTCACAGTGTTGAAGATGGATGTGCTCTGGAGTGTGTAGCTAAGAAAGCGCGTGTCTGTCAAGCGCTGCCTCACTCGTTACCCTAGCGGAGGGTGCAGAGGGAGCCGCGCTGTGTATTGCAGGAAAAATTGCATTCCTGCAAAGCCTGAAGTTCTATTTTTATTTCTTCCGTAGAGGTCTCGTACAGAAGTAGCTGTCCTGCAGCTAAGCAGGATTGAGAACAATAGTTCAGAGTATCAATTAAATTATCTCTGACAGAAGAAGGAGATGGGACTTGTGGAATGGCAAGGGGTAAGGATTTTGTGGGGTAGTGGGAAGAGAAGTGATGAGGAAAGAGCCAGGTGTGTAATTTATAACCTGTGGAACATGGTCATTGGAGAGAGGAGGTTATTTAAATGCCACAAAATCCCTTCTGCTGTTTTACCTAAGATGTTTTTCTCTGCCTTAAATCTAATATATATATATTTTTAGTTTAATAAGGGTGATATAATAAAAGAATTCTTGATGACGAACCTAGAGTAACGTAGCTGTAACAGTACCACTTGGGTTTCTTTCTTTCTTTTTTTTTTTTTTTTAAAGCACTTAACTTGACCACGGTAGTTCCTGAGATCTCAAGGTGTGTTCCTCATAGTAGCGAAATTATTTTGTCTCCCTCTGTGTTTCAGTTTCCCATCTGCAAAATAAAGACAGCAAGCACTTCTTGGTACGCTCTGCTCTCATGGCTTCCAGTCTCAGTACTGCTGTCTGGTTTTGTTCATCACGCTCTGTTCAGAAGGTGGCGATGCAGGGGAAGGAGGCGTTTTGCAGAGCAGTACTTGTTCTTGATCTAATTTCGTCCCTCATAGAAAACTCCAAATTAACACACTATCTGTATTGTTTAGATAAATTATCCAACTTTATGTTTTTATGCTAATGGTGGTCCTGACACCACTCCCATTCCTGCATCTTCAGGGCAGGAGCACTGAAAGTTTCATGTGCTGAGGGCAGCGTTGGTGATGCACGGCCAGTGGGGTGAGCTGCAGGGCTGGCTGCTTAGCAGAGCTGGAGCTGTGTCAGCCTGCAAGTTCCTCCTCGGGGAGGTGGGAGAGACCTGGAGCAGCTGTCTGACTTGTCTCTGACTGTCTAAAGATCAGTGGAACCAAACGGAAGGCTTTAAATCAGGATGTTTCCTCCTGAGTTCCTGTGGGAGTTTAGCTCTCCCGGGAGAATCCAGTGCTGGTTTCTGAGGCAGGAAGAAGCTGAGCATTGATGCTGGTGTCTCACTCGTAGGCTGAAATTGTTTTGAATGCTTCCGTCTCACTTTTGATATTGCCACTGGAATTACAGTTAACATAGCCCTGTAATTACTGTGCCACAGATAACATAAGTATTTATTAGACTGTTTTATGTTGTGTTTCTTTTGTTTCAAATTAAGCATTTTTTATAAGAACAAAAGAATGAACAGATGCAAGCTTTGAAGAGAACTGTATGTTTTCAGAATATGTGGCAATGGGTATAGTTTGATAGGTCACAATTACTTTCATCCCTTTGTGTGAGCATATTGCAGGTGTGTTGGATTCACAGCATGCTGTAGCTGCTATATGTAATTTAAAAAACTTTGTAAATGTAACAGGTAGGATTTTTTTTTTCAGGCATAATGTACTTTAAAAAAACTGCATTAGGGTGGTTAATTTAAGGCTCTTAAAGCAATTGCAAAACCAGATTTCCTTATTGGTATTCATTTTTTTTATTTTCTGCTGGATTTGGGGATGGATAATCACCTAGCAGCGTAAGAATGTATTATTCACAAATACCTCTTCAGCATGTCTGTTACATTCTGTTTTCCTTTGTTCCACAAAATCCCTTTGCTCTGTAGTGAATCCCACAGTACTCAAAGTGGAGAGAGCTTCTTGGATGAATAGCATCTTGTTGTAATCTTTTAATTTCAAATTCTTTTCTGTCCAAAACATGTTCTTACTGAGGCTTGGTCAGCTTGAAAAAAAAAAACAACAACAACAGCAACAAAAAACCAGCTGATGAGCTATTTACTTTTAATTTTTGTCTTACTAAGCTTGATTATTGTTTTAATTATCCATTGTTATTGTTTGTGACCTTCCACTAGAATTGTTCAGCATGAGTTTAGAAAGATTCCTGCTTTTATGTGAGGAGGGCGTGACTGTGAGGAAATGTTTGTTCAGTTGGGTGGAACAACTTATCTTTCTTGTGCTTTTTGTAGGACATTCATCTTCTGAATGCTGCGGGATCACTTACTGAATTGTTTATTGCATTTAGAAGAAAGGGGTAGTTTAGATTCAGTGGATTGAATCCTATGTTTCCCCAAAGCCACCTGGTGATTTTCTTGACTGGGGTGAAATGCTTGAAGGAAAAATATGCTGTTAGTATCTTATCTTTTAGTATATAGGCAAAGAAGGAAGAAGTTGGGCAAACCTAAACACTAGAGAAGATGCTTTTTGCAATCAAAATCTTTTAAATTTGGATTGTGCGATGTAGCCATAAGGCAGTAACTGAGTGTGCTTTAATGAATAAACTATTAAAATTGTTCCTCTGTAACTTGTAGTTGCTGTATTTCTGTTTTGTGTCTTGAGGAGTTAAATTCCAGCATGGTAGAGTCAGGATTTTGATGTAATGTTGGAAAGCAAATGCTGCCGATTTGGAGTCCATGACTTTTGTAATTGGCGGCCCTACTGCGTTATCCATAACAAATGGGCACTTCAAATGTTTTATGTTTATAGAACTAATTTCCTAATTTAAATGCCTATTTAAAAGCTCTGGTTTAGTGTTTCATTTCTCAGTGACCCTATTGTATTGAGGGACTGAGTTTCAGATCAGAGTCTTTCTAGATGTTACACAATAGATCTTAGGAGTACTGTACTGTCTGAAATATACTGAATGTGAAAAAAGGCAATGTAAAGCACTCTTGGATACATACAAATTATGTGGGATACACTAGAGACTAGAACATGTTAAGTCTATGACTGAATAGCAACTACTGTAGAAAGTTTTATAGATATGAAACATAACCATCGTTCTGCAGGCCTGTGTATTAATACAGTTGTTTTTGAGGTAGTCCGTCTAATGCTGATATTTAGGGGGTGCACTTTTAAATGGATAATAATTTTGTGCCTAATATACTAGGTTGGACTTACAGCTTTTTCTATGAGAGCTGTATAGATAGACTAATGTTCTGTGCACCTGACTATATTTAGTTTCTCAATTGTGACTTCTTGTTTCTTCTTCTTGTTTCTCAAGAGTGACTTCTTTGGGGCATGGAAGAAGCAAAATAACCAAAGGTTTGTCCTTTTTGTATTTTATTAAGATCTCAGTGCAATCACTTGGTACACAGGTTAGACGTTTATTCTTCATGTAGCTGTGGCAAGTGTGTGTGTATATACATATATATATATATATATGTATGTATTTGAACAAAATCACTTAGCTAAGGGCAGTGAAGGCTTCTGAAATTGTAAACTACAGAAACCAGAGTATTGTTTTAGAATATGCTCATTTGGGAACAGGTTTATGTTCCAGATTCTTAAAACCATCACCTCTTGTTTTAATCAGCAGCATGCTTGTTGAAAATATGCTTAACCTCCTGGGGGGGAAACAAATGAATAATGTCCTACTTTTCATTAGAATCTCATTAGTTTTGCAGTTCTGAGGCATAAATCAAAAACATAAGCAAAAACAGCAGTTCCCAAAGCGGAGTGCTGTTTAGGTTCCTGCTAATGGATGTCTGGCTCCTTATACTTTATGTCGGTCTGAGATTGGAATTCAGTGGGGTACCACGAGGTTTTTGGGCTTGGTCTGGTTAGTATAGATTGCACTAGAAAAATCCATCTGTTAGCATATGTGTGTGAAAGTATGTTTGGATTCACATGAATTTGCATAGGTGGGAAGTCTGCTCACTGGGGTTTGCACACACAGTGTATTTGAACACACTTGGCCTGAAGAAGATATATTTTTCAAGAATTTGTCGTGATTGTGAAAAACATTTTAAAAAGAAGACTTAATTGAAACTTTCTGTCTCGGATGTGTTTTGCAATGCCGCAATTTTAATTTTAGTGAAATATGGACATTGTGAAACTACGGAGATCTGAAAGTGGGCATGAAAAGAAAGGAAACTTAATATGTTTCCTTCACATGCAGTTTTCGCAAACTTATGGTAAACCAGATAGTAGCAAAAGCACAGTGGATTGTTCACGTGCAAATAAAACTTGCAGAGGTGAAGATGGGGAGTGCACTTCTTTCTGCATGTTACATAGAGCATTCCGGGGGGAAATCTCCAGCGTAATAGATGGGTTTTCTTTCCAAAGCTGACTGTGGTGCTGTGCTCTCTGAGCTCAGTCCTCACAAACACGAGCTCTTCTCCATCCTGTCCCTCTATTGCAGCACTCCATTTCTGCTGGGATCAGCAGACTTTCCTGTTGCAGAGGTGGAAATCCCACGGGAGAGGAGCGGGCTGCAGCCTGGAGTCTATCAGCAGTCCCGCTTCCTGGGAGCGCAGCGGTAAGAGTTGGGAGAAGCAGTTCGGTGGTGCAGAATCCCTGCCGGTGGCACGTTCTGGTGGCGCCGTTAACCTGTGCGGCCCTGCTGTCTCCCAGGCCAGCTCACAGGCCGGGGCAGCACAGCCGTGCGCGTGTCGCGGGGAGCTGGGACCACAGCCCGTCTGCTCTCACATCGCCTCGGGCCGGTGGGGTCAGGAGGGAAGCAGGTGAGAGCGTTCCCATTCGACTGATGCTGTGACTGTGTCCTGCTCGCTGGCTGTGGGTGGACTTTGCTGAAAAAACACCTTTTGTTGGTTGCTGTTTGTTTATGTACACCCAGGACCCACACAGGCCTCTGTGAACCAGGGAGGCTTTTCATACTGAGGCCTTCGGGACAAAGCTAGACTCGTTTTCTTTTTGTGGTTACCACATGGTTTTTATGATAAATATAGGAGATAAAATATAGCAGTTCAAGGAGAGGAAAAAGTCTCTAGCTGAACCAAATTCTATGGAAAACCAATTCTCCCTTTCGGTGTTACAACAAAAAGACTACCTATTTGCATTTACGTAACACCGAGCATGTGTAATTTTAAAAAGTGGGACCTTCTTTCTTACAAAAATGAACTCGCTGGGCCCAAACAGATTTAATAGCTGAGATTGGAGGATGCATGCAAGTCTGTTCAAAATCTGTTGTAATTTGACGTGGACTTTGATTTCCTGCCAACCTGAAATGTAGGTCAGGAAAAACAGGTACTTGTTTCTACAACAACTGTTTGATTGCTGTGGTGTAACGTGCAGAAGCACTCTCTTTTTTTGAAAAAGATTTGCATGGATTTATAAATCTTTAAATTTAGAAAGGAAAATTGGTCTTTCAGTTTTTCCAGAAGTGCTTCATTCTTTCCACAATATGCATTTGGAAATCTGAATGCTCTTCTGCTTGGAGAGCAGAGGAGAATGACACTGGAATGCTAGCCAGTTTAAAATGCTTGACATTTTTTAGAGCAGCACAGGCCGCACTAAGAAGCATTTTGAACCTTTCCCTCCAGAGAGTCCTGGGATGCCATGTGGCCTCATTAACTTGGCTACTCCAGGAACAGATTGAAAGCTGCTATTTTCATGTATATTGTTTAAAACTTGGCTGCAATGATGAGGTGGGGAGGGAACATGGGGGAAGGAAAACAAAAAACAGAAACAGGAGAGAGCAGGAGAAAGAGCCGTAAGGCCAATATTGTCAGTTGTTTCGTTACAGATATGTACATTTTTGAAATTTTGCTAGGATAACATCATTTTGGCTTTTCTGTTATGTATTTCATTTGGGATGTCTTCTTTACACTTGCTGAGTTTAACTTGGATTGGGATGAGGAACTCATACGGATTTGAGCATGGCTCTATAATGTCTCTCTTGGTGGTAGATTAAAAATAAAAATAGAACAGTTTTGCCTTTTTTTTTTTCCTGCTGTGGTCTAGATGAGCGCAAAGAGAAACAGGCTTTCCATTGTGCTGCTCTCCTGGGTTTCGCTCCGTGCTGAGCGAAGGACGGGGCTCCGCTCTGCCTCCCTAGAGGAGGCTGGTTCCCCCGGGGGCCGCCGAGAGCTGTGGGTCAGGCCAGGCGCAGACGGGCAGGCACCCGAACCCCACCGGGCAGGCACCCGAACCCCAGCGGGAGCTGCACGGTGCCGCGTGCGCCCTGCCCTGCCTGAGCGTCCCCACAGCCGAGCGAGACAGCTTCTGCCTCCTGTCTTGGCTGGGAGCAGGGCGCTGCCTGCAGTGGGCAACTGGATGCTTGCTGGAGGGGATTTCTCCTCAAAGCTGGTGGTCCTGGAGCTGGGCTGGTGGGCCAAGAAAGAACATCATCCTTCTTGTGTTCCCTCTTCGTCCTCCACCTGCCTGCGGTTCGGCAAAGATTTTGGCAATAGGGTATTTCTGATGTTCAAAACAACGATGGCCCTGCAGAGGACCAAGAACTTTCTTTTGATGGACGTTGAAAGGTTTTCATTTTTGGATGTAATTCGTCCTTCCCATACCGCTGCCTCCTGGAAGCATCGCGTTTCCTCAGCCTGACAGCAGGTGCAGGACCCAACTCCTGCTGCCGGGCTCTGTCGAGCACCGACCGCAGGCTGCGAGCCCACAGGGGGCTGTATCCTGGCTGTGTCCCCAGGGCCGTGCACGACGGCCCTCCTCCCCGCGTGGTCTTGGCTTCCCCCTGCGAAGGACGGACGGTTCAGCAAAATCTACCTGTGTTCAGAGCAATTCGTTTTGGTTTCGGGCTGCTGCATTTGACTTCAAGATGTCATGTCTGGCTAGTCTAAACTTCCTATTGACAGTGTCTTGGCTGCTCTAAGTAGGAAACCAGAAGCTTTCAGGAAGGCCGTCTGTGACAGGTAGCAGTCGTGCTCAGTTCTGTAGGCATGCCAAAGATGCCAGGTGCTTGTTCAGAAGTGTGCTGGAGGGGGGACGCTGCCCTGCAGTCAGCCGGTGCCGTGTATACCTGGCCTTGGAGGTCATCTTCGGAAGAGGGACTTGAGCCTGTAATGGGTGGCCGGTGGCTTTTGCTGCTGTTGCTGTGCAGATGTAGGAACAAGCCTAATGCCACCCGATAAAAGCTTTGTCATTTGCAAGCTCTTTCTTCCTTCGTACTGAAGTCAAAAGAGGGCACTGGAAATGCTTTCGTTTTAGCATCTTTTGCAGTTTGTAGATCAATATAGTTTTAATTGTCGATTCTATCAAGGAATGGCTTCTTTTTCTCTGCTAATTGTTCGTTCGGCCCTTCAGAGGCCTGGGGACTGGTTAATGGCACGGTATCAGATTGATTGTTGCTGCATCTGAGGCGTTATTGTCTGAAGCTTGGCTTCTGATGCTGCGTGCGGCAGCAGCGCACTGCGAGCAGAGGAGAATGACAGATGAGCAGAGGCTTCCTAGAGAGCAGGCAGCGCATCCCCCAGCTGTTTGGAAGAATTGAGGGAGAAAAAAAGGAGAAAGGCAGATTATCCCGTTATGTTTACAGGGCATCGGTCACACAAACAATGACTGTCCTCTTTGACAAGAGGATTGTTTAATTAGTTAAGGGTTTGATAAAGAGATGACTAAACATACAGTGCTCTGAAGGCATCTGCCTTTTAGTACAGCAGGCACGTCCTCCGTGCTAGTGCAGTACTCTTCTCTCTCCTCAGGAGCTCTGGAGACCTCCAGAGCTCTGTTCCAATTCTCAGAACTGGTTGCTGTGAGCATATTAAATTGAATTTCTGTTATCCGAGAAACAAATTTAAATTATTTAGTTGCCTGTGAACTAGCTTTGATGATTCTGAGTGAGAAGATGTAAATTATACTCGGAAAGGTGTATTTTTAATATATATGTTTTAGTGTCCTCAGTCCTCTTATCTTCATAGCTTTTCCTTTGCTACTTTTTTCTTATTTTTAATTTGTGACAATCTTCACCAATTTAGATTCCCTCCCAGAAACTTTAAACTGGACCTCAGTGAGAATCTGTGTAAATGGATTGTTAATTTTTTCATAGGTAAGCGAGTGTGAACCAGTGGAATTAAGAACACGTGTTGCAGTGGTCTTAAGTTCAGGATTGCACTGTCTTTGCCATGCTTCTGAACTTAAACATAAAATCCATTTTGAAATATAGAAATAACAGAGTGAATTCATTTAGCATATCAGAATGCTGATGTTAGCACTGATTCCAGTCTACACATCTCAGGATCAAGGATTGTACAGAAATAAAATCAATATTCAGTATTTGTAAAGTGTTCTAGTTGAGCCATGAAATTTGCATTCATGTTATATTTAACTTCATGCTGCACTTAGAATGGTTTTCTTGTTTTTAAATTGGCATCTGCCTTTATAAACTAATACTGACAAATAATTGCACATGACCGATTCTGTGAAATAAGAAAGTGTTGTACAAATACGATTTTTTTTTAAATGAAAGCTTTCTAATATTGTTCTGTTGTTGTATTGCACTCTTAAGCCATAACTTAGAAGCCACTTATTTCTTAGTGCATAGCGTAATTTTTAAGTTTTGAGCCTCCTTGTATTTTTTTCTTGGACGCTTTTTATTTTTTGTAGTGTTTTGTGACCACAAAACAAACTCTTTTAATCTACCAGAGCGTGAGTTGTTAGATGTGTAATCATGGCCAGAGACAATATGTATCTAGTGTTTTAAATTCACAGGGGGATCGTACATCAGGATTAACTGCCCGGCGTCGGGGACAAACTGCCGTTGTGTCTTCCAGTTATTGATCTCGCGCTTGCAAGCTTCCTCTTTGTTTGAGGGTGACAAGTGGGTAGGCTGTGCCATGCGTCAGCGTCCTTCCTCAGGCTGGGGAAGACAATGCACCGAACATCGCAGATGGGCGAAAATGACAATAAAGCTGCAAATGCCGATTTAAGTGTGGGTCAGGCATGCCTCATACCTGTGTTTGTTTTCTCGGTGCTCCCATCTCAAAACGTCTGCGCTGCAAGTTTGCCCCAGTCCTCAAGAATATGAGCTATTAATTAATATGTGAAAACAGAGATGCAGCCCTGTGCTTAAACAATGTTATCTGGATGCAGACACTGCCCTGCACCTCTTGGGGCCTCTCCTGCGTGCACCAGCGTGGGGCTTGGTGCTGAGCGGCACCGGGCAGTGGCGGGGCTCAGCAAAGCGTTAGCAGCTGACGCCTGCTGTCTGCAGGGATCGCAAAAGTTTGTGCAGCCCCGAGTTGGTGCCTCACTTGCTAAATTTCCGTTAGAGCTCTGTGGGGAGATGCACAGTGCTCTAAGAGAAGTTTTTCCTCCCAGTAAATAGCAAGCGGCTGTTAATTACTGTCGATGAGCAACTTCCCTCCTCCCTGAGCCTCTGGCTCAGGCCACTGTTGACCCGGCTGCTTGTGTCTTCCTGTTTTCCCCAGGCTCTTTAGACTGATGGAGGTGGTAGAAGGACCTGTGAAGAAAACCCAGACCAAGCATCTCATCAGCACAGGCTGCTGCTTCATGCTTTCGTGCCAGTGACGATGGTATTTCTCTTCAGTATGAGCTGTGCCAACTTCACAGACCACAGCTTTGACAAAGGATATTCCTTCAGCATTTGAAGGGATTAGTAATTTCTAGGAGTTGGCAATTTTCTGTTTCCAGCATGTTACCCCTGATTTCCTTGTTGCATCCCAGAAGGCTTTGGAGCAGGTGAGAGGCACGATAAGGAGCAATTGTGCAGTCAGGCTTGCCTGCATGGAGAGGGAATGCTGTAGTTCTTCCAAAAATGTGCTGTGTCCATCCAGCACTATTTGAGAATGAAGTTAGTGGTTTCCTGAGTTGTGGTATGCTGTCTTCGTTGGGGCAGGAAAATCCCACTTCTCAGGGAGGTCTTTTTTTCTGAGATTCACGTGGATGTGCTTTGAAATGTTACAACTTGGGCAGTCCCTCTGCTTCTGCCTTTTGCAGCACTGCTCTTCTCCGTTGGGGAGTTTCCTGTGTTTTTTTAACCAAATACTGCTGTCTGTAAACACCATCAGGCTGCAAGAACTTTCTTCTCTGATAAAGAATTTAAGTAGCAATTTTCCTCCACCTTATTTCCATCACTGGGCTGATAAATTCCCTGAAGAGGGACAGGAACAGCCCACAGTCACATACAGCTTTTAAGAAGCTGGTCTGCATTTGTGCAGGGGATGCAGTCAGTCCATTGCTGAATGCAAAGGTACCTCAAACAAGACGGGAACACATGGGACAGGTACAAATCTTTTCAACCAGTGCCTTTCTTGTCAAGCAGGACCCTTGTCTGTTTTCTGTGGTCTCACCTCACTGAAACACCCTGCAGGGAGAGCTGTGCTTAAGGCTTTCCACCTTGCTCTGCGCTGCACCTATTGCTTGAAGCTTGGCGAGAGACATTCCTCTGGGCATGTTCAGGAGACTGGACATGGACGGTTGGTACCTGTGTGCACATCTGGCTTCCCCTAGCTCTGTAGCAGAAGCACTCAAAGCTGGAGCGAGCTGTTTTGGTACCTGGATTGTTGCCTCATTTTAGGTTTGTGACCTGTGACAGCATCAGGGTTATACAGATTTGCCCTCATTTGTATAAAACCTGATCTTTGAAAAAACAGCAGTTAATAACTGCAGGGGAGCTAGGGAGGGGAAGGAGAGGACTTTTCCTCAGAGGTAATGCATGCTCACTGCTGAGCACCTTTCTTAAGACAGCGTGCATAGCTATAGCTCCCCTTCCACTTTTGAAGCAGTCAGGAAAAGTAGATAAATAGCATCACAGTCCAGCTTTCCAGTGTGGAAGGCCATGAAGGGCAGATAGGTGGAGTAAGAGACAATGTTTGGGGCCATCCTTCAAAACTTCTAAGAAAGTTTTAAAAGCATGTAAGAAAAGGATGCAATGCAAACAATGTAGAGGCAAGCAGATGTAGCAGAGCACCGTTCTGTTGTGAGCGTCGGCCAAAGCACCCAACACTTCTGTTATCGTGCATCCTGAGGACGATGCACGGTGCCACTTTTGTTCAGTGTGCAGCCTCTTTGGGGCTTAAGAAGGAACTAGAGGTGCTGGTCTCTCTTCAGGTGAGACACACACATCAGTCCTGGGCATTCTGAGCGTGTAGCATCCTGTTCCTTTTACTGAGCACGTAAGCAGACATCCCACAATGTCGCCTCCACAGTGCCTGCCAGGAGCATGGAAATGGAGTTGGCTGGATTAGTGATATCGAAGAAGTTAGGATTCCCTTTTCATTTGCTTCTCAGACCCTGCAGCTTCTGGTAGGCATCTGCATGAACAAACTCGCAGAATGGAGAGCTTTGCAGGAGAGCTCCGTAGGGTGGGATCTTTCTCCAGTGGTTACTTTGATCGAGTGTGGACTTGTGCGTACAGAAGGCTTAATAAGAGAGGCACTTTATGGCATTGTGGCAAAGTAATGTAGATGCACACTAGCTTGAAGTAGCCAACTTGCTGCTCTGTGAACAAGTGAATTAGGTTAAATCACCCCTGAGCAGACATGGCATTTCATGTTGAAATGAAAAAGGAAAGAATCCTGATCTTTGCAAGCGGTTGCCCACAGCTTTGCTATTTAACTTTGAATTTGTTGCCAGCTGTTCAGAAGCCAAATCATTTGGCAGACATAAATCAGATATTCCTACCCATGCCTAAAGGAGAATAATATGTTGGTTCTAACATTTGTATTATTTTATGGGTCGATTCATCATTACTTAAAGGTCTTTCAAAAGGTGGTTAAAACTATGCATAAACCGTAGTACTTTGTGAAAAATTAGACCATGATTATTGCAACTATAACTGCAGCTAATAAATCAGTGAGAAAAACACATGCCTTTCAGGGTAATAATACTGTTTATGGATGCGCAACAATGCAAAAGTTGGCTAATGCAGCATTTTTCTTAACTTCTTCTGAAGATAATGGTAGAGACTTTTGTAGCATACCGGGATCTCTTGGTCTGTGCAGCCAGTCTCATGCACAATGCTGTGCATGCTGCTTCTTGAACATAAATCTGAGCCATTGAACTCGGGTACACTGTTCCCCCTGAAACTGTATGACTCATTTGCTGGGTGGTGATGCAGAAAGAGGATGGAAAGTCAGAAGAAGCAGCAAAGGGCAGTGAGAGGGTCGCTGGAGACCTATTTTCCAGACACACTCAAAAGCAAATGGAAGGCCTGGCTCCTGGTGCAGGTGTTTGAGGAATGGTTTGTTGGCTACACAGTGCCAACCTACAAGGTATGTTGTGAGAAGAACTGAACCTCAACTTCCAAATTTTCCTTTGTCCTATGTGAAAGTTGTTTCTGCCACCAAATACGACCTTGTTATTCCAACTCGTGGTAAATATAAACACTGCATTGAAAGCCTGCTGACTGAGGAAGACCTTCTCAAGCTTATTCAGGAGTTAAAAGGCGAGGAAGAACTCTCCCCCAAAGGAGTTTTGAAAGCAACTTATTATTGCTCGTGATGTAGATAACACTGAAATGGCTTGGGAAGAGATCCAAAATTTGGCACACAGTTTATGGTGAATAGTGTGGTCAGAATTCGTTCTGACTTTCTGGGATTTGAGGTTAGCCTGCGCTCCAGAAAGATACTGTTTCTCTGGCTGTGGGTGCAAGCAGAGGAGGCATACAAGGCAAGTGTGGTGGAGTTGTTGACTTCATCCTCTGAATGCTTGACAAAGACTTGATTGACCCTGGGAAGCAGCCTTACTTGGTGTTGTCATCGTTTGGTGATGACAGTGAAAAAAATAATTGCTCAGAAAGAATCACTGAGAACCCTCACACTGAAGGATTAGTACAAGGTTTTTAGTCCCTTAGATGTAGTCGTGGAAATTGTTCAAGACAGCGGTCTTCTCAGTGCTTGGACAAGGCCACCAGTGCATTGTAAGATTTGATCTTGTATTATAAAAAGATCTACTGGTCAAAACCTCAGGCCAGTAATCAGTTGTCCCTTCTTTTATATTTTAAATAGCAGTGAGGATCTTCAGCCACTGTGAAGCCAGTGTCTCCTTCAGCTTTAGGTCACTATAGTTGCTGGTTAGTTGATCTCTGGTGGCTGCATCTCCTGCATCTCCGTTCTCTGTGTCATCCAATGTTCCTCCCTCCTTGCTGCCTTCTGCCTCAGCATGTCAGACCACTCTGAAACTCATGTTGCACCATGTGAGCTTTTACATGAAATGTCACTTAGTTTGATAAGAAGTTCATGAATTCAAAATGTTATTTGCATTTCAGGCATTTAACAAAGAGGATATTCCCTCTTTGAAGGAGATAGGAGGACCCATGCATAGAGATGCCCACATCAAAGTCAAACATAAATAAGAGGTAAAACTTACTAAACCGACAGGCTTCATGTTGTTAACAAGGTATATCAGCTCTCAGGTGAGAAAAACCTGAAGAAAATGTAGGTCAAGTCTGATAAGATAACCTAGAAATTAAAATGCCAATAGCTTGTGGGATTCTTTCTGAATTCTGGAAGTATTTGCAAGACGTACCAGCAGTGCCTTTGGGAGAAAGAAAAGGCACTTCTCACCAACTCGAGTGTTGCCTGGATCCTGTGTAAGCTGCAGACCTGCTGCCTTAACTCCGGTCTAGGACGGAAGATGCGGAGCTGCAGACAGGATCCGAGGGATTTGCTAACAACAGGGATAACAGAGGAAATGTTAATTTGAACGGAAATCCTTGGATTATTGTGCTTTGATTCTAGTAGTGTTTAGGCCTGGTCTGGAATGAAAGTAATCATGAAGAAATCAGCATGGTATAGTTTAAGGTCCTCTGGGTGAATAGAAAGGGAGATTAGCAAGGGAAGCAGATCAAGATAGAGAAGATTTACTGGATTGCTGAGATTACCCATTCATCCAGTAAAGGGTTATGTTTTAGTGCTGTGTCTACAGCTACAGCTACTCAAGCAAAGCCACCATGAGAAGGAAAGCTTCAACTCTGTTTTGTCAAAGACAAACCTCCCTCCCTCCCTCCTTCCCTAAATGACATGATTCCTAAAATTGTATCCATCTTGTCTGGGATTTTGCTCAAGCATCTGTCAATTGGGAAGTGATTATTTTTACTGCATTTTTACCAACATGCTTGTGCTTCCAAAACTCTCTAGTGCAGATGTGGCTGAAGAATCTTGGTGATCCCTGAGGATCAGCCCCCAAAATGAAGCATTCGGCAGGAGGTGAGAGTTCAGATCATGTTCCTGCATGCACTGATGATCGGTGTGCGTTACTGCTCTGACTCATGTCTGCTGGCCAAACAGCTGCAATAATTTAAGACATGACTGTCCCCCGCTGTTTATTAGTGCTGCAGAAGGAATGTGTCCATCTATCTCAGTATCTCTAGTTCAGAGCGCAGCAGTTCCGCACAAATACTTTCACCCGCTGTTCACATTAATATGCCAAAACGAGAGCCGAGATAGCCGAGGCATCTGACGTGCAGACTTCAGCCAGCTGTGCTCACAGGCAGCCTCTCCTGGCAGGGAGAGGTGGGGTGAGCAGCTGGTGAGAGCAGTGGCTTCAGCTGTCACAGCCACGCTTCCAGAGCCCCTCAGTCAAAGCCCTTGAGAAGCGTCGGACTCTGGAGGACGGCTAATGCATTAAAAGAAGAAAATGCATAGGTTTAAGCAAGATAGCGAAGCTTCCTCAGCAATCCAGGAGAAAACATTCACGTGCTGTCCCCCCAGAGCACTGGACAGATGTTAACAATGCTGGCTTCATTGCTTATTTGTGGTGTCCGAACTTGAAATCAGAATGTTGGGAAGCAGACAAAGGTCTTGAAGTCAAAATGGAACCACTCCAGCTCTGGTTTGGGAGATAGCGAAGTCACGTATTGAGTCTGTAGGGTTGTTCTGCTTATGGAGTTAATATGAGGTTTTTCTAGGACTGGAAATAAGAGAGTAAAGAAAGATTATTTTGGGCAGTAGTTGGGAAGCACTGGAGTACTGAATTGTCAGCATTTACAGTAACTGCACTGTATCCCCTAGTTAGGACGTACATATTACTGTTACAGTCTTGATTATTGCATCCCATGGCTTTTTAAAGTTTCTTTTTCAAATCTTGTGCATTGTAGTGGTTCTCAGTCATGGCCAACAACTTAGAATTAAATTTGTAAATTGTGTGCCACCCTGACCTGTTTTCCTACATTTTAAAACTTTTTTTAAAACTTCTGTTCTGGTTGAAATTCTGCACTGTGTATTTCCAAAGTTCACTCATTTTTTAAAGGTGTTAGTTTGGAAGTAAAGTGCTACATCGGGCTTCTGTGTACTGAAGTGGAGAACCTTTGTAGGTTAGCTACAACCTTCAAGAGCTTGAAATAGCATTTAGAAATTTAGTGTTAAGTCTCTATATAGCCTGCAAAAGTGTACTTTGGTCTACCCAGTGTAAGCCAACTGGCAAGCAGGGCTTATTCGTCTGGCCTTTTCTTCATTTGAATACAAAAAAGCAAGCAGCAGAAAAATGCAGGTAAGAGTGAGGCTGAAAATCAACCTCCAAAGTCAACACCTCTCGGAAGATTAGGTTTCTGTTTCTCTGCTATTCTCTGCTCTTAGTGTTTGTTGTTCAACTTGAAGCTTAAAGTGCAGCACAGCAGGTCAGTATGCATCACATCAGTGATTTAGGTAAGCAAAGCCCTTCATTTCCAATATCTGCTGACTGCAGAGAGTCTGGGTGCAAATATCTCAGCGTACCTGCATCCCTTTGCTTGGGGCCCACGTGCTGGACACGTTACGGGGTCATGCTGGGTACATGGCAGAGGTCTGTGTGACCACATCCTCCCTTGCCTGCCTTTCTGCCAGGTTGCTGTGGCGCGGAGCCCCCCTGCCAGGCGCAGCTCTCACTTCCAGCTTCTGCAGCCGCTTCTGCCCCTCTGCTCCCTGCTCCTCCTGCCCAGCCGAGGGACCGCAGGGAGTCACAGTGCTACGGGAGCCATGGGAGAGGTGTGGGGTGCGGCCCGCGGGGGGAATCGTGCACCGAGAGCGTGGGACTGGGGGTCTGCACAGTTCGCTGATGTCAGAGCCTGACTGTTGTGCTTTGGTTTATTGTGCTTTTTGTTCTCCAAATTGGTGTTGGAGTTTAGGTCACCTCCCTGGGACATGCCTTTTTGGAAAGAAGGGAGAGGATAGGTGCTGCATGCAAGGTGGTGGAGGTCATTGGTAGGTGGAGAGGATGGGAAGTACAAAGGGTTTTAAGGTAACACAGCTATGAAGAGTAGGGTGCCTTCCTTTATGTAGCGGGCTCAGTTACCAGAGCAAACCAAGAGGAGGGAGGTGCATCTGTGATTAATATTATCTTATGGAAACATCTGGACAAACAAATAGGAGAGAAGAAATTTGAAGTCATAACATGTTCATGTAGCAAAGGAGGTGTTATTATGTTGGCAGTATATGACTTTTCCAGCTTGAAACTTCTCTGATTGCACTGGGCACTGGATGTGTCTGC
Source organism: Cygnus atratus (assembly GCF_013377495.2). NCBI lineage: Eukaryota > Metazoa > Chordata > Aves > Anseriformes > Anatidae > Cygnus > Cygnus atratus. Next base: position 11,326,082 of record NC_066380.1, read on the forward strand.
AGGGGTGAGCACCTCGGTGGTGGTTTGTCAGTAGAGGGTGCCAGAGACCAGAAAACAAAGTCACGCTCTTTCAGCCTCCAAAGGGAAAAGCAGGTGTGAACCACAAAACCTTGTGGTCCAGAGCCAGCATCCTCCCCTGGGACCAGGCTGTGGCTAGAGAGCCACCTTGGACACTGGGGAACATGCTCGCAGCCTTGCGCTGGGCTTCAGCAGTGCCTTGGGCTGTGCTGGCTGTTTGCAGGGTGAGTTTTCCAAGAGACTGAATGTGATTGATGTGTGAGAACAGCGCGATGATCAAGGAGAGCTTGCTCTGCAGAGTGGGACCTGATCATGTCGCTGGTGGAACAGGAGGACTTCATAAGTACTTTGGGAAGGTGGAGGCAAATAAGAAAAGGCAGAGAACAGCAGCTGTAGTCCTGCACTTGAATTTGTAGACAGTATTTGCACATGCTGTTAGCCTGCGGGAGCCTCTTGGTGGGAGTGGAGGTTTGCAGGTGATGAGGCACACTGGTCTGGGAGCGCTTCAGAAGCTCAGAGCCAGCAGTAAGGTGACAGGAGACCATGGGCAAGCTTTTTTCTCTTGATGCAACGAGCCTCTGTGGCAATTAGCTTCCAGGAAGCGAGATAGCAAACTGTCTCCCAAGAAATTCTGGAGGTGGCAGGAATACTTAAAAGAGCCGTGTATTTACTTTGTCCTCCGTAGTTGTGACTCTTTGGATTTACAAGAAAAAAAGGCAAACATTATTCTTACCAAATAAAGTCTTACCACATGCCCTGATAGGCAAATGTCTGGGTGCAGATCTGCATGGGACAGGCAGCAGCAGGAGCCCTGCCTGAGCGTGCGAGCGCCTGGGCTCTTTCTTCTAACTCACGTGTGCTTTAGGAGTCACCATGTACCTCAAACGGGAGAGCTTTAAAGCAGAAAGCACTGAAGCATCATATTTAAAGGTCTTTCTGTTTTCAGTAGCTCAAGTCCAAGCTATGAATTTTTCTTTGATTGCCTTCCTTTGGAAAGGAGGATTCACCTCATCGCAGGAGGTTCCGTTAGATTGCTTCTGCCCACCCTGTGGTATAAACCCTCCTTGCAGCACCGCTGCAAATTGATTGAAGTGCTTTATCTCTTCATTGCCTTCAGCCAGACGCTGCTGGTAAACTCTGCCCTAGCTGGAAGGGACGGGGTGACCCAGCTGTTTGAAGCTGCTGCTTTTCTAACGGAGGCTCACCTCTGCTATCAGGAGTAAAGCATCCTGAAGTGAGCTGCTGGCCTGCGACGTGCACTGTCAGCTATAGGCTGAAAAGGCTGGGGGGAACTTCTTGGTTTCTGATGGTGCTTCGCAGGGCGAGTACCAGCATGCACCAGTTGTTTTCTTCTTGGTATGCTGTGGATGTCGATGATATGCTGGACATGTGTGCAGGAAGACATGCGCTCTGGTGTGCAGGGCTTTCTCCATGGGTTCAGTTTTTATTTATGCCTGTGGTGTCACAACAATTTGCTTATTATTGATATTACTTACTTGAACAGGAACTTCCACTAAAAATACATTTGTGCCGGGCTGGTGGGTTTCACCGTGTTGAGGGTGACAGCTTTGATAATACAACAGACTTTGATAGGCATCTGATGATATTTTGTCAGCTGCTTTCTAGTTTTAATGTCAGAAGTAATGAGGCAAAAGGAGGTACTCTAGAATAGCATTACTCTACCGACTTCTGTTGTATTTGGTCTGTTTCGAGCCTTCAGCTGTTCCAGTGAATCTTATGGTAATAATGTCATTAAATGACTTCCTTAAATGTTCAAAAATCAATGATCGTTTTGTAAAAACTCCATTAAACTGAAGCAGAGGAAGAGCAATCTCCTCGTTGGGATGAATTAGGTAACCTGGATAAACTCGGTAAGTGCAGGAGGCGGCTGTTAGCTGCGCGGTCTCGTCCCGGGGGGTTCCCACGGCCACAGCTGCCCTCGCGGTGCTGCGCGAGCCACCTCTGGATGGCTCGGGAGGGAGCTCCTCAGCCCACCGTGGTGGTGGAGGGCTGAAGTTGCCCGTGGCTCTGTGCACTGGAGCAGTGTTGCTTGTAGGCACTGGCCTTCTGCTACTTTTTTTTTTTTAATTCCTTTTTTTTTTTTCTTTGCTGGTTCAGTGCCTTTCTTTCCCATATCCTTATCATAAAGAAATGAAGCTTCTATTTCTGGGTAGTGAGAAGATCTATGTGATAAACAAATGACTGTAAAATAGGTGGAACTGCTATTTGCATTTCAGCCTGAGCTACAAGGAGACCTAGCATATGTGACTTTTTTCCGCTTTGAAATAGTGTAGGCTACTGAGATTGCTTGTAAACAGTCTCAGTACATAGGCAATGATAATACATAACAAAGAGGTCTGAGGTGACGGAATTCAGGAATGGAGCAGAGGCTTTGGCTGCTGTAGCTTAGCAGTCTGTAGTTTAGTGCCGGGCAGAATGAAATACTGGGTTTGTGGCTGGCCCCAGGACTGCTGAACTGGGTTTAGTAGTGGAATCAAAGTCTGAAAAGGTCAATGAAAAGACACCCGTGCACTTTGGATGAGGCTTTTGGTAGGGCTTCTGGGGCTAGCCTTACCAATACTGCTAATTCGTTTGTTTTCTAGAAAGGGATCTGTGATGCTGAATATCTCTGGCTGTGTGTTCTGTAACAATAAAGCAATAAAAGCCAGGTTGCAAAAATGTGAGGTAGGCTTAGAAATCACAGTATGGAGAAGAATACAAATAAACATCACTTCCTTGTAGTTGTCTTCTTCTTTCTAAAGCTTTAAGTTACTCTCACTTCACGTTTTCAAATCTTTTTTCCGTAACCAAGCAGAATAGAAACCTACTTCTTGTTTTGGTGATGCTGTTTTGTGAGGAGAGAGAAGATTTTTCTGCAGGCCCTCCATCCGGCTGCTGGGCTTTGAGGGAGGCACCAACTGTGCCAGGGCTCGAGAAGGCCTCGCTGGTGCAGCCCCTGCAGGGCACTAACGCGCGCGCTGGGCAAGATTTGCTGCTCACTGCTGCCTGCTGGGCTCAGGGTTCGGGACTCTCCTTTGCGCAGTGCTGGGGTGGCCCTGCTTGAACTGAAATCACGTAAAAGGAAGCCAGTGGCCTCCAGTTCCTCGTCTGGTGTTATCTGTGGCCTCAGCTGTTACTGAGGAAGCAGGACCATGAACTCTGCTGGTCAGGCTGCAATGCCCCCCGACCCAGCGTCACCTTTGGGGCAGTTACGAAGTGAGGGCAGTGCAACTCTCAGACACTTATGAGGCCTTTTGCTTCAGAGCATGTGTTATTCAGGACGGCTGCTACAATCATTGGCTTATTTTGCTTAAATATTAAGCAAAACTCTCCTGCCTGGCACTCATCCCCAAATCAAGAGCTCAACAGCACCCACACCTGCTCTGGAGAAAAATCAGACGTCTCTGGTGAAGCAGTTTGGCAGCAATTTGCTGAAGCTTTTTACTTCACCTGTTCTCTGCTCGTTGCCGTATGGGAATACTTTGAACCAAGCAGAAGACATCCATAACAGTGACTGCCTTCTAATACGCTGTTTGTTATTTCCCATTGTAAACTGATGACAACATCCTGCAAGGTGCAAGATGTGAAGTTGCGCTTTCCCTCAGGACACACTTGACTTAGGCCTAACTTAGGCTGACGAAACACACCCACCTTCCAACCCTCTTTAAACACCCAAAAAAAACCCACCCCACAAGCTTGATCCTGACTGCAAAAATAGCGGACAAGGAATGAGAGGATAGCCTTTTTAATGAAGAACAAATGAACTACATTTGATACTAATTCCTAACATATTCTCATATGATGGGGAAATAAAAACAACAAACAAACAAACAAAGGCTGGAGTGTTTTTAAATAATTCAAGGTTGAAAGAGGCCTCGAAAAGCAATTGTGACTTTTTCTTACTGTTCAAGAGGACAGAAGTAGTGCTTCAAAGTGTCTTCTGGCAAGAAACTCTCACTTTAATAAATTATTGGATGCGTCTGTTTAGTGCCAGTGACTTGAAAAACTGTGAAGCAATGCAGAACAAAATGGAGACAGGTATCCTGCAGCAAGCAGTGTTTTCTGTTGGGGTGAATAATGGAGAACAGTCTGGGGTAGACGATGTTTCATTGGAAATCTCAGCCTTACCTTTGGGCAATGAGATTTGTCTGTGTTCAGCTGTGCACATCCCAAATGCAAGGAGTCTTTTCTTAATGTACAGCCTTCAGCAGAGTCGCTGAATTGAGAAGAGTCTGGCTCTGTCAGACTCCTGTTTCCATGTAGGTATATGAAGATAAAACCACAGGTAATTGAAGTAACCCAGAAAGAAAGAGTAGACAATGGATTCAAAACACCAGATTTCAAAGCAGTGTTATTCGTCTTTGTTTAATACTGCTGCTTTCCCTGACAGTTTCGGATGTGTTTCTCCATGTGCTATGGGACAGCAGAGCTATATATTCAGTTCTGGGGGAAAACCAATGATAGAGCAGGGGACTGAAGGAGTTGAACACAGACGCCTTCACCTGAGGTGCTCACGGAGTCTCTAGGCAGTCAGCAGAGAGAAGCGGGTGCTCCATGGACGTCTGCTTAGAGCTGTGCCCATTGTGGTGCACCCCCTGAGGTGCCCCTATCTCCCCTGGTCGGAAGGGAGCCCCGACGGCCAGGTGGGATGCAGGTATCTGCTTGTGATAGATGGATCCCATCCAAAGTGCCTGTGGAGAGGGGCTGTGTGTCTCCAGAGCCGCACTGATACACCCTGCGGTTGGTTTGCGAGGTGTGATGTGGGGATCGCTGTGGTCTTGGAGTTTAATGAGCAAATATAGGAGCTAGTTGTGGGGAACAGAAGCTTGGAGGTGTACTTGTGGGTACATGGTAGGATGGCTGCCCTGCAGCCAGGCTCCTCTAGGGTGAAGACTCTTCCTTCAGTGGGGCTGGTAGCTCCATCAGAGCCTTTGGGGTGCAGCCTGTGTCTTGGGGCTGTCCTGCACACCGTGCACCAGAGGCTGAGCACGTCTTGCATGGATCTGCTCTCGTGGCAGCTCTTTGGAGTTAGCCGGGCATATCTGATGTGTTGTTTAACAGCTGTTCTAGATTGACAAGTGTGAGCCCAGGACATTGTGACTGAAGGCTTGGGTTTGGTTCCTTGCCCCTCAAAAGTCAGTCCTTCTGGAATTTCTATACAATGACATTTAAAAGGGGGTATAAAAGAAATTTTGTCAGAGTTCTGGGAATCTGCCCAGGCGCGTTTGTGTCAGTTACTCTGGTGGGCTCCCTTGGGACACAACCTGAAAAGCCATTGCTTGCAAGTGGGGAAATTCTTCTCCTTTGCCCAACTGCTGAACAGAGCCAAATTCTTCAGAGTCCTGGACCATGAACTTGCCATTTCAGTGGGTTTGTGTTCTTTGGCAGATCACGGATGAATTACAACCCTTTTGTTTTCTAGGAGGCTAATGGGGAAAACTGTGTTTAGGTTAAAAGTATTTGCTCCACTGATATCTTCTCCCTGCCCTTCTCCCCCCCCCCCAGTTTTATTTTGGCTGAAGACCTTAAAGAAAGAGCAGGCCCTTTGCTGTTGCAAGATGTTGAGATAATTCTGACCCCCCAAGGCCACATTTTACAGCTGCTTGCACTTAGCAGCTTAGTGTGTGATGTTACAAAAGGTGACCTTCGCAGTGCCTAGTAAGAATATAAACCTTTGAATCTCCCCTCTCAGAGTGACGTATACCTAATGCTCAGTGTGGGCTAGATGTTTCTGAAGTTACGTATCATCTTCAGAAGACAAGGAGGCTATTACTCTGAGGACATCCGGATGTGCTGCTTGCTCTGTGTAATGTCCTGCTTGATGGTGCCTTCCTTATACTGCTAACAACAAAAAACAATATGCTGATGTACCTTTAGTCTCTTGTACAGTGACTTAAATCACTTGTTATTCCTAGTACATTTGTATTTTTCTAAGCATTTGTGTTCCACCAGCACACTCAGAGTGAGTACTCTCAAGGGGGAATTTCCTTCCTGATAAACAATTCTGCAATGTGATTCAGCAGGAAGGATGTTGTGGTTAAGGCACTGGATTGGGATTTGGGAGACATGGGTTCTGTTCCCAACTCTACCACAGTCAAGATGTGATGAGTGGAAGGGCAAGCAAACAAAGAGGAGGAGCTGTTTAGCTGTGGCAAGAACATGCTTTCACATTGACTGTCTAGTTTGGAGGTTAGATAGGTCTGTTTTTTGGTTTAGTTAATCAAGTAAACAGTGATAAAGACTCCTGTATGTGCAACTGAAATCTGAAAGCTAACCTTGCACTACTCCAGGAATCTAGATTTAGTTTTAACTCATGTAATGACTTTCATGAGGTTTCAGATACCACTGTTCAGTGTTTCTTAGTTGATTTTAATTTACCAATTCCCTGTTAAGTTCTCTGATCTCTAGGCAATGTACTGTGGTTTCCATGAGAAGTCATATGCTCATACAGTTTCTACACTATCTTGTATGCTTACATGCCAAAACTACAGACCATACATATGATATTTCCTTTGTCATACGGGGTGAGATTCCTACAGTTTGATCATAACACTGCATCTTTCTTTTCAGAAGCAAGAGCTTGGACTACCAACTCTGAGCTGTAGACTATTAAGCTCAGCATCCTAATTCGGTGCCACCTTTGGGAGGATGAATCAGGAGAGCGACTCAAATGATGAGCCTGCTGGTAAGTTTTCTGCTTGTCAAGACATTTGCCTGTCTTGGGACATTCAGCATCATTTGCTTTCCATTTATTTTCCTTAGTGCTATTGGAGGAGAACGCTGAGTCACAAGCAGAGCAGAAGCTCTGAATTTGATTCCACATTGCATATCATGAAGGTGACCAAATCTTTGAGGTTGCTTGGGTACACAGCTAGATATCAGCATTCTTATATTTCAGGTTGAAAATTTTTATAACAGTTGATTCTCTAGCTTTCCACAAATTCAGAAGCGTCCCATCTTATTAGTATATTACACAACTCATTCAGATTTCATCCATACTTCAGTTTTCTCATGAATTGCTTCTGTAATTGCTATAAAAAGTAAGACTTGGGGAAGATGCACACACATTCTGTTGTCATGTTATGTCCCACAAAGTTTCAGTGTCAGGGTCATTGCCGCAGAGATTGAATGGACAGGAATTTGTTACTTGCTCTGGCTCAGTTCTGCCAAGAATTTCCTCTCTTCTTCTATCCCCTTCTTTGGTTACTGGAAGTCAGTATCATCTACTACTTCTGGATGTTTCTGCAAAGGAGAAGGGCCTGGGAGACACACAAGCCAGAAGCAGTGCCTGACAGCCTCCCAGGCTCTTGCTCAGCTGTGTGCTTTTTTGGATGTGTAAAGGAGCATTCTTAGTTCTGACGCGAGGGCTATTTTTTGACAATTTTCATTGTTCCCCACTCTTTGTTAATGGGCGAGGTCTTTTTGTCTGATGCCTTTTTCAGAAATAGGGGCTGATATAGGAGCTGTCGGTTTATTTTTTTTTTTATTTTTTTTTTCCTTGTAACATGTCCTCCCCTTTTTGGACTTGCTCAAGCAAACCCGTCCAGACTATATCTGCCTGACAGGATTATTAGGATATCCTCTTCCTGGGGTGGCAAAGAAAGCGGTCCTCATAGCCACCATTCTTCTGCCATTCTGTTTTACTGTCACAGCCTGCATGGGTGTATGCAGTGTAGGTTGGTGAGTTTGGGATTCAGAACACCTGCCTACACTGAGAATCTTGCTGTTGTCTGTGGATTTGAATCTGGGATTTCAAGAATGGAAATTTTAAGAAAATTCTTCTGTTAGCTTGGAAGAAAAAGAGATCATTTATTGTTCCTTACAGTCCTGCCTAGCTGGCTATGGGGCTGAGAAGGGAGAATCTGTATTACTCTGCATGCATTTTTTTTTTACTGTGAACAGATGAAGATTGCATATCAGGATGCCATGCAAATTCACGAGTCATCTACAAAAGGACTTGGAGGCAGGATCTTTGGAAAAAGGCATTCAAGGAGGCCTTCCGTAACACAAATCATCCTGGGTGCTCATGAGAGAGGTGTGGATCACATGGTCAAAATTCTCACAGGTTGCTCATTGCAACATTATTTTTCTTGGGGTAATAGAAGTTATGCTTTGAGTTTTGATCCACTGTCTAAGAAACAGGCACTAGAATGAAGCTGTCAAGAAGGACACATTTCCAGCGTACAACTAGTGTGTATTTTACACCTTCTGCTGGAGTGCTTAGTACTGGTCAGTCTTGGAGTCAAGGTTCTGGGTTACACACGTCTGATCCACGGATGATTTATATCTTGGCTGAACACAGGGATCTTCAAACTTGGATCTGTTTGCACAGCTTCTAGCACCAGCACTCTGTAGCCACCCAGTAAGTGTTCCATTGTCAATTCATCTCATTATCTAAGCCTTGCTGCACTGTAGCTATAGTTAGAGAGGAAGGATATTATAATCTTGTGAAAGATTAAAATATTTTTACTGTAATCCAGCTGGAAGGGTAGCACTTTTCTCAGGGTAGGAGACAGCCAAGGTTTTTCCCATTCTGTCCTCCCCTTGTATACAGGAAGGAAGTACTGGCAAGGGCCCCCTCAGCTTCCTGTCGACTTTGGAGCACATTTCCAGACACTACCTTCTCCACCATCCATCACCCAGCCTAGCCAAACAATCACAGCAGTGCAACAGGAAAAACACACGTCTCACATAAACACTTTGGAGGCAGCATGAGTGCAAACCTCTGGAATTCATGCACAAGCCAGTCTGATCTGTAAAACTTTGACAGCAGGTTGCTGAGGATTTTCTTCCCTTCCCTTCCCTTCCCTTCCCTTCCCTTCCCTTCCCTTCCCTTCCCTTCCCTTCCCTTCCCTTCCCTTCCCTTCCCTTCCCTTCCCTTCCCTTCCCTTCCCTTCCCTTCCCTTCCCTTCCCTTCCCTTCCCTTCCCTTCCCTTCCCTTCCCTTCCCTTCCCTTCCCTTCCCTTCCCTTCCCTTCCCTTCCCTTCCCTTCCCTTCCCTTCCCTTCCCTTCCCTTCCCTTCCCATCAAATATCTCAATAATCAAAATTCTCTTTTAGAATAAGCTTAAAAAAGAAAAAAAAAGGGAAAAAAAAAGAAAAAAAAAGGGAAAATGGTAACAGGTAAAGAAGCTGATGCTTGGTAAAGAAGCCACCAGGACTGTGGAGCCTTAAGCCAAGGAAGTGACTAGGCATGCTCTCAGGTTCACAGCACCCCAGGGTGATGTGTCTGGCCACAGGGGAAGGAAGTAAGTGGCATTACAGAGGCAGAGGTTTCTGTCAGGTCTTCAGGGTAGGGCAGTGACAAGGCAAAGGCGAGTCTGATGCCTTGAAAGAGGAAATAAATAAGGTGGAGGCCTCACCATTAAATGAATCACCTTTACAGAATATGACTCTGTGCCTCTCTCCAAGAAAGGGCTTTGAACTGAATCTTGATCTTTTCCTCATATTAAACAAAAGTTTAAAAGCTGCATTACAGTATTTGGGTAGTATTTTCAGGCTTATCTGCTCTGTAACCTTTTTGAACCATTCCTTAAGCTGTCAATTTGGTTTTCTTTTCTTCAGTATATCTTCAGTATTCTTGTCAAATTTGAGCTAGGAATTTCATTTTGATAATCAAAGCAGCAGTCTTGCCTGCAATAATTAGCTGTTAAGAGGTGATGAGCACTCACTGGAAAGCCTCTCGAGACAGCTGTGTAATCCTGTCGAACAATTGGATGATTCAGTTATTCAGTCTGTTATGAATCCTCGTAACAGATTATCAGGAGTCTTAACTTGGTGGAGAAGCAACTTTTTTATGTTTGAAATTTAGTTTTCCTTGTACATGAAGCTTGAATGATTTATGGTTAAGGTTGAACACCTAGCGTAGTCTCTATGGGCATCCACACAGTCAGAACCCTGGCTATGTAACCATGTTCCTACTCTGCATTTTCCAGTAGTCCATGTGGAAGCCATCCTATTATCCTTTGGTGCGAGATGCTTCAAAACTACCTCCCAGGAGGCTGCGTCCAAGAGCAAGGGGACCAGATTGTAGCTGCGAATGGAAGGCAGGGTGGGAAGGCTATCAGCTGTCAAAGCAATTGCACCTGCCTTCCTTGTTCTACATGGATGTTGCACATATTGAACTGCACCCCGCGTCTGAGCCCCCACCGCTGCATCAGCCAAGTACATTGGCTTGTAAATTAGCATGGAGTTAGAACACCTCTAAGATTTCTCTGTGTCATTGGAGAGCTGGGGTAAAATTCATTTAAGAGTCCAGCTTAATAGTAAATTTAAAACTCGCCCTAAAACTTTCTCTGTGCGTACTGGCCTGCGTGGCAGTTTTATTTGTAACATCCTTCAGTGCAGTTCGTACTTTCTATCGTGTGAAAACCAGTCACTAACTCTTAACTGTGTTGAGACTCAGAAACCGCCCCAGCTCCATGCTGGCTACCTGCAGGAGCGCCTTCCTGCGGCTGGTGCTTTCCCTCTTGTCTGGCTCACGCTCATGTTGTCCTTTGTCCGGGCTTGTAACGGACGGGGTGGGGAGTAAGCTCCTTACATGCCTTTAAATACTCTGTGGGACAGAAATTATTTCTCATTTAAGGTTTTTACAGAATGTGATACTGTGAAGTCCTTGTTTAAAATCTGAAGGCATTTCTGAAATGCTAACATTTATTTTGAAGTCTACCAAAATGTGGGCATGAGTAACACCGATTGAAAAGGAGGTAAAATGGACTGGGGCTGGGGAGGATGGTAAATAGCAGTGATAGCTGTGTTTTTGTAAAAACAATAACAAACAAACAAAACCTGTCCCCATCAGGGCAAAGGCTTAGAATGAGTTAATGTCAGATTTCCCCCCACTGAGGGCTGGGAGTAAATGCTGTCAGACTGAAGCTGTATCAACTTTTAAAGGCAAAAAACAAAACTTAACAACCTAGTTTCAGGTCCTGCCTTAGACCTGAAGTCTCCAGACAGGGAAATGAGACTGTCGAATGCCACAAACTGTTTATAAAAGTATTAATCTTCCCCTTTGTGAAGGTGTTTGACTATATGTGGAAAAGCATTCACATTCACAGCATGCAAAATTTCTTAATTTCCCTACAGAAAGTAATTTGTTGTGGGATTGCTTCTCCTGGACGTCCTCTTTGGAGGAAGAAGACATCACTAATGGGCAGTGGGTGCAGTCTACTCAGTTCCTACATCACCGATCTCTTGTTTTACTCATCTAATTATTCCCTGTAACAGCAATGGGTTAAAGGAAAGTGAGGTAGGGCTGATTTGTTGGCAGTGTCCCTTTAAAGCACAGGAGTGCCAAGGTGAAATCAATCTGCCACATGCTAGCCGAGCAATGCAAGGAACGTGGGGTGGCAGAAACGTGACCAGATTTGCTCGAACCACCAAGCAAAAGTGCTGCTGTGTTTGCAGGAGCTGTGAGGGACGGAGGTGCTCATTTCCAGCGCCTGTGGCTGTGAGGACTGATGCTTCTCAAAGAAGCGAGAGCGGGTGGCGACTGGCGAGCCCCTTTTGACATGCTGGTGGCTGTCACGGCTCAAGGGAAGCAAGTCCTCAGGACCGCGCAAGTCTCTGAGAAGTCAAAGAAATGGGCTTGTGATGGTAAATGCTGTTTGCCCAGAGGTATAAAAACACTGTGATGATAAAATTTAGTTCATATTGGATATAAACTGATCAATAACAAAAAAGTTTTCTGTGAATTGCCTTCTGGTGTCTATGTTCCCCTTCGCAAAAAGGGTCTGGTTCTTTCACATGTATTTGGTGAAGGCAAAGGTTCATGTTAAATCCAACAGCCCCATGCAATCTTCACAAACTCCCGGGTCCATGTTACAAACTGGTGGAAAATGTACTGTGAAATCAAACAAGCACTTGCCAGGGCTAGTGAATCAGAGGCAATTAGTTGTAGGAGGTGAAATCACGACATGTGCCACAGCCCAGGACTGTATTACTACAGCATCGTGCCTGTGCAGCACCTTGAGAGCTTATAGGGCTTTCTGCGTCCTACTTTCTCTAGCTCCATAGCCATTGATTACTGGATAAAAGTCCTTTTCTCCAGCTTGAAAGGAACCTGCAGGAGCAGAGGGGCTTGCCTGTGTTACTCAGCTGCAGATCTACTCACCCAAGGTGTCTGTCCCTAAACAAAAGGTTTGGGAGTAGAAATCCAGCTTCCATTTGTGGGGAAGGAGGAACGGCTCTGCCGCGGCAGTGATTCATTTGTGTTTTAGTGGGAACTGTGAGGCAATAGAAATGTTCTGCTCCGAGTCTAAAGCAGTGTTTGCTGTGTGTGTGATTGTGCGTTCTTTTAAATTAAACTATTTTGCAAGCACTTCCTTCCTGCATTTCTCAGAAGGAGGGAGGGGGGTGTGCAAAGAATGTTTAACTGCCTTTGACGGAGGAGGAAAACTGAAGAAAACAAGAGATGCAATCCTAACTACTGACCTTTTACTTGAGCTTGGTGATGTTTTTCAGCAGCAGAGCCTCCAGGGAGTAACAGCATCCTCCTTGCTATTGTGCTGCCTGCCCAAAAAGGGGGCTAAAGTTCAGCTTTTATGATGTTCTCACTCTGGGCTTGTGGGAAAAAGGCCACATTCCCTTTCTTAGGTCATACGAGTGCAAGAGATGACAGAGTCTACAGTCTAACCCCAGGACATGAGGCCGGCGCAGAGTGAGACTGGGATAGGCAGCTTGGTAAAAATGCAGTCAGCTTTTTCTCCTTACGAGACTCACAGCAGGTGGGAGGGTAATTTACATTGTTAAATTAAAAAGCACTGATTTATTTTATGTTGGTGTGTTATTGTTTCATAAAAGCACATGAGTTGCTATTACTCATGGTGGACTCTTGCACTTTATTGTTAAGTAGTCCTTTTCCAATTTGGTCGACAGTTACTGGAAACGAATGGTGCCTCTTGTTTTTGCCTTAGTGGGTAACTAAGCATAAAACAAACCCCCAGTCTCCTTCCTGACAAGCTGCTGTTTTTTAGGGAACCCTCCACAGTTTTGAGGACTGAGATTACTGCAGTTGATGCTCTCAGATAGCCTGTTTGTCCACCAGACTGTTTATTCCCTTTGCGCTCTAGAAGGGGTTAGGGGCTAGGAGAGCCATCAGGCCCTTCGCTCCCTAGTTCAGGTCTGGCTCCTCATCCGCTCTTCTTTCAGTCAGCGTCGTGGTAGGCTGGCTGTTGCCCGTTCTGTTACAGCTTCTAGCATTTCTGTCTGTTGAAGTTTCCTTCAGCCTCATTGCAGAAGTTTTGCTCGGTGCGTATTGACCTGGAGTTTCTAAATGGCATGATCCTGCCTGTGCCTCCCGAAGAGTGGAGCAGAATTTGGGGGCAGAGGAGGCGGTTCTCCCTGTGAAGGCTATCTACCTTAAGGACAGAGGCACTGTTTACAATTGTTTTAAAGTTGCTTTAAGACATAATGTTTACAAAATAAACCTGGATGATCCTGACGTCCATGTGTTTGCTTCTTCCAACAGTGCTTGCAACTCCTGCTGTAGATGAGGGCGCTGCAGGATCTTAGCCTGGCCGTGTTGTGCTGCAGCAGACTGCAGCAGACTACACATCTGTGGCTGATGTGTATGAGTTAACTGGACTTTAAGCCATGTCTTTTGCATGGTGGAAAATGTAAACCTCAACATGGTATCTACCTACCTGGCAATTCATAGAAGAATATGTATCACTATCTATTGCGTCTACCTATTATATAAGTAATAAGGCATCTCTGTATATGTTATAGGGAAAGGCGCATGTTCTGGCAGAACAGAGCAAATGGAAATGGTGAGTGATGCAGCAGATTAAGTCCAATTGCAAGCTGAAGGTTTTGCTCCCTGCCCCACTCCCTCGTGCCCTTGTCCCCAGCCCTGAGTCCGTGAGTCATCCTCTGTGCTCCAACACTGGTGCCTTGAACCCTTTGCCGAGTTGCTTCACTTCACTGGCCCCACAAAAAGTGCCCTGCGTTCTGGCCGAGTTAGCTTTCTGCCAGCAGCGTGGGTGGAGCTGGCTCCTGAAAGTTCTGCCGAGGGCCAGGGCCATGCGAAGTGGCACGGCGAGGGGCTCTCTGCTAAAAGCAGAGAAAGAGAGGGGAGGGCCCAGGTTGGTCTGTGTACCCGCACTCACATGCAGCATGAATAGAGATATAAAGAGAAGTCACTTTTGCTTTTGGATGACTTCTGCTGGCATAAGTAAAACGTCTTGGCACCAGCGAAGTGGCGAAGTACAGATAGATACTCATTCAAAATACTTGCAATGTGTGCATATGCTAAAGTACACCTTCAGTGGCTGTTAGATGTCCCCCCAAGTCATGCTTTCACCTTCCTGGTGTCACACATGTGACATGGCAGAGCAGCTCAACAGACCTTGTGATTTTCTTTGATCTTTTCCCATTCAGCCTTGTCTTCTGCAGCATTCTTCCAGTGGCTCTCTCCTTTCTTTTCTTGATCCTCAAATTTGGTAAATACAAGTGTCTTGTTGCTTGAGGTATGCAGGCAAGTGTTTGTGTTTTTGGAGGTAAGAAAATAGTGTGTTTTTAAAAAAACTCGAAAGTTGCTTAATATTAACCTGTTTTGGGGGCTTGCAAGTATTAATTTTCATGTATGAAACAAAGCACCTGTGGCAGTGTGACATTCAGTTCGGTCTTGGCACAGTGCTGGGTATCTGTACTCGCTCAACTGCCCGCTTCCCACCAGCTGCCACCCAGCGAGCAGCTTCAGCAGCTGGGAAGAGCTGCCGTCTCTGCTGAGTTCAGGGAGCAATGCCATTTTTTTCAGAGTCAGAGCTCTTGACTCTATGGATCATTCATTTAACCTTATTATTTAACCTTACTTTAATTTTGCCTGATTTAAGGAAGTTTCTCTTTTGATTTTCTTCTGTATGCTCTCTGTATTTAGCTACCCAGACATTGGGAGGGAGAAGAATTTTTCTGGGGTTGTTTGTTTTTTCTTGGAAAAGAAATGAAGATTTATCATCAATTTTCACTTTTCAGGGTTCTACCTCAGAAAAATCTTCTGTAAAGAACTTTTCAGCTTCTATTGCAAGAAGTATGTAGCAAGCTATCAGTAATTCAGCATAACAAAAGTTCATGCAGTTCAGAGCTTTCATGATTGCAGTGAAGCTTTTCTTGGGATTTTTAAAATGTCCTAGACATTTTAAACAATTAAAAGAATTTCTCAGCAAGGAGAGTGCAAGCTGGGGACTCTCCAGCAGATGTAATCACTCAAGGAAAACTTTGTTTGGCTTGGCTGGGTCTTGCCTTCGTTCCATGCTTTTATCCCACCGCCTGTCTTTGTCTCTCAGTCTTTTGCAGTGTCTCTCTGTACGTCTTTGTCCGTCTTTCCATCTTTCTGTCTGCCCCACATTCTCTTGCAGGCTGAATGGGACAATGTTAACCTGGCTACTTCCAAGACAAACAGCAAATCAGATTGAAAGAGGGGGGCCTTTGGCTGTCAGGATCCTTTGCGGTCACTCACTTCCTAGAATTAAAGGCTGGGAGTTGATCTGTAAGCCAGCCAAGCCAGAGACAATGATTCGGTTTCCATTTTGTTCCTTTGATACTGACTTAAATATGTGCACCAAATACAAAAACAAAATTTACATAAAAGTAAGTAGAAATCCACTTTCTTACACAGAAATGTTCTGTCCTGCGTCGTCTGAGATGGATTTGCATCTCACGGGTAGTAAAACTCACTTATTTTTTCTTGAAGGACTTTGGAAGTCTTGTCTGCTCTTAGGGAACTGATTTGTCATCGAATTCTTGACTGTGGTGGTTTTATTTTTATTTTTATTTTTATTTATTTTTATTTATTTTTTTGGTAGCTGTGAGAAGATGGGTCTGGTGCAGCTGAATCCCAGTGGGCAAGAGGAGACAGCATGGGTGCTCAGCGGCTCCAGGCACAGCTGGGGGACATTGAGTCCCTGTGGCCCCTGCCTCCAGGGTCCTTGCCTTCAGAGGGGGACTTTTCCAGAGCTGCCGATACCAGGCTAGAATAATTATGTAAGAAATGATTGTATAAACAGTTAGATGCAAAATGAGGCAAAAATGATGCAAAAATGAGGGAGATCAGAATTGGCACCTGCTGTGGTTTCTTTGGTGGTTCTTTTGGGAGACTTTGGGCAAACTGCTTCACTTCTCAGTGCCTCTCTGTCCCTGTGTGCAGAGGAAATGTGACACCTACCTGCCTTATCAACTGTAGTGTATTGCCTGAAGCTCAGCTTTTTAACCAACGCCTGCTCAGTGTAGAAAAGGAAAAATACAGAGGATTGTTGTCTCCCAAGCAATACACGTTACTGGCAGGTCATTACAATAGTGCTTCATTGAACACTGCTGCTTTGCAGTGTGTCTTAGTAGCATCGCAAGACAGTGCTCAAGTGGTCAAATTAAACACTGTAGAAGGACTGCATTTGGGAGATGAGCACTTGACAGTGTGCAAGCCTGATAGGGAGGTTTCAAACACCTTTATTTAAAATGTCTTATTAAAAAAAAAAAGTGGTGGAAGAGTGCAATGTAGAAAATATTTCAGGTAACTGCAGCTCACAAACTCGTGCAGAGTGTGGTAGGTTGTTCAGGTAGCTGTGTATAGAGCTTGGGGATGTTTCTGCATTGCCAAGGAAGCCAGTGCAGACTTCCTAATGCATCTGCTTTAGTGCTCTCAGGAGTCCAAAACCAGTGTCTTTGCTCCTGGACCAGCTGCAAGCCATTATGGCTCATAAATTGTTGCATCTCCTGGATGGAATATGCTCTAGAGAGCACAAAGAATTATTGAAGGTAAGTATTACAATCAGTCACATCCCTCACACTGTGAGATCCCTTTTCGGGATCGAGTTGTTGTGACTGTGCATGGGCACTTTGATGTTTTAATCCCTAGCAACCGCATTGTGCTCTCCTTGGAGAGCTGTTCCAGTCCACCTCCTCACTGCTCACTATTACCGAGTCCATGTATTTATTATCCTTTGCTTCAGTATGTGATTGTAGTCATTTTTCAGTTTAAGATTTTTTACACTCTACTACATCATCGTTATTCTAAACATATGCTCAAATAGTTCTGTGGTGGACTAGCTATTATAAGGCAAATTATTGTTAATACCAGGTCTTCAGTGTCAGTCCCTGTGTCTAATAGTGTACAATGACACAATTGTTCTTGTGAATGACTGGAGCAGTGCAGCGTATGGTCTGGTTCTTCCATGGGACATGATGACATGCAAAAGGTCTTAATGGATATTTTATTTTAAATTGAATATACATTTGAAATAGGCAAAGCTATGAAGAAATAAATACGTGAAAGATTGTTGAACTGTTTCAGAGTTAACAGCTGATTCTTGGATACCCCAGACCAAAACATTTGGCAGTATAAATTTTGCTCTGAGGCTGAAGACTGAGGAGACTAACTCCAGTCCACAGTAGGAATGAACCCTCAGGAAGTCAGGCTGGAACATGCTATCCTTCTCCTTCATTTTTGTTTTGATTCCACGTAAACCTTTATTCTCTGAGTGGTTTACATATGCCAAACGTCTCCTAAAACACAGAGGGATGTCCCACCTCCACCCTCTCACTTACCTCCTCCACCTTCCTTGTTGAACACCCCATTCTTCACACTAACAAAGCAAAACAGCAGCTGGCAATTAACTTTCCAAGCTGTGCTTGTAGTTTTTTGTAACATACCTATCTCAAGGTATACCTTATCCTCTCTGCCTGCCCACGGGGAGTTTTTCTCTTTTCCCAGTTGAACAGGAGTGGATGTATTAAAGCATGTGAGAGCTGACTCTGGGTCATCCTGTCGTATTGCTCAAACAGTTCCTTGTTTCATTTTTATTAACTTGCTCTGGAGCTGGAGGTTTCTCGCCAAGTGTGTTGCTCATGCACACAGGTGACAAGAACATGAGTGTGAAGACCAGCTCCTTTCCCCGGCTCCAGAACCTTCAGTGGGACAATGTTGTGCTTTTTGGACACAAGCTGGTTTAATGCTTTAAACTGCAGTGTTATTTGGCTGAACCAGCTTGTCCTAATTAGTGGGCAGCAGTGATTGCAGCACCATACTCTGCTGTGTGGCTCTGACATGTTTCAAGTTTCCTAATTGATTAGTAATCATTTCAGTAAGGAGTGATAAGGTTCCCTCTCGGGCACTGATGGACTTTTAAAATGTTTAAAGTAGCTACGATGATTACTTAGGTGGATTGAAAACCCGTGGGCCTGAGAAATGCCTGTGAAATGGTGACCAGTGCCACAAACTGCTTTATAATCCTTTCTGGCTTCCCTGTGTAGCAGTAGTGCCATTGCAGCACCCCGATTCACTGTAGCTCTAGCAATCAGCAGTCCTTGAAATGAATACAGATTTTTGGAGGCTGCAGGACATTGCAGACTAAGCTGTTCTTCAGTTTTGATTCAGCAGTGTAACTCAGTATCTCACACTAAAAAGACTTTCCATTGGTATGCATGGCTCATATAACAGCTCCTCCACTGTTTCCTGCGGGTTAGGAGGGAAAGGATCTTTCCATGCATAATTTAATCACATTCAGCAGTTCAGCATTTGGATTTTTTTCCATAGAAAATCTATAACATCTTGTTAGTTAAGTCTTATACTTTTAGAAATGCCAGTGTGTGTGCTTATCTTGTTCATTCAGATAAACACCTCTCAGCATCCTGTTTTTCTTATGTCATACGAACAGGAAGAGAACGATTGTTTGAGATGTGCGTCAGTCATAATTGTAACCAGGCAGTCACGTTACCCTCCCCATTTACCATAGAAACCAGCAAATCTCTTCAAACATGCTGGTGGTAGCTGTTAGGTATCCTTTCTCTTCTACTTAACCTCCCAAGAGCTGTAACATTGCAAGTCCTGTATAGTAGGACCTCTCAATGATTTAATTTTATTTTTTATCTAAGAGGGTGCACCTATAAATTTTGCAAATCAATACCCATCACTACTTTTATCTTAAGTAACTGTGATGTCTTTTGTTCTGTCCTGTGCCTATTGTTAAACACACTGCAAACTCCAGGCAGTGGTACTGCCTGAAGTACTAGGCAAGTCTAAAGTACTGGCCAAGCTTTTGCCTGAGTGTATGTAACTTCTAGAAAAGCATTTGAGCCAGCCAGATTTTTGAAAGGCATTTGGCTATTTTGCAGTCACTTAAAGGTGACCTGGAGAGCTTTGTGCATGTAGGGAACACATTCTGCATCTGGAGAACCTTTCAGAGGAGCTGGTAGTGTTACTGGCACCTCGGGGTGGGATTTTTGAAAGCAGCAAAGGGAACAAAGATGCATTCGAGAAACATGTTTTCTGAAGGGGCTTGCTTTCTCTGGCAATAGTGCCAGTGCTGGAGACGTAGTTTTAACCTGACACCGTGAGATGTAATTAGTTATAAGAAGTACTTTCACCATTATTTTCTTCAAAATAAGCAAAACAGTTATTGTACTCTGCATATGGAGAGCATGTTTCAGCCTAGGCAGATGGGTTTTCTCCAATTTAAATTTAATTACATTATAAGTAATATTTCTTTACAAGAAATATTTTTAGAATCAACCCACAGAAGGGTTTGGGTTGGAACAGACCTGAAAGCCCATCCAGGTCCAACCCCTGCCATGAGCAGGGACCACTGCCCCCAGCCCCATCGAGCCTGGCCTTGGGCACTGCCAGGGATGGGGCACCCACAGCTTCTCTGGGCAGCCTGGGACAGGGCTTCACCACCCTCACTGTGAAGAATTTCTTCCTCGTATTGCATCTAAACCTGCCCTCTTTTAGTTTAAAGCCATTACTCCTTGTCCTGTCACTACACTACCTAATAATGAGTATCTCCCTGTTCTAGTCTAATCTCTCATGATTAGAAGAAAGCTACTTTCTCAAATTATCATGTAAAGCGAACCACTGTGGTTCGACACACTGTCCCACAAGAGTGCAGATCACAGGCGCCGACATCTGTCCTGGGCGGCTGCTACCCACCGCCCGTCCCCGCATGCGGGCAGGGATCCACGGTGTGCGGAGCTGGTGGCACCGCCTGAGCGTTCACCTGGGGAACCACAGCCCGAGGGGCAGAGGAGGGCACTGCTGGCCTGGAGGTGCTGGCATCAGAGGGATGGCAGCTGTCGGGTCCGAGGGGAAAGCAGGTTCGGGAAGGCAGCAGCGCCGTCGGGGTGCAGCGTGGGGCAGGCCGCGAGTGGCAGCGCCTGAGGCGAGGCGTAGAAGGGGCTGTGGCAGGGTGGGCGTCCTCCAGCTGTGCTCCCAGCGTGCGGGCTGGAGATGTGGAAGTCGGCGAGGGAAGGGGCGCAGCACGCAATTCTCACACATCTGCATTTTCAGAAATTGACAGATAAAATCTGGAGAGCCGTTTGTTTCAGTTTTCTGTACCTTTTTTCTCCCAGCAGAGGAAGGCTAGAAATATCATAATCTCCTACACTATTATCTGCTGCACGTTTAAGTTTTCTTTTGTTTTTTAACTAATGGGAAAGGTTCCTACAGATTGTAAGGTGTGTGGTGGTTAGAGCAGATGAAGAGGAACTGTCATGCAGATAGCGGAAAGCTGTGAAACTCTAAGTCAAAAGTAACAAATGGCAAAATGTAATGTGTTCTTAAATTTCATAGCCTTGTTTCGATTGTCAGACCTCCTTTGATTCTGCCTTTGTCGACCATTAGACGATAAAAGCTGCATTTTTTTTCCTTTGCTGCTAACGTAGGTTTCAGTTTTAATTCCAAGGTGCTAATCTTGTCTCCAATACCCACCATTAATTGGTGTTTTAGCTAAGCTGACAGCTTTAGTTTCTGCTAAACTGTGTGTGCTGAGGAGATAACCTGCCTCCAGAAAGAGAAGGTGGTGGTGCTGTCATCTTGGCTTTTTCCCTCTTGCCTACCTGTAGATAACTTGTCAGTGTATTAGGATCTACAGAAGCAGTGTTATAAAAAGTAATGTTCCAAATTGAGTGGTCAAGAGTGGTGTTCCCCAGGGGTCAGTGTTGGGGCCCATCCTCTTTAATATCTGTATTGATGATTTGGACAAGTGAATTGAGTGCACCCTCAGTAAGTTTGCAGATGACATCAAGTTGGGGAAGTATCAATCTGCCAGAGGGTAGGGACTCCCTGCAGAGGGACCTGGACAGGATGGGTCGATGGGCAGAGGCCAATGGGATGAGGTTGAACACGGCTAAGTGCCAGGTCCTTCACTTTGGCCACAACAACCCCATGCAGTGCTATAGGCTTGGGGGAGAGTGGCTGGAAACCTGTGCAGAGGAAAAGAATTGGGGGTGTTGGTCGATGCTCACCTGCCTAAACATGAGCCAGCAGAGTGCCCAGGTGGCCAAGAAGGCCACAACAGCATCCTGGTTTGTATCAGGAATAGTGCAGCCAGCAGGGTCAGGGAGGTGGTCGTCCCCTTGTACTCTGCTCTGGTGAGGCTGCACCTTGAGTGCTGGGTTCAGCTTTGGGCCCCTCACTACGAGAAGGACATCGAGGCCCTGGAGTGTGTCCAGAGAAGGGCTACAGAGCTGGTGAAGGGCCTGGAACACAAGTCCTGTGAGGAGCGGCTAGGGGAACTGGGGGTGTTTGGTCTGGAGAAGAGGAGGCTCAGGGGAGACCTCATTGCTCTCTGCAACTCCCTGAAAGGAAGGTGTGGGGAGCTGGGGGTCAGCCTCTTCTCACAGGTAACCAGTGATAGGACTAGAGGGAATGGCCTCAAGTTGCGCCAGGGGAGGTTTATGTTGGAAATGAGGAGACATTTCTTCTCAGAAAGAGCAGTCAAGCATTGGGACGGGTTGCCCAGGGAGGTGGTGGCATCACCGTCCCTGGGGGTGTTCAAGGAAAGGTTGGACGTGGTGCTGAGGGACATGGCTTGGTGGGTGACATTGGTGGTAGGGGGGTGATTGGAGCAGGTGATCTCGGAGGGCTTTTCCAACCTTTATGATTCTACGAAGCTGCATATTAAGCATGTGAGAAAGAAATCTCTATTCATGATGTGCTGTCCTGCTTTCCCTACGTGTAGCTTGGCAGTATCTGCCCCTCATAAGCAGAACTTGTCAGTGTTTTTCAGCAGCATTCTGTAGGAGTTCCCAGCATGTTTTCCCCATCCCAGGTGAGCTGCAGCCTTATGCTCATGTGAGAAAGCTCGGTTGCACCCTTTTTTTGCCTCACTCCTCCAGCTGAACTCCTCACAACTGTACAACATAGAACAAAAAGAGTTTCCATCCCCACTCCTATGTGAAACAAGATCTGGAGTGTCTTCTTGATATTTAGTTAAAGCATTTAATAGTACAACTTTATAGAAAGCTAAATAACCCGAATTTAGGTGAAATTCTTTACTTAAGCAGAAATTAAGCATGAATTAAAACATGGATTTAAAAGTTAGTATGTGGTCCCAGCTCAGTAAAATGCTTCCTTAATTGACATGTATGGAAATGTTTGTGTCAGCTCTGTTGCTTGAGAATTTCATCCCCAGAGCTTTTCCTTCATAGATGTTTAGGTTTAAAGCTTTGGCTGAAATACATTGCTGCCACTTGATTGGGATGTGTTAAAATACATTGACTTTTTCAGCTGAAGGACTGAACCTTTGTGTTGGGGTACTGGAAGTGGACCAGGTGTTTCTAGCTATGCATTTTAACACGGTCTTAAATGCACAGTCTAAATACTTCACTAACATCAGCTCTCAGCAAGCAAAAGTGTCTATTTTACCTTCTATTTTTAAAAACAATTTAATTCTTATTGGAATACTTTTAGAGCAAAGCTTCCTTGAAACTCATTTCTTATCTTCAATTATCTAAATGGTCTCAGCTATTAACAAAACAACAAAAAAGTGAGTTTCTGTTTTACTGGAAGGGTTATTTTAACATGCTGCTGAAATGCTGGCGTAAAAGCTGAAGTATTTTTCAGGCTCAAGTTGGCTTTTTCAGGTATAACCTACAGGTTTCTGTTTTTTTTCCAGCCAAAGTTGAAAACAAATTGTTTGATGGATATTAAATACCTGAATCGTCTTTACCAGTTACGTATCATTGATTTTCACTGAAAATTACAACCAGTTTATCAGTGAGTCATTGAGTTGTGCTGGTTTTCCCAAGAAAAGCCTGGATACAAAAGATTGGGAGCAGGCAGTCTGTGGTACATTGATTCATCATCCCGTGTCCATGGGAAGTGTCTCTGCCAGACTCATTTGTCTTTACCTAAACTTCTTGCAACCATAGAGTTTCATTATGGCAGCATCTTCTTGTGTAATCTCAAAGATGACCTGATACATTTGAGGTGAGTGTTTTATTATTTTCAAAAACATGGCTTTTTAGCTTGCTCACTTGTCTTACGTGGCCCCATGAGTCAGTGTGTAATTCACCATTCAGTTCTGTAAGGGCAGAAGGAGAAGGTGAACTGCAGGCTTCAGGTGTTCATTCACTCTCCTGTACCAGAAAAAGAGTGTCTGTCAATAATAATTAAAAACAATTAGGAGTGTCCTCATTAGTGTTAACCTTTGCAACTAATAATTGCTGCCCATTCCTCTTCCTTGAAAGAAAGGAGGTTAGTGTTTTAAAAAGGAAGCTGGATGGCTTCGAAACATGTATCAGGGCTTTTTAGTGTTAACTGTTGGGTTTGGTGCCTTTTTTTTTTTTGTATGTGTGGAAACCTATTTAGGAGAGACGGTTAAAGGCTTTTAGGTTTTTTAGGTTTAGAACTCAGGGATTTCCAGAGATGTCTGAAGAACAGAAAATGCTATCTTTTTAGCTTTACTTTTCATCTGATGCTCCTTTTCCAAATTGTAGTTCGATCTGCTAGACCTGCTGAGGCTTCTGTTCTGACAGTCACTGAGTAGCCAAAAAATGAGGACATGTAATAACACCCCCCCACACACACGTTTATCCTGGATAGTATTAGTTTTCTTCATCTTTGCAGGATTTATAAGCTTAAAAGAAGAAATTGCTGGCTTTCCAGAATATTGTTTTAAATGTTGTTTTTAAACTCCCGAGTTTCCATTTCCATTAAAGTGTTATTAACTGGGTGTAGGGGTGTTGACTGATATCCTGGTTATAGCAGATCTCTTCTGAGGCTTGATGATCTGTGATAAGAGAGCAGCCAGCACTCAGTGCTGAGATGTGGTCAGTGGCTGATTCCACAGCAGTGAGTTATCAGCACTTCTGGGAGCGCGATGACTCGCTCCTTACCGCTCCCTCCACAACAGTGACACATTTTATGGGAACAAAACCCTTTTCTCTTTATCACTGAAAAAAATGTATGGTGCTGTTGGCTAAAATGAGGAAAAATAGCTTGGGCTGAAGTTTTGGGAGAAAAAAATATTTTATGATGAAAAAGTATTTTTAACCTTAATAGATTTGAACAGAAGAACACAAGCCACGGGCAAGGGTATGTCAAGCTCAGCAGCTTCAGTAGCCTCTGACCATAACTCATAGTGAATATGTATAGGGAGAGGGTGGAAAAAATCAGAAGGGGATGAGGGAGTGAGTGCCCTGCTGTCCTCCTCTTTGCATGTGCCTGGCTTCCATCGGTCAGCAGCTCGGAGTCCTCCTATGCCAAGGACTGTTTTGTCATCTTTGTGCTTAACGTTGAGGTCATGCCCTATGCAACAGATGAGGAAACCATTAAAAGTGCTGCCAGTTACTTGCAAAAGGTTAACAATTGCTATATTTTTAGGCTTTTATTAATTTGAATTTCATTACCTGCCTAAAAAGCAAGCTGTTAGTGTTATTTTTAGAATTGCCACTTCTGTAAAAATAGGTGCACTTTTCCTTGTAAAACAGGGGCGTATTGAAAGTATCTGATAATGCTTTCTGTGTGTCTGAAGTGATGACCCATGTGCGTGAGCAGGCTGATGGTGTCAGATGCTCTCCTTGGCCACTGTACCAGAGGAAGGGGTGTTTGTGCTCCCTGCATGGGTTGTCTCGGCCAGCGAGATGGGCTAAGGACGTGCCCAAAGCTTGGCGACTTCTTGGTTAGATTTCATTTTTATTTGTTTCAGTTGGCCCCAGATCTGAAGAGCATCTTTTGCTCACATGCCATGGACAATGCCTAGATTTTGTTGTTGTTCAGGTGTCTGTGTGCACTAAGTGGGAGGGAGAATGCAAGTGCCCCTTTGGGCTGCTGTGGGTGGGTTGGTGAGCAGCAGGTCTGGACTGGGGCAGCTGGTAAGCAACTTCCCCTTCTCCTCACTGACAGAAAGTGCTCGTAAAATAAGAGGAAAGTGTTATTGGCTGTTCTGCTCGTACAAGCAAGCCTTTTATTTTAACGAGAGTGCATTTTGTTTGATCTGCGTTTTTTGGGGGGGATGATGAATTTTAGCCATTATGAAAACAAAACCCATGGTTATTTGTAAGGACTGCTTTATAAGAAGCATATGTGTGCTTTATTATTCTTTTGCTTGGAGTGTGGGGATTGTTTTCAGTTGGGAGGTTGCATTAGAAGAATGTGAACTTCTGACTCACTGAAAAATAGAGCGTGTATTAGCAAAATTGTGAGGTTTCCTATTATGTTTTCATAACTCAAATTTCTCAGAATGGAAGTGATCTCTTTTTGCCTTTAGTGAAAGAATGACTTTTACTGCCATTGAGAACGAATGGATTTTTCTTCTAGAAAAAGTTGTATTGCATTTAATATACTTTTACTCTACCCACTATTCTTCATTCCCACTTTTCTTTTCTCCAGAGTAGCAGCTTCTCTCTCTGAGGGTGATCTGCCTGTGGAACTCATTCTTCAGCCACGTTTCTGTTTGATGTCTAAATTTTGACTTTTCCATGATGACGTAGTCAACAGTAAGGACCAAGGTGTGGCTAAACATGGTGATCCCAAGAAGGGGTCGACTCAGCTAATGGCATCTGAGGAATCCCAGCTTTCCTCTGGAAGAATCAAATGAGAAGCATGAAATTGGCTTTGAATGCTTAGTTGATTTGCGGTAAGGGTTTGCAAAGATACTAGAGAAAATACAAGTAGAGCTAACCCTGTGATACAATATTGCACGTTACCACCTTAAGGCAAGAGACCAAAACCAGAGGCTACAATTTTTGGAATTACTGGCCTAAGCTGCTGCTTCTACATGCAAGGTCTGTCTGAAAGTTGGAGAAGAACCTCCAGAAGATAAGCTCCCAGATGCTGAACCCCTCACAAAGTGATGCAAGATGTCTTCTGTTTAGTGAAACAAATACCTCATTTTAATTAAATAGAAACTTTCCCCTGTGCTTTTGATATGAAGAGAAAACTTCTAGGGGAACCTAACTTTTCAGTCTGGCCTATGAACCAAAGCATAAACTGATTTTGCAGTTCCAGTTGTTGCATGGAGCACCATGTTGTGGTGGTGTGTTTGGTGAAGGCAACGCTTTGGTAATGATTCCAGCCAGGGGCACTTTGTCTGCTGTAGCAACACTGCAGGGGCCGTCCAGCCAGGGCCCGTGCGCTGTGCCTACAGACCTGCTCTCCTCTGGTAAGCAGGAGACAAAGACCGTCATGTAAGAGGCTGCCAAGGCTGGAAGAAGAGCATCAGAAACAGTCACAGCTGGTCAACAAGCTCAGGAGTAAGGAACCATTCTCGTTAAATGCAAATTCTGGCTACTGAAAATGAGCTGATGTTCGTAATCAGGAGGCTACAAGTGATGAGCTTGCTTGGTTTTGTTCTTTTTTTTTTTTTATCTCCTTTTTTTTTTTCCTCCTGTCTGATGCGGATACTTCCATGGATTGCAGAAGGTGAAGCCAAATGTGTGAATGAAGAACTGGAGGGACATGCAATGAATTCTTTTCCTTTGGTGAACCTAGACTCACAGACCTCCCAAAGGGCTAAATCTTTAATGTTAAAATTATAGGGGAGGTGTGTGGTGTATGGAGCTTTTAAGACTGCAGTAACTGTGTGTGGTTGCTTCCCTTTTGAGATCTGAAGCCTTCTGTGCGGTGAAGTTCAAAGCTCCATCGATTAGAAAGCTGTAGCTAAAATTGGAAACTGATCCAAAGGCTGGCGTCAGCCAGACATACCTTATTCAGACGGACCCTCTCTGTGTTGTTGCTTCATTTCCTTATTGTTTGAATTCAGCTAAACCAACATAGTTATACCTTTAAAAAGCATATTTGTCTTTTGCGGGAGACGCATTTAAGGAATGGTGGCTGGGCATGCTGAGTGTGTTTTGGAGCTCTGGAAATTGTGCTAAAGCGAAGCAATTTATTGCTTCTGAAATGAAATAGTTTTGTGACATTTGATCCTCTTGTAAATTTTGCACTGGAGATTTCAGTGGTGGGATATAATTAACATTTAAATTGGTTGGGCTCTTATGGCAGCATTCCTCTGCCTGTCTGCAGACACTGGTACAGTCGACCTTTCCCTGTAAGCAAATAGCTCTGGGGAGCTTTTATTCTTAGTGGGAATCTACTGACTGCAGCTGGTGGGGATTCGGATGAATCACTGAGTGGTTACCCCTTAGTCATAGTGTGCTTGGAAGTGAACTGCTATCATTCCTGGAAATATCCATTTCTGCTAAGATAGAGACTCTGCCATGAGAAAGTGTAAAAAGAGCCTACGAGCCCTTTGGTGCAGGTGCCTCTGAAATAGGAGTGGGCACTCTTGTGAGTGTAAAACCTTCCAGTCCCCAGGATAATTCTAATTTACATTTCAAAGTAATGTGCAGGGGAGGAGAAGGATGCATTGGAAGTTCGTCCTCAATTAAGGGGAATTTGCAGATCTGAACAGGAGATGGTGTGGACATTTGCTAGGCAGCTGATGGGGCGTTTTCCCTGCTGCCTCCATGACAGAGGCTCATATGTCAGCCAGGGACAGTGAGGTACAGCCAGGACAGCGAGAGGAAGAGAAGAGCTTTAGGAAGCCCTCCTCGTCATGCTGGTGTTCGCTGCTGTAAACCTGAGCCCGAATGCTTAGAGCAGCAGGCTTCCTTCCAGGCTCTGCAGCAAGAGAATTTCCCAAACTGGCTCCCAGGAGAGGCTTTTAGCTGTGCGTGGGGTGCCTGGGGTGTGTTGCCTTCAACAGATCCACGCTCTCATTCCAGTCCCTTGCAGTGTGTTG
Source organism: Cygnus atratus (assembly GCF_013377495.2). Lineage (NCBI taxonomy): Eukaryota > Metazoa > Chordata > Aves > Anseriformes > Anatidae > Cygnus > Cygnus atratus. The sequence goes on from NC_066380.1 coordinate 11,354,054, forward strand.
ATTGAACTCTTAACTCTGGGGGAAGTACCGTGGGCGCTGGCTCCCAAGTGCTTCAGCAGCATCCACAGATTTTCACGCGCCCAAGATGAGTGCGAGCCCCACGGCCATAGCATATGGTGGTCCCTGACCTCACAGGAGTATCGTCAGTTTTGGGGCACGGAGGTGCAGCAGGAAGAGAGGGCAAACACGGCAGTTGCATGGTAGGCACTGCCCTTGCTTTGGCACCAGCCTTGCTAGCATGGTTTCTCAGCTGTTTGGAACTCTGCCTTTCTGGCTGCTAGCTGAGTTGTTTGATTTTTCATCCTTTATGGGGAGAGTTCATACTGGGGAAAACCGTGGTTTTATTACTTCTCCTCACCCATACCTATAACTTACTTGGTACAGTGTTGTGTCTGTAGAGCAAAACCCTTTGTGACATTTATATTCAGAAACAGAACTGAATGAGAATGGTGAAAAAAAGACTTTGGATTTGCAGAAGATGGCGGCTGTCCCAGCTGTGCTCTTGTATCCACGTGGATGCAAAGTAAGCAGAGGTTGCATTTCATTGTGGATGAACAAGGAACTACAGTCCTTGTTACTCTTTGGAAAAGTAAGGGCAAATTGTGGCTCTGCCATTAAAAGACATTTAGAACACGTGTTCTCAGTAAGAAATGCAGGATGGATCAGTGCGAAGGGCATGGATCGCTGCCGGCCCGCTGCTCAGGATGTTACATCCACCAAGGTCTGGTCAGCTCCGTGTCAGGATACTAAGTCCTGCCTCTGGCTTCTGCAGCTTCTGATGTGCTGACTCCCCTTTGCTGGTCCTGCCTCTGAAACTGAGGAAGGTCGATTGCTGCGTTAGCCTGGCTGACAGGTCATCTTTGAGCTGGATGCACCCGGGCTGAAACATGGCGATTACTCCAAAAGGAGCAGCAAAAAGCAGGAAGCTGCTGAAGCTGGGCGGGGAACGTGTCCTTGGGAACGTGCTTCCTAGGGGCGCTGTGGGCAGGGGGCCTCTTGTCGTGTGAACGTCTCAGTGGTTTGGGGGAGATTTCCGCATTTCATTCATAGGTGTGTTGGAGGCCTCATCTCCTGCTCGTGTTGCTGACACAGCGTGGAGCATCTCTTGAAAGGTGAGTCAGGGACATTGCGGCTGGACCAGAGTGTTGCAGTAACATGATCCTAGCTCTTCTGCTGCTGCTTTTTTTTTTTTTTTTAAGAAAGTAACCATATCTATTTTGACAGGTGACTGTAAATTCTAATTTTCTGATATCTTTACCTACTCCACTGCTTATGTACCATGTTAAGTATCTCTCCCCACACCCTATGATAAATTCAGGTAAGAACAAATTTCTGCAAAAAGCCTCCTACAAAGCAAAAGGAGAACGGCACTCCCGTTTCCTACTGGCTAATACCCAGTGCATATAACATGGTTTTTAAAAATAATACAGCATTTTACCTTCTGTATCTTTATTCTTTATTGTATCTACTTTCTCGTAGGTTATCTCTTTTTTTCTCTTTTTCTTTTTTTTTAATACAACACAGAACACAGAATTTCACAATGTGTATTATATAGTACCTGTATATTCTAAAATTGTTTTGGTATATTTCAAATATTATTTCAGATAGGCAGGAGAAATTCCATATGGAATCATTTTCTGAAGTTCAAAAATATTTAAACAAGATTGGAATGTTTATGTTGTGTGCACTTGTTAAAAGTGGGCACAATAAAAACACTTAGAAGGTGTAAAAATCTAAGATTTCCTATTGAGGAATTTTGTTTCTTTTCAGTTAAGTCAACTTGTTCTTAGAGATCGAACATTTGTCTGAAGAGAATGTTTCTGTTCATTTTTTGCATCATCAAAGTGATGTTTCTCTTCCCTATCAGCCTTCTCTTCTACAAATCCAGCATGCATTTGATATGAGCCACAGACACTTTTCTGAAAAAAAAATGAGGCAAAGTAGATTTTGATAAGAGATTTTGATTAATTCTTAATCCACATAGTATACTATTTGTTGGATTTCTGTTGCAATCATGACATTTAAATAACCCGTGACACTGCTGAAACAGGGGGTTGCTGAATATCGCTCTGCTCACTCCTCCCCCTCTGCCAGTTTGTAGATTGCCTGTACATCTATAGATCTTTATTCTTAAGTGCAAACAGACTAGGTGCATTTCTGTTGACATGGAAGTGTCTGGAACCGTTGTTTTCCTTTCAGAAAAATATCTCAAATGTTTTTGCAGATTGATGAGAGTTTTCACAGAAGATGGATTTCAGGGATTTATTGCAGGGGCTCACAAAACAATGGATAGTACTGAAAATTCACTGATTGTTTAGTGGGGTATTGTACGTTTTGCATATTTTGTTGTATATTTCATTAAACATTTATTAAAATCCTGTTAATTTTCAAGGCAAAGGTGTAAGCTCTCTGCGTAAAGAAGGTTTAAGCATTTGCATGTTGGTCTTGACCTTCCTTGTCCTTCCTATCCAGGAATTTCAGCTGTAATTGACTACCTAATATGATCCTGAATTTCAATCACATAATCCCCTTTTCCTTTTTTTATTTTTTTTATTTTTTCTTTTCCTTTTTTCTTTTACTTTTTGCATTCTGTATCTCTTAATTCATTGACTGTAATTCTTCCAGGTCTCAGGCCATGGGGTGTTCAATGGCTTTTGACACAAAGCAAGTGTTGAGAGATTTTTCACTGGTAAATTCTTCCTCTGGGGTTTGATGTCTCACTTTCCCTATGTGAGACACACAAGTAGCCTCAGTCAGAAAGTGGATTTGTCTTGCCAGGGCATTTCAGCAGAATCGGTGAATAATACAGCAGAATTTTGCAAGGATGCAATCGCAAAACCACTGCTTTACCTCACCAGCCTGCAGGCACATTTTTTTGTTGTGATCACAGCAGGTTTTGAGTGATCTATGCACAAAGGAAAAAGAGAGAATGAACAGAAAGCAGTTTATGGCTTTCCTCAAAGACACTTTTCTAACTCAAAAATATAGGCCTTGTGGTTTATATGGTTTTGAAATGTAACCACAGATATTGAGAACTGGAAAAGATCTGATTTACCATCTCCTTCAAATTTGGTACCAGATTCAGGGCAGAGGAAATTTATTTTTGTAATGAAAAATATTAAAAGGAAATATGTTAATATCTTTAAAATAAATAAATAAATAAAAAGCAGGAACATATTTGGAGAAACTATCATATGAAAAAAATCTAGGTCATTTGTGCCTTGATGGAGTATGTGTAGATGTGTCTCTGCAACCTCCACCAAAGTGTTGTAATCTTGTTTTGGTGAAGCTCTACTAGATGTTTAATGGTTCACAACTCCCTTTCTTTGGAGCAGCAAAAAATCAATGTCAGACTACGGGCTTCGTCTTCAAGCTTGATCTCAGAACTGAATGGGGTTTGCTGTCTGGGACATGTCTCAGCTTCTCTAGTTTGTGAGCTGGGTAGATCTGGCCATGCTTGGCAGCTCGCGGCTGGCAGCAGAGAGAGATGATGCCCTCCCACTCACCACACTGTTTTTTTTATGCTGTTTGATATGGCCCCATCCTTCTTTAGTTTGTTTTGCTCATTGAATGACCCATTTGCTAATAGTTGGGTATCTCCTCATTATGTAAGAGTCTCTGTAGGATTTAACTTTTCTTCAAAAAGGAAGATTCTTGATGTTCTTGATATGTAGAATGTAAAGGTATTTTTCTGGCCTCCAGGACCTATCCTTGCTTTTGCAAACACTGTTCTGTAATCATTTTAATATGTCTATCAAACTTTATCTTAGTAATTGCTGTTTCTTACTCCTACTGCTGTGGCTGGAGGTTGGTCCAATATTTTCGTGTTCTTGTCCCCTGATTTGAGCCCAGATGCATTTGTGGTTCAGTTATGACCATTTGGTTTTCAGATGCTTTGCTTTGTTCTTTTTTCCCTTCTATTTCTTCCTCTCTCCCTTTTGCATTGAGCAATCGTCTGCTCTCCCCGTTTGCTCTGGAAAGCTTATGAAACTCCTCATAAGGCCCTCGTCCTTCATCCTTGGGTATCTTGGCATTAGTTTCCTGCTGTTTCTCCAGTCCTTTCTCAGATGTGGGTGAGCAGGATCTTGTCTGGTATTCCGATGGGAGCTTAACAGTACTGTTACTGCCAAAGACAGTTGTTCTCACTCTTTCTGGGTGCCTGGAGAGCCAAGGGGAGTCCAGTCCCCAAAGAGGTCCTGCTGGAGCATGAAAAGAGGAATTTTTCTTCATTTCTTTCAGCAGCCAAAACGATGCGGACCTTCCCATCTACATCTTCTTTCCTAGCTTGAGGTTGCGAGGTACAACAGCTCAAGGTCCAGTGTGAACTGTAGCGGCCTTCCCCTCTGGTGGGACTGGCAAAAGAAGAGTGGTGCTTTGTGCTCTCGTTTGTTTGGCTCTAGCAGTGTCTGCTTGCCAGTTGTTTGTTACGTAGAGCCTCTGACCGTGTTTCATCCCCAGGTACTTCCAAGGTTTTGCCTGGTAAGGGAAGAAACCAAACCGCTTGGACGTCAGCATGCTGCAGTGCTGGCTCAGTACTTTCTCTCCTTGTTTAATCCCCGCTCTGGAGAATCACCTGGGAGATGCCTCCCCGTTATGCACAGAGCAGTGCGGGAGCGAGCCCTTCGCGTGCGGCCGAGCAGCCGGAGGAGCGGCCGCAGGCGCGAGGGGCTCCGCTCCCCAGCCCTGGCTGCCCCAGCACCGCGGGGAAGTCACCCTGCTGGGGGTACTTCTACTCCCAGGGCCCGGGAGGGATGGGCAACGCTGTTTCCCACTCACCTGTGCCTGCACAGTAGCATGCTGGCAAGATACTGCGGTGTTTAAAAGCGACTGGAGGGACGGTTTTCATGCGAGTGTGTATTGAAATAAAGGCGAGGTTGGATTTCAGCAACAGGGAGGTAAGGTAGGAAAAAATCACGTAAGAGCAGGGCTTGTTTTGTTGATTGAGGTTTAGAAAGCGTTTTAACCAGTTGAATTATTGGCTGCATCTGAAGTGAAACACTGCTTTCCTAACTGCTCTCATTTCCTGTATCATTCCAGCTTGTTCGCTGCATTAATTGGAGTTCAGATTTACAGTGTATTTGGTTACACACTGGGCTGCATTCTCTTTTTTTTTTTCCTTGTGTGTATAAATTCTTTGGGAGTTGGGCCAAGCGGAGAGCGTATGTATGCACACACACACACACGGGCTGAATTTCACTGTTAGTTGCTAATTTTGTGGGGAAAAGGGATCTGGATTTTCTTCTGTTTTCTTGTAAAAAGAGACTTTCCTTTTTCCAAAGAAGAGGCAGCAGCTGAGAACAGCCAGTGTTCAGAGTTCAAGATTTCAGAGCAGCAAGAGATGAGAGAAAATAGTATCTTATGAATTGTAAATGTGGCATTTTCAATTTGGCTGGTGTTTCCCAGAGGTTAGTGGATAATGGAAATGCTATCATTCTCCTGGCTCAACCAATAATCAGCTTGCTACTTAAAATATTTTATAAATACTGTGCTTCAGAGTTGAGTTGGATGAGGTAGAGCTTTTCACAGTTGAAGTAGCTTTTTGTGACCTGAAATATGAAGTGAGACGGGATACTAAACGAGAAACCTAGCGTTTTGAAACAAGTTATTTAGGAACTGTAGAAGGCAGAAGGTGATTTAAAGGATGTTTCCTTTTCAGTTGAACATTTTTCTTTTGGCTTTGTGAAAACATAAGAAGAGGTGCACTATATGTGTGAGGAGTGTTTTTTGAGAACTTGTAGATTTTCAAATTCACTCTTCATGTTTAAACTGTTGATACCTGTAGAAGATTTCCATTCAGAATATTGTGAGTCAAAGTTTTTAAGTAAATGACCATGAATTAAATAGAACCAGGTATTAAAAATGTTACTGCTTTTAAAATTAAATATTCCTAAGCATTTAATTCAGAAATAATGATATGATGAATAATATTGGTATCATGAATAATAGTAGGTACAAAATAACCGAATGCCAGTTTTCAAATACCTAGGTAAAAAGAAAAAGAGAATAATTCCAAACAACCTTCTTCTGAAACATTTGATCACCCTTTATTTTTTATGCTTGACACTAATCCCAGCAACATTTCACCTTTCCCCCTTCCTCAAGCACCACCTCAGCTGCATGCTGTCAGAGCACAGCCTGCTCCCAGGCTGACGTGGGTGAGTTCGGCTCCTGCTCGCCAGGGCTCGCCAAGCAGAGCTCAGCTCCCAAAAAAAGTCACCCACTGCCTCTACCATCCACAGGGCACAATGAGATTTGCACCTTAGAGCCATTTCGTTAAAAGTTTGTGCGTATTGATAATTCCTTTACAGGCTGCGAAAGACGCTTACTCTTCTGGGAATGTTTTGTTTTAATATTAAAAAGAGAGAGCTGGCGGGGACACCACTGTGGCTGTATTTGATGCATAGCAGCAGCATGATTTAGTTGTAAATGCACTGATACAGCTTTTCCGTATTTGAGCCGGTGTGGGTGTTTAGTTAGAGCCATGCATGGATGGTGTCTGTTATTTTGTTAGGATCTCAGAGTGAGGGGTTTTAGCACTTTAATCCTGACTGACAGTTGGAAGGTTGGTGGTTTCAAACACGGTGGCACAGAGTAGCTGATTTCTCTTCAGTCAAACAATGCACCAGTGTGTCTAGGCTGCCTGTACAGAGCCAATAAATCTGTTTTGTTTTGTTTTTCTCCCCCCTTTCTCTCTCTCCCTCTCTCTCTTTCTTCCCCCTCCTCCAGGCCAGGACCCACTCCTACTGCTGAAAACCCTCCAGCTTCTCTGGACAAAGAAAGAGATGAAGAAGGTAAGGCTGTGTAGCTGAGCCTCCCCTCCTCGCTGCGGTTAATAACTGCATGCAGAGCATGTCCAGACGCAGAATGCTTAGGTCAGACCTGCAATTCTTCATGATTGCTTTCAGTTCCAGCACACAGGGAAAGAGCCTGTGCATTTGCAGCAAGAAGTGAAAAGGTAGCTCTGTGTGATGTGAAGCAGTGAAGGGACTCCTATAAAGAGCTGAAGTTTACAGGGCTGAGTTACAGGCAAAAAAAAATAATCAAAGTTGCTTTTGTTTTCTTTTAAACATGTTTTTATCCATTAAATTGAGTGTCTTGGGGGAGAGGGAAGAGTATTTCTAGTAGCTGAAAAAATAAGGGTTGAAATCAATAGAAAAAGTGCATTTTGCCAAGTGGAATGATATCAAAACCTTTGTGCTCAGGACTTTTTTTACCCTTTTTTGGTTTGGTTTGGTTTTGCCTTTTAGAGTGGTGAATGCAATTTATATTGCCTCTCTAAAATTAGTGATATATTTTTATACAGCACCCTATGGGCTCTACGTGGAGATTTCTCAGAGGGAGTAAAATAGCCTTCATCTAAATTTGGGTGCTTGCAAACTAACAAAAACACTAGATGTATTCGCTTGGTGGTGAGTTTCCCATGTTTAACTCTGTGCTGTTCAGGCATGTTCATAGATGAAATGTTCGTTTCTAAAAGACCCCAAAGCCAACAGCTCACCACGTAGCTGTGGAATGTGTCCTGTGTGAAACGACTGCCGTGGCTATGTTGGTGTACGTGCTCCATCCTAGGTATCTGAAGTGTTTAGTCATTGTCCTTGTCTGGCACACTGAGACTTTCCATTGCCGATAGTCTGTGGTTCCCAGCCTGAATAATTAAACAACTGGAAACCCAGTGTGAGAGGTGCCTTTCCAAATGGTCCGTCACTGACATAAACTTGAGCTCAGCAACTTGGAAGCTTTGAGCTTTCTATCAAGTTTCATTGGAGTTGGAGGAAAAAAAATATTATTTGTTAGGTCTTGAGGGCAGTTAATCCCGCAGAACAACAGTAGGAAATAATAATCATCAAAATCTCTATGCTGTGTACCCTGGGATGTGTGTGGATTGTGAAGAAAAATACTCTGAAAAAGACAAAGCATCCCGTCGATGTGTCCTTGGGCAGAGAGCACCGCAGCTTTTCTGTTGAGGGTGGAAAAGCTTGAGGATCCCCATGAGTCATGCTGGCAGCTCCGCTCATTGAGTTTGCTCGCTTCTGGACCGATCACCCCAGTAAGATGCATGGTTTTGCAAAGCATGCGCGCGGAGGCTTCACAGCAGGGCAGGCCCTGTCCTCTTAGTGCCCATCCTTCAGCCTGTGCTGCCTGCCTGCAGGCGTGGGCAGCACCACGGCTCTGAGCCCGGGAGATGTGTTTCTGAAGCAGGAGGAAAGTCATTTCGGAGAGATGAGGAAGCGGCGCGGTGAGACCAGGCGGTGGCACAGCAGCAGCTGGTTCTAAGGTGGGGAGCCCAGGACGAATGTCCCCAGTGGTTTCTGACATGTACCTGTCACACTAGCACTAAGATGCCCTGATCTTCAGACGTGTGCACCCACAGCAATGCACTTTTTTCAGGAGTACCTGCTGCCCTGCCCTCTGTGTGTAACTCAGTGCCTGGTGCTGCTCTTGTCCTAAGCACACCAGTATCTGACATTCCAGTTAAAATAAATGAGGGAAGTTGACTTAAATAGAGCACAGCCTGCTTCATTGACATTTAAATGGCAGGGAGCTGCTTTGCCTTTTGCTGTGTGGGAGTGTAAGTCAATACTATTAACTGGTGTGAATCAGTTATCTCCATTAGATGATACCTGGCAGTCTCAAATCAGTGCACATCATCAGAAAGAGGGTACCTGTCCCTGATGTGACCTCAGTCCTGGAACATGGTTATAGGAAGTAATCATTTCCTACATAAGAATGATAGTTTTGCGATAACAGATGCATCAACACACTGCCCTGAGCTGTGAAATAAGGGATCAAAACAGAATGAAGGAGTGTGTAGTTTGAGCATCAGCAAAATTTTCCAATTCCCATGATCTGTCGGGCTGTAGAAATCCCCCAAGGGGCATTCCCTGCCATGGGAATCAATTGAAATGGAAATGGCAATTACATGTTTAAGAGGAATCCTTCTCTGGCGGAGAGAGGAGCCAGGCAGCACAGCACTCTTTCCTCTCTGATTTAGGTGTCTCATGCGTTTTTATTTTTATTTTTTTCATTGGTTGGTCATTTCTCCTCAAACAACACATACTGTAATTGAAGTCTTCAGATTGCTAGGAAGTTTTGGAGGAGGCTTTGCCCCTGTTTAAAAGTGGAGCAGGACTAAGCCTAGATGTGTTGTCAATACTCTTGCCAGTTGTGTAAGTGTTTGGAGATGCTCTGCGTGTGAAAGCAGACTTGGGCTTTTGCAGGACGTGGTGTCTGCTGGCAACCATCCTGCCAAAGTCCAGGCTCTGGTTCCAGCTGAAGGAGGAGCTGAGTGGTGTGGTGAAAGCTCTTGTTCAGTCTAAATGTGCTGAAGTGGGGCTTTGGGGAAAAAAGGAAAAAAAGAGAGGCCATTTATAAACAGTGCAATTTAGTTGGCCAGTTGCTTTGTTTTCCTTTGGCTGTTGTGTTGGATATTTGTGGTTGGATAAGATCTTGCCTTCTCCTTCTGCAGAATCTTGCAGTGAAGTTGGAGCCCTATGTTTAACATTGCAAATTCTTACCACAGTGAAATATACTTACAGGGAGAAAACTGTTATCTGAAGTCACATCTTTGTTAGTCATCAGCTTTTTCTTACTGCATTTGATAATCTAGTGAGAAGGAAACCATTTCTGTCATAAACGATAGGTTTTGTGGTTTTTCCCATCATGAAAGACACTATGGAAAATAACTGTCTTCCAGTAAATATTGTTGATGAATAAAAAAAGAACAAATTCATTGGCAAATTTTCTGTAGATTTTCTTTTGTTTTTTCATGCCATTCTTCAAACTTTATGTTGTTTCCATTGGAAGCCATGACTGAAGCCATCATATACAGTAAATTACAAGTGCTGGCTGCAGGCAGGAATGAGCATCTTTTGGATTTTGCTTTTTAGCCAGAAAAGAAAGAGAGCAGCTGCTCTTAGTGATTTCTTGTTTTCTGTCTCTGCTTTTGCCTTGCTCCACGCCAGTACATGTACCATGCAGTGAAAGGTCCTGTGTGGGTACTGAAGGATGCCACTTCTTCACCCTGCCAACCCTCCGAGCGCCTTGGAAACTACTTCTAATGTAAACATTATAAAGATATTGCTCAGTACTGCTAATTTATCACTTCTACCAGATGGGTAGTAAGTAGCCTATTAACATTCACAAAGTGAGTGTACAATTCCTGCACATTTCTAAACACATCACCCTGGGATTCCTAAGATTTATGGCGTGGTGCTTTCCCAAGTTCCAAGCCCCTTCCTACAGCCTTTAGTTCTGCTGAGGTGTGCGGTGCCTGCCGTGTGGAGGCAGCAGGTAGCCTACAGCAAATACCTTGCTCAGATAGGTTTGGAGCAAAGAATAGATTTACATTTATAGTATCGCAATATGACAGGGTGTGAACTTGGGTCTTCCTTTCTTTTTATTCCTGTATGTAAAATCCAAACTATTTCAATACTCCCAAATATTGAGGAGCCATTGTGGCTGAAGTGGGTATAAGGTCAAATATGAAAATTTGTGGTACAGGAAGAGGGGCTTATCTGAGTTATTACTTGCAGGTCTCTTAGAAGATGAGTAGGTTTTTGAGCCCAGTTATCTACCTTCAGTATCACTGTTTTCTTAATAACACCCCTTTTTCCAGCTCGCTTCTTTTCTGCCCCTCCCCCAAATCCCAAGCCCCTTTGTCTGCTCCACGGAACAACTTCTCTGTCTTTATGGGATAATTAGTGTGGACAATTGCTGCTTTTCCCATTGGGTTTGAGGTGCAGTGAGCCATGAAGGAATCTGTAATGACATGAAAAGTCACTGGAGGCGCGGATGGTGGCTGAATAGCAACAGTTACCTCTCTGAATAGATTAAATTAAAAAAAATAAAGCTTTGTGTACAGCCGGGGGAAGGGAGGATTCACTAATCTTTTTGTACATGACAATGTGGTTTTGTATCTCAGCAGCTCAAGGAAGAAATCAGGCGGGGCTTTGCAGGACTGGAGGACCCATTGGCAGGACTCCTGGACATACTGGAGAGCAGCAGCGATTGGAAGGGGAAAGGGCATTCCCTTGGGTATTACATCACCAGTGAGTTGCAGCTTTGGATGAAAGAGCATCCTGCTGTTCAACAGGTTAGAAAATGAGAGAGCAAGAGAGCCTGGGGAAAGGAGAGGGCAATTGATTTTGATGTCCCTCAAGTGTTCCCAATTGCACTTCATTCTGTAGTCTAGTGTCTTCTCTGTAGCCTCATAGAAAGGTAGTGTGACAAGGTGTGAAATTCTTACTGAGATGTTGCGATCTAGTGATTCTGGCCTGAAAATGAAATAACATTAGAAACTATGATGTGAGACCTCTGTTTCCCCTTCCAAGCTGGGATTTCCATCTTTCCAGATCAAAGCACTTTGATCAAGCATGGGTCTTACAGCCTTTGCTGGGCTGGAGGCTTTCCCACTGGAACTCACATCGCTGCTGTCAGGATAAACCCAATTGCAGTAATCTGCTCTGCATATTCTTACAGTTCTGCAAATAGAAGCCAGTTACCGTATGATTGCTTAACTCTTACCATCTGGTGGGGAGCTTTTATCATTGGGAATGCAGAAAATGGTAACAGTACAACTTTTCAGCAGCTGAATGATTAGCTTTGTAATTTTGGGTCGTCAGATTTTACATCCTAATGTTTGCCATTCTTTATGCCTTCATGTATTCTGACCTCCCAAGATTTCCCTTTTTTATATGGTTTTACCTCTGAACTGCTTACAGTTTTACTTTAACAGTTTACTTTGCATACTTTTAGATGTGTTGTTTCATTTCCCATTCTTCCAAGCGGTTCTTTTTAGACTTTGAGCTGTGTTTAGATTCTCAAAGAGCACTACCATTACAGTATCTGCAAAGTGCAGTGAAGTGCTACTGGCACTGAAATTCCTGTGCTACTGGCACATGAAATTCATAAGAGAATGGTCATATAAGAACACAAGGATTAATACTTGTGTTTGTGCATCTTGCTACAATGCTTTTGCTTTTCCTGTTGTTCCTGCACCCAGGAGCAAGCCTGGGAATGAAAGCTGAATTCTTAGGCTTGATAGGTGAGATGTCCCTTGAGGGGAGTTGCTGTATTCAAAGAATTTCTTCTGGGAACTAGAGGGGAGAATTTCTAAATAGCTGTGTTAGTAAAAGAGGGCATTTTTCCAGTTTCGTATTTTACTTTTGCACAAGGCCATATGCCTTTTCCAGAATTATCCTGCAAACATTTCATGTTTTTAAATTGGATGCTGTGAAAAAAATGTGTATCATATTGTTCTGATTTCTGCTTGCAGACTCCATGGGGAAATTGGAGAATCCCTTCCCAAGAAATTGGCTTCTTCCACTGTTTAAACAAGCTGCATTTTCAACTGCCATTGAATTGTAGCCATCTTTACTAAATCTGTGTTTGATTTCTTTTTTTTTTTTAATAGTCTGGCATGAAGCTGAAGAAGCTGCAGACCCGTGTACTCAGAATACTAGCCCAGTGCCCAGCTAATCTTCTTGACCCTCTGATTAGCATTTACCAGCTCCATACAGCAGACCGGAACTATTTGCTTGGACATGTCAGTCATCTTTATCACAGTGGCAATTACAAAGAGGTGGGTCATGTCTTTCAAATAAATTTACCTTCCCAGCTCTCTAGTTCTCTGCTAAGGTCTGTGTCCTTTTCTGGATGCATTTCAATGTGAATTCCATTTCATCACAGCAGCTGCACACTGTGAATGGTACAGCTTAGCATGGTCTTCTTATGTACTACAAGAGTAGACTGTGTTCAACCTAATTTTTTCTAATGGCTGAATACAGAATACTAGCGAGTCCTTCCTCTAACCCTTTTTTGACCTTTGAAAGTAATAGGTTAATAGGGTTTAATATGGAGAATTTAAGAGGATAGATGTATTCTTTGTTTTCCTTGTCCTTGGCGAGAAAAGAAGGGATTTTAGTAGTTGGTCATAGACCTGCTGTGCTATCTCCAGTCTGCCTGCAGCAAGAAGGGGTTGGAAAATCTCTACTCCCACATGATTACTCTAAGCAAAGGGTTCTCAGCTTGAGGAGATTCTTGAATCTTACGTGTGTGTGTTATTACTCATGTATTTGAGTTTGAGTGACTGATACTGGCAGAAGTTCACTAAAACCAGGATTTGGTATGCTTACCCTGTAGTTTAGGTTTCTTATAGCATCTCTGGCATCACCATTTGCTGATATCCTTGAGAGTGTTTTCAGGAGCAAAATACAATACTGTTAATTTTTCTTATTTTTTGCTTTAAAAAAAAAAAAAAGTTTCTTTGTTTTCTCAAAGGGAAATAGTTTGCTTTGACAGTGTAAAGCAGCCTGACCTTGCTTAGCAAAAGAAAAACATCAAATAGCATTTTTATAAGTCCTATTCTTCAGTAAAGCTCAATTCTAAAGTAAGGTCATAGAATTCCATTATTTCTGATTTTTTGAAAATAGAAAATAAGCTATTTCATGTGTGATTAGAAGTTCATAGGTAGCTACTTGAAGTATACTTTTTTGCTCAGTAAGTCTTGAACATGAGTGTTTGAAAATCCTAACAGAAGTATATTATTTGACTATATTTAAGTGTGATTTTAAATCCATGTCTTCAAATATATTTATTATTGTCTTTTAGAAATGCAGTTCTTTCTAGATCTGGTTTTGGAAAGCTCCAAATTTTTGGTGGAATTTGTTTTTCAGTTCTTTTTTCCACAGAAAAGCTCATTTGCTAGTCATTCCAAGTGTGAAGAACAGGAAAGCTCCATTTGTGATTACCCTCAGCCATGACTTTCTTCTAGTGTTGTTTTGTTGCCAGAAGGATGAATAGAATTATCTTCAAGAATAACAGGAAATCTTTTATTCCCCTCGGGGACTGATCATACCTAATTTCACAGCAACTAACCCCCCCCCAAAATGGAACAAAAATGGAACTAGGGCTCTGAACATTTACAATGGACTGTGGCCTGTCTTTTCTTCCTGTTCTTCCCCATCTTTTAGTTGGGCAGTAAAGCAGGTTCAAGTGCAAGTTTTTTCGCTCATGTCTCATCTGAGAGGACAGAAGTCCTTATAATTCCTTGCTCTTATTATTTGTTTTCTAGCCCACATGCCACATTTACTATAAGGCACAAGACTTATTCTAGATTATTCATTATTCCATTTAACTCTTTTGATACATTTTATTCTGTTGTGTTTGAATCCTAGAAGCCCACAGCTTTGATCCATGTGTTGAGATACCTTTCCCTCACAAAAGTTTTGGAGAAAGATCACTTCAGGAAACAAGATTCCAGAGTTCACTGTGGACAGGCATTGCAGTTACGTGTTTCTGAAGCTCATCTGGGCCTGCCTGTACTAACTCCATGTTAATAGCAGAACTGGTCAGAAGCTGAACCAGTTTGTTAATCACACTGGCCTAAAGTTCTGCAGTTGAGCTAAGCTGCTGGTTCTTGCTCATGAGCTGGAGCGCAGCCTCCCATAGTGGTAGACCTTCCACATGTCAGGGTGCAAGTGTCGTGGGGGTGTCAGTTCATAGTGGGAAGAAAGATCATCATTTGTGTGGAGACAGTGGTACATTTGTTGGAAGATGGTGCAGGTGGAGGTAATCTTTTATTCCAATATAATAGCATAAAAGAGTAGCTGTTTTTAGGAGGCACCTGATTGAGATGTGGGATTGAGTTAGCTGGCCAGCGGATGGCAGTATTTCTCTCATGACACAGAACAAACTGATGAAGTGACAATTAAAATAAAAACCAGGGACATATAAGTGGGGTTTCTTTGGAGGTGTCTGGCAGGTTTGGCGTTTTCATCCATTCTTTTGTGAATGGGGTTTGTAGCTGCTGGAGTAATATGGCGTGGGGCCTTGCGTGACACTCCAGAGCAGTGAAGAGCACTTCTGAGTCCTCTCCTCATGGCTCACAGAACATGAAAACTTCTATTTTAGAGGAGAATCTGGACAGAGGGGTTGTAATGTCCATGTCTGGGCAGCTCCATCTGAAATACCTGCAGTTCCATCTGAAATACCTGCAGCTTCATCTCCTCTTAGTGTGGGTTGGGAAGCCCCAAGGCTGCAGGCTGAGGCCAGCCGTGAGGCACCGTGCATTGGGCAGGACCGGGGCGGCCGGCGGCACCACAGCCTTTCATCGGTGGCTCCTCGGGCATGCGGCCCCAAGTGCCGGTGGATGGCTTTGTGGGAAGGGCGATGGCTGCTGGTGGGGCCTGGACAATGTGGGGATTCAGCAGACCGGGGGTAATGCAGTGCGAGCGAGTCTGTAAGAGGCCCTGAATAGGCCAGGCTGTGCTTGAGAAGAATGAGGGGTAGGCAGAAGGCAAGCTAGTGTTTCATGGTCATCTTATGTTACACTTCAGCCTTTCAAAGAGTGTCTGGGGCTGGTTGAATGAACCTCTCTTGCACTGCGAATGCGGGAGGCTAAAGACAAAGGAGACTCTTGTCACTCGCAGGCCTCTTTCGGGAATAAAAGCCATTGTCACATGAACAGGGGCAGTCTGGCAGGCTGTGCATGCTTCAGTGCCCCATGATATCGCTAAGTCTCGGCAGAAATCACATTCAGGGCCCTGTCAGCTTTGATTAGCGGGGTCTCATGACTTAATGTGCTGCGATATTTCATGTCTAAGGGTGGCGGCTGTCTTTCTGTGGAATGAATGCCCTCTATTGTCCACTGAGTTATTTTATTTACATTTTTTTAAACAGCTTATAAAGGTAAAAAGATAGCTGTGCTTAAAAAAAATCAAATTCCTTTGCTTCTGGATCAGTAGTAAGTGCTGCTTGGGTCAGATACAGTGAAACTTGTTTTCACAGTCAGCATCAAAGTTCTTGTCTTGTTTAACAGCTTTATAGTAAATTCTGAACAGGTGGCAGTGGAGCTGGGTTTAGGAAGGAAACAATAAATAATCTTTTTAGCCTCTGACAACCAGAAATATTCCTGGGCCTGAGAGAGCTCCCACTCCAACTTCTCTCTGCCAGTGACTACCAGTGTGTTTTTCCCCCTTCATCAGTTTGTTTCATAAACAAGAACACATAAACAAGAACACATAAACAAGAACACAGGTCTAGCTTATTAGTGCAACAGGGAGTATTTACTTTTTAACAAGTTGTTGTTGCTCATCCTGACTTCTCTGTTTTCAAAAGCTGAGTGTATTTTTCTACTAACATTTCATTTGTTAATTTATAAATATAGGGAAGGTTGATTCTCCATATTAAGTTCAGTAAATATTTGCTGTTTCAATTTGAATAGTGTGGGTTATCTTATTAAAAAAATCAGTTGTTAAAATTTGTCATAAAATAAGTTGGAGTAGCCACAGAAAAAGCTCCATAGACACAGAATGCAAAGTTTTTGTCGGCAACACATACTAATACAGAAATAGTTTGATAATTCAGTAGGAAGAGCAGCCGACCAAACAGCTAAACTTAAAGGAATACAAATATGCTAAGGTCAGGAAATGCACAGCTCAATCAGCAACATGACCTTAATTTTTTTCTGTAGCAATGTTTTGAACACTGTTTCAGGGATGTTACTGCTTGTAGTTCTACTTCATAGTGGTGCTTGAGTACACATCATGTATTTTTGCAAATCTGTCAATACACATCAGTGTTAAAATTGACTGATCACCATAATGGATGTTCAGATTTTAGATTTCTTCACTCTGAACTTTTTGAGCTATTCTCAGGACAGTGAAAAGTCTCTGATTTTGCTTCCTTCCCCGATTCCCCACTTAAATTGCAAAGGTTTGTTCATTTCATATGGTATTTGCACACATTTATATAGAAAGTATGCACTTGATTTCATTGTTTCTTTTAAATTAAAAATATTTGATAAGGAAACCAAGGAAAATGTAACAAGGGATGTTTGTCATGCAGAGATGATGGTGTTAGTCTCAGCCTCTTTTCTTATCAACTTAATCTACTGCTTTAGTTGCACATTGTCTGCAAGATGCATTGCCACTTGAACAGAGGTAGCCAACCTGCAGGCCATAGACAACTCCATAGTCTGTTCCCAAACACCACATCTTCTGGAGCCACTTTCTGCTGCCGGCATCTGTCTGCTGAAGTGGTTGGGAAGGAGCTTGAATGTTGCTGGGAAATAATAATTCAGATGGTAGTACTCTGCTTCTGCTGCAATTATTACTGGGCTCTCATCAAGCAAGGAGAGAGCTCTCCGAGAAGAGGCGTCAATGTGCAGCAGACCTACCCATACAGAGAGTCTGGATCTGGAGAATCTAGTGAAGGTGGGTGGCCTGAGTACACAGGAAACTTGGGCAGTGCTGTAGAGGATCTTTAAGTTGTGAGGGTGCACTGACGAGTTAAACCAGGTTTAAAACTGCTTTGAGTGACCTGAGGAAGACAAATCATTGCAGTGTTTTAGTTCCCTCTTCCCTTCACCTGTATGCACACGTATTCCAGCCTTGACTTCTCTTTCTCTTCCTCAAATTCTTTACGTATGACTAGCGCATCACCACTTACTTTTGACTGTCTCACCCCTTATAAAATATGGTCAGGCTCTCTTGAAAGTAGACCTGGTAAATCTCATGTTTTTCTTGTTTCTGAAGATCTGCCCAAAGACAGCTGTGTATATTGTGTGCTCTTTAAGCAGGAAGTAATTAAACATATAACCTGATGTCATATACTATGCAGTGATGCATTGTGAGAGTTTGAGCAAAGTTGATTAGCCACAAGTTTGAAAGGAGTGATTCCAAAAACACAAAACAGATGTTCCCAGTGATTAATAAGTGATGTGCCTTTTAGTCAATTATTTCTACCATTATTATGTATCTACACTTTGATCACCATGATTTGTCTTAGACATGACATTGGATCCTCCTCTGCAAATCTCACTCTGTTGTTTGGTCTGTTACATGGGTTTTCAGAAATTCCTTCACCACTGGTTTAGAAATACTACCGTAAGTGAGGCATATTTACCTTTGTGTTGTCTCAACTTGCTTACAGCAGGGCTAAGTAATGCAGGAGTCATCAGAAACCATTTGTGTCTGTCCTTCATCATCACTCCAAGCAGTGTTACTAGCAAAAGGTTATTCCTCTGATGCTAACCCCACCGTGGGAAAATTGCCTAAATTGTCAGTGTAGACACCACCCAAGTGCACATGCCCTTGCAGATAAGATCTTGTGTGGCTTCCTGCGCTTCATACTGTATATGGAAAGAATAGTCATTTTTAGATGAGACAGAGCCAAATGCATTCAAAACAAGTAGAGAGAATCAGGTATTGGTGCGTGTGTGTTTGCTTAGAAGTAGTCATCATTTTCTCATATTCTTGTTTTTGCAGTTGCATGACTAGAAAAGTGGTCTCTCGGTGCAGTGGCAGCTGCGGTGCTCATGGCTTGGCCTGAATGCATCAAGTTCATGTAACTTCCCCCATGCTGTGGTCAGTGCACCTCCACACTTTTTAGATATAAATTAAAGTATTTTTGTCCACCTTTGAATTCTTTCCCATCCGCATCCAACTCTCCTTCACTGCATTTTTTGAGACTTTATCCTCAGTAAGCAAAACAGCAACAAAATGTCCAAACATGATTTTCCCTTTCCCCATAATTAAAGAATGATCTAAAGCTCCCTGAAAACAATCAGAAGACTCATAAACACTGAGGAGATTTGAATCAGGTGATGGGTCATCACCTTTTTTCCTGTACTGCTAAGCAGTGGCTTCATCGTGCACGTGTCCCCTGTATGTTTGGGGAATGAAAGGAAAGAGAGAGATCCAGCTTTGGGGCCAGGGCTGGGGCGGGAGTGTTGTAATATAGGTTAAACACTTGTATGTGTTATTTCTTTGCTTTTATTAGATTGCATTCTAGGAACTCCCTCTGTTTGACATAGTTTTGTGAACAGACTATTTGAATCACATAATCACCTGTCAGGACTGTAACACATTCTCTTTCATAGATTGAGGGAGGGCGGATAGACTGTCTCAATAAATTGACGATATGTTGGAGTTCACCAGAGCTTTTTGGTGTTCTTGTGCAGTAGCTCTTTTTTGCTTTTGTTTGTCAGCTGGTGAAGTGGGGGAGGCATCTGCTGTTCAGGATTTGGTTGCCTTGCCGTTCCAACCTGAGTTTGAAGATCTGTAGCTAGACTAACATGACTGTTAGCTTCCAGCTACCCTGGCTAGTCTCCTAGCACAGCTTGGACAGTGCAATTGCATATGGGGAAACGTTTGTTGGGTGGGAAGGGGGATTCTCAGCATTTCAATTAGAGTGTGCTGTCTGCCTAATTGAAGTGTTTGTTTTCTAACTATAAAATGAGTCTATGAATGAGGTGTTGCTTTTCTGGAGATTTTATCATCTATAAACAGACTGTTAAAAATAGGGTCGCTTTACACCAAACTTGTTTGTGGAGTGAAACAATTCAAAACATGATAATAACAAAACAGAATCTTAAAATAGCCTAAAGTTGAGACCACAGACACAGCTGCCAAGCACTTTCATCTTTATTACAGTTACTCATATCTCTTCTCTTATTATTCCTATTGTAAACATGCTGATTTTATCTAAGTTGTCCTCGCTATTCAGCCAGCCAGCCCATGTAGCTGCACCCTGCAATCCAGACTGGTTGGTTGTTCGTAAGGCCTGGGTCAGGCATCACCTTCCACGCTTCGTGCACGGGAAAGGCTGCTGCCCCACCACTGATGGCACTCCTGCTGCAGGAGGCTACTGCCGCCGTCCACCAGCAGCAGTTTGTCTGACTGCTCCATCACCTGCTGTAATTGGATGATGTTAAATGGTGTTAAGAACCAGCTCACGTGAATTGCTTGAAGTAGGTGAGTGTTGGTGGCAGGACAGTGTTCCTTTGGCCCGTAGCAGCAGTGGTGTCGTGAGGTGGGTCTGCCACAGCGGGGTTTGGAAGGTGCCGTTTCTCCACACGCTGGCTACATGGATAATCATTGCCCTCCACCCTGTGCAGAGCAGTATACACATCCAGCAAAAGAGGTAAACCTAGCCTAACACAGCGTGTGTTCATCTGATTAGGTCACCCGTACTGTTAATAGAGATAGAGATAAAACTATGCCATTTAGATAACAGTTCTGCAATTAGGTTAATCTGAACATGCCTGTGAACATTAAAAAGCTATTAGGGAAACAACTGTGTGCTTGCATGCTAAAACTAAGAGATTACTTGTTTAATAAAAGATACAAATGAGATCAAATGGTGAAACAAGATTTTGAGAGGTTTTTTTTATTTGGCCAACTGAGGTAGCTGGGAAGAGGAAAAAAATACAAAAACAGCCGTTGAAGTTTTGGAGACACAAAACCCTTCCTCAAGTCCAGAACAGACGTAGCAACATTCAGCTTGTGTACAACTTGAGAAGAATTTCTCTGCTTGCACTTTATGATGTTAATCTGATAATTTGAGAGAAAAGGTACTTGATGCTCGTGGAGCAGAATAGCACATTTGGCCTTAAACTGGTGGATTTAGTTATCAGGTCTGGAGTGAGAGAGAAAATTTGTTGCAGAATTAGCTGGGCTGAGACGTTATTATGTAACTTTCTATTCAATATCTGATTTGTATCACACAGTCTTTATATTCATGTTAGTTTCTGGTTTTGTCACTTAAAGTTCTTCTCATAATTTCTCTTTTTGATCAAGCATGGACAGTCAGTGTTTGTTTTGTAAAAAAAAATAATAAATAAATGTATTCCCTGTGATAATTGGGCATCATTATTCTGCTGGACAGTCAAAATGAACTTAGGTGGTGTCTGTTGGTTATTTGCTTTTGTATACAGTCTTTGATGCAGTGGATGTAAAACACATAAATTTTCCAAAAGGTAAAGCTATCCACAGCTTCTGCTGCCTCCTACCTCCTCTTAGGTTGTTTCTCATGTTAAATTTTTCTGTAAAGGTTTCGTGCAGTGAGGGATAACAGTGAGGTTTGTATTTGCGTGGGGAGGGGGGGCAGGGAGGCATTTTTTACTTTATCATCTTTGTTTACATATTCTAACATGTAACAGTTCAAAGAAAAAACAATTAAAAAACCACAACCATTGTACTCTTGATCTCTTTCTCTCAAAGCAAAATGAATAACAATATCAGACAAACCTGTTGAAGAGAATAATTTTCCTGTAAGGCCTAACCTATTGTTTTTATCCTCATCTGAATAAATAGGCATTTGTGATCTATGTTGATGAAATATTCTGTTTCTTTGGCTGTTGCTTAGCATTACAAGCATGCTGCAGTAGGGTCAGACGTGCAGCACTATCAAACTTAGGTTTCAACCATCTTGGAAAACACAGCCTAACTTTTTGCTATGTCATGTGGAGGACACTTGATTAAAGCCTCCTTGTTACATAGTTAACAATTATGTTAGTACTAATATGTAAATGTGTTAGAAGGCTCCTTGCTCTTACTACATCATTTACTGGAAGAACGCACTATACTAAAGAAAGTCATTACATGCTTATTTTTTATTTGAGATCCAAGTGTTCTCACACATACAGAAATTAAACACAGCTTAAAATCCTGATTAGTTTGTGTGCCTCCCATGCAATGCACAGTTAGATATTAATATATTTCACAGAATCACAGAATGGCTGAGGTTGGAAGGGACCTCTGAAGATCATCTAGTCCAACCCCCCCGCCAAGCAGGATCACCTAGAGCACCTTGCACAGGATGGCATCCAGGTGGGGTTTGAATATCTCCAGAGAAGGAGACTCCACAACCTCTCTGGGCAGCCTGTCCCAGTGCTCTGTCACCCTCCCAGGAAAGAAGTGCCCCCTCATACCAGTAAAGAACTGCCCCCTCATATTGAGCCACAACCTCCTGTGCTTCAGTTTGTGCCCATTGCCTCTCGTCCTGTTGCTGGGCACAACTGACAAGAGACCAGCTCCATCCTCTCGACACCCTCCCCTCAGAAATTTATATACATTATTAAGGTCTCCCCTCAGTCTCCTCTTCTCCAGGCTAAACAGGCCCAGCTTTCTCAGCCTGTCCTTGTGTGACAGGTGCTCCAGTCCTCTAATCATCTCTGTAGCCCTCCTCTGGACTCGCTCCAGTAGTTCCACGTCCCTCTGGTACTGGGGAGCCCAGAACTGGGCACAGTACTCCAGGTGTGGCCTCACCAGGGCTGAGTAGAGGGGCAGGATCACCTCCCTTGACCTGCTGGCAACACTTCTGAATGCACCCCAGGATACTGTTGGCCTTCTTGGCCACAAGGGCACATTGCTGGCTCACGGTTGACCTGCTGTCCAGCCGGAATCCCAGGTCCTACCCCTCAGAGCTGCTTTCCAGCAGGTCAGCCCCCAACCTGTACTGGTACTTGGGGTTATTCCTCCCTAGGTGCAGGACCCTGCGTTTGCCTTTGTTGAACTTCATAAAGTTCCTCTCGTCCCAACCCTCCAGCCTGTCGAGGTCCCTCTGAAAGGCAGCGCAGCCCCCTGGGGTATCAGCCACTCCTCTGAGCTTTGTGTTGTCAGCAAACTTGCTGAGGGTGCACTCCATTCCTTCATCCAGGTCATTGATGAATAAGTTGAACAAGACTGGACCCAGTACTGACCCCTGGGGGACACCTTTAGCTGCAGGCCTCCAACTAGGTTCTGCACCACTAAGCACAACTCTCTCTGTTGTCCAGCCAATTGCCAGTCCACCTCACCATCCACTCATCTAGGCCACACTTCCTGAGCTTGTTTATGAGGATGCTGTGGGAAACAGTGTCAAAAGCCTTGCTGAAGTCAAGGTAGACCACATCCACCGCTCTCCCCTCATCTACCCAGCCACTCATCTGATCACAGAAGGACAGCAGATTAGTCAAACATGACTTCTCCTTGGTGAATCCATGCTGACTATTCCTGATCACCTTCTTATCCTCCACATGCTTGGGAGATGACCTCCAGGATGAGCTGTTCCATCACCTTTCCAGGGATGGAGGTGAGGCTGACTGGCCTGTAGTTGCCTGGGTCCTCCTTCTTGCCCTTTTTGAAGACAGGCATGATATTGGCTCTCTTCCAGTCCTGAGGCAAATATATGTCTGTAATTTCATATTTCTGTAGTCACCAAGCTGAGACAGGATAGACAGTGGCTGAGCCAGTTCTTCTCACAGCCTGACTTACTGCAGTTCACTATAGCTGAGTTTCCTCATCTGCAAAAGATACTGTTTGGGGGTTAAGTTGTGAATGTGGCAGGTCTTTGTTATCAAAGATTTGTAGATACCACAAATGGGCTAAATACAGTTCTTACTGTCTTTCTGATTGTGATCATAGAATCACAGAATGGTTTGGGTTGGAAAGGACTTTGAAGCCCATCCAGTTCCAACCCCTGCCATGGGCAGGGCCCCCTGTCCCCAGCCCAGGCTGCCCCCAGCCCCATCCAGCCTGGCCTTAGGCACTGCCAGGGATGGGGCACCCATAGCTTCTCTGGGCAGCCTGGGCCAGGGCCTCACCGCCCTCATGGTAAAGAATTTCTTCCTCATGTCTAATCTAAACCTACCCTCTTTTAATTTAAAGCCATTCCGCCTGTCCAGTCACTGCACTCCCTGATAAAGAATCCCTCCCAAGCTTTCCTGTAGCCCCCTTTAGGCACTGGCAGGCCCCTGTGAGGTCAGCCTGGAGCCTTCTCTTCTCCAGGCTGAACACCCCCAACTCCCTCAGCCTGTCTTCATAGGAGAGGTGCTCCAGCCCCTTGATCATCCTCATGGCCTCCTCTGGACTCGTTCTAATACTTCCATGTCCTTCTTGTGCTGGGGGCCCCAGAGCTGAACTCAGGGCTCCAAGTGATGAGCCTTAGTACATTCAGGGGTCTGGAGCTAGGCAGAAATTACACAAGCTAAGACCTCTTGATTTGAGATTCTTTCAAATATGAGTAGTTTTCACAAAATAAAACTATTTTACAAAACTTAAAAGGCACTGCAAGATGTATATTCAAGTTAATTCAGAAAGGTATAATGGGTCAGGATTTTTTACAATTATATTGCTAGAAAATATCCTTCATATCTAAGTTTGTCCAAGCACTTTACTTTCTCTCTCTCTTTCTGCCAGACAACCTGATCTTTAGTTTTTATGCCAGGGTATGCTACTGCTGCTCACAATATGCAACTCTGCCAGGACTGTTCTTGTACATTTCAAAGTGGACTGTATGTGGTCAAATGTTTATACTTGAAAACATAACAGAAATAATTATCATATTAAAACTTTCTATAGTAGCATATATACTTAACTTTGGAATAACACCGTTCATCCACTGTGTTTTCTTTTCCTAAATACACTTTTTTTTTTTCTCTCTAGGCAGCCATACTGAGTATTAAGCTAAAATTACAGCCAGATCAAGATGTGGAGAAGGTGAGTCATTTCCTCTGCAGGCCTCTCTGTCTTCAGATCCACGTTCTGTTATGCAGCACATCCATGAAGGCCCTCCAAGTTATGATGTGTTTCACTTGAGGCTTTATCTTGTTTGCAAGAAGTCACTGCTGCATTGCTAAAGTACCTTTACATCTGGAGAAGTGACAGACTATATTTTGTTAGACCACATTAAAGCTTATTAGACTATTTTTCTAGCTACAACCACTGCAATCAAAAAATCTACCTGTGTTCTTGACAAGTGGTTATCATTATGGTAAATTTTATTGGTTTTGCTACTTTCAGGCTTTGCCACTTCAGCTAATGTTTTATGTTGGAAATGCCATATCCATCTTTTAGACAACACTAGTTTATTAAGCAAGGGTTTTGTGACTTGCTCACTATGTCTGAGCAGCAGGGGATGAGACAGACCTCTGCCAGGTTTCAGTCCCGTTTCCTGCACATGAGCTGCAGGAAACCTTCCATGCCTCCTGCTTGCTGCAGCACTCAGACTGCTGAACATTGTGATCAAAGGCAGGGCATAACTGTGTCATTTGCACTAGATGTTATTTCTTTTCCTAGATGTGTATGCCACTACTGTTTCAAGATAAAATTAACTTGATGGAAGATTATGTGGGAGAGTATCCTGAGCTCCAGTGCAAGCTCTTACAGATCCTGGACACCTGGTGTGAACCTGGTTTTAATATCAGAGACATTGCAAGGTAGAAATGTTTGTTGAATTTCTAAACAGCTGGGGCCAACTGCCTGCCAGAGGGCACTATGTTCTTTGGTTGTCTATCTAAGATTATTTTCTCAGCATAATGGAGCGCAATATATTTATTTTTCAGCTGAGAATGGGGAAATTTCTGGCATCTGTGCCGGAGTCTTTTCAAATGCCTTAGCCAGTAAGACAGAGGTATCTTTCCTATTGACAGATGCTTAGCTCCTGACAGGAGAGAGGAGTATAAAATGAAAACTATGTAGTAGATCTTAGCAATATAACAATATCAAAGCTCCCTCCAGGAGGTTGTACTAATCAGACTCTCGTGCTTTGCTACAGACAAGGCTGAGTTTCAGTATCGGTTGTACAGGTTTGGCAGGAAGATAATACTGTGATGAAGTGGCAGAAAAACAAGAGAAGCAAGTGGTTAACCTTCATGTTCTGGTGAAATAGTTGTGTGTGTTTTAATTTATAAATCGCTTCTCAGTAGAATAGCTCCTGTCAGTCACAAAGCCAACAGTACAGTAAAAGTCACAATGTAGATGCAATGGTTGCAGTCTTAGTTCTGAAAGAAGATGAAGGAATTCCTGGCTTTCTCTTTCTTCAAAATAAGTCTCTGGTCTTGCTACAGTCTTTGACTGGGAAATGTGTGTGGTTGTATTGTTGGCTTTTTGCTGTAACTCAGGAAAGGTAGGAGACTTTTCTTACCAATACCTACCAAACCCTGATATATCTGCTGTTAAATATCTACTGTTTGCAAAACCTTAGGCAATTCCACAAAGGTGTTGTGTTTGTGCTTTTTTTTCTTATTTTGTTTGCTTACAGACAATATCAAGGTCTGTCCAGGTACAAACCAGACAAATTGAACCGCAAAATGATAAGCAAGCTGGTCTTCAGGCTCCTAGACCGATTTAACGTAGATCCAGGTATGTGATATTGCAACATCTTCTGGAGTTATCTCACCAATAAAAAACAGATGAAGTCAATTTATCTTCTTCCGTGTTCAGCAAGGAATCTCTGCTGTAATTTATCATGGGGAGTTTCAGAGTTTAATTAATGGTATTCAAAAACAAAGTTGGTAAGTTATGGGAATTACCACTTTGTGCTGTCATAGAATGAAGTGCTTGTGACTAATACACTGCTTCTTCCATGATATGAAATAAATCTTGACTTCAGAATAGCTCTACGTAAATACATGATGGTCAGCTTTGAGTTATGACTCCATTTCGCTCACATAAGAAGCAAGTCATTACTCATCTGCAGATCTGTTTTCTTGAGTTGTGAGTCTGTCAGTACTGAAGCGATAACCCTCGGGAAGCAGGAGCCCTACAGCCCTTTGTATTCTTTCTGTAAAATAGGGTTGGCAGCAGGGATTTTTAAGACTCTTCCAGTCTTCTGAGAGAAGTAACACATTGCACATCATTGAATAGATCTGCTTCACTACCAGTTGTCTAATAAAATCTTTGTTTTGCTTTTGTTGTTAGTGGAGACTGTTGATCTTTTTAGTTTTCTTTGGGACCTTATGTTGGAAACCTTTAGATGCACCATAAGGTTTCACCCTACAAAGCTTTCCATCATCAGCAGAAGATACGCAATTCTCTTTTCTTGGACTGAAAAGTGTTTTCTAACCACAAATTACGGGCTTATTATGCCTGGCAGCAACACTATATTGCATATTAATCTTCACATCTTCAACCTGCTGTTCAAAAGTTAATAAGATAATCCTTGCAGACCCCCATTGGAGGATAAGTAAATATAATTAAACTTAGCACGTTGGTGTGAAATCTGAGACACAAGGGGGTGATTTATTTAACATCTAAATCCTTCCGTGGAGTTTACTAGTCTTCAGTAATTTTTTCTCCTTTGTAAGACTGGTCATTCAGTAGGCTGTATTGTCCTTTATGATCTGTAAAGAACATTGAGTTTTTCCCCTTTCTTTTTGAAAGATTCACCAAGGGTATGGTGTTAACTGTAAACATGAAATGCGTGTGAAATTTTGTTCACATGCAAAATCCTGAGAAAGTTTTTTAAAAAAATCTAGCAGAGTGAGAAAGAAGATTATGTAGCTGTTGATCTCAGGTGCTCTCTGTGGGATGACAGCGTGTCTTAGCCTGTTGATGGTGTCTCAGATATTGTTGCTGCCAGTAATAATGCCAATCTCTCACTGGACCTCCACAGTAGGTTCATGGGTGAGGAGCTCCCTTGAGATACATAGAACAAGAGTCTCTCCTATAGACCCTATTCCTGGCAACGCTTCCAGAGAGTGATTTATACTATGCCAACTTCAATTCCTACAATGTAGGATAAGCCAGGTGCTAGAGAGGACTGACCCTTCTATTGATGGGAGATGGGATGTGGGCTACTGATTTAGAGAAGATGCCAGACTTGGGCCAGCTAAAGCCAAGGTTGGCTGATTCTCACTCATAGACTTATATATGAAAGTAGATGTTCATTTTTTTACCTAATATCACATGTAATTCAAAGCAACACTTTACTAAAAGGTTGGCCTCAGTCTCCTCTGAAATGCTTTGGAAGCTTTGAATCCCTGCAGAGGAATTTCTGCCTTAGTGCTGGTTTGTCTTGAACTGAATTGGAAAATGGTGGCAGTTTTCCCCTTCTCCCCTCCTTTTTCCTCTCTTTTCATTAGTGGAAGTAAATCTAACTGTGATGAAAGAGAGTTCAAAAAGGAAGCAGACTAGGTAAAATATACAGATTTAAAAAACTAATTGTACTTGTTCTGAGCAGTTCCATCAAATTCTAGCAGTAGGGTGAAACTCACACTTCTTGTTGCCTAACCTGGTTGTGGGCTTGCTTGATGCCACAGTCTTCTGCTGCTTTCTGTCTCCTCTTCTCTCATGACTCCTACTCACTGTAAGAGGCTGAGAGCAGCAGCAGCAGAGGGAAGTGGCTTTTGGTGAGAAAGGCTGGAGGAGGACAGGGTTTCTTGGTATGAGAAGGCAAGCTTATACGTGACTTAGTTATTGTAGTTCCAAATCTACTTTCATATTTTGCTACCCAAGAGCTCACTGTTGTCCACTCAGAAAGTTTCACTGACTCCTAAGCAAAACTTAGGTGTGTGTTGATCAACATCTAAGGTTTGAAACACTCCTTGGAACAGCCAGTCGTAAATTTCAGAGCCAGATAAGAGGTGGCCCAATAAAAACAAAAGGTCTGGAGCCTCAGAAAAAATAAGCCATCATCATAGATTAGTCCACTGTTTCTTTTTCTGACAAGAGAATGTTGGCATTCCTGCTAACACATACAGCAGTGGAAGATTTTCTTTTGAGTCCCAGAGGTGTCCCAATAAACTATGCATGGATTTCATATAATTAGCTTTACTGGGGAAGTAAGAGGCTGGGCAGAAATGGCAATGATTGAGGAAACAGAGTTTTATAGAGTCTTTTCTCACACATGGGTCAGTTTATGCACTGGTTTAACAAGCCTTGTAGCTATTGCAGGCTAATTACTTAATATTCTTTGGAGACCCTGTGAGATCGACATAAATTTACAAATAAAACTTTTAGTCAAAACAGTTCTCAGAGATGAGGAAACAGACCCTCAAGTCTCAAGAGCCTAAAGTACAACTGTCCTTATTCCTTGGACCTTAGTACTCATGGCACAATAAAGCAGATATTAGTGGTGTTGATGGAAAAGAGATGGTAATTGAATGTGCAGTTAAAAGTTGTCTTATAGCAGCATAACAAATTGCTTAAGCACCTTAATTCCTGAATGCTATGAGTGTGTTCTTACTGTAGTCTTTAGAAAGTGTTTTTAATATAAACCTAAAGAAATGTTCTTCATTTAGTCACCAAGTTGTTCATCTTGGTTTAACATGTATTTTAGATTCAGTGTGAATTTTCTAAATGAAGCCCCCAGAGCTGTCTTGTGTGGTAAAGTGTTATCACTCCGATAGTGTTGGGGCAGCAGAGGGCAGACGAGGGCTGCTCAGTAGTCGTTGCATTTGCTCAGGTAAGGCACAACTGTCCCCAGGCTTCTCCAGGTCTGCCAGAGCTGAGAGCAGGGGGTCAGCAGTCACCAGGGAGAGCCCCACAGGGACCCGTGGGTTCACTGCACTAAGCACTTTGAAAAGATGCTGTGCCAGAGAGAGTAATGACTGTTAAAACTCTACAAGAAAGCCTTTGGAAGGAGGATAGTTCAAATGTTTTTACCTTTTCCCTGTTAAGAGCAGAAGATTATTCCTTTCCTTTCCATATGCTTCACAAGGGTTGTTCCACCCTCCCTCCCTGCCCCCCCCCCCCCCCCCCATTCAATGGTGATGTCCCTTCAAAGTTTTTTATTTAGCTCTTGAGTTACATGCCAGCACATTTCTGTATAACAGTGTGACTAAGGAGCACCTCTAGGCTTAGACATTAGAAGGTAGGAGCCTTCTGCTTCTGAGGTGGAAGTAGCTGTGGAGTCAAGCTGTCGAAGGAGAAGGGAAGTGAACATCCAAGAGTCCATCCTTGGCCCTTACCTTCTCAAAAGCATTTTTCCCTGCTGAAATACAAGTAGTAGAAGATGATCTGCTTGAGACAAGACAAGCTGGCCAGCAGCTCCAAGCTTTCTATTGGAAAAGTCATACCACCCTTGTAGTTCTAAGCATGAATTTGTCATATGCAGATGTGTGTAAAGACTACACTGGAGCATTTTTTCCTTTAGGCATAGATTGAAACTTATATGCTATGCTCACTGTTCTTCCTTCAGAGTCAGCCAATGCTCCAAATAGCAAAGCTAGCAGGTACCTCAACAGTTTGGGGCCAGTCTGGGGCTTCTGCTGTTTCACTTTCGCTTCTAAGGACCATTTACCCTGATCTTCAGTGGCACAGAGCATATTATGAGAGACAATTTATCTTTGAGGCTACAACAAAAAGAGGTTTTCTTGAGTCCTGCCCTACCCTCCAGTAATTCGCATTTAGGGAATAATTTCATCATAATATACTGAGATTAATGCACCGTTCACTCCTCATCAGATTCCCCAGCAGTCCTTAGCAATATCAGGACAAAAGCCTCTAACATTTCAGGTACTCTGATTTTATTAAACCGAGGCTGCTTTACTTTGTCCCAAAACAAAGTGTGCTTTGTGTGGGGCCTTCTGTTCTGCCAGGGCAGGGTAAAGGAATCTCACTGTGAATGGAAGTCAGGATCTCAGTGTAACAGGAGGATCAGGTCTCCATCCCAGCTCAGGAGGAGTCATTTGTGACCTGGGAGCAACAGCCACACACCACACCTAAAAATGTATTGCACCATGTCCCCAGAAGACACATTACTGCTGTTACATGAGTGGAATAGGTGTGTATTAATGGTTTCGTTCTCTGTGTGACAAATGGATTTCATTTTTACTTCCTCTCTGTTGCTAATAGTCACTAATTCTCTGCTAATGGCTGACAACAGAATGGAATTTTTGCTTCTGAGTTAGTCCCAGATGTGAACTGTACCTCAGATGCGGCACTGTTGTGGTGGAGCTGCCAGGTTAAGAATTAACACATGGCCAAGAGTTGCTTTCCCTGTATTATACTGTTTGTATTCCATTGGTGCTCCACAACCCAGTCATGATTCCCAAGCCCTCCACAGTACAGACACTGAGTAGAAGGATGGTTTCTGTTCTGAAAAACTTAGGTTGTTGTCTTTTGGTTCTGCAAACAAAACCCTGGTTTTCACTCAGGAGACTTGAGTTCAGATTCCTGCCCAATCTTAATGAGTTGTGTGATCTTGGGTAAGTTGTTCTTCTCTGAGGTGCTTTGATTTCTGCAAGTATAAAGCACAGATAGTTGTGAAACTGCAGTGAAAAGGTTTGGCAAAGATTCTGCAGGCCACCTGTTTCACCCTTCCTGCCCCAAAGCCAAAGGAGCTTTCCTTCTGTTATTTCTATATAAGATGTGTAACTTATTGTTAGACCTTCAAGATGGAAAGTTTACAACCTCCCATACAACCTATGATAGTTCTTCCCTAGCCTTGCTGTTAGATTTTTTTTCCTCCAAAATGTTAACTGGAGTTTCTCTTGCTATAAATTAAGTTCATTACCACCAGCTTTATCTACTGTGAATGTGGAGGTCTTGAAAACCCTTAAAATGTTGCATTTGACCATATTGAAAACATTACTGTAATAAAGATGAGCAACAACTGCTGCTTCATCTTTATCCAGGACACAGCTTACTGAGTCACAGAAGAGTATCAGAAGGACTGATACGACATGGTTTGTGGGTTTGGGTTTTTTTGGACAGTGCAAAATCTGTAACAAATCACATTTTCTAGGTGCTCACAAGTAATATGTTTGTTACAGTATATGTCTAGAAAATATTTTTACTTTTCCAAATACAGTTGTACTATATTTGGAAACTATAGTACTATAATGGTTTGGACTTTTTTGTGGTAGTTATTTGTACTTATAGTTGTATAGTACTTTTATAGTACTATGGTTGTTTGTACTTTTTTCAACTGTGCTTCACATCTTCTCAAAGGTGACTCTTACACAGTCATGGATGGGTTACACGAGGCCTAGGATTTGGAAGCATATACTGCACCTGAGTGCACATGCTAACCTGATTGTTCCTTCTCTAACCTCAGTTATAATCCATTTGTTGCTCTTTTTCAGTTAGCACCTCTAGTTGGGCCTTCTCTAATGAAAAGTGAAGAAAAGCAAGTATTGTAATCATTTTCATTCTTCATGCCCTAATTCATCAGCTTTCCTTTTCTATCAAGTGACTGACTAGCACTTTCCCTGGTCTTCCTCTTTCTACAAAAATATTTTCAGAATGATTTTTTCCTGCCTTTGTGGCTTTTGGTAGATGCATCTCATAGTTAACTTTGGGCTTTCTGACTTTTTGTGTTTGTGTTCTTCTTTGGTATGTGTCTAATTCAGTTCCACTTTCTGTGTATTTTCTTGTTGTATCTACAGTCAATAAAAGCTTCATATTTACCAGAGTTAGTCTCTTAGTTCACTTCCAGTTTTTCCATTGCCAGCTCTTACCTTCTTTTCCCCTTATAAACTATTTCCACATTATAAATTATTTCCAGTTCTCTGAGTTTATTGAAGTCCATTTTGTTTTTATTTTGCTGTTCTTCCTTTGAACTCTTCAATTCATTGTCTGTCTTACCAAGTTAGCTTTCATCCTCACGTTTTCAAGTAGTTGCTCTCTGTTGTTTATAATAAAATACAGAAAATGGATTCAAATTCAGCTTCATTCTCCGTCAGAATAGAAAATGTCACTAGTTTCTTTTAAAATGTTCCAGAGTATCTGTGTTTTCTCTGTCTTGGCACTTTAATTCTGATTCCAGAGTCTGGTATTCAAGGATCTTTCTTCACCTGATCTTTCTTCATTCTCTCCATTTGCAGTCCTCTGGGCATGCCACGTGAGACAAGGAGAGTCCTGTGCTCTGAGGCCGTCTGAATCAGTAGCACTGGTTTCTCCTGGTGTCCGCCGAATGCAAGTGAGGCTGCGGGGAATTTTCACTTTACTGTTTTCTGTTACAATTTCTGAATGTTGATCCTGCTTCTTCTGGCCACCAGCGAGATGGTTTTAGCCACTGAAACCCCAATGAGGGCTTTGGTTATGTCTTTCCATGTACATGCATACCAGCATTTAGCAAGAACTGACAGATACGTATGCTAATCCTATCTAATCTATTTTATCTTCTACATTTATCTCTTGTTGCATTGGATTTCAAAACAAGGTGCTACGTGAAGATCTTGTTTTCTGCAGTTGTTATGAGGCATATCTAATGAAGATGGCAGGAATAAAAATAAAAACAACTGCTGCGTGCTAGCTCAGCAAAACAATTGTCACCTCGCTTTTTGTATGGATATGGAGTCTCTTTCATGGGTATATATTTTATTGGATAAACCATAGACACAAGTGTAAATCCTGAGTAACATGTTCAAAACTGCTTCAAAGGATTAACAGCACAACTTCCATTTAAATCAAAATTAATGCAGCCTTTAGAGACTGGAGGTGTATGAGGGATGCAATGTAATTAAAGGTGTGAAGTCATTGACTGTGAAGGATATTGAACCAGCAAGTGGATCTTATCATTCAGGGGTGGTAGAACCAGAGATATCAGTAGCCAAGGATTAGCATTGGTAATCGTGGTTGAAAGTGTAAATAACAGTTTATAGTTTAGATAAGCTGACAATGTGTGTGTCTGTCCCTCATTGTTCTAAGTTTGATGGCATCCTGCCTTCCATTTACTGAGTTCAAACTTGGGGAAGGAAAAATGTAATGTCTAGACAGTAAAATTTAACGGAAGTTCAGCTATGTTGTATACTTAAATGTCATTTTCTTTCTTTTAGCTCTCTGCCCTAATGTCATAAATCAGCGGCACTTAAGAACTCTGCATTATCTCTTTTACAAGAGGTTTGTTGAGGTACGTTTCGTTATTATGTGGCATGGGTGTGAATGAGTTTTCTTATTTATTTTTGCATTTCAGATAACTAATATAATAGAGATATATTGATTATACATGAACAAGCTCTATATACATAGGGTACGCCACTGGACCTGTACTTTCTGTGATTGAATAATGTGTGTGTCCATTCATATTCTAATGACTGGGTGTTACAGTTGCACAGAGCTGGATGCTTTTCCACCTCAGCATCTTTAGCAGCTATCTGGGACACGTACATTGGGATATACATGGGTCAGGGTGGAATCTCCGTGTGTCCAGTTTCAGCCATCTCAAATAAACAGGGAGCATATCGGATAGAGATTTGTTTTTATTACCACTATTATTACTTTTAAGAACAGAGTTATTTAAGCACTCTGCATTGCTGGGTTATTTGTAGCCACTACTTTGATTTGGTATTGGTGGCCTGCCTGTGATAGTTATGCCACAACCTGCCACAGAAGCTTCTTGTGCTAACAGCCCTGTTACTGCTGAGCAAAATGGGAGTACTTACAGCTCCTGAGCAAATCTCTGAACTAACTTTATTTTTGTCCAATTTCTGAGTCTTCTTTCCAAATACGCTAGTGCTTGTCCTGACACTGAGGGCTTGTGGAAATAGGAAGATGCAATTTATTTTTTTTCTGTGGAGCAGGTTTCTAGGAGGCAGCTTGGAGTTTGACTTGCAGTTCATTAATGACTTGACAATGCTTTCTCCTCCCCTCTCATGAATGTACTGAGCCAAGTCACTGCCCTTTGGATGCTCTCGAGCACACTGCAGTGGGAAGCACATTTCTCTTCTTGTTAACAAGGCAGTTTTGGTGCTTTTCTTGATTGTCTGGCATTCAGCATCATCCTGTGCCTGGAGACAGATAGTTCCAGCTGAGAATAAACTTTTGTTCTTCCTCTTCTGAAAAAAACAGCTTGCTTGCAGGTGTTGTATCCAGGTATATTAATTGGGCTGTAAAAGACAGGGACCACAGGGGACGGAACAGCACAGATAAATGTTTTCATTTCATGAATTTTGAATTACCAAGATGTATTTGCCAAACATTTTAATAGAGCAGTATTTCATCTGCAGTTCATAGACAGCTTACTCCCTGTAGATACAAGAAGCTTATAAACAAAGATTTCAGAAGCCCAGCAGGTTGTTCAGATGTCCCTATATATGGTACTATTGATCCAGTCTTCAGAGATTCAGTTTTCAGGAAATGAGACACCTCCTCCAAAAGTTCCTGTTCTTTTGTTCAAAAGAGGATTTGTTTGATGTTTACTTTGGACGCAAAGATGGGGTTGAGTGGTGGTGATCTGATGACACCATTCTGGCACTGGCAGTTCTGCTTCCAGGACCTCCTGATCCACCAGTGAAGGCTCTGATCTGCCTTTCCTGCCTTCCAGATCCATTGACACAAGACCTGGGGAGGCTTGAGCATTTCAACGTCCTTCAACTCAAGGCTTTAATGTTGGATGGCATCATTTTAGGGAGCTTTCACAGTGAGAGAGAAGAAAGCATTGCTCCAGGTGTATTTATTTAGCGGAGTGAAATGAATTTTTTATCTCATGTTCTGCTCTCCCTGGCCTTCCATTTCCTTTGTTTTGGAGTTTATGCGTGGTTTAAAGTATCCAAGCTGGCCAGTTAATTCCATTAAGGTACATTTGGCAGCTGTTTCTGGACACCATCCCTTCTTCTGAGAGCTCTTTGGTGTTCTGTGTTTACCATTCTCAGCTGTGTATGAGGCCTGGTCAAATGGCTACTTTATCTCAGTAGTATTTAGATTACATGCTTGTATATCCCTGAGATGTTTTCTCTGAGGCTCTTTTACTCCCTCTTTGCTCCTGTAGCTTTCCATAAAAGTGGCACTGGTAGTCACTGTTACCTCTGCCAGAAGTGGTGGGTGAGACTCTGGCCTGGAAGGCTGATTGGTCTCTTGCAGCTTGCATTCTTGGCAGAGTGGAGA
This sequence comes from Cygnus atratus, assembly GCF_013377495.2. Lineage (NCBI taxonomy): Eukaryota > Metazoa > Chordata > Aves > Anseriformes > Anatidae > Cygnus > Cygnus atratus. The sequence goes on from NC_066380.1 coordinate 11,389,366, forward strand.
GTAGGTCCCATCCCAAGTTTCTCCCAAGGTTGGCTCTGAACTGCATTTGAATCAGAATATTAACTTATCAGTTTCCTTTCCCAGGCCTCATGATTCCAGAGGATTTTTCATGACTTGGCTGTGGAGAAGAGTTTGTCTTTTTATATTCTAGAGCCTTGCGGATAATCCCTGAGATCATTTCCTTACTGGAGCCTATGGGGATAGCCCTCCATTGGGCTAGCTGCTGAGGTGAACAGTCTGCGGACACATTGCAAGTCTCCTGAGGTGGAGGCAACAGCAGCGATCCACGTGTTCCACCAGAGCATGGCCTATTTCAGCTGTGCTTAGCAATGTCTCTTGCATTGCAAAAGCACCACTCAAGCTTTGAGACCTTTAGAAATTCTGCTGCACTTTGCAGAATCTTGTTAAGGTGATTATTTTTTTGCGAATGAGTCCCAGCTCCAGGCAACGAGGAGTGTTTGGGGGATCTAGGTGAGGATCTGTGTTGCCTGTGTACTTTGATCACATATGAATTTTTGTCTTATGTGCTGCAGCCTAAACAGTTTCCGAATTACATGATCTAAGCTGTGTTTTTCTGCCATGCCCTCCCTGGTTGGTGACATAGTAGAATCACAGGTTTCCAGAGCATTCCAGTATGCGTTCCTCAATCACAGTTGATGCAAGTGTCTAAGAACTTTTTCAGCTTGTTATATGTAACATTCTTCCTTTTCTAAGGTGGCTCACAAGTAATTTGTCTTTTCAGAAAACCATGACTCAGGAGAATTGGACAGATCATGTTCAGGTGAGTATGGATTTTCTTCTCCCATTTTCTCAGGTTTTGCTTTGGAAATTATTTTTAAAATGTTCAAAATATACAACTCTGGATATCGGAGTCCAACAATTACAATTTTGCACTTCCTCATAATTTTGTACTCATATAGCAAAATAGTCTGTACAGGGAAGAGCAAGAAAGAAATTGAATTGAAGGTTTTGAATTCCTGTTACGTCTTTAAAAACGGTCTAGTTTAGCTCTAGCGTTTAGATGAGATTATCAAGTAAGTTCTTGTACTTCCATGCACTGATTTGTAAGTAAACACTACAAATATTGAGATTGCTTAATTACAAGGAGGAAAAAAGGAAATTTTCTTCAGGCAGCTAGCAAGTTGTATGCATAAAACTGGACAAATATTAGATTCCCCCTACGTGCTCCACTGATAATTTTCAACAGGTTTATTATGTGACTGTTAGATACCGTGGCTTCTACAACTTGTACTGTAGGACATGAATAGTTTTAATGACACAGGAAGAAAGGAGCAGTATTTTTTTTTCGTGGTGTATAAACAGGAGAGTTCAGGCAACTGTGTTTTGGCGTGATACTACAATAAATACGTATGTGACAATGAAATGTTAGGAAATTCCATGGTGACATGCCATTAGTGACAATTTATATGCCTATAACATCCCCATGGAACTGCAACTTTATGGTGAGTGTTGACTCCTTTTCTATAACTCCCTCAGTTTGAATTCTGCAGCCATTAAGGATTTCTCACTGTCAGCAAATTCTGCCCATGAAAACCCATTTGATCAGTGTGGGCCTCTGAGTGGTAACAAGACAGTCCAATTACTAATGATGAGATCTTGAGATCTTATGCAGTATCTGTGCATACTAGATATGGCTGCATTTTAAGCATGAGATGTTTCTTCTCTCTTCCATGAGGTGTAGAAGGAAAAAGGACAATGCAAAAGCATGAGGTTGTTTTTTTAAGACAGAGGTGATTGATAAGATGTCCACCATCCCTTCATGGTAACTGTTAAACCTACTGAGCATATTCAGTGTTGAATATTCAGCTTCTATGTGTAGTTTATTGTACCCATGCAGAAGGCTAGACTTTGTGAGAAATGAAGGGGCCTTGCCTCTTGATCTCAGTGATCTTATCCACTGTAGGAACTTTCAAGCATTTTTGTGGGTTCCCTTTGATTCTCGCAGGCTTCAAGGCCAGCACAAGTGCAGGTATCTTGCAGGATCAAGACCTGAGATGGGATTGGCCACGACGGTGTAACAGACATCTCAGTCACAAGTGGCTGTACTTTGGTGTATGCAGTGAAGGGGTTTCTGCCAGCACCATGGTAGACAGTGGGAAAAAACTCCTAATTAACAGACACAATTGCAGATCATGTCAGTCACTTGTGGAGACCTGAGGCTTGGGAATAGATACTCTCAGAAAGGTTTGGTGCCTGGTAAGAAAGCTCCCTTGTGAACTACACAGAGCTCAACTGGATGATGGACTATGGCAGGAGGTCATCTTTGCTTTTTCAAACTATTGCAAACTTCATATTTTCCTGATTGCTTCCAGCTTATTCAGTTTTGATAGCTGTGTAATTATCACACGAGTAGTGCTTAAACTTGCCTGTTATCAACCCTGACTGTTAGTGCTATCAGAGATTACTGTCTTTGGCACCACATTAAAGCAATCAGAACCTGTACCTATGCATCTGGAGGAAAACGAACTAATCATATGTGCAGATAGGCTTCTGCTTCACACTGCTAGCAGCATGGCTGCACTGAACAAAAGAAAAGTTACAAAGGAGGAATCTCTGGGCATGTTTTGCTTTTCAGTGCAAAAAACAAAGCTGACTTTATCTTTTTTTGAAAGACTGGGCTTTACATGAGGGAAAGATTCTGCTTCTCATTCAAATTTTCACCTATGACCTGGCACATTTGACCAAAAAAGATATGTATCTATTAGGTGGCACCTTGTAGAACTGGAGAGAGTGTTTGTGTTGTATGTCTCATTCATATTCTGGTTCAGGCTCACAGAGAGTTTCTATCTCCTGAACTCTGCCTGGCGACACAGCATGAAAGATGCATTGCACTGAGTAGGAAGCAAAGGGTGAGATGCAGCGTGACCCCTGATCACCTGGGGGAATGGGAACCAAAACTCCTGAAAGGCTGAGCAAGCTCTCAATCAGAACTTTTAGATAAAGTTTTCAATTTTAGGTCAAAAGAGGTTGAAAACTTACATGGGTTTAAAATTCATTTTTGTTTAATTCTGTGCTGCATCCATAACAAAAAAAAAAAAAACAACCTTAAATTATGTAGGTATTAAGAGCCTGGTCAAAGTCCAGTCCCTCCCTGTTCAATGGTGCTGGTCACATCACATTCAGTACAGTGGACGATAGACATTTCTGGGTTAGTATTTCTTTTTGTTTTCCCAGAGGAGTACAAGTACAGAATTTTCCTGTTGCTGCCCAGTAGGACAAGCAAAACTGTGATTCTGATTGCTCCTACAAAAGGCAGAAGCTCTGTAGTTAATTGTGGGGCCAACAGAACTTGTTTTCAGCCCTGTAGCAAACTGGTTTTGCCCCCTCCTCCTTGCCAGCTCCCGTGCTGCAGATCTGTTGGCCAGGCTGTGGCTGAGCAGGCAGCGATGGCAGCTGCGGGCAGGCAGAGGAGGCTGGAAGGAAAGCAAAGGGATCAAAACGTCTTCATACCCTAGGGAAAGTGCCCTCATCAACTGCCTGTTGGCAAGCCTGTCTAGCCCAGGAGGAGAGCTACATTTGTGCCTCTTCTCCAAGCATAGGTGCCTCGGGGGCAGAAGGAGGGGAAGAGCACTCTTCCTGCACAGTGCCAGCTGTGTTGCTATTCATTAGCTTGCCTAACTGATTCTGTGAGCTGCATGGAAACACGCAGGGGAGAGAGTGCCTGTCTTCACAAGCAGAGGAGAAGGTGTGTAGGATATTGATGGTAGATATGCAGGGGAAAAACAGGCAGGGCATGAGCCAGCTGTCTGCTTTGCTATGTACCCACTGCTTCCATTTTTGCATGCTTAATGTTTTTCATAGTCTTAATTAGCATAAAGATAGTAGAATTGAGTACAGCAACCACAGAACAGTCAATATGACGCTGATCGCATACATACAGGAAACGTCTTACTGCCAGTGGCTGCAGAGAGCACTTGGCCAGCAGCAAGAGGGGCTTTTTGAATGTTGATGCTTGCCTGGAAATTCTGCAGGAAACAATCATTTTGAGACTAAAAAGCATGGAAGGCATTTTTCAATCATCTGCCAAGCTTTTAAAAAGCAAGCACACACAGATCAGTAACATGTATAGGAGGCACAGTAGGGAAGCAATCCTGATAGCAAATGTCGCATCCGAGTGCTTTAGATGTCAGACAGCACCTGAGATACTCGCGTGAGGTTGGCAGTACAACATGGGACCTGCTGGGGAGCACTCCCTCCTGAGTTGCGCCAGCCACCTCTGTTCTGGTTACCTGAAGTTCCCTGGTTTAAACAGGAAAGGGAGGGTCAGGTGCTTTGCTGCACCTCTTTTAACACGCGGTGTTCTCATGGCTGTTTCTGGAGTGATCTTGCAATTGTGCCCTTCCAGTCTCAGCTTGGTTGATTAGTGCCAAAGTGCCCATTTTCTGTGGAGTCACCCACACCCCTTCGGATCTGGTCAGTTCCACATTGCAGCTGTGCCTGTCTGCGCGAGCTGCGAGCTGCCTGGGAAGCTCTGAGGCCCTGATGCCACCCACAGGTGACAGTCGTATCTTGGCAAGGAAAGGCTGGGATAGCTGAGGTGTGTACGGAGGAATGATGGAATGTTATGGGTGTTTTCTGAACAGTTAGAGCCCAGAAGGCACATGCATGCTTGGTGACTCTAACATCCGGAGTATTTTTGCAAGAAATATTTCAACTGCAGCAGAGCTAACCAGTTGGTACAGTTTAAAATGTTATTTCAAGGTGTTTTGATCCAGGAACTGTACATGTGTTTGTGTGGACTTCTGCTATGAAATTCCTTCTCCCATGGAGCAGAGCAGAGCGACATAGAACAGCAAAATGACTCTTCGTTTGGGGCAATAACTAGAATACAGTGTTGAGTAAGGTTAAAGTCAATTAGTTTTTTTAGGACTGTCAGCAGATAATTCCCTATTTTGCAAGATGTCTGGAACAGTGAAGTGGTGATACAGTGCTACCACTTTTTCTGACCTTGAGCCAAAGGGCCTTTTGTTGCTAGATCTGAGAGCTTCATGTGCTAGTTTCTGTGCTTGTGTTTGCACAGGGTAAACTGTCCCTTAGTTCCTCAGATGTTAAATCCTAAACCATTCCAAAATTAACGCTCAGAAAAAGCGCTGGAGTTTGAAACAACATTACTTGTTCTTTGGGCATTCATTGTGAGCTGTGGCTCTCCATCCATCCATCCATCCATCCCTTTTGCCAGCTAATGGTTGGCAGCAATCTGCCCTTCACTTGGCATGTGTGACTTGAGAGAAGGGCACGGGGATACAGCACCTAGAAAAGTGGCCCCTGTTTTGCAGCTATCCCACCTACTCTGGTCTTGCATGAGAATGAAGCAGATGAGCTTTGCAGCCAGCTGTTTCCCATGTTCAGCACTGGGAGAGGCTACAGCTAATCTCCTCTCCTTCTCCAGCTGTGAAAATGAGATAACTTATTTATTTTAAAATTTCTGACCATGAAAATCAAACACTGTGAGCTCATAAGTCTCATTCTCTGGGTGACCAGGGGTGAGATGCTTGCTCGTAATTCATAGCAAATGTATAACCCGAGTTACACTAAAATTCTAGGGATGTCGTGCTACTTTAGAGAATACTCAGAGATCTGCCAAACAGTAGACATAAAAGTGAGCTGCCCTCCCTTACATATAATACATTTGAAAACTTTGGCAATTTCTCATCCATAGGTGTAAATTATCTTACACTACAGCAAGGAGTTGATGGAATCTTATTTAAAACCAGTTAAATAAATGGCAAACATCTAAATGTGGCAAACATCTAAATGGCAAACATCCTCAATGACTGACGCCAGGATTCTAATGCACTCTGTCTGTACGGGACCATTTTGACCCCAATTAAAATGTAACTGCCTCTGGGATAAAATGTAATAGCTGTTACGCTCAAGGAAGTGATTTTGAGTGGCATTTAAAGGGCAGAATGCAATTTTATTTTATTTTATTTTACTGAAGTTTTTGTGGACAGAACACCTAGCCAATGATCCTGCTCTGGGGTACCTTTAATAAGAACAAGAGGTCAAAAAGGTCACTGTGCAAATATCAATATCTATTGTCCTTCCCTAGAAGTCCTGAGTTGAGGCAAACTTTTAAATTGGCTCAAGATTGTTTTGAGTACTGCAACGTCCCTACAGTGTAAGTAACTTAATATGTATAGGGAATTAGGCAATCTGTGCAATGCAAATGGGAATGATATTCAGGAGGTGATTAATAAATGACATGTCTTTCAGTGTAAGTCTGCCTGTCAAATTATCTTTCACTCTGAGTGGACTGTTTATTCAGGGATATAATGGATTTCATCACTCAAATGTTAAATCTGGACTGGCTGTTTTCCTGGAAGGTAGAAACCAAAACTAGTTTAACCAGCCATCGTGTGGTGTCCCTTGCTAGTATTTATGGCCTCTTTTTTAGCAGGAAGTTAAAGCCACTGGTGATTGGTTTTGTACCTTCTGGTCTCAAGAGTTGCAGGGAGGCATCATCAGCTGGAACAAATGCTCACGGCTCTGCCAGCGCTGCTGCACAGCGTGCCTGAGCTGAGGAGCTGTCCCACAGGGGCTGGGCAGCGCTGCTGTGCGGGTGTCTGTAATATGCTGGAGCTGCTGCTCACCTCTGATTATTTGGCCTGCAGTTAGTCTATTAAGCTAACTGCGAAAGAATTGTATTTATCGTTTCCACAGCTTTAAGCAGCTTCCCAACAGCTGCCGCTTAAAACAGAGATTTTTTTTCCTTTCTCTTTCCCTTTTGCAAAATGGATGGTATTTAGATCTGGACGAATGACAGATTTAAGATCTGGTATCTCTCTTGTGAAGCCAGAGTGAGGGAATTGCTTTATATCAGTTGAGATTTGGCAGTCTCTCTTCCCCCATGCTGCTCCGATTGCTCTTTTCATTCCTCTTCCTGCGTTTTGTTTCCTGGTCAGGGACTGACCAGAAACTCAGTGGTGGTGGGAGTGTTTCCAGTCTCAGTCACGGCAACCTCTCTGCTTTTGCCCCATGCCTTTTTATTTAGATTTACTATTATTGTCAGAGGTCTTCGGAGAGAACATACAGCCACAATGTGATGTAAAAGTATATTGCACCTAAGGGTATATTAAAGCATGAAGAAACTGGAAAATGAAAGTAGCAGGCAAAGTATAGATTTCCTTCTATTTTTCAGTTCAGTTTGTAAGTGGTGTCATATACTTAGATAGCTGAAACAACATCAGAGTTGCAGAGCAGCTAAGTTACATGCTTACTGATAGGGTTGATGCAGAAAACAGGCACATCTGTGAATGTCTCTGGAAAAACATAATGTGATTCTTCAGTCACATTCTGCTTTCTGGATAGAGAGCAGTAAAATATGCATCTGTACTAAAGAAGTTAGCACCATTATTCTAAAAGAAATGGGAACTTCTCATTTAACAAACCCACAGCTGCCGTGGGAGAAATACATGGGAAAAGCCAAACATGCTGAGTGTTCCGTACCTTCCTATCTAAAGAAAAGTCTAGCAAAGGATGATATATACACTTAAATGTAAATACCTCAATGCACCTCCTGCACGGCTTAGATAGGATTGTTTTCTGTGAGAGCTGGTGTGCCTAATAATAATTGTGGTAGCTTTATTTATAATCCAGCCTTTTCTAAATAAATAAATAGTGGTGAAGCACAAAGATACTAATGAATTCTGGTGGAATTTGATGTTATGTACAAATAAGCTAAGAAGAACTGCCACTTTTTCCATACCGTCTACCAAAATGTCAAAACCGAGAAAAAATCAGCCACAAATTTCTCAATGGAAAATGTGTTTGCTCAATAACATTGGAAAATTAGCTCACATTTACTTAAGTAAGGATCTACAGGGAGAAGCTCTGGGAACTCAGCAGAAGCTTATGGGAGCTGGGCGTCCATCTTCTGCTTCACTCAGGTGCTAGAAAGTAATTCTTCTGAAAGCTCAGGACCTCAGTCTTTAAAAATTATGTTCAAATAGCTTTTATCTGCACACATATTAAGTACTAAAGATTTAAAAAAGGAAATAGAACACACTGGGGGGAAAAAAATCCTTAAAATGTTTCAGTGTGTCAGAGATGCTTTCTGACCTTAAAGCCCCTGCAACCAGACATGGCTAGCTTGATTCTAAGCAGTATAATAACATTTCTGTCACTAGCATGCTGTCATTCAAAAGCACAGCTTCATCAGAAAGAGATTTGGTGTGCTATAAAAAAGAGGGTAATTGGCTTATGGCTGTAGGTTGGAAGGTCACTATTATATTAAAGAGTAAGACCATCAGCAAGCTGTTAGACATAACTGATGTACCCTGGTGGTATGTTTAATTCAAACAAATGGGAGAAATATTGCTTTTATGAATAATATAGGAAGTAGTGTCATTCAAAAATTTATGGGAACATGTGAGGCAACCAAGGTCCTTAAAAAGCTACATCAGGAGTCTTATATAGTAGTTTCCAGGATACCTATTCCTGACTCCAAACTGCATCAGCTTAGTATGCTACAACGAAAAAATGAGACCAGTCTTATTCCTCTAGAACTTAAACAAATCCTCTTGTTCTTTTTGGTCTAAGACAAAGGGAATGATATCGAGTGTGCTAACTGCCTCTCCAGCAGAAATAGGCAAAGAAGAGGATGGGGACATTGAGCTTTCTGCTTCCTGTGTTAGCACAGAAAGAGAGGATGTATTCAGTGCCTTTTTGAAAGTGGGAGGCAAATATGTCATCAACAAGGCTCTGCACGTATTTTATTTGTGAGTGGGACATGACTCTTACTTGCAGCTCTTTGGCAGGAGACCTAGAAGTCTTGTCCTGTGGTAGTTTCTGCGTGACTGGGGATGTGCAGATGAAAGGGGCTATGTTTGCCTAGTTTTACTGAAGTTTTATACCTCGTACATTTTCACACACATGCACAGATCCACTCTTATATTCTTACCCAGCCAAGCACTATAACTATCCAGTCATTCAATAATCATCCCAGATTATTTAAAAACCCTGTAATCGATCAGTACCTGTCTGAGTGCTTCCACGGATAGATACTGCATTCTAAAGGCCCGTGCAAATCGGCTGCCTCTCACAAAGATGCTTGGGCTATTTGCAATTGATAGTTTGGCTGTATTATACTTTTAGGCGAGATTAGTTCACCAGTTCCCTGCCAAGAAGGGAACCACATAAACAGAGGATTGTTTAAAAAGAAAAAAAGATCCTCTCAACAGAGAAGTCATGTAAATGGGAAGAAACAGGAAACTAATCTTCCCTTGTTCGCTCTGAAAGAATGCATATCTCTGAGGAATGTTGTAATTATGGATTTAGGAAATCAGTCCAATTTGCCAGGGTGTGAATTTCAGAGTTCATTCAGGCAACCCTCTCAAGCATTTCTCTTTCAGAACAAAAAACACCAGGAGTTTAAATGTACCAAAAGAGATTAAAGGAGAGAAAAATCTACTGCTAAGCTTTTCTTTTGGTAAAGATCCCACAAAGATACTTACTATTGCTTTGGCTGTGAACCAGTTGAGGTTCATGAATGGTAAAATAGAAATAAGTAGTAACCCATGTTTTTCCTGTGGGCATCTATTTTTCATAGACTAATGATGGGAAGAGTGAGTGCTCCTGAGCAAGTATTTCCATCATCAAGATTTTTGCTTGTTCACTTTGAAGATTTTCCTAAATAGAAACTGTCCCCTGCTGGGAATGCCGCATTAACATGTTCTTAGAGAGAAAAGATTCGAAAACCAAGTTCCTAACTATTCTGAAGCAAGCCTGGGCTGGACCAGGTCAATTAGCAGAGCAAAACGAGGAAGAGGGCTAGGTGTGAATACAAGGCACAGTGAGGCTCAGGAGAATTAATGAAATAACCTACAGTGTGCATTGCTGAGGATTACAGCATGACCTGCAGAAGGGCTCTCTAAGGCTGGTCATAAGCTCTCATAAACCTGCTTAGAAGCAGCAGTGCAGAGACTAAGAAATTTGATGTGAGGGAAGCTCAGGGCTGGGTTAAAAAGAAAGCAAAGAAATTAGCTTCTTTCTTCTGTTCTTTGGCAACAAACCCTGGAGATTTTAAGTTAATTCCACTTCAGAGCTTACAGGCCTTTTAATTAAGGTAGTGATGGAGCTGAGAACCTGGAGCTCTTTGATGACCAATGTCTCATGTAGCTGTTTCCACAAGAAAAGTTGAGATTTGAGGGGAATTGCCAGGCATTAGCACCGTGTCCAGGCAGCATAACGATGCATCCTGGTATGGAAGGACCTCTACGGAAAGCTGTTAAAATACATCCTGAGCCAGGACAAAATAATGGGAGATTCCTGCTTTGTTGTTTGGTTTCATGTCTTGGAATTTGACCTGAGCAGGGAGATTGGAGTAGGAAGAGAAGGAGAAAAGTTTCCAAGGCTCTTTCCCGACCTGCAAATCCTTCCTTCTTATAAGTCTGCATCAACCATGTGGAGCTGACACAGGCTGGACCCAAGCAGTAAATCTTCCTGCCCCACTGGGGACCAAAAGTACTGGAATTCCAAATTTTTTAGGAAGGAAGATGGAGTTTATGAATTGTCATTATGTATGTGACTAGGTATGGGAACATTTAATTGAGTGATCAGTTAGGTTAATTGGTATACTGGTTTAGCTTGTTAGGGTTAATATTAGGGCTTTTGAAAACAAATGGGAAGGCGTCATGGTGATTTCAGTTCCTGTGCATCCTGACAGACTGATTAAGTGTAATCCTGCTAGTTTGTATAACAGCAGCGGAGGAGACACAGCGACAGTGGTTTTGTTCCTGCAGGCTCTTCCTCTTTACACATCTGCAGCTCTTGCAGTCCTGTAGTGAAGCAGTGCTTTAGTTCTCTGTTCTTGTCCCCACAACACTGTTGTTCCCTGGCAGCATGTGGCTGTCACTGAGGTCCCTTGCTGTGCTTTTCTAGCTGGAGTGACAGATCTTGTAGTGCGCCTGGATGTCATACACTGCTGCTAAGTTGGATTTTGGAATAGTTACGTTTTGATAGTAATCCTTCAGGCAGCCTCAGACTTCTGCTAAGTCACAGTTTAATAGAGAGTGTTTTATTTTCCTCATGCAGGATTTCAAGCTTCAAGACACAAAATGAAGTAAAGTTGTGTTATGGTGACATTAGTAAAAAGTTTATGAAAGTGCTTGGCAAGTGTGTATAAATCTTCTTAGGCTTGAGGGACAGGAGAAATTTTGGGTCGTAAGATCAGGCTGAGTGAACTTCAGTAGCAGTGTAGGTCACCTGATGTGGAGTATATGGTGGCAGCCCTCGCTTTCTTAAACTGGAGAGCACAATTGGCCATTTGCCACAGTGACACTTTGTTCGTATGTGTGTGACAAAATGACAAAAGGCAGATAGATAAATGCTACTTCAAAATACACTGGGAAGATAAGGGTTGCCAGTTTGTCTTCAGTGCACTGTTATTGGTCTTAGACAAAGCATCTACTGTGATAAGTAACGTATTACTTTGTGCTCTGAAAGAGTTTGGCCAATTTCCCCATCCTCATTCATTTTCAGTCTTGCCAAGTGCTGGAATCTTCCCAGAAAATATCTGCCATCATGGGATCTAGAGGTGTGAGAAAACTGGAAGCATATCAAAACTGTGTGGCTTATTTATTCAGAGCAAGTTCTTGGTCCTTTGCTGATCCCTGTGATGAATAATATCCAGCAGTTCTCGGGCCAGAGTTAGGTTAGAATTCAGAAGACGCCTCTGCAGCAATAATGAAAAGGGTTTTCTGGGAGAAGCACAGACCCTCAGGACAGCCTTCACATTGAACTAGATCACCAAGCTGAAGACAAAAAAAATTATATCTTAAAAAGCAAGTAAAATTACCTTAGTCTATTTGTTAAGGATTTATATTCATTTTGTTTTTTATGAATGCCATGCAATTATTTCTCTCTCCAAATAAAGCTGACTTGAATAGGGTTAGTTTGGCTCTATAGCTCATTAAAGGCATATATCTATGACATTCCCTGAACAAGCGGAAGGGAGAATAAGTACTGCAGGTGAATGCATCTTAATTTGTGTATCCACATACCTGGATCTGTTGTGGGATGTAGTTGAGGAAAGTGAGTTAATTTAGGTTAAAAAAAGATAAAAGTTCTGCTGTTCCCACAGTGAAAGTCGCTAAAAGTGTAAGGCTCCACCTACACTGCTAAACAAAAGAGGACCATGAACTGATCCCTGGCCCCAAGACAAGTGTCACTGGCTGACTCATACCCACACAGCCTCAGGCTGCCTTCCCTCCTGGGAGATTTGTCTGAAATAGATGGTGACATGCATGGAGGGATGGATTCCTTTGCTAACGTCACTCTGCAAGCACAGCAGTGGTAGCTAATCAGACAGTAAAAGCAGATTTTTCAGGACAGCATTTAAGAGGCTGCATTGATGAGCTGGTGTGGTTCACCAGCCTCAGCAAGGACTCAGCCTCAGTGACAGTCTTAAAGACGTATCATGATGCTCTTTCCTAAATCCCCCAGCATCCCGAAGCGGCTGGGGGGTTGTGTGGCAGACCATTCACTTGAGCATGTTGGGAGCACTGTTGTCCTAGAGTATTACCCCTTTGACATTAAACCTGGATTTCTGTCTGGGCTTAGGCTTTCTGCAGCCAAGAGTGATACCTATGTTCTGGTTTGCTGCTGAAGTTAAAGTTGGCAACATTTGTGTAACATTCAGAACAGTAAACTGTTGTATGGAGTGCTTTTTCATCTCTGAAGTAGACAGAATCATGTGCCCTGTGAAATGGAGCTGTTGCCAGCAGACTGTTACGCAGCTCTGAGTTGAGTGAAGTTTGCTGTGAAGTAGTGTTCAGTTGCCCAATGTTGCAGGGTTTTTTTGTTGTTGTTTTTGTTTTTAAAGTCTAAACTTCTTGCTTAATATTTGTTGAAAATACTCTCTCTTCAGCTCTGATTTTGAAGGCAGAGTCTGTTCTTCTGCTTCTGTAATATACCTTGTCTCATCTGTGGCAGCATGAGCAGTTTTTGGAGACATAATGATTTCATCTGGCGAAGATGAATGACTTCCCTCAGGGGCTGCCTGACAGAGGTTTGGAAAGAATCCCAATGCAGGATATGTATTTTGGATCTCTCTGTAATACTGTTGAGCATGATCAGGACCATCCTGTATTCTGGGTAGACGAGATCTTGGGTGTTCTTAGCCCAGGAGGTGCTTGGAACTTGAAAGCAGCAGTTGCTGCAAGAAGCCGCCTGTCTGTGTGAAGAGAAGCCTTGATGCTTTGGAAGGCCTGGCAGCACTAATCACAGAATCAGAGGCTAGGTTCAGTTTGAAGGAGCCTGTTGAGGTCTCTTGTCTGTCTTCCTGCTCAAAGCAGGGCAAACTTCAACGTTGGACAAGGTCTTGCAGGGCCCTGCCTGGTTCCACAGCCCCTCTAGACCCCATTTCAGTGCCTTGGCATCCTCACTGTCACCTTTTTCTCCTTTATACGTAGTTGTACTTTCTAAAAGGATTTGACTCTGTCTTCTCTATGATGGCCCACGATACGAGAGAAAGGAACAGTTATATTTCCCCATACACCCCAGCCAGGCCTTCCCTAGGCTGAACAAGCCGTGATCCCCCAAACTCCTCCTTACACATCCCGTGCTTCAGCCCACCAGCATCTTATCAGCTCTTTGCTGAAGTCTCTCCTTTTCATCCGCACCTTGCTTACAATGGGGTGCCAGAACCAGGCCCCATGTCCAGAGGTGGTCTCCCAGGTGCTGGGCAGGGAGCGATCGCTTCCCTCAGCCTGCAGCTGGGAATGCAGTTAGCCCGGGGAATTTGAGCAGACAAGCTGGACATGTGATATTGGCACCTGGACTTCTGAACAAGAAATTGTTTTGGTGAGGTTGTGAGAGCTGCAAAAAGAAGAACAGAGCCGGACACATCTCCTTGCATGGTGTTGTCCTAGCTGGCTGTCACAAGCTAACAGCTCTGTTTGGATGTCCCAGGAGCAATAAGCTCCTTGAGAGGAGCCCTGGTGCAACCACAAGTTGGCTTTAAACGTTGCTTTTGCCTTGATCCCTTCAGGTGATATCATAAGTTAGGCTCCTCTGAGTTGCCTTTCAGAAGAGACGTCTCTCCCAGTTGATTGCATGGGGAGACTGGGAAGCCGAATCTCCTGATTCACAAAGCTGAAGTTAGGTAGTGTGAACATGCCCCAGGGAGCCACATTGCCAGAGCTTTGTTGAAAGAGAGAAGAAAGACCACTTCCCCGCCATTGATGTGGTAATGGCCTCCAGAACACTGAAGTGTGGCTCTGTCAATGACGCACTGATTGCTATCTGAAAGTCAGTCTTCTGGGATATGAATGGAGGCTATTTTGTTCATCTTCAGTTCATAAATTAGTGCATCTGAGCAGCCTGCACTGTGAGAGAGAGAACAGCTCAAGTGGTGAGAAAATCTGTCTTTCTCATGCTTCTGTCTTTTGTGCATTGGCCATGGGTGAGTGGCCTGCTGCTTTTACAAGAAACCCTGTTCAGAAGTGAGTGTGAGTAAAGCTGGCATCTTTTATCTGAGTGCCATCTATTTCGGATATCTGGAGGTCAGGATCCCCCTTCTTTTGTGGAACGGGCTGTGACCCTGCTCCGAGCTTGTGCTCAGGGTCCCTGCTCCGCACCAATGTGTAAATCCTTTCCTTTAATGAGCTACTGCTGTGGCACCTCGCTGTGTAGTACAAACGATGCTAACTTCAAACTGGAAATCTCAGTCACAAATAAAGTAACAATGAAAAAAACACAGTAGGATGTTCCAGAGTATCTTTAAAACAAAAGTGTCTGCACAGTACCTGCAACAATCCATGATTTTAGAAATGCTGGTGGTGTCCTCCATGGCTTACAGGGGTCTTGACCTGTCCATTTTTTTTTCTGCTTTTAAAGTTGCTGGCTCTAAAATATTCTACTTGACATTTTCTCTGCACTAACAGGACTTTTTTTGTTATTTCTGGAAGCACTTGAGAACAGGGGAAATTGGCCAAGACATTCAAAGTTAAATTAAAATCTGACTCTGCAAATAGTCAGTGTCACTTGTGTGAATAGCTTCACTGCTCAGTAAAAGGTATTGGGAGAAAGTGGAGAATTGTATCAGACAGAAATGCAGCTTGACTCACACAGATAAACTAATCTAGGGCTGGTGAGTGTGACTTCCAGAAAAGATGTTGGATATTTGAATCCAAAATTATTGATAACAATGGAGGAATTGCTGATGCTATGTGTTAAAATCAGGACATTGCTAAGCTTACTCTGTACTGACTGTTATAAGCTCTGTAAAGCATTCAGCTGGGTAAGAACAGGATTTACGGGTAGGTAATCTGCAGCAGTCATTTTGGAAAGCTTTAATCATGGGTTATTGTTGGTGTCAGGAATTTTTGTGTGTGCCTATGGATTAAAGAACGTATGATATGTCTAGAATTCAGAGAAGGATGTAAACAAGCCTCATGGTATAATCTTTTCTTGCTTGGAGGTGTCACTGATGGTGATCAGAACAACCATGCCAGTTTCCTCTTCCAAGTGTCCATATACTGAAAACAAAAGGCATGAAATGTCACCCCTAGTGAAACATTAGTCTCTGAATCTGCATCCACATCTTCTGGGGCCAAAGTTTTCCATGTTCTTGCTTCTTGCAGAACTGTTGTGGTGGAAGCCTTTCCCCTTTACAACAATGTTACTTTTTCAGAAAAAAAGTACAAAACAAACAGTCATTTTCCATTTCAAAATGCAAGATGTAATATCTCTGGAGAGATTAACCTTCTTTACAGAGTTGTTTTCGTGGTTGAAAGAATAAATCTGTTATCATAAAAAAAAATGAAGAAAGAAAAAAAAATCTGTACCTCATTATTTCCAGAAATAAAGCTGACATAATGAGATTTATTAAGAATTGACTCTGGGTGAACTGAAGAGAGATCCAAACTCAAAGACTTTGTGTTGTAGAAAAAAAGGCAGAAAGACAATAGGATGGACGCAGAGGAACCTAGAAGAGGGAATTGCTCTGTAATGTTAATAAGAAAATATGTTCTTTTAGGGAAGGACTCTGAGAAGTGGCTTGGCAAACTAGGCAGGAGGAGTTATTCAAACCCCTTCGTGTCCTAGGTGCTTGGCTGAGCTCAGCTGCATAAGCAGAGATGTGAGAGATGCACAAAGTATCTGGACTGGCATGGCCAGGAGAGAAGGTCTGGGGGGAGGAAATGTAGAGGGCAAGAAGCTGCAGTGTGATAGCTGACCCTTTCCTGCTCTGCTCTGTCCCTGCGTTCCCTCTCCCGCTTCTCTTCTGTAACTGAGCCCCTGGTTAGCTCCCACCCAGCCCCTGGATCCCCGTCCTGCTGACAGTGGCTCCTGGATGCATCACTAACCTCTTGGGAACAGCAGTGAAAATATCCCTCCACATATCCGTGAGAAGAAATGTGTTTTGGCTGTTGGCGAAGTCACAGGGGTGCAGACTTAGTGCTGAGGCAGCAGTTTTTATAGTCAGGCTGGCTTCTTGTGTGCGCTACCTGGGATGCCAAATTTCTCTGTGGTTTTCTTCCAAGTCTGTATTCCCTCCTGCACCTCTGTGGGTTTTTTGTTTGTTTGTTTTTGTTTGTTTGTTTGTTTGTTTTCCTTCCTTTTTACCTCCAGCCCATCAACAGGTTTGTTTCCTGATTTCTGTGAAGGGTGTCTGCTTTGAAGAAAACTTCTCACCTTTTAGTTACTGAAAGAATGTGAGGAATGAGGCCCAGTGGCCCCAGCATACCACCCAGCCAGCAGCGTTTGCACATACGGTGGAGGAAGCGCAAGGTGCCTGCAGGCCCTGGGAACAGACTCTGACCCTGCAAGTGCTGCTTGGTGGGGCAGCAAAGGAAGGATGGCAGTGGCGTGTGCACCTGAGAATTTAATTCCTGTGGCTTTTCACTATGCTAAAAAATACTTGTTGGTAGTGCTAGGAGCAATAGAGCCATATATCTACAGATCCTGATCTACCATGCAGAGTTTCAACTTGTTTTAACAATTAAGTTTTCTTGACAGCAATAACTTCTAAGGCAGATCCATGAGTAAATCAGTCAACAGGACTGGCTAGAGAAATAAACTGCTGATCTGACTGCAATGGCTCTGGGACATCTGCAAGCACAGCTGGGTTGGCTGGGCAGAAGGAGGGGGTTATTGCCACCTCTCTGTAGCTGACTGTTGGTGTCACCGTATTCATATTTCCTCTTAGAGCTGCTGTGCCACAGCACTTCAGAGAGCAAGAGGGTGTACAAGAGAAAAGCTCTGATGGTTCTGACTGTTGCAGTGGAGAATATTATGGGCCTATTTGCCTGCCTCTGCACATAGTTGCTCCCTGGTGCCAGTGTGGGCAACATGCTTGATTCCCCACTGGTTTAAACCACAGCCAGCAGTGAGTTTGTGCTTGTGCCTCCAGGCTCTGAAATGTGCTGAGGCACATGCACACCATTCACTCCCACCAGAAAATATTTGGGAACAGGGAACATCTCCAACTGCGCTCCCCTTTTGCAGGTGCATGTAACTCAAACTCCTGCACTGACACATGAAATCATGTATGTCTTTATTGCAGAAGCAAGAACATCAGGCCACAGCATCACTTCAGAGTCATGTGTGGGCACAGAAAGGGACTAAAACAATACAAACCCTAGCCCCTTCCATAATTGCCGGCCTAATGAGCTCAAAGACCTGTACTCTGGTCAGTCGCTAGTTCTGATTTTTCTTAATGTAATCTATCTGAGACCAACCAAATAATATGCTAGTCATCAGGCTGGCTAAATGACATTGTTTTACCCTTGTTTATCTATGCTGCACCTGTGGCCTTCAGACAGTCTCATTCCCTGAACAAATGCAGTTTGGAGGAGCCTTGCTGCCGAGAAATCCAAAGACGTCAGTGAGATCTCAGGGGTCAGATGTGCTTTTCATATCTTGGCAGAAAGAAGTGCAGCACTTGGTGGGCTTGAGCAATGTCACTCCTGTAGAGTAGGAATTCCTGCTCCTTTCTGCACTGGTCCAGGACCCCAGGGAGGATGCTGCATCCTTAGAGTGGGTGAGATATACCTGTGATGGAAATTGTACTGACAGTCTTCCTTCACCCCTAATTCCTTGCAGAGCACAGTTGGAGAGAATCAATGGCTTCAAGGGCACCTGATACAGTTGCTAATCAGTTACTGTGATTTGAACACAGCAGCAAGATGGGCACAACGCTGCAATTTGCCCAAGGAGATACTACCTAATGGAGTGGCTGATGAGCTTCAAAAGCTTAAGATCCAAGAGAGGTAAATACTCTGTTTCATTCCTGTTCATTGTAGACTACTTATCATACAAAGACTGTGTATTTACTTAAAATAATCTACCATAATTCTTCCTTCTGTGGTGGTTTTACTCAGGTGGGCGGCTGAGCTCCACCATAACCACTGTCTCACTCTCCCTCCTCAAAGGGAAAGGGGGAGAAAAACACAATGCAAAGGGCTCAGGGGTTGAGATAAGGACGGGGAGATCACTCAACAAGTATCGTGACGGGCAAAACAGACTCAGAGTAGGGAGGTGGTAAGATTTATTGCCTGTTACTAACAAGCTAGAGAAGTGAGAAACAAAGGAAAGAAACCAAAAATGCCTTACCCTCATCCACCCTCTTTCACCTCCTCCCGAGCAGCGCAGGGGAACGGGGGAATGGGGGTTGTGGTCAGTCTATGGATCTTCGTCTCCGCCGCTCCTTCTCGGTCACTCTCGTCCCATGTGCTGTGAGGTCCCTCCCATGGGATGCAGTCCTTGGTGAACTGATCTGGTGTGGGCTGCCCACAGGTAGCAGCTCCTCAAGAACCGCTCCAATATGGGTCTGTACCACGGAGTCCATCCCTCAGGAGCAAACTGGTCCAATCTGGGTCCCCCACGGGCAGCAGCTCCTGCCAGGTCACCTGCTCCTGCGTGGGCTCCTCTCCATGGGCCACAGGTCCAGCCTGGAATCTGCTCCGGCAGGGGTCCTCCACAGGCCGCAGTCTCCATCAGTGCAGGTCCACCTGCTCCACCATGGTCTCCTCCACGGGCTGCAGCGTGGAACCCTGCTCCACCGTGGTACTCCATGGGCTGCAGGGGGACAACCTGCTTCACCATGGTCCTCACCACAGGCTGCAGGGGACTTCTGCTCCGGTGCCTGGAGCACCTCTCCCACTCATTCTTCACTGACCTTGGCACGTGCAAGGCTGTTCCTCACTCCTCTCACTCTCCAGCTGCTGTGTGGCAGCATTGTTTTTTTTGTTTGTTTGTTTGTTTTTACTTTCGTAAATATGCTCTCACAGAGGTGCAAACAACATCGCTTATTGGCTCGGCTCTGGTCAGCAGTGGGGCCCTTACCTAACATGGGGCAGCTTCTAGATTCTTCTCACAGAAGCCACCCCTATGGCCCCCCGCTACCAAAACCTTGCCACATAAACCCGTTACACCTTCATGAGATAATTTTGAAAAAACTTTCTCCATTTCCTGAGATCACGTCTTGGTGATGAACATGCCACATTTGCTTTTCATAAGCCTGGAAATGTCTGGAAAGGTGCATTTTAAAACTCACTCATGAGTATTTAGAAGCTGTATGAGATGCTGTGGACAGGTCTTCAGACTCCCTCTGCCAGATCACCAGTGAAAATGAAATGATGCGGGTAGGATCTGAACAAGCATTTATTTTATTGAGTTCATTACATGTCTGTGTAAGTTGTCCATATACTCTACATCCCCCATGTACTGTAATGTGGTTTAATGCCTTTTGGGAGACTTGTGGGCAACAAAATGAAGTTCCTCAAAATTTCTTAATCTTGTCTATTTTCTTCCTCCTTTGACAGCTCTTAAGGCAGTCTGTATTTTTTTGCTTCATCCAAAGCTCTCAGAAGTAATGGGGATTTTTGACACTTGGGATCAGATCCTAGAAGAGTCGTGTTAACAGACTCCCAGGCACAAATTTACCAAGTGAGGTTATAAGTCTTTAGCCCCCTAATTAGTTGCCATCCCTTTTCCTTCCTCTAATGCAATCCCAGTAATGCAGTACCACATTTCCTCTTCTGCTTTGGGACCCCTGTGTTATATGCAGCACATTAGCCTGCAGCAGCTGCATTTCCTCTCCTAACTTCACTCCGTTGCATGACCTGATAGGGGAGCGCAAAGGCAGAGCTACAAAAAAGAACCCTTATATTAAGATGGGTTCTTACAACTCCTTGATTTCAAGTGCAGAGAACTGGGCAGACAGCCCCAGCCAAGGCTCTCTGTGAACCTGCTGGTGCAAGAGGAACAAAGGGGTAGGATGAAGGGTCTGCTGAGGGAAAAGGTCAGCCAGGTTCAGCGCTGAGTGCAGCCAAAGCTGTAGGAAGTTGAGAAGAGGCTCAAAATTTAGGAAGGTCAAATATAGCCAATTAAAGGATTAGAAACTGTCTGATCCCCACAGTGCGCTAAATGTGGAGGAGTACCAGAGCTTTGTAGTTCTGATTCTGGGTATTCTGTCCTGTGTCTGGGAAATAGCAGCCCCAAATCATCCTCTTCGTGCAGCAGTATCCCAGACAGTTGCTTAGCTATGCTGTACAGAGGAAGAATGGCTGCATTTGGATAAATGATGCATTGCAAATAATTTGCTGAGTTCTCAGTTGCTCACTTTTTGTTCACAAGCGATGGTGTTTCTGCCATGCTTCAGTGAGTCTGTCCACAAGCTTTTTTTTAAAGCAAATTATTGAGAGATTGCCTTATTTGGCACCCTTTTTAAAACTTTTTTTTTTTTTTTTTCCTGCAAAAAGGCCTGCACATATGCAGGCTACTGCCAAGTCTTGAGGAACTGCAGAGATTGCAGGTGATGCTGCATGAGGGTCCTGTCAGGGTCTCATCCAGGACTGCACAGGATATCTGGAACCTCGGTCTGGGTGAGATCTGGTCCCATAAACACACAGCCTGGTAGCCTCTGTGCCCACGTGTGTTCATGAACCAAACTCCTGCAAGGCTGCAGGCTACCACAATCCTTGGGTTCAGGCTAATTGCACAGGCATTTTGGAGACCTGTTGCAAGCAAGCAACATTTTCTCCACTCATTCAAGAACAGGAATTCATCTAATTAGATTCTCTGCATAGAAGAGGACCAATCCCTGAATACTCAATGCAAATACAGGAGGTCTGTGGCCTGTCTGGTTTCAGTGCAGCATAGCTCAAAGCTTTGCTGACATTTGAGGAGCAATCACATGCTTCCGGGTAGAGTCAGAGCTTTTGTCAAAAACAGAAAAGAGGAAGCAGAGTCATAATTTTGGGGTCCCCTAGGACTCTTCCATTGCTATAGACATCAGTGACCTTATTGCAGGATGCTGTGCTTGCCTGGACTTGGTACTATTTGCCCGATGTCTCTTTTACCCTCACTTGTGAAATGTTTGGAATCAGTAATACGAGGCAATAAGTTCATATATGGGTCTGAACTTTTCAGTGCGTGTAATGGGAATCTGAATCTGACTTGAAATGAACTGTGGTCCCGGAGTTGTTGGTGATATCACTCATTGCCTGTTTGGAGAGGATTAAAGCCAGCAGAAAGCTGATGATCCCTGCTCCTCTGGTAGCAAGTTGGAAGCTTTCAGCTCCATGCTCTTAGTGCAAAAAGCAGAGGCAGAGTCTGCATGCCCTTGCTCTTTTGCTACCCCACATAGTCTGGGGCTTTCAGATGTTTCTGCAGAACATGCAACTGCATCCTGATGACATGAGTGCTTCCTTTTACTGTATGTTCTTAGTGGAAAACTTTCCTACTGGTATCATATGTCAGAATTATGAACTCCATTCAACAGTCACTGGATGTCTGGTTAATGCTGACCTTTCACTAAGGAGACCATTTTAAGCAGAGCAAGCCTGAGACTGGGCAAGGTTACCTGCTCTAACAAGTTTATCATCACATCTATTGTAAACAGCACCACAGTAAATTTCCATCTCCTAGAGGAGGCAATTCTGAAAAAAAGAAAAGGATCTTTTCTTAACTAAAAATCATATCTTTGGAGTATAGATTGGATTAAATTGAATTACGAGTAATTCAATGAGTACCTACTTGTTAATGCTGATACCTGGGGGGGATATCACAGATAGTCTTAAACAATTCATGATCAGGGATCTGATCTTTCTCCCAGTGCAGATCTGCACTGGTTCATGTTCAAGTTCCGTGTAACCTCAGGAAATATGACACGTATGTATTCACCCTCAAACACTGACTGCAAAGGCTCACTTCTCCAGACAGTACATGGCTTTCTTGGAGCACAGGAAACTCTTGTCTGTTTAGGACCTGCTTCTGCTTAGCTCTGATGTATCGGTGGAGCTGCTTCTTCCTCCCTCCTGAATCTGTACCAGCTGCCTGTTAGGAGCCAGGAAGTTTTTGCATGAGGTGTAATCCCTCAAAACACAAAGAGGTGGTTAACAAGAGTGTGACCTAACCACAGACTGTGCATCTAGGGAGATAAAAGCCAAAGAAGTTAGGAATCTCTCTGCATGTCTCTTCTCCAGGAAGCCTGTATCATGCCCAGGCGGAGTGAAGGCACACAGATTAGGATGTGCTGTGCCATTCATGATGAGTTCTGGCAGACAAACAAAACCCTTTGTTGCCCCGGTTTACTCATCCAGTCATGATACCTGCTGCAGTAGCTGCTATAAAATCAATGGAGCCATGGAATCTAATAAAACAATCTTTCTGCTATGTTATTTATTGAGTTAACAAAGCAGCAGATTTCCAGAGAGGGTGTTCATAGTGTAGAGAACAAGGTGGTACCAGCATATAAATGACATCATCTCTGTCACTGCTCACACCACATGCTGCTCCTGAACTCCGCAGACGAGAATATTCCCAGAGACCTGAGACTGCACACCTTCATTAAATATTTTACACAAATATTGACTTCCGCATGCACACAAACCCATGGAAAAGAGTGTTTGTACAGTGAAAGCTGCTCTGCTACAAAATTAGTCACACAGTCCCCTAAACATAAGGTTAGTAAATATTTTCTCAAATAATAAACCATTTCAGGTCTCTATGGGAAAGAGAGTGTCCAAAAATTTGTGATATGTCCAAAATAGCTGGATATTTTTATTAGTTTCTTTCCTCTGATTGCATCATCTGGCTGAGACACTACAGCAATATGCTGACCTTCCAGTTACAAGGCCATTTCAAGAGACTCTGCTGCATTTTGTAAAGAAAATGTGCTGCGTAAGATCCTGTTGTAGGAAATCAGTTAGCTCATTCTGCAGGCATCTTCCCAGCAATTCCAGTGTGTTAAATACAGGGATACTGAATTTCTTTGCATGGTACCATCTGAAACCCAAGTGGAGGGAGTAGCATAGGCCAGGCACATGGTCTGTGGGGTCAGCTGGCAATGTAGTGCTGGCTGTGCAGTATAGGGCAAATGATCTTGTACAGAGTATGCAAACATTTTACAGGGGAGGAGGTAGAGAAGAAGAAGCTGCAACAGGCAGCACATGAAGTCTTCCCAAGCCATTGCACTATCAATGATGAGAGAGACTCACCCGTTCCCGGCTGGAAGTGATCTTAGTGTGAAGCAGCCTGAGGTTCTCTTTCTGAGCCAGTTTATGTTGGGGGGAAGTGTGAAGCTCCTGTTTGGACACAGTGCTGGTCAGAGATGACTTCTCTGTTATGTATTACACCGTGGGAACGAGCAGACTTCCATGTTAACCTCCAGGGCAAAAAGCAGTAAATCTAAAATGTGTTATCTCTGAATGTGGAAACAGCTGCCCAACTTTGTCATCCAAATTTCATCAATTCTGGGAAAGAGGGATGAGCACTGAGGACAGGGACTGGGACTCTGACACAAGTGTTTTGGTTTGACTTTTCTTTGCTGTGGATACAATGCATTAGCGTGGTGGGGTCTCAGACACAGTGCCATTTCTGTGACCATTTTTAGGAATAAAAAGAGAAGATGAGTCAGGATGCAAAAGACAGTGATTACAGGTAAAATGAGGAAAGAGAAAGAGTTAGGTAGCATGGGGAAATAGAGGACCACGTTGAAATCAGGGGCTTAAGACTTCATGATCCAAAGTTCCTCCAAACAAGGATTTCCCCTCATTGCATTGTTTAAAGTTATTGCATCTGCTTCTGTGCAGTGTAGAAGAGGCCACAAAAGCAGAGAATTATGAAGAGGTCAACAAGAAGGATTATTACCAGCTTCCTATTCCACGTGCAAATATTCATTTCCTGCAAAAGTGGGAAGAGATGCTGCAGTGCTGGGAAAAGGTGCTGCAGGTGAGTGTAACTCTGGTATCTGCAAGATCAAGGAGCAGAAACTCCGTAACAGGCTGGTACATGGGATTGTATGTGGGTCACTGCCATCAAATGTCTCCCTCCAGAAGTCAAGGACTGCAGTGAGGCCTAAAGGCTTGTGTGACTGGGGAATGTGTTGGGAATTGCTGTAGCAGGGAAGCCCCAAGGGGATAACTCAAGTGTGCTGTGAAAGTCACTTGAGACTGTTGAAGTTTGCACACCAGCAAAGAGATGCAGTTGTTGAAAAAGAAACACTTGTATTCTGGATACTGACTGTTGCTCAAGCTGGTCCCAGCTATGTTTAAGTAAGGACAGTCTGCAAGTGCAGGAAGTTTTTGTCTCTGTTGCAGCCTGGACAGATTGTTGCTATTGACATGGAGTGGAGGCCTTCATTCGGCATGGTTGGGAAGCCCCGCGTCTCCCTCCTTCAGATCGCTGTGAAGGATGAGGTGTTCCTGCTTGATTTGCCACAGCTCCTTGAACATGCTGAGATGGAGGGTGAGAAGGAGAAGCTTCCCCATTTCATCCAGATGCTCTACTCAGATGCAGCCATCACTAAACTAGGTAACATGCTTCTCTTCTTCCCTGCCTCAGGTGTTTAAAGCAGCTCAGTTCTGCGGAAAATGCCTTGGTCCTGTTGGGGTTGTCTTTCTCACAATCCAGTTATCATGGGATGACCTTTTGTAGCCCTAGGTATTCAAAGACTGCCATACCAAGAATCAGGGAGAACAAATAACTGGTAATTTTAGAAATGTCTCCCTGTTTCGGGCAAGACTCAAGATTTCTGAATTAGCCTCCCCGTTCAGGCTTAGGATTGCTTTGGTTAGTTGCACCCAACCTTTAGTGGTCTAGGGAAGTCTACTGCCCAGAGCTTTCTGGATTTGCTGTCCCTGTCTGCAACCAGTCCTTCTGGACACCAGTGTTCTCCAACTTACCATACAATTGTTTACCTGGTCTTACGTGGTTTTCAATTCTGTCAAGAGGCTTTTTGGCAGGAGTTCAAGGGCAAATTCATAATTCTCTCTTTCAAGTTCTTAGAATCTAAACGCTTCTTGCTCTGTTCACCTTTCACTGATCTAGCAGATTTTAACAAAGTTGAGTTTAAACTCAGCATTTTTCATCTACCTTTTCTTCTCTCCAAGTCTTGATCTGCAAGAGTATCTCTTTGGAACAGGAGAGATGGGAGTCTGCATTGTTCCCTATCAGAACAGTCTTTCCACCAAAGTTTACACATATGTTATCAGCATTTTAACGCCAAACTAGAAAAAAAAAAAAAAAAGCTGCAGTGCATTAGCCATGATTTGAGTTTTTCTAACTGTGTGGTATTTTTTTTCTCTCCAGGTTATGGGATGTCTGGAGACCTTAGCAGTCTTGCAGCCACATGCTTTGCTTTGAAAGGCATGGATAAGCAATCACGAGGTGTAGTGGACCTACTCACAGTAGACAAACAAGTAAGGAACATGTGAAGATATGGAAAAATGCGTCTCCTGCTCGTGTGCTGGTAGATAACTGTCATGATTTCACAGCATTGTTCTTTCGTATCCTGTATTGGCAGGGATATGGCTAAGAGAGTGAATAGACTCTTTCCTCTTCTGGCTTCAAGGGTAATCTGATTTTGTAGCAAAAGACAGAAGCATTTAGTTTTCATCAGCTAAAAAGTGAGTGCTTGATATACTAATAATATTTTCATAGCCTTCATACAAGTTATGAAAATGTAATCAAAATGGAGATATAGCTCCGTTCAGTTAGGAAGAAATTTCTGAGCACAAGGCATACTTGAACTTGGTATGAATAAATTCTTGTACAAACACTGATATTCCAACAATATGTTGAAGCAGATATGAAGCTCATGATTTGTAGAAAACTCATCACATTTCAGAAGGGCTGCAGGTGAGTTAAGCACAGGAATTTCTGTTCATCTGAGATACAGATGTCTATGGCTTAACACACACTATTTTTTGAGCATTCTGCAGAAATATTAAAGACAACCATTTTAATGGGTAAAATTTGCACAGTATGTTTAAAGCTGTGGACTGGGGAGGATCCAGATCTTTGGGACTGATAGCTTAACCTGGGAAGTGCAGTGGTGTCTGAAGTACCTGCCAACAACTGTTGGCTCAGTTTTATCTGAGAAATGGCAACTCCAGAAAGGCTGTTGCCCACTGTGTTGCAGGAATACCTTTTCTCTGGATCCAGGAGGAGAAAGGTGCTGAACATACAGTAAGTTGGTGTCCAACAGCCTTCAGTGTGGTTGAGCACCCTGCAAATCTCCTTGAAGTCACAATCACAGCCCCACTGCTATGATGCAATGTTGTCAGTCTGTACTTTTTCTTTTGTGGCTATGAAGCAGATTTCTTTCCAGCAAGTGTGTTTGTTAAGCAAATAATCAGACACTTTATACATCTAATGTCATCCCAGCCCTTGTCTGAGACAATGGGATTCAATGTGCCAGGCAAGATATAAAAATAATATAGTTGCTGTGTGGCCCCACCCACCAAAACAGAAGGTGTTGTAGAATTTGTTTTATAACCATGTGTTTTATATCCTTCTTTTTCCATCAGCTTCAGAAGAGCTCCATTGACTGGAAGAAGGGCAGCCGGAAGGCTGATATACTGTCCCCAGAGCAGAGCTATGAGGATAAAGGGATCAGGCAGCCAGAGAAAGGGCTCAGCCTCTTGGTACAACACGTACTGGGGAAGCCTCTAGATAAAACAGAGCAGCTGTCTAACTGGGAGAAACGGCCGCTGCGGGAGGAACAGATCATATATGCAGGTCTGGTCACTGACTCTGTCACAAGGTGCTACGTTTGTCCATTAGACGACATGTTTGTCTGTTGTCTGTCACCAGAAAAATTGTTAAGTAGCAAATGGAGAAAAATGGCTCTGCGGATTAATTCCTGTTCAGAGAAGCCAGCACATGGTATATTTGTCCTTTTGCAGACATAGCTTTAATGGTTGAAGTTTAATCTGTCCAGTGATTCATTATTTCATGAAAGAATTCCTGTGCTTTGCAGATTTTGTCTGATGAAACATCTCAGTGGATACTCCTCTCAGTAAATGAATGGAAGAAAGTCCACTTCCTTCTGCCTCATTTCATAGCCTTTCTGGGCAACAAGTGCTCTGTTTATTTGTCATAGTGAAGTGCTTGTTAGAGCAATATTAAAAATGGGTAGACATGGTGTCAAAGACTGTAGCACGGAATCGGTATGGTGGAGGCAACAGTGTTTTTTACTGCTGATTACCCCAGAGTCAGAAGTCTGAGTCTAAATCTTTTCCTAAGGCATCAAAGGACAGCCTACTGAAGCGAACCAGCCCTTTGTTAAATTCAGCTATCCTTGAAGTTGACACAGTTCCCACAAAAGTTAATCACCAAGGCTTGTAACTTAACTGGCTTAACTGGCTTGGAGACTTAGTTCCCGTTGCAATGAACAGAGGCTGGATGGCAGTGCGTGTGGGCAGGTGATTGCAAACAACTCAATTATTATTTTTTAAGATATTGCATCTAATGGGAATTTACCTTCCCATACCTGAGATGCAGTAATAAACCATGGGCAAGCCGCTGCTCAGTAACAATGGAGAGTGAAATGGGTTGGCTGAAGCTATCTTACCTGGTGGTTTAAACAGACACACTACAATTTGCATTACGTTACAGACAGAGACAACAGAGGGCCTATCAGTTTTGGGCTCCTTTGCCTTGACTCTTTGTGATTGTGTGTTAGGTTATGATGGTCACTGAATCAATAAAAGAGTACAGGGTACGACAAGGCCAGATTGGATGTGGCTTTGAGTAACCTGATCTATGGGGAGGTGTCCCTGCCCATGGCAGGGGTGTTGGAATTAGATGGTCTTTAAGGTCCCTTCCAACCCAAATTCTATGATTCTACGACACTAATGAGCTGGAGCTTCACAGGATGTGTGCATTCAGTGGCATTTACAAAGATGTTGTCTTTTCTTTGCATCAGGAAAGCTTCTTTTTGGCTTTTGAATGAAACCAGCTGATGCTCATATTCTGTTTTTTTTTTTCAGCTTCAGATGCATACTGCTTGCTGGAGATCTACGAGAAACTGTGTAAGGATCCAGCAAGCTTTGGTCTGAGTTCAGACCTGACTAAAAGTCTGGTGGGAAAACCAAGCGTAAAAGCCAGGGCAAAGAAGCAGCTGAGTAAACAAGAGGTACCGTCACCTTGTGGACAGGTTTGTAAACATCTTCAAAGAGCTGCATGTTGCTCAAGACCCCTGCAAATCATATGTTGCCTTGTCTCTCAGTCATACTATTAGCTATGCCTGGCATGCCTGTTTGTAGTCTGTTCTCAGGACTATTGCAGCAAACATCTTTCTTGCTCCTCCACTTTACTGCTAAGATGTGTTTCCTCCTTTGTGTGCCTCAGTTCAGGTTTCCCTGCAATTTCAGGTTTAGGTCTTTGCAAAATGTTGGTATAGATCTGGGTGGCAGAATCTAGCTAACATTGCTAGTAGAAATGCTCCTTCTGCATTTCCTCATTAGTGTGGGTTTGAATTCTGTGGCCTAGGTGGTGCATTAATCAGGTTTAAACTCTGACTTCCTTACTTTTGCTTTTAACTGACCTTCTACATTATGATTTCACAATGGGTATGCCTCCTTTATTGTACCTGCAGTAAAAGTCTGCAAAGTCAAAAACAATCAATCAAAAAAGTCTTTCTGCTGATGGTTTGTATCTGGCACCCAGCCCACCACCACATACACTGTGACTAGCATACCCTTGCGTTGTATGTTGTGGTAGAGCCTTAAAACTCAGCTGGCAACTTGGAGCTATGTGACTTCTTAAATATTTTGGAACGTGACTGGACATTCTCTCTTAGTAATAAAGTTTTACCTCTAAAATGCAGCCATCTGGTTGTTCATGCACCTATGAAAACATCAACAGAAGACAAGTTTTGTTTATTAACTGACGAGACTCACTATAGCTGCGTATCCTTCCAAGCAGTCCCAAATGTGAATTTATCTCTTGAAGTCAGTACTACATTCCATGCTTGGACTGAGATACTCTCGAGTACAGCTACCAGGGTCCTCCTTATCAAGCATGTGTGAATGTACACTATCCCATTAGTCTTAGGCAGTAAAACACAAAGCTGCTTAGTAGTTTCCTAAGCACTCGTGTTCATGGGAAAATTGTATGTTACAACAGATCTGACTGGCTGCTGCAGAGATGGGGAAAGTTAGCACTTGAGGCTTGAATTACCTTGTGAACTCATGGGTCATCGTTGTGTTTTGTACAGTCAGATTCATTAGCCAAGAGGTGGTTGATAAAACTTGGCCTGGGACTCAAAAAAGCAGACTTCTCCTGACTGTGTTCTGCCTGAATCCAAGCTCTTTTTGCTGGTGTTTCCTTGTCCACTGTCCGAAGTGGGGCTAATGACACTGTTCTCCTTTAGAAGCCGTTTGCATTCTGCTGGCACGAAACGTGAGAAAAAAGCTACGTATAACATTGCTGGCCATTGAATAAACACGAGCTAAGAGCCAGCTGCTGCTCCTTTACATCTGTTTGAACAGAGGCAGCAGCACAGGGTTAGTGTCTTCCAACTACCTCAACAACGAAGGGTCAGCTTGATCTGTTATCACAGCATTCTGATGCCTCAAGGCATCCGCCAGTGTCCTTTCAGAAGCCAGTGACAGTCCAGCCAGTCCACCCGGTGCTGCAGAGCTTTGAGTGCATGGAGCAGCTTCTGCGAAGTGTCATCATGCAAATTGAGCTCTAGGATCTGAGCTAGTTCACACAGTCAGCCCAGGTGTATCTGCATGGTGCTCTACAGCATTTCCAGGCCTGAGTCAGCTCCTGCAGAGCTAATCTGAAATGCTGCGAAGAGCATAAAATCACAGAATCATAGCCCCACGTAGATGGTGGCTGTCTCCTTCAGCCATCCCAGCTGATTCCAGTTCCTGAAGGCAAAGCTGAACCCTGGAGGCTCCTTAATAACTTCCCTTCTCCATGAATTTAGCTATTGTACTTCTGGGAGCCTCCAAAGACAAAGTCTCCAACTACAGGAACTCACCCAGGAGCAGACATTTGAAATGAAATAAACAGAATTCAGGCACTGTCTATTTTTAAACTTCCGAAGATAACGATGCTGACGTGATTGCTTTGTCTACCTGTTTCTCCCTCTGTCTGTCAGATCCCCCTCCCACAGAATAACCTCAGCACATCTATATTATTTGCAGCCTAATTTGATAGGGGAGTAGCAGTCTTGAGGATGTATTTCTGTGACTTCATGGAAAGCAGTGTCTGTAGATCACAGGAGGCCTAAGCTGGTATTTCTCCGGGGAAGGGTGTGGATCCCTGCTTTGGGTGGCTGGTTGGCCAGTGAGTAAATGTCTAATTTAGAATTAGCCCCATCATGTCTTGCCTCCTGCCCAAGTGGTAGGTGGTCAATGAAGAAAGGACATGAAGGGAGAGCTAGAGGTATTGCAGAGCATGAGGGAAATTGTAATACATGTGGCAGGGGACAGTAGAGTTTATCACGGTTGAATGAATGCAGGGAGGCAAAAGCACAAGTGTAATGGCGATCAGTCTTCCATTCTACTGCTTACAGATCTCTTGCTTTTCTGTAGCAATGCAAAGGATCTGACAAGGAGACCTCACGTCCCCCTGCTCCCATTTCCCCCAAAGAGTTCAGTGTGGTCTGTGATAACATGCTGCAAGGCCTTGGACGCTATCTTCGCTGCCTTGGTGTAGATGTCCGGATGCTGGAGAATGAGGATGACCATAGGAAAGCTGCTGAGGTTAGTTGTGCGTGCGTGTTTATAGTTCCCATCTGCACTCCTTGGAGAAGGTCTGCTGCTTGCTGAATTACTGGTTAATGACTTGCAGGAACTGCCCAGCCCATGCTTCCTCCTGTGCCTATGTGAGACACAGTTCTCTGGTTCAACCAGAACCATTTGCCTGCCTTGTGCCTGGGTCAATCAAGAAGAAACATAATTAAAAGTTGGCTGTTCAGTATGAATGGGAAAATTTCCATAATAAAATTGCCCTGTAACTTCCTAGCTGGCTACCAGCTTGTGAGATGACTCAGAGTTGATCGGCCACAAATTGCAGTGGAATATTTGGGAAAGGAAGAGTGTCTAACATGCACAGGGACAGCGAACATTGATCTGGACTCCCATAACCACTTTGACCTTTGGCCTTTCGGAGGAGAGACACATGCTTCTTCATTTCAGACATATTTCTACTATGGCAGAAATGGAGATATCCAGCCCACACAGTGTGTTGCTATCAAATGTGCACTGATCACCCGGCCTGGTGCACAGCATGTTTCCTCTTCAGATGTCTTTTTGGCCTGAATCCTGGGCAAACTCTAACTTCTGCAGAAATAATTAATATCTCATCTCTGCCAAGCTTGCACAAGTCATTTAAACAAACTAATTCTCACTGCCTCCCCCCAGAGCCCTGTCTCCGCTTCTCATCCTGATACCTTATCGTGCTACAGACAGGATGTTTTACATTGCTTTCTCTATGGTGACCAGACAAACATCCTTTCACTATCAAAAGCCCTTGTAGTGTTACTGTATTGCAGAGCCTTTGATCTGTGCTTGGATAATCAAAGATAAAAATAGACTCCTCCCACTGTGCTTTATATCTGTCAGTCTCAATTGAATAAAAGTTGAATGTTGAACGCTGTACACCCAAAAAACAGCAAATGTTTTTGCAAAGTCCAGGATAAAGGTTTGGATTCTGGTCAGCAAACACAAGATTGACAGTTTGGGTGTTGTTCCAACACAGTCTCAAACTAGCGTCACCAGGAACATGTAAGTGTATACAGATATGGTGTTTGTTCTGCATTAAGGTCATTTCCCTAAAATGACTTATCAGCCATGTTGCATGTCTCCTTGCACCAAGCACTCCTGAGTAGCCTGGCATTTGATCCTTATTGTTCACTGTCACTTGTCGAAGTGACTTCAAGTATTAGTAGGCAAAGAGGTCTTTTCCTTCACCTCCTGTTCTGTGAGATCAGACTTAAAAGCCTGAGAGCTTTGTAAGTTGTGCTTGGGCAGCCATTGATTTTTTTTTATTATTTTTTAGACCAATGCATGTGATAGTAATAAGAGTCATGCTCATGCATTGGTTTGAAAAACCCCATTCCCAGGATAAACTTGAAGTCTGTGTCCTGTGTATTGCTTCATATTGTGCTGCTGTTATTTGCTAAATGCTTTATTTTGGACAACGGTTGTCATGGCAAGTTTCTCATGTCAGATCTGCAATCTCAGATCTGCTGGCCTATGAGAGCAGGACCACTGATGCAGGAGCCAGTGTGTTCCACTGTTTGCCCACAGTTAGCTTCTGTGAGAAGACATCAGTTTGCATTCTTCTGTATTTATTTCATGGCGCCATTTAATTAGAACTAAACTGGGGAAGTGATTGATTAAAACTACTGTCATAATCATGGACACGGAAAGTCTTTAATAATGGTGAAATAATATAAATTCTTACTGAAATTTTATTTCTATGTTTAAATCTTTCCTCATGTTGAGGGCAAAGAGCTCACAGTCTACCCTTAGAAAAACATTTAGCCTTCTATTCACAAGTACCAGCCTCTCTGGGAAGAGCAGCTTTGTGTCTGAGTATGGGCACTGTGTCATTTTTCCAAGTCTCATTTGTTGGCGTGGCAGCGACATTTTTACCAGGTTGCATTTACCTAGCTGCTGTAGTGCTGTGCACACAATTGTTTGGCAAAGCAGATATGCAGCTGGGGGATAAATATTTGCACCAGCTGTGCTGGACCTGATTTAAAGCAGCCTGTGAACTAGAGACAGGGGTTGCCATATGCTTTCCCTGAAACATGGTCTTGCCTGACAGCAGTACTCCGGT
Source organism: Cygnus atratus (assembly GCF_013377495.2). NCBI lineage: Eukaryota > Metazoa > Chordata > Aves > Anseriformes > Anatidae > Cygnus > Cygnus atratus. The sequence continues at coordinate 11,422,420 of NC_066380.1, forward strand.
CCGGCACCTTGGGTAAAAAATGCGTCAAGGTGGCTTTGCGTAATGGTCTAGACTAGCCCAAGCCTGGCGCCCTACTCTGTGGCAAAATAGGGAGGTCGTTCTTGAAGAAGGGCTGCGTGTATCCCGCTGTTCCTCACCAGGGGCTTCAGACTCCATCCCAAGCCTTGATATTTCTGCATGCACCCATTCCACTAGGGATTTAGTTTTGTTACTGGTAAAGAAAGTAGATATTCAGTATCTCTTATGCAGCATCATTCTGTGTGTACAGCTGCCATTATTGGGGTAAGCCACCCTTTGCATTCCCTTTTGTTATCCCAATAAAGAACACGTTATTTCTATTTAAATACATTTTTCTTTACTTTATCAAATCCTAGCCCAGTTCTGTTTCTGGCCAGGTCTTCCAGTTTCTTTTCTACAAACTTCTTTGTAAGGAATTTTAAGTCCCTCTTTTGGGCCGTCTAGGTGGGTAATTGGAAGGAGGTGGGAAAGTTTCAGTGGGTGTGCTTCTCTCTGCAGTTTTGCAGAATTTGGTGGAGCAGTGGGATGCTCCTTATACTAACCTTAAAGGATCGCCCACCAGCCTGAGGTAACTGCAGTAGATCCTAACAGTGCTGCACTTCAGAAGTGCACAGAAGCTCGTAAGAAAATCACATTAGTTTCTTAGGTCACTAATGTCTAAGAAAAGGCTTGGTGGAATCTCAAAGGGATTGAGGATTCAGAAGTCCTCAAAGTTGAGTTGTGGGTTTGTTTTATTTTTTTTTAATGGACTGTGCTCTTGGTCTTCAAAATCATCCTCATCTCTAAGAATAGTCTGCACACTGAGGCAAACTTGGTATCTTTTGAAGTGTGATAATATCCAGAAGGCTGGTAGAACTGGCTTCCTGCAGCTCCCATGGTGTAAAAGGTTCCCTCACAAGGCTATATGCACTCCCCCAAAACTCCAGGTGAACCGGCAAGTTGGAGAAGAGGCCTAGGCTTGGCTGAGTCTCAGGAGCCAGAGGGAGCAATGTGTACCTGGATCTGAATTGCCCTGGGCTTGTCCCCCTGGTTTGGATCCAGGGGACACAAAGGGGACTTCTGATACTGCAGTTAGCAGAGCTTCGTGTGATGGGAAAATCTAATCTCTGATCTCATCTCAGTTTTGAATGTCTTTCTCCATAGTTTTGACGTAAACCACATTCTTTGGGTTTGCTAGTCTTTCTACCTTCCCACCACTATGCACAGTGAATTTGCAGAGGACAGATGAAGAACTGCCTTTGAGATTAAGACATAGCTTTTGATATTTGGTCAGCAGAAGGAGAATTTCTCTGGAGACCTTGTTACAAATGTGCCTGCATTAAGAAGCAAGGTTAGGTTTATGGTTTAATCTAGCACTTGAGACCATGTTATGAAATCATGCTGTAACTCTTTGCAATTTATGATTTTCAGGAATGCTGAAGAGAAGTCTAGGGTTGAAATACCAGCAGTACAGCAAGTGCACAGCAGGACTGGACTGAGTGCATTTATAGTTATTAAGCTCATCAGTTAACTGTCTGGGACATTGTATTTTAAGAGAGTCTCAGATGATGGGTAGGAAGACTTCAGGGTTGGATTGAGTTTTGTGATCCACTTCTCCAGTAGATCGCTGGCTGGGTGCTTTTCTGGTACATAATCCTGAAGCAGATGCTTGCTGTCTACTCCTTTCTGTCCACTTCTGTCTGAACTGGGCCCTTGCTGGCCTAGGCTCAGGGTCACTGCTGGGCATCTGCCATGGCAAGATGGTCACAGCTTTTCCTGGACAGCTACCTTGCAAACGGAGCGCTGCAATTTGCCTCTTCAAGGGCATGTATTGCTGCTCAACACGTCGTGCAAGGCCTTGGCTACAACGTCAAGCACAGTTTCTCTTTCCTTTAAATTACAAATCTGTGGTACTGTTTTTGAAACCTTCTTTGGCTTTAGTTCAGAATCCTTTAGGTTGTCAAGAATCTTTCCATGCTAGCCAATCTAGCCAATGCTAGCTTCAAAACATAGGGTCTCTCTCTGCCCTCTCTCATCTGTCATTGCCCTTACAGGTCTTGTAGTAATTCATTTGTGCTCATTCACCTCTGCAAGATGAAAGTTAGCTGAACTTAGTTAGTTAGCTAAGTTGTAGCTTAGTAAGTTAGCTAAGTAGCAACTTAGTTAGCTGAACTGAACAGCCATGTAAAGGGCTAAGTAATAATCCCAAGTTATTAGGGAGCGCTTTTTATCCAGAAGGTCTCAGCCTTTTCCAAAGGAAGTTGATACTATCTTCTTAATAGATTGTGAAACTGAGGACAATGCCCTCTCTGCAGCACTTGGGATGGAGCAAAAGACCCTGACACCCACCCCGACACTCTGCTTGGATTCTTTCTGTTTGTGTCAGTGAGCACACATCTCCCAGATGGTCCTGGCACTGCACTTGGTTATTTCTTTCCGGAGAAGAGAAGGAATTGAGCCTCTTTCTGCAGCATGTCTCTTCTGTGGGTTTTGGTCGGATGTGTGCTATCACATGGGTTTTCTGGCTTTACACATTTCTCCCAGTGATTGTTCCAGAGGCAGAAAAAAACATGCTGGAAGAGTTACTGCTTTTCTCCTTTTTATTTGATGTTCTTTGCCTGTCTCTGCAGAGCCATTTAGATAAGGGGATTTATCAAGCTTGAACTAATTAACCCTGGATGCAGGAAGTCAGAATGGAGTGTTCCAGCTGTGAAATCCTCAGACATATCCTGAAGCACACATGGGTCTAAAGGAATTTCATATCTCTTTTCCCGTGTTGGTAAATCACTATGGTAAAATTTTGCTCTTGCCTTTCTGGACTTCTATTGCTAATGTGCCATGAGGATGTTTTGTAGGCAGAGCTGTTTAGTAATCCAGACTGTATGTAGTACGATTGTATGCAGAAAGGGTTGTCTCTGCTGCCACTTCAAGGTTTCTGTTCCTAGAGGTTTTTTTTTTTTCCTTTATTTGTGAGACAGAGTTGATTTTGAAAGAAATACAGTAATTTTGCCTGTAGGAAGGTACTTTAGAAGTTCTTGCCAATCACCTTCTCAGTGCAGAATTGGCAGCCAAAGCAGTGACTTCATATAAGAAGGGAGGAAATAGGCTACCTGAAAGGTCAAGATAGGAAAAAAAATGGTTACTCATTTTACTACAAGGTGCCTTCAGAGTGTTCTCCCCCTTGTTTCATGTTGCCATAGGTCAAATGGGTCTTAAGAGAGTAGCTATCCAAGACAAAGTTTAAAAAAACTCATTGTTTTGTTTGTTTGTGTGTTTTGTGTTCCCTGGCTCTATTTGGTGTTGTCAGACTGCCTGGAAAGTGCAACAAGACTCAGATCCCAAATCCCTCTTGCCAGGATTAAAGAGTGATCAAGACAGAGCTTCTGAGACTCTGATCCAGAAGAGAGACCTCCATGACACACATCTGGAAATAGTGAAAAATGCAAGGGCTTCCAACAGAATCGAAGCCAGAGAAGAGAAAACCTCGTGCCTACCTCAAAGTGCCAATCTCTTGTCAGCACCAGCAGAGCAGAAGTGCTGGTTCACATGGGAATCCTTCTATTGCTACATCCATGAAACTATTCCCCTCCAAGAGGAGAGGGCGAAGAGGTGGAAGGGAGCGATGTCACTTAATCATACAAAGATCAGCCACACTTCTGTCTTTCTGAAGAACTGCAGTTCCAAACTTAGTATCTTCTTTTGGCACCAAACCATCTCAAAGATTCTCTTACTCTATCGTGAAGGTTGGAATGAGACCCTTGTTAACTCAGTGCAGACCTTTCCCATGAAGGACAAGACCTCTGATAAAGCATAGGACTGCAAGCCAGGAGACAAGCTCTGATGGAGATGTTCTTTATAGCCTGGAAAGGGTGCATAATTACTGTATGTCTGCTCTTGGGCTGTTGGGAGAGTGACACTGTCTTACCTTTAAGATGTGAAGATCATTCTGTGAATGTCTATGAAGCTCACAGGCACATTTAATGGTACTTTTTATTTTTAACTTTTTTTTTCCTGGAATTACCTGCTTAAGGTATTTTTCCTTTCTCCCCTGCGTATTGCTGTGAGAGCAGAACTGCTTGCTTCTTAGTGAACCAGACCGTGGAAACAGAAAGAGTCTGGGTTAAAGAAAAAAAAAAAAAGAGAAAGAAAAAAGAGAAAGCTTTTTGATAGGATTATTTCAAGGTGTGTCAGTTCCCTGGACCATCTGCAGTGCAGATGCGCAAGTAGCTGTTCCAGCACATGTGAGGCAAAGCGGGTATTGGCGGGGAGGGGACATGTATGGAGCGAGTGATACCTTACGCTGCTATTGCTGTCAAAAGCATCTTGTTGAACCAGACCCAAATACTCTTGGCCTAGTGTTTGTCGACATACAAAGAACGACTCCATATCATCAGTTCATGTTCTTTCTGTTTTGACTGAGAGGAAAGCTTGAATCCAGTCGTAGCTTCAGCCCATGTTCCTTACAATTTTTACTGTTTTTTCCAGATTGCCCGACAGGAAGGAAGGGTCATTTTAACCTCTGGACTACCATATCAGACTGTAAGTGTTCAGAGCTTCTGGTATTTTTCTGGCATTGTATCCTTGTACGGTGCAGGATGTTCAGAGTAGAGAAGAGGACAAGACAGATGTGAAAGCAACAGCTGGCTAGGCTTTTTCATGTTTCCTGCACTAAGAACTATGTAAAGGGTCTTGTGAGGCTCTCTGTTGTTTCTGAATGGTCAAAGGTTGGGGTGAAATGTCTTTTATACACAGTACTTCATCAGTCGGAGTGCGATTGCCCTCCATTAAAGAAAATAAAAAATCAAGCCAAACAATCCCAGAACAAAGCGTTTCTGTTTGGCCTCACTGGCAGGTGAAAGACAGCTCAATCCCCATGCATTTTATCAGGAAGATTCTTGTTTGCTGACTCGCTGCACATTGACATAGTTTCAACACTTAAAGACTTTTCTTCTGGCTTGGAAGGAAGAGAATGGAAGTTACCAAGCATGGATCACTGTGGAAGCTGTGGAGGTTTTTTGTTTCTATAAATATACACACACATTAAAAAAAAAAAGCAAAACCTAACCCTCAGCACCAGATGTTGAGAGCCCTTCATGAGACATACTTCAAAACAGAGTGTTGATGAAAATGTATTGAACCTATCATTGTTTGCAATGTCATGATGCCTGCTGCAAGTCCTTGCACTTTGTTATTGCCCGAAAAATAATTTGGAAACTATTCTGGATTACACACATGAGCCAGAGTGAGGGGCTTCTTTGTTACAAACTACCAATATGAAAGCTCCCAACTATTCAAATAGTTACTTAGAGTATTTGCAGAACTTAGGTTGTTAATTTGCCAGATAGTAGCTGAGCACTGAAGAAAACTCCCCCCATGATAAGATACTGTGAGGCAAGTGCAGCCATGCCATGCTACGGGTTCTTTATCCAGACTGTGGTTCCTCTATCGTATAGTTGATGCAGTAGGTAATGCAGTGTCCAGAATGATCTTACCTGGCAAAACTTTAATTTCAAAGTACTGTGTCAACATCACAAAAGGAAAATAACTGCTTCACAGCGTACAATACCATTCTGGGAAATGTCTGGTTCCCTTTGTTCCCTTGCCTTTGTGTGCCCTACACTTGGACAGAATGGCTCTTCTGCTAGGCTCTTTTATGCTAGTAAAAGATGTAGCAGATCCCACCTAGCTGTCAGTACTCATCATGTTCATAAAGATGTGTCTGGACACTTCCCATTCTTGTTCCCAGAGAGACTTTTCTGCCAAATGTGGAACAAACATGACAGGGATGTCCACATCAACCACTTCAAGCTCTTTGGCCATCAGTGAACTTAAAGGGGTGAAGTGGTAAAACTGGCATGAGACACCATCTCTTTGATTGTACCTTTGCATACAGTGTGTGATCTGTAAGGTTTCACATGAGAGCTGTGATTAAATTCAGTTTCCTCTTGCTATCCCAGTCAGCCCCACAGCACTAAATGATAAGTTAAAGGGAACTTGGGCAAACATGTTTGATATATTGAACACTGTACTGCTTCAGTTGTCTCAGAAGTATTTGCAGCAGTGGCTAAGTGTTAAATTTTACCTGTTGTGCCCATTAGATGAAAATTTAGACTGTAAATGCACATTAATTGCAAATGTCATTTGTAATTAAAACCAAACTAAGTGTATTAGGGGGAAAAAAAAACAAACACAGATCAGGATCAGGATGCATGGAATTTGTCTCATTTATTGTCTTTTTGGTTTATGACTTGTCTTTTCAAGCTGCAGTCCCAGGTAGGAGAAGGAAGGTGCTTCTCCGTGAACTGCTCAGAAAAGGCAAAGGAGCAGGCCCTGCAGGTTTTGAAGCACTTCAACGTTCACATAACCCTGGAGGACATCTTCAGCCGCTGCCAGGTAGGACAAGTCTTGTCTAAGCTTAAGGCCATGCTCACTCACCATCCATTCACAGCTGGCACTGCCTCAACCCCAGCCCCTGTTGGGGTTTTGCACTCGGTGCCACGTGCTTGGTTCCCAAGATTTCTGCTTGAACTTTGGCAACAATCATGCAAAGCTGTGAGGAGTTTTGAGCCTGCCTACATCCATCAGAGGTGTTGATGACCAAGTCAGAGGCACTGCATCTGGAACTTGCTAGAAGTTGCACTGTGTTCTGAGTATTGATACTTGGCGTGTGTTTTGGCATTAGCTGTCAAAGTTATATTCTCTTTGTTCCTGTGTTCTCTGTCTAGGACACATGCTGTTTTAATTATAAACTGTGTTTAATTGTGGCTCTGTGATTCTGATAACACTTAATTACTTTAATAGGAGGATTTTTTCTAGGATCGTGTTTTTTTCAGAAGCTATTAGGTTGATTCATGTCCATGCTGGTTGATGACTCCAGATTGTGTTTGGCACTGGATATCTGTGGATTGTTTTTAAGAAATTTTAATTGTGTTAGCTCAAATCTCCCTCTCTTCCAATTTCACTCTTGTATTTGTTACAGTAACACGCTGAAACCTATCCCTTCAAAAACTGTAATATAAACCAAATTGAGACTTCAACATCTCTCATCTTATCAGTGTTCAGAGAGAGAAAAAGAAGAAACTGCAAAGGTGGCTAGAAAAGCAGTTCTCTACAAGGAGTAAACGAGCCAGCTGAGCACTTCAGTAAAGTCTGATTCTGTGCCGTTTGGTTGAACTAGCAGGGTCTCCTGGCCTGGGGAAACTGGACAAATTTTGTTGGAATAGCAATGGCTCCAGGGCATTCTGCTTAGAATTCTGCTTAGATCTGATGCTGGTTGTTGAAACCATATCAGTACCCTATGGAGAAAATGGGAGTTGTCCAGCTGTGCAGGTTGCATACAAGATGAGAATGATTTAACAACATATAGATTGGATCAACACAGTATGGGCTGATCAGTTGATCTTACTGCACGATAAATGTGTATGCTTAGATATAAGATTGCATTCAGTCTGGTGGTTTTATTGTTCCGAGAACAGATTTCAGTTGTTATATAGTGACACGCTGGCTTTTTTTGGAATTAAAAAAAAAAAAACTGGTAGATTCTCCGATTCCCTGAGATCCCATAAAATGTCAGTGCTTTTCCTGGCGGTTGTTGAAATACCACAAGAATAAGCACATACAAAAAAAAAAAAAAAAAAAGTGCTGCTGCAGAAAACTGTGATATCTGTAATAAATACAGAAGGCTGTGCAGCATACAATCTAAAACTGACCCCTTGCCCATGATGTGGAGTCTGGAACTGTTTAACTATATGGCTTTTTAGTATGTGCTGTCTTAGTTTACAATATAAATAGGGGTAATCAATCTGGCTAGGAATATATACGAAGTGTTCTCTTACTTCCAGAAGAAATGTCTTCCCTGTAAATTGTGGTGGTAGAACAGCTGCATGTTTTATACTGCTAGGCATGGGAAGATGCTATTATTTGTCAAAGTGCTCTGTGTTCTGAATCATATATTTACCTACATTTAAGGCTTTGGCGTTTTGGAGCTGATTTTGTTCAGCTGTCATCTACAGCCTGTGCAATTGATGCTGTTGTTCTCAGGGAGAATCCCAAGCGGTTACAGCTGTCTTCCTAGCAGACACCCAGCCCATTACGGGAGCACTCAGCACTGCAGCGTGCGGCCATTCTGTGTGCAAGGGAGGGCAGCGGTCAGTAGGTTGAGAAGGATGATACTGTATAACTGCTGAGCATATTGACTGCCTGCATCAAAAATGGCAAATTTCTGCATTTAAAAGGGTGCTCTGGGGCCACTGTGTCCAACAGAGACCTCAGTGCATCATTTGCAGGTTCTTTCTAAAACATCCTAACTCTCTGGAAACCTAGTGAAGCTTAATTGAACTTAAGTAGGATGGGGGCTCCATCCTTAAACTGCTGAGCTGTTCCCTCCATGCTCCCTGTTGTGGTCTCTAACCACTTTACAGACCTCAGGGCTCGCAAACTACTCAGAGTTCTGCCACCTCATTGCAGAAATGTGCATTGCTAATGGATGACTGAGGGTTTCGGCTGTCCCTGGAGCAAGGGAGGGCTGACAGCATACAAGCCTGGGTCATGAAGAGCTTCTTCAGGCGCTCTCAGCAGAACAACGGACCTAAGCAATGCCAGCTTGTGAGCGGGGCCCTCTCCATCCTCACCTTTCCGGGGCTCGGCTGGACGGTGCCGACAGCGAGGGGCCGGCTCAGCTCTGCTCACAGCATGCTTGGAGATTCATTATCGGCTGCAATCATCCCTTGCAGATAAGCATTTTCTGTGTGTCACAGGAAGCAATGTGGCATCCTGCCTGCCTCTCTCTGTCTCGTGGAGCAAGGGCTTGTTTTGTCTCTTGGGCTTCTTCTGTAAATGATTGGAGTGAATATGTCAGCAAATATTGTTGCGGTAACAATTAATGCGTGTAGTGCACATGGTAAAAATAGGACCCAATTCAATGTTGTACCCGGGTTTGCTGTAAAATACATTTCCTCTGTCAGATCCCTCAGCAGGGATGGGCAGTCTCCCTTTTGTGGATATAAAGAATGGACTGGCTTTGTAACTCTGCCAAAACACTGACTTTTTCTGTTAAAGCAATGGCAAATACCAGTTACCTCTGACTTCTCTAGCAAGTGCAAGGAGAATTTTACCCATGTGCTTCTCATCATTTCTGCCTTCAGTTGACTCGTTGCTCTGGTTATAAGCTCCAGAAATGGAGGCTGCTACCAGCAGAGCCAGTTACAGCCTGCCAAATGTGCCCATCACATGGGTCTCTCACGTGCTGCATCGTAGGGCTCTGTGATTGTCATGGAGAAGCCACCTGTGCACAGCAGCTTTAGCCAGGCCTGGTGTTGTCTTCAGTGAGGAACATTCTAGGGGGCTTGAGGGAAAATAAGATGAATTCTGTCTTTTAGTGGCTCGCAAAAAAGCCCCAAGAAATCATGTTTCCTAGCTTTTAAGTCTCCGAAATAAACTCATTTCCTCCATCTATCTGAGATGCAAATACACACATTTGAATATCTCATACAGCTTTTCTTCTTTTCAAATAACCAGAAGTCACTTCTTCAGGCAAAGGCGATATGAAATGCATGTTGGAAGTTGTTTGTATATAGTAAGTTCAGCACCTTGGTGCCTTAGACTAGTCATAAGGTCTTCATGGAGTTGCCAGGGGCTACTATAAGCAGCATTAGGGTCAACTACTGAATTAGCTTGAGTGGAAGATAGCTCTTGGTAATATGGGGGAAGTTATCACACACCTTACATTTAAGAAAAGATCAAAACCTGTGTCTAGCTGGATGGCTGCAGTTTTGGGTTCAAACGTCAGACAGCTAGGTTGTTTTATATAGGGTTTGACATTTGTCACTCCCACAGTTCTGTCAGTTCATGAAAGAGGTCACTTCCCAAAGAGGTCACTTCCCAGCCCTGCCTGCTGCAGCCACCCATTGTGCTCCATGCTGGTGTCTGAGCATGGGGCACGGCTAGCAGCTCAGCACTGGCAGGAGAACACAAGCTCCATTCCACTCTCATGAAGAAATTCTTGAAAATGAACATTTTTGACATATTACCTGGATGACTGACTTGGCTTTTTCCATCTTGCTTCTCTGGACCATCTCATTGAAAATCCATCTGGGCCGGGAGAAACATGGGTAGAATGCATCTGCTAACCTTGGAGTGTGGTTAATGCGTCTCTGTTTACTGCTTTTTTGCTCTGTGAGCCTCATGTAACAAGGACTTTGGCTTCCTTGGGCTGAGGTTTGGTGTCAGGTCTGGCTGACGCTTGCCAGTGAAACAGCACTTGCGTCAAAGCAGATAGGTTCAGGAGGGGCTGGAAGTCCTTGGCTGTGAGTAACGCTGCTCTGTGCAGCACAGACAGGGTGAAATTATGGTTTGAATGGTGATAAACTGAGGAGATAAACAGTGCAAGTTGTTAGCTTTAAATCTTTATATCACAAGTGTTTGGCTCAACAGTTTGAGGGAAAAACACTGTGTTCAGTATTGTATGGGATAGCTGATAAATTATTCCTGTTGTATAAGAACCTCATCGTTAAAGGTTTGTAACTCTGCTGCAAAATCCTTGCTGGTTTGAAGCTGTGAAGAGAGATTTTGAGGCAGAAGGGCCTGTCCATCTTCAGCAAAGCTGATTTGTGTTTTATTTGAATGTGTAACTGCTACTTAGCTGAACTTTGAGGTTTGGTTGTTTTTTATTTTGTTTTGTTTGAGTTTTGCCCTTGCACTGAGCATGGGAAGAGTGGGCTCCTCTGGTGCCCAGCCTGGGCGTGCTCAGCTGGGCTCAGGAGACATGGGTCCTGCTGGAGGCTGTGCCACATGCTGGCTTTTGACCTGACCGTTTAGCTTCTGCCCTGTCCAGGGAGGGAACCCTGCTTGAACAATACCAAATGCAATGTGGGTCTGGTCCTAGGTGAGATTTCTAGGCTTTCCTGCAAGCAAAAATTATTGTAGTTATATCCCCTGCAAAAATAAATGTGCCAGGAAAAAAAATCTCAGGCTCCAGCTGCAGTTTCTGCAACTGAACAGCCCTGCATTTATTATAGGATTATCTGCAAATTCAAATAGGTTGTCTCTTTCACTTCGCTGAACGCTGTGATCCTAAATAAGCAAATTACATCACCTATTCTGATGTCCTGTTTAACTTGTGACCTCAGCCTGAGCTCTGCAGGATGTGAGAGATAGCTGCTTTATTTCATTGTCTGGAGATCTGATATCTTTTTTTTTCTCCCCCCTTCCCTGTTCTTTCAGTTTCAAAGCTGCTCACCCCAGCCTTTTACAAAGGTGTTAGCATGGGATTAGGAGTAGGTGGAGAGGAGGGGGGAGGAAAGGAAACCACCATTTTTTGAAATTAGGTGCAAAAGTGTTATAACAGTTACAGCAAATGTTTCTGTTTTTTTGTGGTTAAGGTAACGAATTTCATTGCTGCAAAGCTCATCATGTGCAAACTGATTTACACAGTGAGCCTGGTATGGAGCAATCCATTTAACAGGGACAAAGAAAAAGGCATTATGATTAGATGAAAAACCCTGTGCTTGGGGCACTTTGCGAGAACCTTTGAAGCCAGCCTGGGAACTCTGGCAATATTAGTCGATAATTAGTAATATAGATCCCTCAAGCTGTCGTTTAGGTTGAAAATGTGCACGTCTCTCATGAGCCTCTGTCACACCAATCTGATCAGCAGGCTTTTTTGTTCCTTTTATGTGGGTTGCTCTGTCGGTCCAGATGATGATGAGAACTCCCAGACATCATCTTTCTCACTAACTTGTGAGCCAAACAGCTATCTCCCGGCACTGTCATGTCATGGAAGTGGGACCAGGGCAATTTTGTTTTGTGGTCACCTTTCTTGGCTTGGACAACAGTCATTTTATTCTTTTAAATGTAGCAGTTGCCCTTTCCTGCATGGACTTAAAAAAAAAAAAAAAAGGAAAAAAAAAGAATTTAAAGGCTATGTATTTCATAAAACTGTTTCTGCCTTAAAAGACAATGAGGGATTTGCCTCAGGAGTTGCTTAGGACAAAAAGCATCTGCAGCTGAAATAGGACTGAAAAGATCATCAAAGAATTTTGAAAATGCCAGTTCTTACATCCCACATTTCAGCTCTGAGATGCCTTCCAATGATGCAACATTGTGTCCCTATTTGCTTCCTTTCAGCCCCAAAGTCTCTTTGGAAAGGGACATGTCACCATCTCAATGACGAATTAAGAAGGGTCATGTGCACTGGATTTTGTAGACTTGGGAATGCTGAGAAAGAGAATATTGTTTGGAAACCCTCTGTGGTTTAATAAAAGGTTCATCCATAGGATGCAATTTGTCAGCGCCTACAGGTCAGGAGAACCTGTGATTAACAGCATCTGTGGTTTCCCCAGATGTGTGAGCGAGCTGCCTACTCCTCACCAGCCCTTAACCTAAAATGAAAAGTCAGCCCTGTGCCTACTCTAGACGTAGGCTGTGATTTCTTGGTTCAGAGTGTGATTGTTCAACACAAAGGGTAAGGCCCTCTTAATCTTTTTGTTTATCCTGGGCCTGGCAATTTAGATGTAATCTGCAACTTGTGCTGCTTAGATTCTGGCCAGGAAGCACAGCTGGTATTATTCTGCCTCTACAGACATTGTTGACGGAGTGAATTGACCTCAAAAGGTACTTGTCCCTGGGCCTGTTTGAATGTGAGCATTCAGTTGTGAATGTACCTAGCCCTGAAACAGCAGCGTTTCATTCAGAGAGATGTAGCTCTTTTTATGCGGAGTGACTCTACACATAGTTGTTAAATACCATCAGAGTTTGTGATAATTTGTCATAGCAAATCATGCTTCTTTTAAGTCTTGAGTTGAGATTTTTATTTGCTAATCTCTAAAGTATTGTAGCTGGTGTTGAGAGCTCTGGTGAGTGGGTGGTCACCATTACAGTCAGGGAAGCATGGGCACATGAAGCGAGGTGGGTCAGGTTCCCAGTAGGAACACAGCCCGTGACTCCTCACCCCACCTGCACCTGATCTTGGAGATACAAAGGAGTCTTCCCAGGCTTCACTGTATTTATGTACCTTAAAGGGGGAAAAGAACGTACTTAGCTGCCGCTAATGATAGAAAGGGGTCATGTGGAGCATGCCACAGGAGACAGCCCTGCCATCTGGAGTGACTAACGACCCCGGTGTGCAAGGCAGGATGGTTGGCAGGATGTTGTCCATAGCAGCACCACCACGAGATACACAAGAGGGGCACCAGCACAATACATAAGTTCACAGAACACAAGTCCTACAAAATTCCCTGCCTGTAACTTGCCTACCACTGTTATCATACATGTACAGCTCAGAGCCCCCCCAAAAAAGGGCTCGACTGGGCCTAATTCTCACCAGTGAGCCTGGACAGTAGTGCCTGGTTCCCACAGACTGTACACTTCCCTGCCAAGATTTCAGTATCTTCAGAAATTCAGTGGAGCATGAAGGTCACAGCAAGGGAAGAATGACAGCCTGAGACTTTTTTCCCCCCTTTCACCAGCTAGGAGCAGACTGTTGTCTCTCTAGCATGTTGACTGTTTTCATAGGGTTAGCGTGAAAGTTTATGTTTTACACAGACCAGTGGAAGTCAGATATGGGAATGCAGCAGATCAGCTGTGTTTCTTCAAGGAAGATGGTCTCGTGTTGCAGACTTGCTTTCTCAGTGTCTGCAAAGGCTTGATTTCCAGTGAAATTTCCTTTACAGATCTTTGTCTTTAGGCTCTTTTTGTGGATGTATGTGAGAGACTGTACCCAAGGTTTTGGGCTGTGTATTTATTTCCTTTCTCTGATTTTTTTTTGTTGTGTGTTTTTTTTTTGGGGGGGGGATGTTGATTTTTTTTATTATTATTATTTTTTTGCTTGCTTGCCAAGCTGCAGGCGAATATTAAACTTCAGAGAAGAGAACTGTTAATTTTTCATGGTGTTATGTACCACACTGCTCAAAATGATGATGCCAAATTAGCCATTAGAGGTCAAACCTCGGCTGACAGCAAATGTTTTCTTTTGAGGAAATCATCCTTATTCCTGGGAACCAGCTTTGTTCTTCTGTGCTAAACGCAAGAAAGGTATGAATGTGTGTTTTTTCCTGGAGAGTAACGCTAGCTGGAAAAATGCTGGTTTTAGCCAGTAGAAACAGAACAAGCAAACAACGTTTGGCAGTGAAAACAGCACTTGTATTTAGACTAGCATAGAAAAGAAGACACAATGTAGTACAGAGTAAACGTCCTTTTATACAGTTCTGTACAAGGCTTTTTCTTCCTCTCATGGGTTTGGACAGATTGGGAAGTGCATTGGTCAGCAGCGATGCTGGTGCACTGGGAGAAAGTAGTGAAAGGTCAGTGGGTGACAGTGATGGAGTGACTGTAAGGAAAATGAAGAACTCTCTGGAGAAGGCGGTGACACAGCTATAACTCCCATGTGTCCCAAAGAAACTGTCCCCATGTTTTCTCTCAAATGTCATGAGAAAACGAGAGATTTGTAGCCAATTTAATTTCTGTTGGTTTCCAGTCCCCTGTGCCTCCTGAGGTCAGAGTTCAGTGTATTGACTGTGTCAAGAAGTCAAAATTCCCATGTTTTATACACTGTAGAGTTTCTCCTCCTTTTTGACATGGGTGCCCTTATCATGTTCATTGTTTGTATGTCATAGTAAGGATTGGATGTCCAGTTCTTGGTGTGTGAATGGCTGTATATTTTTACTGGTGGGTTCTCAGGATAATAATCCTATACATAGACTCACGATACATTTATTGCATCTCATTATTTGAGATATCTCATACCTTAAAAGTAAGATAATGTCAAAGTTCTTCTTTTCAGAGTGGGGTAACTGGCTTCATCAGTAATTCAGGTGAAGTGAGTTGACTTGAACTCATCCAGAAGGTCTCCAGGGCTTTATTTTCACGTCACAGAACAAGGTGATTGAATAGTAGTGGATAGGAGCCCTTCTTCTAAACAGTTTGATGTGAACCATCTTAATATCACACCTATGTTTTCCCTATTCCTGTTGATAATCTTGCACAAAACTCTTATCCTGTTGTTGCAAACACAATTAAAAACCTACTGTGCCCTTAATGGGGAATGAACAGTTTTGCAGTCATCCAAGGTTTGCAACGTTTGCCTGGGCAGCTGCTAACACCAGCAGCAGACCTTTTCTCCTTCAAAAAAATGTGTGATCTCTAGGCATTTTTGAAGCTTTCATTTGAGTCAGCATTACATACTGAGGTACACATACTTGACTTCATTGTAGAATTTGCCAGATCTGTAATTACTTGACAGCCTTTATCTGAAGACTTTTAGGCAATAAACTGTGTAACTTCCTATTGGCATAAATTAAACCATATCTGTTATTTGTAGCATTAATTATATGACGAGACACCTCACAGCAAAGAAAACCATACGTCTGTGGACCCCTGTGGGATACAGTTCATGATTTCCTGTTTTATCTACTGCTGTGAAAGCTTTTTCAGCTAGAAGCTGTTAATTCTGAAGGTGGAAAGGAGCATATGTAGGGTTTGGGCTTTTAAAGACCTTGTCTGCAGAAGCTACACAGGGTCTAAATGACTTACTTGACATAAGAAAAGACCGCTTTGTATTTGGATAAATACCAAGAATTATATGCTGTTTCAGAAACAGGTACAGCAGTATCCTGGTGAAACCTGAAAAGAGAAACAGAAAGCTTTTAAATGAGTTTCTCAATTCTTACATTGCGCCAGCCTTGAAGAAGGTTGTATTGATGAAATACAGCTATATTGTATGCCATAAGCCAAGACAGGATTTTGCTGAAATGGCATGGATGCTGTCTTTAACTGAAACCATTTATAAGAGGGTCAGGATAAATTTCTCTCTCTCTTCCCTGAGGAAAGCAATAGAAAACCCTGGGTAGCACCAAGGGTTTTATAGTGAACTTACCTGAAAATGTGCTGATCTAGAAATAAGTCTGACCAGCACAAACATTTTTTTTTCCAGAGGGCACCCCAGTGCCCTCTGATTTCTCAGCTATGTGAGTGGTAGCTCAGAGAGAGAATGACAACTTAGGAGTTTTGGCAAAGTTGGAAAACATAATGTTTAGGGCACACTCCTTGTAAGCGATTATCTTTTCTCTGGAGAATTGAATTTAGATGATTTACCTGTCTTAGTTCAAGATATGCAATCTGAGTCAACCATACTTTTGATCAAGAAAGAGCTGAAGGAAGACACAGGTGAAAACCTGCTTTACACTCATCCTCAGGATCATCTCTGTTCCAACCTCCTTCACCTTGGCTTTTCTCTTTGTGGGTCCAGAGGGACCTGCCCCTACTAAGGCCTTTTAGTGACATAGGAGAATGTCATATGTCTACGGTGAGCGCAATCAGGATTATTTTCGTAATGCCTACTGTAATGACTGTGGTGACAATCAAGTGAGTCTAGCCTGAGGCTGTCTCACTGCCCGGAGGGTGGCCCAGCAAGCACCCCTTGGCCTCTGCGCACTTGTCCTTCGTGTATGCAACTCCTGCTTGGGAAGGGAGAATGTGGGCAGCCAGGTGCTGAGAATGGTCCAGCTGAAATGGGTCAGAGAACATATTTGCAGCTGGATCAGGCACAAAGGACCACAGGAACAAGTTAGGCTCTGGTGTACTGCTCATATGGATCCCTCCATCTCTGGCAAACAACTCCTGGTGCCATGCCCCTGCTGATAGCCTGGAGCATGGCAGTGAAGAGGCACGGGCAGAGCACTAATCTCTGCAGCTATTAGATTTTTAATTTAACTGTCTAAATTCATAGACTTTAAAGAAGGGGGGATCATGGAGCTGGGTCATGTGGGAGGAAATGAGACGGTGGTTGGAGAGGAGGAAGTTGGTGACACAGGAGTCAGATGAGGAACACAGTTCCCTACAAACAGGGTCATGTGAATGCCTGCCTGGTGACAGTATGGAGTGATCGATGTGCAAGGATAATAGGTCACTGGGGAGTCAGCCTGAAAGCTAAAGCCTCTCAAAATGTGTGGGACACTGTGGAAAAGAAAGTTAAAAAGACAACAAGTAAAGTCAAACTGCTTCTTGCACACCAGCCTGACTCACAGCTCTGGTTAGCTTGCTTCCCTTGGCTTACTTTGCACAGTCCAACTTCTGAATATATAAATGAGTTGGGCACTAAAAAGTTGTTCATGCTTCTCTCTGAACAGACTCCGGCCAGTGCTGGAGGACTGAGCCTTCTCTCCCTGGAGTGAAGCCATCCCTCGAGGGGACCAGCCCTTCCTTGCCCCGACAAGCCTTAGCTCTGGCTGCCTTCTGCAGTGGGGCCATTTCTCCCTGGAGCTGGGCCTTCCCTGGATCAGCGGCATTTAGTGGCATTTACTGGAGGGCTCAGATTACCCCAGTGAAAATAATCGGTTATGCAAAGTTACGCTGTTTAGATTGGGTTTCTTCTGTGTGGCCAGTGAGGTGTGAAAGTCAATCTGCTCTGCAAACCCTGAGGGCACTTTCTCTGTGCTGACTGGATATGATCCCTTTGGGGTTTAGCTGTCGGGGGAGAAAAACTGGCCCTGAGTTCAGTTCAAAGGATGCAGAGCACAGGTGGTTGCAGTGGGACTGAGCTCAAGAGCCACACAGCCTGCTAAACCCAGATGGGGCCGAGCTAGCCTGGCCTGACAAAGTGAGACGGTCAGCCAAGAGCAGGGTGTGAGGTCTGAGCCCTGCTGGGCTTGCGTGCCATCAGTTGCCTCAGCTGGGTGCAGGCCAGTGGGGCAGAGCCTAGCTGCAGACCAGGCATGGCTGTTTGTGGTTACATGGGTGCAATTCTCTTCACAGGCCATCGCAGCCCATGCAGTAAGCGACAGTGTCATTAGCAAGAAGGCCTTCCTGCAGCATGAATGTTTCATGGCATCCATCTTATACATCATTCATGATCATCTTCCTTTTCTCCCTGGTGCAACCACAGATTTGGAGTTTCAGTGCAAGATCAGGAACAGAAAAGTCCCTGTGGACAAACACTCCCTCCTGCTGCTTCCCGCTTGCCGGCCATGGGTCTCAGTGTCATTGCTGCCCAGGGGGACATGGGCTTGCCTTGTGATTGAGCTGGTGGGTGACAGGAGGCAGCAGGTGACCAGGCGATCGGGTTGAGGCCCTGAGCTACTGTACTGGTATGGCACTGGAGCCTCTGCCTGTAAAGTCTCAGTAGTGGCATGTGGTAGCCATCCTAAGAGGCTTGCCAGCCCCTTGGTTATGTCTGGAAGCACGTAAGGAGTCCAGTAATAAGTGTGAGGGATGGCCCAGGGACTACTGTCTTTGCCAGGTAATGCGAACATTATGTAATGGAAGCAATACTGAATGGCAGTACATGCATATTTAAATCAGCATCAATTTATGCTGCTGATCATCTGCGACTTACCACAGTATCATTCATATTCAGCTTTAGTGCCAAAAACAATACTCAACTGCTTTCTTGCTTCTTAATGAAAAATACCTCTTTAGGGTTTCTTTGAAGTCTCCACCCCTGAAAATCCCCACTATATTGTCATCATTGTTACTGTTAACAGCCCCTGCCAGTATCAGGAGCCTTTCCTGACAGATATCTCTGCAGGGGCTTTGTCAAGCGCTGCAATTCAGCCCTATACTATAGACAGTTTTAAATGGCTAATGACGGGCCTCCCGGGGGATTTCTGCCAAACTCTCAAAGACCTCCCAGGTTTAAAAGTGGCAGGGTGTCCTTTTCCTGGGGCCAGTCGCAGGAGGAATGCACACAGTCAGATTCTCCTACCTAAGCTGCATCAGCCTAGTTATTTTTGCAGTTGCAAAGACTCATCCATGCGTATATAGCTGGTTGCTTAGCAGAGGAGAGATAGTTCTGTCGGTAGAAGACGTAGAATAAAAAGGCGAAACTTCCAGAAGAAAAAGATTAGGTGGAAAATATCCCACTGGTTTGAGATATTACTGCATTTAAACTTTGAAAATATTTTTGTTTGACAGTAGCAGAAAAATATGAAAGGCTTCAAAAAATTAAGCCAGGTTCTGTATCAGAGGGAGCACAAGGCTCATTTTTCCCGAGTGTATAAGGGTGATACAGGTATTTATGGGATAAAAATAGGAATGTGAATGATGTTGAAATAAGCTGGGCTTCTATATGCTATTTTCAGAAGAGAGGCAGAAAAACACTTGAAGATAATTGAGAGTCTGCTGAAAATGGGTCCCAGGCTCTTCTGCCCATGATTTCAGGAGAGTTTCAGATTGGTATAGGCTGGCACAGCAGCCAGGCAAGCCATTTATCTCCTGCCACCTCTCCCCTGCCCCAGTGCCTCTCTGAGTACCCCTTGTCCCATCACAAGTGCTTGTTTAACTGCAGGGTCTCTGGATCAGGAAGCTGATCCCAGCTGATCAGGCCTGTCACAACCAGATGGTTGATTTTAACCCAGCTCTGTTCCCCGGTCTGGTTGGCGGCGCAGCTGCCCATATGTGCATGTGGGGCCAGCAGGAGGACTCTGCCTCCGCTGTGTCAGCACAGGCTTATGCTGGCCAAAGCCCTTGTGAGCCTACAGCTGAAGGAACTAGAGCCAGCATTTCGACAGTCCCAGCATTAAGAGAATTTGGATTATGCTGTGGAGCAGGTAGAAGGCTCGCCAGGGAGCACAGTCACCTCTGTGGATATCCAGGCTTGGCCAAGGAGATGAAGCCTTCAGCCTGTCTCAGCCCTACCCTGTTAATAACCATTAATTTAAGACCCTACTGGCAGTTCAAAATCCGTTTCGGTTCAAATTTGACGTTGATCTTCAGATTTATGAAAGAAGTACAGTCAGGTGGATGCTCATTCCCACGTAGACAGAAACCATTCTATTTTGAACAGCTTGTAGCTGTTGTTCACCTCACCACATTTTTGCATCGTGGCTAAATACAGTTCACAGTTTCTGAGTGTATTTCTCAATTTATTCATAGCGAAAAGGGCTCTTCTCAGAGATTAACAAACTAATTCTCCAGAGAATTTTTAAGAATTGGTTCTTCACTTGCACTTGTGCTACCAAAAACTAAATCTTTTCACTTTCTAAAGGAATCAAAATGAATGCTTTTTCTTCTGTATTGAAATAATTTCAGGTCTTTTACTGGAGGGAAAACTACCATCCCTTAAAGTGATTCTGTGCCTTTAACTGGGCTACTGTTACACAGGATGGTTGAAGCTTCATTTAGCCTGAATGAAAAACTTGATGCATGTTGCTGAAGAGAGGAAACTGGTAGTGGATGATTTACTTGGAATGCCCTACAGCAAGGAGGTTATAAATGAAGTGGGGGAACACCGAGAGCACTAAGATCTGAACCAGAGGAAATGCATGAAGCCTTGAAGTGACCTTATGTAAATTCCTGATGATGAGACTTAATTGAACTCATTTTTTCAGGGGTTGTAAAGATCCAAATAACAACAGCCTTGAAATGCAAAGGCCTCTAGAAAACACATATGATCGTATGGTTACACAGAGCTGAAAACTGCCCGGGTTTGTGTGACCAGCTAGCCCAGCAGCTGGGTGTTGCACCCACTGTTGCTCTGGGAGCTGTGGTGCCCGGGGGCCTGGTGCCAGCCTTGGCCCCAGCCAGCACAGCGAGGCTTCTCAAGGTGCACGAGCAATGCCCAGAGGCCATGTTCTGTCTCCCATCCCTGTGCCAAAGTTGCCTCTACTTAAATGCCTATTTTAAACTGAAAACTGATGTGTTTCTGCACTGACTCCCAGGAAGCCTGACATGCCCTTGGATGCTAGCAGCGTGCAGAGCTGTGTGCAGCTGGAGACCCCTCTGTGAAACGGGCTGGTGGCCTCAGCCCAGCTCCTCGAGGCGAGTGTCCCACTGCACACATATGGAAATCCCAGTGAGGAGAAACAGAGCAGCTCTGGAGGGGTCATCAGGCTATGCCCTTCTTGATGAGGTTGGTTCCCAACGTGAAATAATGTGGGCATGTGTTCAGTGTGACAGTGTCGGAAACTAATACAGAGACTGTCAAGACCAAATTCCTGTGCTGTTTCTAGAGCTCGGGATTTTTCCCTCTCTACTTGCATTAGCTCTAGGATTCATTCATATTAACGGATTTATGATAACATGATGAAGTATTGATCAAGGAAAAAGGAACAAGTGATCAATTCTGTGAAAAAATACTTATCTGTGATTCCAGTTCCTGAACTCTTCACTTCTCTGAGCTGGCATTTTCCAAGGGCTTGTGCAGTTAGGTACCCAAATGCACTGAATGTCTGTGAAACACCAGCCGCCAAAGTCTCCTGAGTTTCATTCAAAATACCAGATTAATTGATTTATTTAGATTCATAAACAGCAGTGGAGAGCGGGAGGCTCTGACCCAGTGAGAAACTGCGGATATGGCTGTGAACAGCAGGCTAATGAAGATGAAAAACCTCCCCTGTCCAGAGTAATCCAAACACAGCCTTACATATTAGTCTGTTGGCCCAAGTGCAGCTGTTTGTCTTTTCAGTAATCTGAAGCCAGAGCAGTACCCTGAGAAGCAAAGGGGACAGTGACTGTTTGTACATAGCGGAGGTCAGCAGTGCTGCTGCCTGAAATGCACGGCTTCATGCTGCGGAGGTGACTTGGGTGGCACCGTGGTGCCACCACGGCTCCAGGGCCATGCTCCCATGGGCTGAGCCCAGCTTCCCAGCTCCGCCAAACTCAAGGAGAGCAAGAAACCCAGCGTCTTCCCTTCAGAGGGAAGCTGGAAAATCTTCCCTGTATTTAAAGTTCCCATGGCTGCAGTTTGAATTTGGCACACAGTTGGCCATGGGGTTATCTGAGGTCATGTACTCAAATAGTTGTAGATAAAACAAGGGCCTGTTTGGATTGGAAATCTCCAGAGGGCTTTTCCTTTGCGCGAGGGTAATGATATTGCAAGAGGACATGAGCCAAAATAAAGATTCGGCTCCGTATGCAGTAGCTCAGTAAAATAAAATGAGCAATGGAAAAAAGAAGTAGGGAAAAAAAAAAGACGATTATTTTCATTACGTTATTTTTTGAACTTGCTGTGAGATGGAGGAATTACAGCCAAGGAAAGGGAGTCCTGCAGTGCGGTGCCGTCCAGGACTCAGCTCACAGTGCTGCTCTTCCAGGAAACTCACCATAGTTGCAGAAAGCCCTCACTTTTTGGCTGTGCTCACCTGCTGGCAGGCTCCCCTCACTTTTTGGCTGTGCTCACCTGCTGGCAGGCTCGCCCCCTGTGCACCCCGCGCTGGGGCAGGCTCCCATGCCGCAGGGGATGCTGTGTGGCCACTGCCCCTGCTCCTGGGGCAGTGCCAGTGGCAGCCAGCCCTGTAGTGCCTCTGCTGCAAAGGTTTGTTTCCAAAAATCCCTACCAGTTGGGACGGTTATAAAGAGGGAGAAGTTAATGTTTTTTGGAAGTTAAAGAAGGAATCGGATCCTGTCAGACTCTTTCACAGGCCCTTGGGCTTTTATGGGAAACTATTTACTCACCACTTAATGGAAGACTGCAGAGCAGAGCACATTTGGACAAGAAATGTGATTCGTTACTTTTCCAAGTTGCCATTAGAGAAAAGCATATGCTTGTAACAACAGCTCTCTTATTGCTTGCTTGCTGCCTGGTACAATGATCTTTATGACTTCGCAGCCTGTTGTTATGAAAATAATTGAAATTCAAAAGCAAAATGACAAAGTTGGGAAGAAAATTAGGCCTTCGGGGGCTTTCTGTCTTCCTGTGGTGCACTCAGATGCAATGCTGATAGATGCTGCTATAAAAGCATCTCTCAACAGGTAATGAAAAAGTAAAGATGAGACAAGAAAGCGGAGAAAAAGCGAAAGGAAAAGATGTTCTCTGCCCTTCACATAATGCTGCAGGCTGGGGCTCCAGGCACTGGGTGTAACCAAAATGGTAACTGACTTTCCTCTTGGTGCCGTGATGTCCTTCCTGTGGGCCTGACTGAAGCACGTTCAGGCTGCAGCGGGATAGGCAGCATCAGCTTTGCCGGCCTCGAGGTGCCCGCTCTGTTGGCAGCCAGGACAGCTGTGTGTCAGGGAGGAGCGCTGCTGCCTCCCTGCCTGCATTGCCGGTGCTGCCAGGTGGCCCCACTGCCCATGCTTGAAATCCCTATTGGGTGTGGTTGGGCAAGTTGTGCCGAGCTGCTGGGTTGTGGATATGCATTTCAGATGGCATTGTGATGGGTGGCACGTAGGCAGTGCCACCTTCGGGCTCTCCAGGTGGGGAGATGCTGTCTGAGAAGAGACAACATCCTACACCACACAGGGTCATTACAGGCACTGTGCAGACCTGCTGCACGTCCCTTAGGGCTTTCACTGAGAACTGGGACCGAAACTTTGTTTGAATGCAAACTTAATTTCAGTATAAAAATTATCTGAAGATGGCTTGCAGCTTTCTTACACTTGTTTTTTCTGTTGTTTTTAAGATTGCTTGCTGAGGAACTCAAAGTATGGATGCTTTGTTGGTGGCTGTGAACATGAGGAACCCAACTGCCACCAAGTTTAATGTGATTGGTGTATCTATTTCCTCTGGGCTGCCAACAAGAATTCAGCCTCAGCTGACAAATCTTTACCTATGTGTTCATTAGAGTTCACTCAAAATGTTCATTGGAGACTTTGGGAGTTTGAAAGGTTGAATTCATCATTTGATTTATTTCTCCAGTTTGGATGGGAACAACTGATAAATTTACATTTCTGGTGTGGATTCTGAAGTTTACATCTTCACAATTCAGTTTCTACTAGTATATGCTTAAAATGTATATTCACATTCTTTAGTTTGTTAGTAGGGAAGGAGTCATAAAAAGGTCACATATTCATCAGGATTCATTTTTAGAAAGAGAACAAGCCTGTATGCATGTCTCCTTGGAGCATTGGCCCTGCTTTTCTCCTTATAGGGAGTATTTTAATAATGGTAACACCAGTTTTTCAGCTTATGGAGATATACAGCAATGTTCCCAAAAAGACTTAGCTGCAGTCAGTGCCACCAAGTGTGTTTCTCTTTATGCATCCTGTGTTTTTACATGGTGCACATTACTACAGGCTTTCCGTATCTTGTAGACATGGTATTTCTTAATAAGCTTATGGTATGCTTTTAGTACTTAACTCCCATGAAAAACTACTAACCAAATACTTTAGGTCTATAGTATTCCATAAAAAGCACTTCTGACCTGCTAGGTTTCTTTCAGAGCACGTGTGGATGTACTGGGAAAAACCAGCAAGTCCTCACTGACCAAAGAGAGAGGTAATGGGAGGACTGGGTGCCTGAATGGATTATTATGATGGCATACAGAACTATATAAAAATTACATTTTCTTCATAGAAGGGCCGAGTGCAAACCTCGTTTGGGTGACTGTTAAAGTCAAGCGATTCATTACCACCAGTCCTGCTGCTGCCCAGTGGGTTGTGCAGTTGGTCTGAGTCACAGCTGGCAGGATCGCTTATCCCTGAGCCAGGCAAGAGGGGACAGAGGGTGGCTGATGTGGCATTAGAGGCAGGCAGTACCCTTCCAGCAGAAAGCCAGCCAGGACAAGTTAGTTTGATTTTTTCTTTCTTCTTTGTAGGAATATGAACTGGCTCCCTAATTTTGTGTTGCTTGTACTGTGTCACGTGCCTGCGCTGCGTTTGATCCCATACCAGAAGCTTTAATGCTGGATTTACTGTATTGTCACACTGCAGCCTGTGTCTCTCTCTCACCTCTCTTGGGCAATAGTCCATTTTAAAAAACCACACCTGAGTTTAGCAGGATTATTATTCTGGTTCAAAAGGAACTGAGGACTCGACAGATGTAAATGCCAAGGTTTGAAATGCATTTAGCAAAGCTGGGAGGTGTAAATGCCAAGGTTTGAAATGCATTTAGCAAAGCTGGGAGGATGAGGGAGAAATTTGTCACCTGAAGGTTCTGTGTGATTTACTATCTGACAATTTTATAATGGCGACATTTTGCATTTTTTTCCCCAGTGGTACAGCAAAAATTAATGAGAAATGCTTCGAAAGGACAACTGTTTTATGGTTATCATAGCATGAGTGCAAGAGGAGGCTTGTCATCATGGCAGCCTTGGAACAAATTTGCTGAGACATTCAACTGCCTTTAAATCTCCTCTAGAGAACTTCTGCATTTCTCGTCGTGGATCACTTGTGATAATTTGGCATCTCTTTTAGAGCAATTTACATTTTTCTTTCAACAGAAACACTTACCCTCTCTAATAATGAGAACGCTCCTGTGCTTGGTTTTGGGGGTGGTGGTGAAAGTAGTTCAAATCTGAAAAGAGGCAGCTGTTCTCCTTGGCTCACCAGCGTGTTTCAGGCATTTGTTGAGCCTACAGAGGAAACACATTCTTAAAGTCTGTGTCGGGAAACCAGCTTCTAAGGCAGAAAAGTCGTGTGAATTTTCAATGTTCCTGTACGACCTATATTTGTTACAGCACTGTGGGTGCTACAGTTCGTTTGTGGTGTGTGTCAGTGAGGACCTCATGGGATTTGCACTGCAACACATTTAGCAGATTTCATTCTAATGTTACCAAGCTGAATCAGAAGTTTCTGCATGAGAAGTTGGGACATGTGGTTGTTAGTATGTAGAGACGTACTCCTGACGTGAGCACAGGCCCATAGCTTTGAGCATGCACCAGCCAAGAAACTGGAGCTTTTTCCAATGCAAGTGAGACTGTGCCTAAAATATTTGAACACTAAATGCACAAAGCAAGGCCCATATCCTGCCCCATCCTGTGCACTTGATGTTGGAAGAATGGTGAGACGCTTGTCCCTGAGCTGCCCAATGCTGATGGGCTTAAAGGCTCCAGAGAGGTAATTTATTGGTGAGATCAGAAGGATGTTTTATTTGTTTCAGAGTATGAAGGTGCCAACAGCTTTTAGAAGAGGACAGTGGTACCTGAGTGAGATGGTAAAGTCCATGAGAGCTCTTGCACAAGCAAAATGCAAAGCAGGGCCCAGAGCAGAAGTGTCCCTGAAGAACAAAGCATTGGTGACTCAGTCTCCCACTGAAGAGTCCCAGAGAGGACATGGCCCTCAGGGTAGATGAACAGGAAGAGAAACAAGTGATTTCTATTAGAAAAGGAGACAGTGGAATGGAACCTGGACCCAGCTTCTTGAATAGGCTTTGCAGATTCCCTCTTCTGTGCCAGCGAGCCTTGATTTCAGGTTTAAAGTAAAAAGCACAATTCAGGTAAGTCCCTCAAGCCTAGCTAACAAATATCCAAAACGTGAAAGTGAAAAACAGCCACTTCCCAGGAGCAGAAGACCTCTGAAAGGGGGGTTATTTGTTGCTTGTCCAAGTGACAACGATTAAAGGTTTCTGAGCAGGTTTGCTCCCTTGTTAAGAGATTTGAGCCTCTGCTTTGAAGTTCCATCTCCAGCTGGAAACTCACACAAACCTTTGGGCCAAGAGCCCTTTTTTTCCCTGAAATATTTGATATCAATGCTTTGGTGCAAATCTACAATCCTTCCCCTTTTTTCTCTGCAAATATAGAAACTTTTAACTCTCCTTCATACCAAGTATGTATCATTTGGAAACATAGAGCGTAATAATGGTGTCAGAAATCCTTTGTCTTTTTGCAACTAGGGAATATTTTAAATAAAACTTTGAATCGCAGCCCTCACATTTAGTCCTGCAGAGGGTTGGAGGCTCTAGATCAGGGTGCCAATACAGATGTGAAGGTAAAGCTCTGCTGTGTGCACATGTTGAGGTCAAAGCATTGTGGAACTGCTCTGCACACACTCACTTTGGTTCTCTTTTCTCTGCGGCAATACTGGATAAGTGTGTAAAGAGGAAAGATGATGTACTCGGAGCAGCCGTGCACATGCATCTGTTCCTTCTTCTCTTGAAAATGCATTCCCAAGGAACCCAGGAGAAATGGGTAGCTTCAAGGTCTGCACTGCTGCCATGCTGCAGTCAGTTCAGGAGGGACCTTCTGGTGGTGGCCATTGGCCATGCAGTCCAGTGTGCACCTGGACTCTGGATTTCCCTCCTCGGAGTTGGGAGATGTTAATGGTGTTCATGTGTGGCCCTTGGAACAAAATGTGCTCTCATTGCTGCCGCTGCAGTACCCCAGCTGGGCCCAGCAGGCTGGGATGGATGCTGAATGGATGCATCATACTTGCAGGGACGCTTGGTAGAGGTTTCAGAAAGCATTTCCATGGAAGAAAGTCCTGTCCCGTCATCTCTCCCCCCACCCCCAATCACAAGCATCTTTGTATAGCCCTTCCCTGTCGCTGTTTTCCCATGGCAAGAAGTGCCTAGTTCAGAAAGCATCAGACCCAAGTCCTTTGATCTTTTCTTTCTCAAGAGAAAAAAGATTAAAAAGAGACAAGAAGTTAAGGATTTGTGAGGGGGAACGGAACATGAATAGCAAATTCTGCTGCGGAGGTCACCTCCCCCCGGCTTTCTTCCTGTGTGATCAGAAGGATGGCGCGGGGTGGGAAGGGTGCTGAGTGGGTCTATTGGGGAATCCAGGGAGGAGGGGAGTGAATTGGGGGCAGAGGAGTGGGGGTGGAGTGGTGAGCCCTTCAAAAGGAACAATGCTTGCAAGCTTCTGCATTGTTAGGCGGCCTTTTACAGAGAGTGCCATGAATACAGGTTATAAATTCTTTGGCCATTGAGAGAGCTCTCCAAACCTGACTCCATCCTGCACTAAACCAGGCCTGAGCCCTATCAGTTGCATAGCAATGAATTCATTTACATCTGGATAGTTAATCTCCAATTCACTTGACAGTTTATCTCACCCTTGGAAGAGCAAGCAGTGCCTGTTCTATTGTGTTGAAGCAAGTCTATGATCATCAGCTAGGCTAGCACCTCTTTTTTGTGCACAGCGAAGATAAGAAGGGTGGGTGTTGATATCTAGATTATGAAACACATGGTTATTACCCCAAGCCGCATGATTCTGCTTTGCTTTCGCTTGACATCTTACCCATTTTCACCCTTTGCCTCTTCAGTGTGGAAATGCCATCTGATCATACCCCTCCCAGAGTTACTGATGCAGGATGCTACAAGTGAAGTGCTGCTTTTCTAATACGGATGGCATAGATGGATAATTTGCACAAGCCAGAACTATTTAGTTTGTTCTCACTTACTGAAGTCTCCTCATTTTGCATTTTTTTTTATTTATTTATTTTTTTATCTTTGGATATTTTGCTCAGCTCCCTCAGGGAGGAAGCACTGCTCTTGCTCCAGCTTGGCTCAGCAGAGCATCTTTGGGGATGCCCGTGGCAGTGCACTGCAGCTGCTTCGCAAGAGGCTGCTGAGAAGCCTCGGATATCCAGAGGGATGGGAAAGGCGTCATTCTCCCAAAACCCTAGCAAGATGAGGCAAACCTACTTGTGGGCCAAACCCTTTTTAGTAACACTGATTTGGTCCATTGTGGCTGGGTAAATAATTACAAGAGTACATATCCAAATGGGCAGCAATGGAAGAGAGAAGTCACTGCTTTCAAACAGTATGGGCATGCGGAGATGAGAACAGAGCCTATTTTGACAGATAGACCAAATTTCTGCTTGTGTTAGGAAAGTGGATCAGGAAAGGAGACCTTCGGGGTCAGAGGACAAAGTTAAGCATGAGAATTCCTTGATTTATTCCTATTTTTAAGTCTCAACTTTAATTTCCTGCACTCAGTATTTGTTCATATTTGATGTGGCTTGGACATGATCTGTGTAAAGACCACTCTAATTAAAATATCCCTCTTTTATCTAGAGTGGCTGCAAATCTTTAGCCAGTCCTTTTGTTTCCTTTAACACACGGTGCACTTAGTTCTGCTCTGCTCACAAGAATTATGTCTGAAAAGCTGTCTGAAATGTTTAGTGTGGTTAATGGTAAACAGTGAAAAAAGTGAAGTCCAGTAAAAATGATGTGATTTATAACTAATAATTTGAGGAGGGAAATCAACTTCAGCTTTTCCTTTCTGTAAGTATTAAAAGAATCTTTGGTTTGTCTGCAACCAGGAAGGCTAGAAACATTTCGTCTTCCAGTGAAAGCTCAATCTGCCACTGATCGCAGCATCTGGCAAATCTCCAAAGACGGGTAACAGCTCCTGCTCGTCTTTCCATCTCGCCTCACCTCGCCTGGGGAGGGCTGGGCACGAGGCTAACAGGAGATGCCATTCAGCGAAGAGCAGCTTTGGAGTGTCCAAGCGGTATGTCTCAGATGGGACTCTGCCTGTGTTACTTGTGATCTCTAACCACATTGTTTTTAATTTTGGAAAATTTGGCTCAACAATGTGGCCATTACTTGTTGCTGGTCTTCCTTCAGACCAAGGCTGTGGAGACTGATCCTACTCAGGCACATCTATGAGTCACATTTGCTTTCTTTCCATGTTGTTCTTAGGAAGCCAGTGAGAAACCAGCAACTTTACCAGCCTACAGTGTATCCTCGATGTGAGATATAGTGGAGCTGATACTGCTTTCCTGAACAACACGGTTACTAACATTGTAATAATGTAACACAGACACAGGGCAAAAAGACAACCCCATAGAATTTATTTTGTAGATATAAAGATGGAGACAGAAAGCAGAGTATGAGGAGAGGGGCCTGGTCGGCAGGCTGCAGAGGTCCTGACCTCCTGAGATGGAGGGAACGTAAATCCATTCTTCTTTACTGGTCACAGACAGCTGGATGCCACAAAAAGGTACGAGTGGGTCAGAAGTGAAGTTGGCCCCTCCACACTTCATGAGAAGCAATAGGTGTGAGAGGGACAGGATGCTGTGCTGGATCTGGGAGTGAGAGGGGAGCTGGGGACAGGGCGCACAGAGGGGCGAGGTGGCCATGGCATGGGTGGAAAATGGTCACTGCGGGAACGCTCCAGTGAACAAGTGGGACAAAATGGCGTTGGCTGACACTGGAAGAAAAGATGCTGCAGCAGCTGGAAGGAGGCAGTGAAAGCCTTGCAGGGCCACCTGTCAGAGTGCCGGGCGTAGGGACAGGTCACAACCTTGTGCTGGCTTGTGGCAAAAATAACACAGCCAACAGGTAGTCACCTTGATTTTGTTCAGAAAATTGAAAGTTTGATGGAAGTTTGAGGAAGGGTAGATCTATCTACTGCAAAGACCCTGGCTGCCAGAAGAGCTGGGGTGGGACTGTCAGCTAACCTGGGAGCATGCTGGCACTGCGAAGAGGTGCCAAGCAGCATTTTCCCATGGTTGGTGTTACCCAGGTGATGGGAGGAACAGCTGTAGCTTGGTCAAGGTTGAGTACTGTTTTTTTCCCATCCCCACTCCAATCCACAGATCCCCTGCCCTGGGGACAAGGGTTACAGTTCCCTAGCAGTGGCATGGCAGCCGGAGCGGTCTCCTTGCAGCTGGCAGGAGGCAGGCGATCAGGAAGACGTCCGCAGGAAGGAGGATGGGGAGTTTGGGACTGGGGCGTCGAAGGGTGTGCCACTGCATTGCCACTGCCTGGGAGAGGCAGGATGGGGGCCAGGCAGGGATGGGGGCAGGACCGTGAGCTTGTTCTGATCTCCTTCAGCCTCATGTGGTGCTTGTTCCAGGGCAGATGGTGGAGCTTTGCCCGCACCTCCGTCTGTCTATGGCATGGCCTCAAACACAGCCTCTCTTCACCTGGAGCTAGCAGCCTGCCAGGGTTTCTGAGCAGACCTGGAAGAAAGCATGTGTTTTGCAGAGTGTTATTCTCTGAGTTGTGATTTCAGATATCCTCGTTTGAAGCAACGGTGCTCTCCAAAAGCGGCAGGTGGGAGCATCAGTACTTTCCTCCATCCTCTCTGCACTCAGTGCAAAGGGCAGTGCAAAGCCAAGCCACACCAAAACAAAACAAACTGGAGAAAGATCATCTAGAGCTGGAGAAAATGTCTCCCAAGCTTCTGATAAAGGGAACTGAAATGCTTTTGGTTGCTCTGAGAAAGTTGAACTGGGAAAGGCCAGGAGCAGCTTGGCCTCAGCCCCAGAGGTGGTAGGGAGAAACAAGATGATGGTGGGGGCGTTCTCTGGAAATAACAGCAGGTGTGCTATTTTGAGGGCTAAAAGTATTATTTGTGTGTGTGTATGTGTGTGGTAAGAATAGCATTGCATGAAGTTTTCCAGGACTACACTGAGAGTGTGGTGAGAAATGCTGTTCCTTTGCAAAGGCACTGTAAGGTAGATGTACCCAAACTAGCTCTGAATGTGCTGGATCAGTCCAGCTGCAGCATCATTAGCATCTCTCCTGGTGATGTCTTGCAGGATACTCCTGTGTATGGCGCAGAACATTCACAGAGCCCAGTTTTCCTACACAAACCAAACTGCAGAAGCCCAGGCTTAGTCTGCGTCTGTGTGCCTCTGGGTGTGTGGGACAACCCTGCGGGCATGGGTCAGGTTGGCTGTGTTTGCCCTTGGCCTTGTGCCCACATCTGGGGGAGACTGCCTCCCTGCACTGGTTGCCACAGGGTTGAATGACTCCTTTGCCTTTGCAGCATGTGAACATGCATTTTTGTTATTAAATGCTAACATTTTAATCTGCCAACACAATTTTCCACTTAAACTTTTACTCCTCACTCTTTCTTTTTCTTGGGATGTTGCTGTGAAACGTGCAAAGTCCAGGAGACTGAACTGGTTTCCAGGACCACCTTGCAGTGCTTTGCCCACAGAGCATGGCAGGCTTCTGCTGCCTGTGGGGACTGCAGCTCACCGACATCCTCAAAGTAGAGATCTCGTGCACACCACCAGTGCCATTCCTCGTCCTGGGGAGAAGGGTGCTTTCTGTTTGTGTGACAGCAGAAGTGTAACAATGTTTTAAATGCATTTGTTAATTAGTGTTGGCAGTCTGGAGATTTTCTCTGGCTTAGAAACCTCCCGTTTGCTTTCCCTCTCCTCTCCGGCAGCTGAGGATAAGCACAGCTCTGCCTCCCCGCTGAGTGAAGTGGTCCCGGCTGTGACAGCATGCTCAGCCCATGGTGTGCTGCATGCTCAGCACCAGCCAGCCAGCCTGCTCCATCCTGCCTTCCAGTCACACTTTTTTTCATTTCTGATACAGCTCAGTAAAATCAGCCGAGACCCGTGGTGCACCAGTGGGTGCTGCCGTGCGGACAGCTGGAGGCCAGGTGCTGGCTGTAGCTGAAAGCATCAAGGCAGTAGGACCTTGGCATAAGAGGACACAAAGTGGAATTTGTCTTCTTACAGTGAGTTTATATTTGCCTTTGAAAAGGACCATTTTACCCCAGATTGGCCATTTCCCATCCTTTGGTTTACCTGACCTGGGTAAAGTCAATCTCCCGTACTGTGCCATGGTTTTCATTCTGCTGGAAACCCTGTTTCTGTTTCTTCTTGTGAGCCACCAGTGTCCTCAGAGTCCTTGCAAGTTTTAAGCGTTCATCGTTTACAGTTTTTGGCATTTGTCTCTTTTTTTTCTGCTTCGTGAGAGAAGAACCATTTTGTTTCAAGATAGGCCTATGTTTGTGATAGGAATGACACACTTCTGCTGAGGAACGGCACATGGAGAAATAATGACTGAGCTCTGGAACATCTCCGGGTACCAGTGTGGTGCATCCTCCCACCCTTGCAGTCTGGAGACCAGAACTGTGAATGCCTTTCCAATGTGCAATAGCAGAAGGAGGATTTATCTAAGCAGAATTACATTACTGACCTTAAAGTCTATGGAGAGATTCAGAGTTTGGTGGATAAATTAATGGATGTGAAAAAGCAGCGTTCTGTTTCAAAGCACTAGGCTATTTTTTCTACAGAAAGTGGACAGGGTTGTGGTTTTTTACATTTCTTTTTTTGTGCTCATGTGGAAGATAGATGAGGAATCATTCCTTCTCTTAGCATTAATCCTGTGCTGCCATCACAACTCTTCTAAGTGTTTAAATGCATTTTTTATTGTTCCTTGGTGTAGGAGCAAATTGCTGTTTCTTGTGTTAGTGTCTACTGACCCACAGCCATCTCTCCACATGAAAGATGTTTTCTATCTATCTTATCTGGTTTGTGCTTTTTATTTTTAAAACAGCCTAGCACAGCTTTATTTTAATTTACTTTTATGTATGCGTTTAAATAAAAATAAATTATAATAAATAATATTTATGGTTAAGATTTAAACTAAATGAAATTAGGGTGTTCAAAGCCATGTTTTCCATAGCAGCTAATGAAACTCTTTCTGCTTCATTTCTTGGTGGTCTCTGAAGTGGGCTTGTGGCACGTTGCACCCATGGGGTGTGGATGGGATGGAGCGAGACTGCACTTGGCGTATTTGGCATTTGCTCATTTGAAATTTCAGTCATAAAGTCTCACTAACTCAGTTACATGGGTTTGAGTTACTTACTTTTTTTTTTATTTTATTTTTAATTAGAAAAGCAGAACAGTTCTTTCATTTCTTCTTTCACTGTACCAGAGCTTAAGTGTGGGCTTGGGTAAGCGCAGGTGAGTTGGCACACAGAGCAGCTCTCGACGTGATGAGCAGAATGGTGTCACGGTTTGCAAATCATTTCTTCTTGTGCAAGTGCAGGGATCAGTGTCTCGCTTAGGACTCTCCACACCATGTTTGAAGGTTTAGGTCACTTTTTTTTATAAGCAGGTTTTAGAATTTACAGATGCACACAGGACGCATCTGGAAAGTGTCTTAATTAACTGATGATAAGCATCACATTTTCATGCTCAGCTATCTGAAAACCAGCTGTACGGGATAGCATGAAATGCTTTCGCTTAGAGGGCATTTGTTGGTATCTAAGTACAAGAATTACTGCCGAATTCACTCCTGAAAAACCAAGCCTCTGCCTCTGAGGAGGTGTGAGTCGTGCTGGAGGTGCCCTTCTTGCACTGCGGGACAGAAGTCCTGTATTCTGCCATCTCCCTTGCAGAGACTGCAACTTCATGTGAATATTTGTTATCTTCCATGACAAAAGCCGGATGAATAATTGCTGCTACTTATACTACTGAACTTTCCTAAAGAAATTCTCCACTGGGTTAAGAACAAGCATGACAAATCTCAACCCAAAGGACTTGGGGAAGGCTGGGGTGTTAACTTATAAGCCATGAAAAACAAAAGCTCTTCACAGAGAATGGCTTTGCACTGTAACACTTCACACTCGCTGGCCGATGCTTCAGCCTGTGTGTTTGGTGCCACCAAGAGAAAACGGGGAGTATGTCCGTGCCTCAGTGAGCTTGGTCATTGTCCCACAGGGGCCAGATGCGGCCCAATGCGCCCTTTGCTGACAGCAGGCCCGGCGGGCAGACACTTGTCAAGTTTTGCTCTGGGCAGAGTGGTCCAGGTGATCTGCAGATGGGAAATGAGTGTTTGGGCACTTCGGGGAGTGCTGGGGGCCAGGGCAGGCAAAGGGCAGCATTGCTCATGGGGCTGTGGGCTCTGGGGCTGGGCAAAGCTCTCAGCTGCTCTTTGGTGGCCGTCTGAGTTCTAGGGGCTCCTGCCCGTGTTTGGAGAGCTGCAGGCCTCAGAGAGCAGACGGGTGTGGGGAATGCTGGCAATGCCCAAGGGAGCCGTCCATGGAGCCTCCTCTCCTCCTCCCAAGCGCGGCCCTGGGGGACCGCAGCAGTGGAGGCAGGGTGGAGGCGGGTCTGCCGTGGGGCGGCTGTGGAAGGAGGTGAAGACCTGAGCTTTTGTCCCTTCTGTCCACCAAGGCGCGCCCCCGCTCCTTGGCACTTCTGGAGCCCTGCTCTGATACCGTGGTCTCAAAACCAGTGCAGGGCTGTGTTCACGCGTCCTGTCTGGTGGTGGTGGCAGTGAGGACATGGTGTAACTCCCCCACAGAGCCACTAACCACAGCATGAGGCCATCATTTCTGCACACTTCTCTGAAGAGGTCAAAGGGCTGCAATTCCTTGGGGGGCATGGAAGGGCACATTGGGCAGGGGGCGGTGAGCCCACCCGGTGCTGCCAGCCCTGGACCCCCTGCAGGCTGGGAAGGGTTAGGAGAGGGTGTGGGGTCAGGGGCTACTCTTCCAGTTCAGGTGGCTCTGGGAGCGCTACCTGTGAGCGTGTTCACTGTGTGCCAAAAGTGGGGGCCAGAGGCATTATTTAAACCTTAGAGGAATATATTTTAAAAAACAAAAATGTTTTCTTCTTGAACTA
Organism: Cygnus atratus; assembly: GCF_013377495.2. Taxonomy (NCBI): domain Eukaryota; kingdom Metazoa; phylum Chordata; class Aves; order Anseriformes; family Anatidae; genus Cygnus; species Cygnus atratus. Next base: position 11,457,331 of record NC_066380.1, read on the forward strand.
ATGCAAAAAACAAAGAGCTCGCTTCAGTGTTTGCCTCCTCATTCAAACTGGATGTGATCCTGGATTTTTTAAAAGAAAACAAAGCATATTTCAAATACAGGCATTCTTTTATTCTTTTATTTCCCCCTCCAGTTGCTTTCTGCTTGCTGACAGAGATTTTGGAGCCCTGGGGAAGGTACATCTGCCAATGATAATCTCAGCGCTTCGGGAAGCCAGGAGCGGCAGAGGTCCGGGTGGTGCAGGGGGGCTCTGCCCCCTTCCTGCTGCTGCAGCAGCCTGGCTGGGAGCAGTCTGAGCCATCGTGGCAGGGGCTGTGCCCTGGTCCCCCACATGAGATTGTAATCTGGGCCAGAATAGGAAAAAACAGCTCTCGGCTGTATGCACAAGCTGTCCCCACGGCCTGTTTTGTACAGCAGCTTCAGGTGCTCTAGACACACCTAATGCTACATTCGTTAAAGACTCACACAATTCTCAGCAGTTGCAGGCACGCACCTTTGCATGCTGATGAACAGTGTCTGACAGCCCCCACTTTTACTGAGATCCTGAGGCAGTGAAATGATCCGTCCGATGGCCTCTGGGAGCATTGTGGCAAAGCCGCGGTTTCTGGAGATAGGCAGGGACAGAGCGGGTGCAGAAGGGATGTGTTAGAGCTGTGCTGTGGTGTTAGCCTGATGTCAACCACTAGACGAGAAGCTTGACAACTGGCAGAAGCCAGAACCTTAGCAGTGCCCTCCTGTGCCTTATCAGAGGGAAATAAATCTTGACTGATTAGGTTTTTTTAAATGAGAATTCTCAGCAAATAAATGAGCTGCCTTCACAGTGATAATAGCCTGCTTGGAAAGCAAGTCTGCGGAGTGTGTACGTTGCTGGAAGTCATCAAAATCATCTTATCCCATGGAGTCTTCTGTGCTGAGCTTGTGTTTACAATATCAGACAGAAAAAGGAATTTTTCAATGGATATTTTCTGATAATTTTTTTATCCAAGCAGTAGTACAATTAGGGCCTGTCTGTGTGGGGCCAGGGTGTCTTTGCTGGCTGTGGAGGATTGGCAGCCTTCTCTCTATCTGCTTCTTACTATTTTGATACATCTTGCTCTAGTTTAAATTACTGTGCTGAGGTTTCAAGGACCCTGAACACCCCATTAATGGTTTGCCAGTGGCCCTAAGGGACCGTCAGGAAGGACAAGCTGATGCCCAGGAGGTGAGCATTTCTTCACAGAGCTGGCAAGGATGCAAATTCTTCCACTAAGTGAAGCTTCCGACAGTATTTCTTGCTGTGATTTAGCATTGTTATTTTTAGGCACTAACTATTTTTTGCTTAACAAGTTTTTCTAAATAATTCTGACTAGAGTAGTCACTCATTCTAAGCTGGAGTAAGAACAATCTTTCCAAGGATGTTCATAAATATTTGATCACAGTTCATGATGCTCTTCATTTCCCCCAATCTTCACCTCTCTCCTTCCTTTCCTGCTATCTTCTTACCCATAAAGATCCCTTTATTAGTTCCTGCTAGAAGTCAGTGCTGGATAATTGACCAATTTCCTGCATGCTGACTGTTTTGTGGATTCATTGTGCTCACATTCATCTCCCTTGCTGTGTGTCGAGATCATCCCTACCGGGGAAGAGCAGTAGCTGGACCCAGCCATGTCTGCAGGTCAGATCTTGAAAAGTGCTGTGCAAAAGCCAGAGCTGCAAATGCAGTGTGCTGGCAGAGCATGCTATTGTAATAGCCTCCTTCAGTAGGAGAGGAAATGTGTGCTCTGCTGACTGATGCTGAGACCATACTTCAGGGAGAGCGTTAGAAAAAAATCTAGAGATTCAGATCAGATGGCTGGGTCCAGCATTAGGTAACCATGGAAAAAATGCAAATTGAACTTGAAGCCCAATCTCCCAATTGTTTGTGTGTGTGAAATCTCTTGGCATCTCACATCTCCTTTCAGAAAAGCTGGTATTTTTAGATTTACGACAGATTATTTTTGATGCTGGAGGCCTTAAAACTGTTCTGACATGAACCCAAGCTATGCTGCTATCTTAAAAAATGAAGTCTTACTTAAATGAGAACTGAAACTTATTGAACCATACTTCAATTACAGTATAGCAGAGCACTTTAACATGTGCATGGAAACAAGCCTGGGAGGAAGGGGAAAAAAAAAAAACAAAAACAAAAATGGCTCAGAAACTGGAGCTGTTCAGAGGCACTGCATTGGTTACCCCTCTCTGGAGCTGTACCCTGGAGAAATCAGCTTTGCATGCGAGACGATCACAGTCCAGCTGTGAAACCCAGCTGAAATGTAAACTTCTCTTAAGTGTTCACGGGAGGCTTCCATCTGTATCTGTGCCTGATTAGCTAGAATTGTGCAACTGCAGTCATTTTTGTTGCCAGTTCTTTCCTCCTTACCTTGACCCATGGCTTCATTCATTCGCGTGTTGTTTTGTTTTTGGCTTGAGACCATCGTCCCTTGTGTGCATTCAGCAGCAGGCGCAGCGAGACCCTCACTGTGTTCTCCAGGAGCAGTATGATACAAAGCCGAGTGATGTTTCTGGTTCCAGCAGGCATTTGTGTGCACGGACAGTTCACCTGGAGAGGGGAAGGACAGACCCAGGACTGGAGGTGGTCATGAGTGCAGACTTTCTGTAATAGGATTTTCACGATGATTTGCTTCCCCTGTCATGTTGTTTCAAATTCCTCGCAAGCCATACTTTTCACAGTCTGGATTTTCTCTCATGAATTTCTCAAGGGGCTATCTGGAGGGGAAACTATTTCTCACCATAACAAACAACCAAAGCCTTCATCGTTAAAAAATAAAGCACTAACATGGCCCTACAATGGACCCCTTTGTCAAGTTACATCTGTTTAGATCACCAGAAATGATAAGCCTTTACTTTTGAAAGTAATTTTCTTTTATCAAAATAGGAGAGAGGACTGCAAAACATTCAGAAAAAAATCTGCATGAAAGCTAAGGCATGTGACAGTAGTACTCTGTTTTACATAGAAGAATGAGATTAAATTGCATACATACACAAATACTGGACTTGTGCTCTTCTAGCACAAGTTAGGGATGGCTCTATAGTACAGCTTGCTGCCGTGCTAATATAAAACCAGTGTGAACAAAAAATCTGACCTGCTAGATAGCAAAGCTCTAATTTCAGTGCTAATCCAAATTACATTGTTTTTTAACCCCCAAGTTTAAAATCTGTTTCTCAGAAGTTGTCTGCCAATGATTGCCAAATTGCAAAGCAAGCTGAATCACACAGGGAATGGGGTCAAATACTACGTGAGATGCATTTGATCATTTGAATTAAATAATCCCCAGACATTTGCCCCCAAGTAATAAAAGTGAATGCACACCCAGAGGAAGTTACAAGTGCTGTTATCCCTGTGTGAGACCTGTATGCAATTACGCAGAGGTCTCAGATAGGGTATGCTGATGCTGTGGCAGGAGCAGCTGCCCAGAAACCCACTGCCTAAGGCCTCATGCTCCCTGTTTGCCAGCAATGCTTCTCTTTCTCTTTACAGTGTGAGCTGCCTCTCTGCAGGTGAGGAGCTGGTAACCACCAACACGACAACAACGCATCTCAGCGTCATCCTTGGCACTTGCCCAAATCAATCGTCTCCTTTGGAAGAGAAGTTTCCCCTGAAACAAGGGTGAGATGTGGCAAGGCAGTGATTTTCAGGACAGCGGGCGCAGATTGTCTCTCACTGGATCGTTAAGCTTTCCTGGGTGCTTTTGGAAATCTGACTCGTATGGATGTTTGCATTTAGAGCAAATACTTGGGCTGAATTCATCGTGTTTGAATTCCACTAGGTTTCTGAACCCGATGTTCCTATTGGCAGGGCACTGTGGAAAGCCCACAGGGAAAAAGGCTTGGGGTAATTGAGATGAGCGTGGTGGGAGCCGTGGTGCTCAGGAAACAGGGTGAGTTGGGTCTGGGCTGTTAAGGCGGAAATATTCTGTGGAAAGTCCTGCTCTCTCTGAGGTCACATCAGTCTTGCTACTGGCCGTAGTGGAAAAAGGAACAAATCCCTTGTTTCCATCGAGCCAGCTGAAACACAGACTGTGTTCATCCTGTTGCACCTACAGCTTTTAAACCATCGTTACTGCACCACCACGGGAAGTTTCACTAGTGGTTAACTGAAATGTCACAAGCCTCGAATCTGATGTGAAGCTGGAAATAAACTCTAAGTTCGCCCACGCTCAGAACTGAAGACCATGTGTTCACGTTAGGCATCTTCTGTAGATAAAAAGAGGGAGAAAAAGAGGCAAAATTGTCTTGATGGAACATTTTTCCCATTAGAAAGTTCTTCAAAGCCTTTTCAGAGGCACCGTCAATCGAGATGAATTGCAGATCATTCCTGTGCATCCAATAACGAGAATGGCTGTAGAAATTCCTCTAATTACGTATAATTGGTTTTGAAATTAAATGATCTGGAATATCATTGAGTGACTCTGAGAAGGATTATCTGCTAAGAAAATGGAGCAGCCTGCTGGAAGGAGATAGATACGTGGAAATAATTATAGCAATGGTTAGTTTCAAGAATTATGATACCAGAATAAATAAGACTAGTTTAGGTCAATGCGTCTGGACTGTTTCCCAGTTGACTCCTGCACAGCAGTACTGTGTTCTGGCAGGTCTAGAGCGACACGCGTACCTTCAGCTTCTTTAGGGGAAGAGGCTGAATAGCATATGCTGAGGCAAGGTTGTCAGATGTCAGTCCTTCGTATTTTCAGTGTTAAGTGGTACAAAGCAGAGCTGCTTTTTCACCATCCTTTCCCCAAGCATCTGATTCTGTCAAGTGACTTTTATTCATTCATAAATATTCTCTGGACTGCACGGTCATGCCAAATATGCAACTGTCTGGGTAAAAATGTGCAAACAAGGTGTGCCTGATTCCTGCATATAGTTACCATGGCAAGTGCAAACATGCAGCAGGAATTTGAATACATGAATGAACAGACACCTAGATTAGCAAAGAATTTCTGAATGCAGAGAGCCGATTTGAGCAACAAGTCATGGCATCTGTATGTGTAAGTTATGTGTGCCATTGCACATGAATTTTGAAACTCTGTTTCTAAGGAATAAAGGTATTTCTGTGACCACAAAGCTTATCTGGGTTCCCCTTTTAAAACAGTGATGAGATCACTGGAAAAAGAGTTAGCCACTGCTCATCACCCTTCCTCATTTTGAAAGCCTGTGTGTTAAAAATCACGCAGTGCTTAGTTCAGAGCTTGGATATCTAGGGAAAACAAGATCCAGAGATGGAGGAGAGAGAATAAGGGGACTCACAACCAGTGGAGCCGTGGTGGTAACAGAAGGGTTGCTTGTATGCCAACCACAAAGAGATGGAAAAAATACAGAATCCAGCTCCCGACCTCCAGGAGCCCACAGCCATGAAGGATGGAGGTGATCAGTCTGGGTAGGACTCTTCTGTCCCCTCCAAGTCACCCACATCACCCACACCCCTGCCACCATCGTCTGCAGCAGCAGAATGGGAGCCTAAGGCAGCGTGGCATTGTGGAGATCTCTGCTTGCTCAGTCCCTGGGAGTCTAGCCAGGGATTCCTCTTTTGAGGTTGTTGCGTTTTTGACCATTTCTGCACAGTACACGCATCCTTCCCCATACTCTTCCCTTAAAAAAAGACAGAAGGCAAGAAAGGACACCGTGACACCTGAGCTGCTGCTAGCCTGCAAATTCATGGGGAGCATCGGCACTTCCCACTTTCAGACTCTTTCACTTCTGAATGCTGTTTAAAAATACCTGCTAAGTCTGACTGGACTCAGTCACAAGGGTGGGCAGCTTGAGGCCAGATGCTGGATGAAGCCTGCTCCTTGCTGAGAGTTTCCTTCTCAGCTGTTGTTTGGGCTCCTGTCTGGGTGCGTGTAGCATCAGTGCTGGCCGTGCTCCTCAGCTCTGCGCTAGCAGCAGTCACTGTTTCTGTTATTACTGTGCTGAGCTGAAGAGGAAATAGTGATGCCTTTTTTGGAGCTTTTAAAGGCTCTTATTTTTCAAAGTCTCTTTTAGAAACCTAGTTTGGAGAATGGTGTTTAATTAGCAGATGCTTGCTGCCGCTAGAAAACTGAAGCAATGAAACAAAGGCAAGCTATGTTTAGCTACATAAAGCATGCAAAAAAAAAAAAGATGTGGAGTACAAATCGTTTTTCTTTTTGCAGGGTGACATGCAACACAAATGAGTTCACTGGCTTGGTTTACCGCATCAGTCAACAAATAGTTGTGTCAGCATACACATGGGAGCAATGTGTGCAGGGCTGGGTGGACAAACACCCTGAGCTGACAAGAAAAGGGTACAAGGGCTGACATGGACGTGCACCTCCAGAGAGCAGAGTACCCTTGGGGGCAGAGCTAATACTTCTCCAATACTCCCTTGTCACTTTGCTCTTCTAGAAAAAAAGTTGGGGACATTGACTGTGACCTGACCGTAACACTGAGTAAGCTGCGTTGCAGGTACGTGGAAATGATGAATGCATCTGTGCAGCTGTACTTTATTTCTCACTTCTATATTTTGACCTGATTCTTTGTACACATTTATGGATGCTCTTCTTGTTTTTTAAGTCCCCGTCCACTCTCAGTCCCCAGTGAGTGTTGGTGTTGGTGCAAAGTGGGGCACTGTGACAAAGCAGAGTTGTTGAAGTCCTCCCTGCTTGCTTCAGGGACACACGGTATGCAGCACTGGTACCCAGACAGCATTCCTCCGGCATCCGTGGCACATCCACAGGTGGGAGCGGGGTCGTCACACACCTTGTTCTGGGGATTGTCATTCTCTGTGTGCTCCCCAAGTGCCGTGCAACTTTCACCACTGTAACAGCAGGGCAGGGTAAAATCTCTGTAGTACAGGTTTAGCCCATACAGTGTTAAAACGACGTCACGGTCTTGTCACTGCGCTGCAGACCGCTGCCAGAGACCTGCACCTTCCCCAGGCCGCGGGTCCCTGCGCAGGCTGGGCAGCCTATGCAGGCAGCACCGTTGGCTGCAGCCCGGCGGGGCACGTGCCCTGCAACAGCAGCCCTGCCAGTTCTGAAAAATGTCTGTTTTGTTCCTATTATCCACATCAGAACTCATAAAATCACCCGTCTTCAGAACCAGTAGCCAAATTTCTTGCCTGTTTACATCTCATGTTAGAGCCTGGGTAATTTGGGGAGATTAGGGCAGTAAACAGTTGTAAACAGAATAAACCTGGATAACATTGCAAAGGGCAGCCCTCTTAAATGTTGTTTTTAGTGTCGGTGTAATTTGTGTGTGGTTTTGTTTCGTTTATAAAGGCAGTGCAGTGATTAGATATGCTGGATGAGATAATTGGAAAATGCCTTACTCACCGGGATGTCTTAAAGGTTTGACCATTGGCTTAAACTCGCTTGTAATTCCAGCCACTGCTTAGGCCTGGGCGTGAAGCCTGCATGTAGCCAGGGCTCTTGCTCCAGCAGAGGAGCAGAATTAACTTTTTCCTGCCCTGGCCAGGTACAGGGAGAGCCGGGACCCATGCATATGGACTGGGGATGGACAGAGCTGCTGGCAGCTGGGAAGTCACCGTGTGCTTCTCAGGCTATTTTTGAAGCTAGAAATGCAAGTGTAGCCAACTCTTCAGCATTTTCCCACACCTTTCATGTGACACAGGACTGTGCCCAGTCATAGGACTCTGTCCTTAGGACTTAATGAATTATCACAGTTTCACTTCCCCGGTGTTTTTTTGTTCCTTTTTGGAGGCAGCGGAGTTGGTTCCCTTTGCTGCCCTGATAGCTGCCTGGGGAACTGCATGGGGGGCTCCTGTCCAAAAAGTGGCTGTTACTGAAGGATTTTCTCCAGTTTGGGGCAGTTTCTGCAGGCAGGTAGTGCCCATCTCATTCTCTCCAGATGTGTTTCACACCAGCTGTTCAGTGTCTTCAAATATAGAACCAACCCTTGGGGCAAAAAAAAAAGGAGCTTTGCAGGTGCTTTTATGCATAATTCTCACTATGGTTAAGCACTAACTTTAATGCAGTTTAGATCAACATTTAAAAACAGTGAAATGTACAGCAATTCACATCGTTATATTGAAATGGTTAGAGAAAACTTAACCCTAACTACTGCATGCACCCTTTGCCTACCCACAGCTTTTGGATTTCTTGATAGCCAGTCCCCTTCAGGTCTTTGCCCGTTGTGCTGTGTGGAGGACACAACCATGAGGAGCTGCAGAGCAAACATGTGCAGAAAGACTGGCTACGCAGAAAATGCTTTGATTATACATATAAAACCCAAGCTATGGATTGAGGTGCAGGTTTTCTGATCTGCTTCAGTTGCAGCCATTCTAGGGATGCTTGTGACGATAATCATTAAAAATGCTCAAACAGCTATATGATTTTTAAGTCAATGGTATTCCTTTAAGTCTAACATAATATTAGAGTGTTAATTAAAAAAGCATACCAAAATGAAATGCTCCTTAGAGAACCAAGAACCTGTCATTTGTGTGAAAACCCTGGATTATAAACTGCTTCTTCTACTTTTGCTGCCAAATATGCAAAGTAAATTGCACAATTTCACGGATGCAGTTGAGCTGCTTTATATTTCTCTTTCTCCAACTGAGAAAAAAAATTTCTTCAATCTGAGAGGGAGTCATTTGTTTTTCTTGCGGTGTAACACATATGGGCCCTCATCAACAACAATACAATATCTTTTCCACCATTTCTTATCTCAGTTTATCATGTGGTTGTGATTTTTCTAAGAGAAAAATTGTTCGTTTGCTTTGTTTGTTTGCTATAATTTCTGAGCTATTTTTCATAGTCTAATTTATCAAGAAAAGCAGCAATCGCAGTTGTGTGTTGTATGGGGGCGCGCGATCTTTTTCCCATCCATGCTTAGTTGTGAGAATGTTCTCAGCCTGTGAGACTGTTCTCATCCAGATTGTTCTCTTCCTTTGTTGTCAAATACCCAAATCCTTTTACTTGAGCTTCATCAATAGATTGCACAATCAATGGTTGCTTTATGGCAGATGCTGGGATGCTTTCTTATGAGTTTGTTAGCACTCTTTTTTTAACTTACAATATTATAAAACGCTGGTTCAAGTTTCATCAGTGTTGTAATATGCTCCGGGAGAAAGGGATGGAGAGCTTTTAGAAACCTACCTCGGTAAATTCTCAAATTCACGTGCCTGCAACTCAGTCATTGAGAACGGTGTTTATGAGTGCAATCTCCTCAATGGGAGAGGGAAATTGGACATAAAAGTATGGGCTGGTCTCAGCCGCATGGATTGGAGACATTAGGTTGGCATAGGACGTGGGTATTTCATGGGGAATGTTTATTGTAGAAAGCTTCCAAAACATGTTTAGAGCATTTAAAATCTGATGGGCTTAAAATCTGATAGCATATATTAATTGCATAAATCAGAATATTTAGGGTGCTCAGTCATGGTCCCTTTATGTGTAAATTGTGCTGATAGCTCAGTGATCACCAAAAGTGTCCAAGTCTCGTTCCACAGGTGGGACAGCCACTTTCCCGTACATATGAGCTCTCCAGACTTTGGTAACCTGTCCATTATTTATCACTTTACTCTCTTTGTCTAAATTGTCACTTCGGATTTTTGTTTTGTTTTGTGTTCCCAACATCACACCGGATATTTCGGGGCCATGCAGTAGCTGCGAGTCCAAGCGCCCGCCTTGGCCATTGCGGGCGCTGCTCCGGCCGTGGCGGTCGGCGTGCTGCTCGGAGGGGCCGAACACGGCGCCCTGCTGCTTCCCACCCGCCCCAGCAGTGTCTCAGCCCCAGAAGGGTGGAAAACATTTGCCTGCTTTGCTGCTGCTGCTGAGCTCACTGTATTTGTCCTCAAAAGCATATAAAAAGAAAAAGAGGAAACCTGTGTAGATTCCTACAGCTGAGGTTGGAAGGGGCCTCTGGGAGCCCCTGGGTCTGTACAAGTTTGATAGGTAGTTTGGTCTGAGTACAGAAAGGGACTGTGAGTGCTGACATGAAATGTTTCTCTCCTGAGGCCCATCTGAGGTCCTTTCAAAGTCAGCACAGGGACTGCCTTTGACACTGAGTGGCAGATCTGGGGTCCTTGTGGTGACGTTCATGTCTCCAGCTTTGAACTTCTAACAGCTGGGCAGGTGGTGTAAGCTCCTGGTAGAGACACGGACATCTCCAGGACTTCCTCCACCAGTCCTGAGGCACTTGGGGATATGAGTGACCTGCTACAGATCCTGTCTCAATCCACCAGCTTTTGGGAGAGCCTCTGTGATTCACTCAGCACTTTGTGGGACTTTCAGCTTGGCAAGGACGTTAAGTTGCCTGGCTGTGCTGAAACCAGTTCATAATTTCTTCCTTATTTCAGAAAATCTATTTGTTAAGAGAGCTTTTAGTCTGTGATAAAACAAATGACTTGTGAGTTCATCACAGCTCTTCAGGATTTGCAGAGGCTCAGAGCTCAAGTGTCATTTCACAGCAAGGGTTTTCCTGCTGTTAGACTTGGGCTGCATGGCTGGAGTGTGAGTGGAGGAGGGTTTGGCCAGCAGGATTTAAGCCCAGAAGCTGAAGGCATTAGGCTGTGGATTTACTTGCTCTCAAAATGTGTTTATAGACAAGAAGTCAGGAGTTTCCAGAAAATCCACCAAAAAAAAACCACAACAACAACAACAACAACAAAAAAAACTCTGGGGCAGCATCTGTTACACACCATGATGTGATACTGCAGCAGTGGAAAGCAGCTGGATTGAACTTTCTAAGGCTCCTTCCTTCTGCAAAGAAAATCAGAGGTTAAAAAAGCTGCGGTATGTTTGCAGGCAGTATTCAGCCCCCACCGCAAATGCTGGAAATTGAAAAGAAAATCCAGTGCAGAACGGTAAAAGCCATCTGTGCACTTATATGCTGTAGAGTTGTATGACCAAACATTTTTGCAGGGAGAAGCTCTTGCTTCCAGGGGAAAAAAAATCAAGATATGTGCACAAAATCCGAACAGGCAAAAAGCAAGACCTCGTGGTTGATCAGCATTCCCTCTGCGTGCTTGCTGCCACATGTCCCAGTGGCAGTCCTCCATTGCCCTTCGCCTGTCAGGTGTAACTAAAGAGAGGCCAGAGCCAGAGCTGGCTGCACTGCATGGCACCGGGGTCGGTCACAGTGGTGCGTACGGGGCTGCCCACCGGCCGGGCTGGCTGAGCTGCTGCAGCGAGTGGAGGCACGGGCATCTCGCCTGCAGTGCTCGGGGCAGCTCTGGCTGGCTGCCCTGCCATCACTCTGCGTCCTGGGCTGCTCCGTGGCCTCAGCTGAGCCCCACGATGCTGCCACGACCCTGCCACTGCAAGCTGTCTGGTGCAATGCTAGAGACTCAGGAGCCCACCCTGTTGCAGCACAGGGTGCCCCGGCAGCATTTCTGGATCCAAAAGCGTTGTCTTCCTACAGCCCAGTAGGCTATGCACGGTGAAAACCGAGGGATGAGCTACCCATCTGTACATGAAGGCTTTATTTATAGCGCTTCCTAATTCAAAAATACTGGAACCTTGTAGAATCTTAGCACGTTTGCATGTCTAGACCACCAGGCTAAGGATGTGTTAGAGACAGGCTTACTTCCGTTCAAGCTGATGCCAACACCTTGACTAATTCAGGACTGGAATTACCCCTCGCCCCTCAAACACAACTGGGTCTGGCAGCAGCATGCAGCCGGGCACCTCGTGGGCAGAGCAGGGTGTTGAATCCCGCTACATCAAGAGGCTGCCCTTGAAAACCTGCCCTTGCTAACAGCTAAATTTGGCATTTCTGCATCTCAGCCAAGAGTCATTTTTTTGAAGATGTTCAATGGAGAGAGGAGATGAAATAATGTATTGCAAGACAGTGGCAGCTGCTCTGAGGTGCTGTGGGGCTGCAGTGCTTGTAGTAGTGCTTCTGGTATCCAGAGCATTGCTGCAGCCCTCTCACATAATCGTCTTGTAAAGCTGATGTCGAGTTCCTGACAGGCTCCTAATCCGTCCTGACATGCACACAGATGCTCAGCTGAGTGTCATTTCCTCCTGAGGAGCCCAGATTGTTCCTGACTGGCCCTTAGGTTTGAGCAATCAGTTTAAATTTTCTCTCTCATTTATTTCTTTGCCTAAGGGAGCTGTGCTTCAACCCCCTTCCGTAAATCCCCTTATCATATAACATGCAAAATACACTCAGCAAGGGCAAGGGCTTTATTGACAAGCTGAACTCCTGCGAGATTTCATGACGCTGCAGCGCAGGTTTGCTCTGGGTGCCTTGCAGCTCTGCGCTCTGGTTCCACGTACCCAGCTCAATCTATGCCGGTACTGTGCGAGGGCAGGGAGAGGGACTCTGCTGTCCTCAGGAGGCATAAAAGGCTCCAAACCACTGTTGTCAAACCAAAGCAAGGTTTAGGCTGAGCAAACAGCAAGGTGCAGCTCCTTTCCAGGTTGCTTGCTCCTGCTTTCATGCCCAGGACAGCTCAGGGCACACCGAGAGCAAGGTTTCAGCGTGAGCACAGTGGCTGGGGCTGGTGCAGCGGGGCTGCAGCAGCAGCAGCAGTCTCAGGACCTCTGTCTGCTCACCATTCAGAAGGGAATGCTCCACTTGGAGTCCTTTCCAAAGGACTCCAATTTGAGGTTAATTAGCAACTTCTGGCTTCACTATCTAGCTGTTCTGTTTATCTTTTGTCTGAGCGAGTTCTTTTCTCTTCCTGTTGTTGTTCCTTCTTCCTGAGCAAAGGGGGGCCACGCAGATACCCGACCCCTCTACGTTTGGGGGACTTGCAGGCCAGCACAGGCTCTGCCGCCTCCTCTCTGCTCCCAGATGTGCTGGCTGGTCCTTGCCTTGTCAATTGTCTCTCCTTAACCTTTAATTTTTGGTTTTGCCTAAATGAGGGCCATTTGAGTGCAAGGTGACAGAGGTGATAAGCATGGTGCTGGGCTCAGTAGTTAGAAGAGAGCGTTTTGCTCCGCTCTGAGCCACCCTTTCTGGCGTGGTCTCAGCTCCCACTAGAAGTGCAGACCCGGTGGCTGTGCTGGCTGGGACTGCTCCTTCCCGATCCCCAGCGCTGGGGCACTGGGACCCTTCAGTGCACCGCCGCAGCCCGTGGGTGGCTGTTGGAGCAGAGAGGTGAGATCTGAGCTGCCCTCGGAGCCCAGCTGCTAATGTCGGTGGAAGGGATCCAAATACTAGCACATGGGCTGGATGCAGCTCAGCCGTGGGGTAACCCCTGCTGTTCAGCGGGCATGCACTGGCCATAAATGTAGTCCCCTGTGTTACTCATGCCCCCACCCTAAATGTTTTATGTAACCTCGTGAACTCCACGTAGCTGTAATCTTAAAAAGCCTGTGGCCTTTGCTAGACTTGCATTTTAAGCAAGAGGCTTGGAAGAACCAGGCCATCTGTGGTGGTAATGAGTTTCTCATCCTTTCAGAAAGCGAATAGTCCCTTGGTGGCCTTCCCCATGCTGAAGGCTGCATGGGATTTTCCTAACTTGCATGAACGCAGAGGATGGAGCAGTGCGGTTAGGGAGACCATGGTGTGAAACTACTGGATATGACCCTTAAATTCATCTGTCAAACTGCCGCCATTGTAGGACAGGTGAAACAACAGATACTGAGCATGGAAAGATCATCTGTATGTGGAGCTATTGTGCAGTCTGTAAACGATGCCCAGATTTATGCAAACCCAGAGGTGCTTCTGAACCAGGTGTTTGCTGTTAAGCTTTTCCCTCCCCTCTGGGACTGTGAACTGCCCGAAGCTTCCTGCAGACCGGGTGGCAGAAGTTAACCACCAAATATCTGCTGGGGGCTGCTTTTGCAGGGGCCATTTCTTATCTGTTAACACTTCTGCCTCCATTTCTCTGTCTTGATCCCATCTGAGCCCTCTGCACGGAGTACTCCACTCCTCCTTCCCTCCTTCCTGTTCTCTGTCATGGGGTGCCCCAGCCCTGCAGCGATGGTTATGCCACAAAGGTCTTTGTCAGGCTCAGCTCCTCTGTCTCGTGGGAGACCCCGGCTCCCTCTTGGCCCTCTCATCCTAGAAGTTCTTCCTGCTCTCCTCCCACTGTCCAGTGCAGCACGCGGGCAGATGGTTTCTGTTGCAGCTGTCAGAGTGCAGCTGCATCACTGCGCGCTGGGACAGCCAAACGGTAGCTCCCTCATCCTTCACACTGCGCCCAGCCTTCTCCTGTCCCCTCCCCAGTGTGACTGTGCACAGGTGATGGGCTCCAACCAGCTCACAGCAGGGACAGCCTGGGTCGTGCTTCTCTCCTTTGCACCAGAAATTTTAACCACAGCTCTGCATGCACAAGTGAGTTAGAAAGTCGAGCAACGGGAATGCTCCAGAACAATCCCTTTATTTCTCAGTGCGTGAAGTCTCCAGCCCAGCACTCAGGTTTAACCTTTGAGTGGTTCTGCTGCATTTCAGGTCTCTTGTGAGTCTCTCAGCAGTGACTGCCACAGCACCTGTACGTGGCCCCTATGGGAAAACTCTCTGTTGCTGCTGGGTCTTGGAGCACGTGCCCAGGGATTGCCTTCCCCCAGGTCTAGAGTGTATTTGGGGTAGCAGCGGCATGATAAGCAGATAATAAGGGAAGAGCAGTATTGTGAAAAGGACCATCCCTTCATGCAGGGACTGGAATCTTGGAAATACCCGATGAGAGATGTGCATGGACGTGCATCTCCCAGTATCAGATGGTTTGTTCCTGTAGCCAGTCATCTGGTCACACAGAAGAGAAGGCGTCTGTCTGGAAATCGCATTTTCACACTCCCACTGTCTGGGTTTTCAATTCAAGTACTGCCCCAAACATGCATCTGCTTTCCCTTCCTTTTTTTTTTTTTTCTTGGCTTTTACTTCTTCCTTCCCCCCCCCGCCCCCGTTTGAAGTATTTTTCTGGACCAAAGTGATCAGGAAGGAATAGCAAGGGTCCTTCAATTCGTGTCTGTGTGCTCTGTTCTGCCAGACTCCCCCCATGGTCCTGCAGCTGGCCCATGTGCTGCTTATATGGATCCCAAACCATATCCACCTCTCTGCCAGGATGGACCCAGGATCTGAGTTTCAGCTTGGTGGTCCTTACCAAACCACTTTTTTTCAGAAATTCAGGTCATGAGAAACAGTGTAAATGCTTTCTAGTTCTCCCAGCTCCCATTCCACACACCCCTCCCCCCGCCCCATTAATCTCAAGTTTCAGCGGCAGCAGCACCCCTCTGCCAGCCCTGTGTGCCCTGGGCCCTGCCAGGGACTGGGGTCTCCCAGGAAGAGCCACCGCGCAGCCTCGCCGGTTTGTTTGCTACGGGGGGGAAGACACCAGCACTTGTTCTCCCGCTGCCAGCTCGGCTCTAGGAAGTCTGTGCTCTTCCCACTGTGTCAAATGTGCTCCAATTTCAATGGGATTTCATTTCCACCAGTAGTGGTTCACATGGTGCAGCCCAGCTTCTGGGCTCGGCCTCGCTCCCTGCCAGAGAGGTTGTGTCCTGGAGAAACCAGCCAACTGCAAACAGTACGTGGGGCTGATATCATTGCAACTGATCTTGGCCCCATGCATGGGAGAAACGAGTCTTGGCAGAGAGCTGTGCTCTGCTCCGCTCTTCCCCTCCCGCCTGCGACGTGCTCCCGCAGGACTGCACCAGGGACCCGCTCCCACTCCAGGTGGCTCCAGGGCTGGCCAAGCCCCACCTGGTGTCTGCCCCTGGTCATAGCTGCAGCCCGTTAACTCTGATAACTTTGTGCAGGGCTCCCCTGTGCCCCCAGACCTCACCAGAAATGCCCATGCACAATCCAGGGGAGCAGCTTGTGGCCTTTCTGGGGAAGGGGCCGGAGGCTGGTGCGGCAGGATGCCACCACCCACATTTGGGCTCTGCCTGTGCAGCCCTGCACTGCAGATCACAGCCTGGCTCTGCTGCCTCTGGTTGCTCTTCCTCTGCTCCAGGTCATTAGTGGGAGAGGCTGAGAGCCTTGCCATAGCCCCAGCCCATCTGCCAAGCATGGAAACCGCTCCAACACCTTCTCTACTCCACCAATATACCATTAATGGTGATAAAAGAGCTGGTAGGAGACCAGGTCTGAGAACTGTGGTGATGCACAGGGCAGGCCAGAACCTTGTCCATCCTGCTGCCACGGGGTCTGCAGGAAGGTGGGAACGTGCGCTGGAGACAGATAAGGAGTGGGGGACATGCAGGGTCAGGATCTGAATTTGGAGGTGACACATCTGCAGCTGCTTCTGATTGTGACGGTGTAACTCATGGCTTGGAAAATCCCAGTTAATTGGTGGAAATTTGGATCAAGCGGATTAAGAAAAGGAATGGTAACGTGCCAAGATATGTCATTCGTACTTTAAAGTATGCATTGGGCTAATAAGCACGCAGTAGGAAAAGAAGTTGACGGGTGGGGACCCATAAATCCTTCCAACTTCATGTGCGAGACAGAACTCACAGAGAGCCTGATCCTTGCCTTACTTGCCTGCTTCCACCTTCTGCTGCGTGCGGTGCCTCCAGGATGAGCCTCCGCTCGGGGATAGGAGGCTGCAGAGGCAATGGCCAGAGCTTGGATGCCTGACTCGGGGCTGCTGTGGGTGAAGCTCACCTGTGTTTGGTGCATCATTTCCTTGGTGCATCATTGCTTCTCAGTGCGTTTACCGCTGTGGGATCTCATGAATGTGTAAGTAACTTGGTGCTACGAGACGCTGTCTCTGACCACAAATTGTGAGTATTTAGGCAGTCAAATTTGTTTCCGTTCCCATGCTGCTGTTGTAGTTATCGTGGTGCAGGTCAGAAGGCACGGTGCCGTGATTTGCAAAAAGCCCAATGACTTGATGTTTTGTTCTTGTTGGGAGGGCTGCTAGCCCAGGCAGAGGTGTAGGGAAAATAAACAGAGCAAGTCAGAGAGCAGAAAATGCAGGCTGGCCTCTGGCATAACAAGCCCTCACCCTGCAGCTTCATCTAGCAACTGTTACCTATGATTAAGAGTCCGTATCAATCTTGATGTCATGAAAGTCATACAGACCATGAAATCCCCATGTTCAGTGTGGAAATACAGCATTTGATGCATTTTTGTTTGAAATGCGTTAAATCTGAGTTAGGGAGGCCGCAGGGAGTGCTCTGGGCCCTGTCAGCCAGGAGTAACTGAGTCGCTTCACCCCCGGCCAAGCCGAGCACACAGATTCACCACCATGCATAACATTTTCTCCCTGGCTCATCCATGACAAACTGTAAAAATCGCAGGGATGTTTGCCACGAACAGCCTGTGAAATCAGCCTCCTCTCTAGGAATGAGAAGCCTGCATAGCTGTGAGCCTGGGCTTCTCTGCCTGTTGCATGTTCCCTGCCAGAGAGCAGCACCAGAGCAGCAGCTCAGAGGCAGGATGATGGGGCAGGGTGGTGGGGCAGGGCATCAGGGCTTGCCTGAGCAGTCTGTGATGTGCAAGAGGAATGGGGAAGCAGAGTGAAGATAAGAGGCTGCAGTAGTTTGAACACTTCTCTGTCAACCTGGCACTTGCTTATTTGCTGGGCAGGGGTTTAATCTGTCAGGGACTTTCTTTCATGTGCTGTGTTCAGCACAGGCTATAAAGCCGCTCTCTGGGTGAGAGTCTCTGTTGGCAAGTAAGATGTGTTTTAGCAGCCAGATAGCCCGGGGGATGTCCCCAGTCGTTCCAGCCATCCCATGGGATTCCTGCTTGCACCTGCAGCCAAAGGGGAAGCGGTGAAGTCTGCTCTGCTGCACCAAAGGAGCTGCTCGTCACTGCAGCAGGGCTCAGGGTCTGCCTTGGGTTTCGTACAGCTCCGCTGTTTGCAGCTACAGTTTCACTAACGTGCTGATTGATAACTCTCTGGAGTGCATTGTCACTTCCTGTCCACATTCGTCCCAAACTCAGCTCTCCCTTTGACATTTCCCACTTGTGGAGCAAAGATTGGGGTTTGTCCGAAAAAGGGGCATGTCAGAGAGGCCAGAAGCAGCTCCCTCACTGAGCACGGTGGCCTGGCAGCGTTTGTTTGTGCGAGGTAGAGTTCTCACGCTCTAAATATACAATCTGCGATAAGGGAAGGGAAAAAGCCCAGCATGGAAATATTCCCTCTGTAAGAGAAATAATTTGCTGCTGCTAAAAATATATGTTCATATTATTCCTGCCTTGGTCTCTAGTTTGATGGGAGAGAGTGCACGCAGGCTGCCCTCAGGGGACTCGGCTCCGCTGCAAATACCCAGAGCTCAGCAAGGCTGAGTGTCCGCTGGGGCTGGAGGATCACAGGGGGGCTCAGCATCTTCGCACTGTTTTATCATCCCCATCTCTTTCTCAGGGCAGTAAAGCTGTGGTACAGGGTTACCCCAAAGGTCATAGTCAGTAACCTCTAAGCAGGTGCTGACAGTGGGAAAGGAAAGTGATCCGCAGCATTCCCAGAGCAGCTGGGAGCCCCTTCCCAGCCCTGTCTGTGTAGCGGCAGGAATGGCTTTGTTCGAGGGGGACGCGTGCTCAGGGTGGTGGGATATGTGTAATCCCTTCCTGTCTCATCTGTGAGCGTCCCGGGCCCGGTGCTTCCTTCCCTGATTGCTGCTCCCGGGACCCCCGTTCCCATTCGCAGTGCTTCCGCGCCCCGCGGGCCAGTGCAGCAGCCGCCCCGCGGGGCAGCGCCGGATTTCCCAGGGACTGCCCCAGCCAGAGACAAAGCCAGCCCAGCAGAGTCCTGCCCGCTTGCTTTTCCGCTGCTATCCGGTACTGAGTGAGAAGCAAGCAGCGTTTTCTGCTAATTCAGGGGCCCACGTCCTCAGTTGGCAGAGCCTGGTGTGGCTGTCTGGAAGTGGCTGTGTTGCCCAGAGAGCTGTGCCCTCCGCTCAGCTGGGACCCCAGCCCACCCAGCCCTTTCTCTGCCCCAAGTGCCACTGCACACAGTCACAGAATCACCGAATCATCTAGGTTGGAAGAGACCTCCAAGATCACCGAGTCCAACCTCTGACCTAACGCTAACAAGTCCTCCACTAAACCATATCACCAAGCTCTACATCTAAACCTCCAGGGATGGCGACTCAACCACTTCCCTGGGCAGCCCATTCCAATGTCTAACGACCCTTTCAGTAAAGAAGTTCTTCCTAATATCCAACCTAAACCTCCCCCGGCGCAACTTTAGCCCATTCCCCCTCGTCCTGCCACCAGGCACGTGGGAGAATAGACCACCCCCCACCTCTCTACAGCCTCCTTTAAGGTACCTATAGAGAGCGATAAGGTCGCCCCTGAGCCTCCTCTTTTCCAGGCTGAACAACCCCAGTTCCCTCAGCCGCTCGTCGTAAGACTTGTTCTCCAGACCCCTCACCCGCTTCGTTGCCCTTCTCTGGACTCGCTAGTCCCTGTGGTTCGTATTATCAGGTGAAATCCTTAATCTTCACAGTCTGGGTAATGAGACCTGTGCTGTCACTTTTGCGTCACAAGGTTACCACAGCCACACGTATCTCCTGATTGTTATTTGTGAAGTTGCATTAGTTTACAGCTAGGTGATTATTATGGGAAATAGGATAGATTTAGTTCAGGATCCAGCAGCTGGACCACTTGGCAGGGAAAACATCCCTGTGAAAGCTGAAAGATGCCTTTTTTGTTTACATTCTAGTTCAGACACCCTTACAATGCTTATTTCAGGAAGGTAATGAGAATAACTGTTGCCACTCAGACAGGTGCTCCAGAAAGCCCTTTGCAACCTGTGCACTGGTCGCTGACATGGTTTTGAAGTATTGTTTGCTTTGCCAGGTTTGCTCATGAAGGGCAGTGTTCACAACTTGTGTTGATGGGGGCTACAAACCCAAGCCAGGCTGTACCGTGTCGTGCCAAGGTGGGTTTTTGAAAGGCTTCTGCAAAGCCTGGAGGAGGACTGAAAGGATTTCTCCGCTACATGTGCTAAGCAATGTGGGTGGAAGTGCTGACAGAGAGCCCGAGGCCCAGGAAGCCACACTGGTGGTGCAGAACACACCGCACCCCGATGTGCTGCCATGGTCTGCGCCTTGATGCGGCCGCGGGGCGATGGGGAGGGACAGCCGCCATGCCTGGCGTGACGGGGCAGCAAGCAGGATGTGTGTGTTTGAAGAGGAAATGTCCATGAGGCGAGGGTTGGATGCACTAATCGCTACGTTTGGAGCTGTTTAGCTCAGGTGTTCTAGCTCAGGTTAAGTGCTGAAAGAAAAGCAGAATATTGACCTCACGTCAAGCTGGTCCCGATGCGTTTCCATGTGGCCTTCGGGGAAGGGTTTTGTTTTGCTTCACTGCCCTGTTTGTGCCATTGGGTGAGTCACAGCCCCGTATCGGCCCAGCAGCGCCCGCAGGTTTCCTCCTGGCCTCAGCAGGGCTGGCCAAGACGCAGCCTCCCCCCGGCCACAGCCTTCATTCAGCTCCACGCTGTGCTTGGGCTGTCCCACGTCCATCCTGGCACCATGTCAGGAATGTGCACGCCGGGCAGGCATGGCAGGGCGGGGAGCTGCTGCAGAAAGAAAGGGAAAAGCTGCCTCCTTGCTCTTCCTGCTTCAGACCCTCTCCCATTTCAATCGCTGGGAAAGGCAGGGCTCAGCCAGCTCAAGGTTGTGTCCTTCTGCTGCCTGGCCGCAGGCCAAGATGCGTGAGAGCAGCTAGACACAATAACCACGTGTCACACGCAGCATCGCTCCCCTGCGACTCAAGCAGGCATGCAGGCAGCGCTGGGAAGGGATTAGCAGGAACGAGGCTAGTGGTGGGGCTAAAGAGTGTCAAAGCTATTAAATAGGTTTCTGCCAGGTATGCTTCCAAAAAGGCAGCCTCATACCTTGGTACACTGGGTTCTGGAGTGCAGAAGTTCTGCCCCATCAGGAATTCAGCTGCTCAATGGGATGTGAAGAATATGGGGAGAAGCAGCCTGCACACGCAGCCTGGATGCGACTGGTTTAAGCCAAGGAGACAAAAGGGGAGGCTTGAGCCTCTGCTCAGCTCATGCCTTAAGCAATCATATGCTGGTGAGGGCCTGCACTGCTCCTGACCTCAAGTCCAGGCAGTATTTGCCTGTTGGATGCTTTGGCTTAATGAAATGTTTGGTCCTTGGTCGAAGATTGGAGCAAAATCAGATCAACTTCCTGTGCCAGCAAGTCAGGGTAGCACTAGCAGGACGTATTATTTAGGGTCACTTGGTAACTGTTTTAATACAGCCTTTATCTTGCTTTGAACACAGGGAATATGGAGCAGACCTTAACGAGTGCAGACACAGCGAGAATTATTTATTGGTTGCTGCTTGTCGGGCTTGCCCTGCTCATCCGGCCGCACACTGCATCCAGGAGAAAGCCTCTGCTGAGGGCTAAGACATTGTAGGATTTCTTTTCCTTTATCCTATGATGGTAAAAGGTCAGAGTCTGTCCTTATGGATGGAGATGGGTTTGGGAACAGAGCTAAGGAAGAGCACAAGTCCTCTCCTCTCCCTCTGCCCTCTGGTCACCGCTGCACTGGAACAAGTCCATGTGTGCCTGGGTGACTCACATCAGCCCTTTCCAAAAAGAGGAAAAGGAGACGGTGGTGGTTTATAGAAGAAGGAGATGGCTGTTAACAGAAGTGTTTGGGATAATTACGGAAAGACAGTGGGTTGGGTGGTGAGAAGGGAGTGGCTGAAGATTTCCTCCCAGGCTCTATCGGGCCATCACTTCGGTGTTGGCCTTCCCTAGGCAGTTACTTCTCACCTGGCTCCTGGATCTCCTACCTGCTGCAGCCGGAGCAGGGGAGTAACATTGGTTTGTGTGCTTTCAGCTGGGGTCTTCATGTCCACACAAGTGGTGGGACAGGGAGGTGGCCAGTGGCCCTGCGGTGGCCCCAACAAGCCCCATGGGTCAGCCCCACTGGACGCACACACTGCTGGTTGTTTTTTGAAGATGTGCTAAAAGATGTTGGAGGAGCCTGAGGTGCTTGCTTATACATCCCAGTTCTGAGCCTGTCTGCCAGTCCTCTGCATTGTGCTCAGTGTGGAGAACATACATATCTTCTGCGGAGAAGCACCCCTGCTTTTCTGATGGTTTTGTCTTTAATTGTTGCTTGCTTTCCTGACTCTCCTCCCCTGCTAAGTGAGACTGGGAACCCACGCTGCAGCCATGCCCTGGGAATGCGGCGGTGACAGACGGTGCCACGGCAAATGCCTGGAGCACAGGAACTTCACATCCTGGAAATGGCCATAGATGTTACATGACACAACCAGGATGACAGGAGAAGGTGGGATAGAGCCTGGCCTGGTCTCATGAGCCCTGACTTAGCACCTGAGCCTCACAGTTCTGCTGAGGGTTATACTTTTTGCTGGAAAGTCCTGGCAGGTCTTCAGTGGGCACCATGGACCATGCCCAGTGCAGCACCGCTGCCGACACAGCCCGGAGAGGCTACGTGTGTCCTGGCTTTCAGCAATGGAGTGGCTGAGCCAGGGCATGTCAGTTCACTGTCTGCAGAACTGCTGTGACCCACAGTGAGTCCCTGTATCTCATTTGCCTCCTCAAAAGCACCTTCAGACCCATGAGTCAGTAAAAACCCCAGTGAAGTCACTCTGGCTGTACCACAGGGCAAACCCTCAGAAGCCACAGCTCCCGGCAGCACAGTGGTCTCCTACAGCTCCCATCACCGTGCTGCCCCAGCGAGCACACAGGGTTAGAACCCAGAGCCGTGGGCATGGGCACTCAGCACATCCTTTCTCTATGCCTGCAAGCTCCTCGGTATCACTCAGACCCCGATCCAAGCCGCGGCAGCCCCATGGTTTCGCAGAGCAGCCTGCAGTACGAAACCTCAGGCCCTGAGAGCAGAAACTTGCAGAGCAGAGCTCTGCCGGGCTGGGACGCTGGGGCTCACTTGTCCGCTAGTAACCCTGGCCTCGGGTGCCTTGTTGCGACCCAGGTAGAGCAGGGTTAACGCCAGCGGTGTCCCACTGCAATGGCCTTTTTATCTGATGTGATCCAGCGCATTTCCTGGTGGAGCAGTTTGCGTCCGGTCGTTAATGCTGCTTGGCAGCTGAGCAGAGAGGAAGGCTGGAAGTAAACAGAGGCGCTCTTGGATCGGTAGCTGGGAAAACCAGTGAGAAACGGCATGGGATTGCCGTCTCCAAAGCCTTCTTGCTTCCTCGCCTCGCAGACAAACGGCTTCCTGCCAGGGACAGTGCACACAGCGCGGCTCCGCAGCCACCAGCCCTCTGCCTGGCCAGCCCCAGTGCCGCACATGCTCTGCCTCCAGCAGGGGCTTCCAGTGAGAGGAACTCATCGGGCACTTGAAGAGCTTGTTGGGTTTGCATGCCTGGCTCCACGAGGCCCCATGGAGGTCCCAGGCTGTGTTAACCTGCTGCATTGACCTCTTGCCCTCAAGTCCTCTCTTCACATTCAGACTATCTCACCTTGGGTGTACAGCTGCTCCTGGACAGGATGATGGGGCCATTTTGGCTGCTAAATTCTGAATTTCTGGACTTTCCCCTTTCTCCTTTGAACCACTTTGAGCATGTCCTGGAGGTTCCTAGAGTGAATGAAAAATGTTTCTAGATCTTTGGGATCAGATAGGAAGGCATCATCTTTCTCAGCAGCTGAGGACTGAGTCATAAGTGAGGACTGGACTCTCCCATGGCTAATTAAGCAGTGAGAGCAAGACCCTATCCCTCTAGCTGTTGGTCTTGAACAACAGCAACTCAGCTGCCCAGGTACAGATGTCAGCATCTGATTTGGACAGACGATGGTCATGGTGCTGTGGACTTCCCTGCAGTCACCTCGTCTCTTCAAGATTTTCCTCTTTTCTTATTCCTAAGGCAAAACAGTTTTTCTCATGACTTCTCCCTGGATTTGGGCAAATATTAGTGTACAAACTCCAAGGCTGACAGGAGGTCAAAGTCTTTCTTCCAGAAAGGAGACAGATACTAAAATGGCCAACTAGACTAAAGAATGAGAGTTTGTTTGAGTCCACAGTGCTGAGCATGTCTGCCAGAAGGATTTCCCAAATAATGAAAACATTTGCCTGTTTCTGCTGTTCTTTATCCTGTACATTAAAAAAAAAAGGGAAAGAGGAGAATAAAGGAGGAAGGTTTGAGGCCTTTCTTTATAACTCTGTATTAAATTAGGTAGCTGGTGATCAGCTACAGAAATAAATAATCGATCACATGGAGCTATAGCTGAGGTTCAGGATCTGAACTCCACTCCAGTCTGTGCAGAGAAGGAAAGCACTCACCCAGTCTAGTTCAACAGAAATATCCTTAGTTTCTCATGGAGGCATGAAATAAAAAGGGGGCTGTTTCCTTAGCCTGAGCTTTCCACTGCAAGGTCAATAATCACAAAATGCACCAGACTGGAGGGTACTGGGATCCCAGTCACAGCGTTTTCCATGTCACAGGCTTGTTCTGAAGCCTCTCTGTAGCTGTGAATGGAAATCGATAATGACTTCACTGTTTTGCAATGTAGTTGCTGCCGGCCATGCAAACGGCAGCCTTTATCCTGGCGGTGAATTTGCCTTAGATTCCCACTGGGGCCTCATTTGAATTTCATGTCTCAGTGCAGAAGGGCAGTTGGCTGATTTCATGTTCCCACTGTCTCAGCTCTTCTCTGCTTTTTATATCCATGGACTTTCCTGGATTTTCCCTGGAAGGAGAGTACAACCTTCCATTTTCCCTTTTCTTTCATGTCATTGCTGTTTCTGCCAGCCGTAAGGTTTTTGAACAACCAGGCCAACACACCGGCCATCAGTGTCACATAGAGACCCTGGCTCTTAAGCCACCCACACCACTTGAAAACCCTTGTCCCACACGGTGATGTGCTAGCTGCTGAGCTGAGCACTGCCTCTCCAGTTACCATTCAGAGAAAGGATGAGCTCATTGTTGCTGTCCTGCAGAAGTCCAGCCAGGCCAAGTCAAGCTGAGCTCTTTGCTCTCCTGAACAGGCTTGAAGATTTGGGCTTTGCTGTTGCTATGTGTTTTTGGCTGCCATACAAATTCCTCTTTTCCCTTGAAAAATAACCATACAGTTGCGAGTTCTACCTCAAGACTGATGTTGTGTGGGGGAGCAGTAGTGTACACACTACTGGCACAGAACAGCATGTTCATTACCTTCTGTGGGGATGTGGGACATCACCCAGATCCAATCCTGGAAAATGAAACAATTCTGTGGTTCCTCTTGCCCTGCTCTGTTATGTCTGGGCAGCTTGTGTTGTTGATCTGCAGTTCTTTAACCAGCCTTTGGGATTGTTTAAGGACTCTTTGCTCAGTCACATAAACCAAGAGCCACTAATAGTAAGAGATATTTGATGTCAAGACTTATGTATTTACTTAGAGTGAAAGGCTCTACTTCTTCAACAGATGCTCAGTGCTGTGTATCTGAGGGTTTCCCTTCAGTTTAGCGTCATGGCTGAAGTGTTTGAAGGAACCAGTCTGGCCCCAACACATCTCAAGATGAGCAAGAGGCAGCCAGAGGTAGACGGGGCTGAGGCAGCAGCGTCCCTTTCAGGTGTCTGCCTGGCTCAGCAGCCTTGTGTTTCAGAGGCAAATACAGGCCCTTCTTCACAATGTTTTTGCTCCCATTTGGCTGTCTGGGATTATGTCTCCATTGTGCTTTGCATATTGGTGAGCGGCTATTCCTTTAGGATTTCCTCCTGAGATGGCACAGCTTTTGAGGAACAGCCATACCCTCTGGTTTTCCAGCAGCCTGCTCTGCCCCAAGCCTGAGCCTCGCTTGAGCCTGTCTCTAGCTTCCTACCACTCCTGCTTCTTCCTCCTTGGCCCATGTAGTCCAAACCAAGTGCATGTTCACAGGAGATCTTGCCAGGCTCATGGATCAAAACAAAATATTTAGAGACTTAGGTTTTTCATGAGCTCGTTCCCTGAATCTGTTCCTAAGAAGAGCCAAGTTCCTGTGCCGAACAGTTTCCTCCTTGTTGCAACACGCACACGCTTGCCTTAGGATTTGCATGTCTGAATCCTTGCTCACGCCGTGGTGAGGCGCGGCTCCATGGGTCCCGCTGGGAGCTGGAGGGGGACACGGGAGCGTGCTGTAGGGGAGCAATGCGAGAGAGGGAGAGCGCATGCCTGGATCGCTGGGCGGAGGGAGGACACTGCGCTGCCTTTGGTGGGAAAATGAGTGTCAACACCTGTTTCGGTCTGTGTACTCAGACTTCTGACCCACAGTGGATTCTGTCCCTGGACATCAGTCCTGTACTAGCCTCTTGTCTGGAAAATGTTTCTTGACAGGAGCAGTAAGTAGAGCTGGACCGTCCTGTGGCAGTGCTGGGGGAACCTGCAGTACTTTAAGCTTCTCGCTCCTTTCACGCCATTTGTGCCCCTGTTTATGGGCGCTGGGGCAGGGGGAGCCCTGACAAAGCACAGCTGCTGAGGAGCATCACTAGCAAGTGGCCAGCCACGTGTTCTGCTGGGTGTTTGAAGCAGGAGCTGAGGTTCCCTTCTTGGCCAAGTGCTGCGCCCCAGCTTGGGCTATAATAATCTCTGGTGTTGCTCTGGCACCAGGCCATGGAGGCTCCCGAGCCAGTTTCTCGCCACCAGTTAATGAACTTGCTGTGTCTCCTTGAAAGTCAACCAGTTTCCTATAGCTGCTGGTAGAACTAGGGAACCAAAGGCACATGGAGGTAAAGTGGTCTGCGAGGTGCCAGGGATACAATTTCTGTATCTTGGCTGCCCTTAACCGTTAGAACCAAGTCAGTGTGTGACCTTTACTGTTTTGTATAAACATCAACATGATTATAATGTATCACCAGGCTCTGCTTATTCGCAGAACACGTGTCCAACTTCTCCTTCAGTGCTGTGGACCAGCTGAGGAATCTGATTCTGCTTTTCTACCCAACACTGAGATAGCTCAAAGGCCATGGGACTTTCTGAACTGAGGAATTTAGCTGCCTGCAAGATAGAGTGTGAGGTTCCAGGTTAATCCACGAAGTTGAACCAGGAGGAAATGTCGGTAGAGACATTTAGCCACCATCCAAACCCCATGAGTCTCTCAGCTGCTTTGAGGTTTTGCTTGGGTTTCTCCATCCAAGATCCCTTCCTGGCATCCCTCTGTGTGCTGCAAAGGAGGAGGAGGATATTGCTCTGACTGCAGGTCTCATGAAGCACAGATGGGGCATGGCCACCCACATCCTACTGGTGCTTAACATTTCTGTGTCTGGGTGCAGAGAAGTTTTGTGTTACACTTGCTCCATTTGCCAACTGCAGTGCTGAAAGAGCTGGAGTCTATCTGAGAAGTGTTTCGGGTTTCTTCCTGATTTAAGATAGTGAAGGGAGACGGGCCTGTCCCCAGCTATTGAGAGGAAAGAATCTGCCCTGAGCATGCACAGAGGGAGGGCAGACAGCTAATAAATAAAGGTATTAAGTCCTCTCTCTGGAGAATGTCCCTGTGATGCATTTTGCCTGGTGCAAGATCACAGCTTTGGTGCAGATGTGCAGAACAGATGTGCAGCAGGGCCCCAGGCGCTATGGGTGGTCAGTGATGAAGGGACACTGCACTGGCTGCTCTGGATGAGCCCTTCCAGCCCAGTCCCTGCCGGTCTGGCCAACGAGCTGTGCCCAGAAAGCAGTGTGATGGTCCCTGGCAGCCAGTTGCTGTAGCTCACCAAGAGGCTGGTGTGAGGCTGGCAGGCAAAGAGGGGGGCAAACAGGGGTTGTGTGTGCGGGGAACCGCTGTTGGAGCTGTTCCGTTGTGAGCAGGAGATGGACAGAGTGCTCCTTCCTGGTGCGGTGAGGGCTGGCATTGCCCCAGCGTCTGGGGAGCCCCTGGGACACATGCCTGCTGATGGGGACGAGCCCTTAGGAAGCGAAGTCCTTCCAGCACTGTCTCTCACTGCCCTGCTCTTGGCTGCAGCGGGGGTTTGGAAACTCTCCCGCAGCTTGACACCCCCTTCCCCGGTGGCTGTCAATCACAAGGGGCCAGCAGGAGCCTCTTTGTCTCGGAGCACCTCACATCGAGGTGTACCCCAGTCCTGCCATGAGCAGGGAGGCTGTCATGTGTGGGGTGGGGGTGGAGAACCAGCTTTCTGGCTTCACTGACTTTGTAAATAGAAGGAAGTAGGAGAGACGCGAAATCTCTGATTATCTTCCAAGGGGACTCCCATCCCCTCCAAGGCATGTCTCAACTTCCCAGCCAAGGCTGGAGCCATTCCAAGAGCCGCAATGTTTCTCGTCCTATTTTGAAGCACTTTGCTCCTCTCGGTACAAACTTTCTAAGGTAGCGATGCCCCGAGCCCTGGTGCAGAAGCAGCCTGTAGCCAGAGCACGCAGCTGACTCACAGGATCCCATCTCTCTTCCTGCTGCAGGGGAGACCTGTTCCAGGCAGAGCATTTGCAAAGGTGCTCCAGAGGAGTGACTTGATGCAGAACTACAGGTTTGGAATCCTGCTCCTGGTTGTCTCTGGCATCCGTGGGCCGGGCGTGTGGGCAGGACCCTCTGGCAGTGCTGCTGCTGCACCGCAGGTCTTTGTGGTGACCGGGACACTCTTCCTCCAGCAAGGCGCACTAATGCAGAGATGTTTCCCAGGTCACGTTCCTAGGGTTTTCCTCCTCCCACCTACATCTTTCCTCCAATTTTGTGGATATTTGTGAGTTTGCTCTAAAGGCACTCTGTGCTGCACAGCTCAGCAGAGCCCTTCATGGCTTTGGGGAGTATCTGAAAGGAGAGACCTAAAAATTATAACTGTCATCAAGTTTTGCTTGATTGCAAGAATCTCACCTGGTCCCTGGGGGCGCACTGGGCCATCTGGAGTGGGTGCAGGCACCTGCCCAAATTACTCATCTAGTTTCTGGTATGGACCCTGCAGTGCAGTGGGCAAAAGGCATGCAGGGCTATGGCAGCACTCCCTTGGTGCTGCCAGCCAGCACATTCTGAGCATTGTTCTCTGCAGCAGGACACCACCACCCACCCGCTAGGTCCACAGTGGGGTTAACCTCTCCTGCTCCCTTGGCCAAACACAAACAGGATGGCCCATGGCCTTGCAACCAGGAAGGCTATGAGTCAACAGCAGTTCCCCCCTGCTGACAGAAAGCCCTGCCGGTTTCCCGTGGTGGTAAGGCAGGGACTTGAGAATCTGTGGGAGCAGGAATTGGGTTATGGAGTTGGTGGGTAGGAGGGAGGGATGCTGTTGAAGGAGATCAGGGAGTCCACAGGCAATGGAGGAAAGACCAGTACTAGGAAGAGATTTTAACTTGGATATAAAAGCAAACAAGTCTGAAAGTAAGGCTGAAGGCAACCTTGTCAAGGTTGTTAAAGGAAATGGCAAAAGACGGGTTGCGCAACTCTTGGAAACTTTCCAGCCATATAAATGGAAAGGGAAGCAGGAAAGAAGAAGTGGGGCTGGTATGCACTGAGGATGGGACAGAGATGAAAGATAATCTAAGTATAGTCCGGAAATAAAATGAACACTTTGCCCTGTTTTTTGGTAGCAATGGAGATGCTGGCTGAGGGGGCAGATGCAGGATGACTCATGCAGTGTATGGGGATGGGAAATGCCACAACTGAAATGGAAGCAGCAGTCAAGGATTCTTGAGCATGCAAGCAGGTAGGACCAGCTAGCTTCTCCGCTGGAAATCAGAAAGGACTGGCACAAAGCTGAAGTCACGGAAGAAGGGTTTGTAATAAATCTGTCAAACCACAGGGGTTGGATGGTTTGGCTGGAGAACAGCAAATAGAGGTCTATTTATCGGGGTAGGGAGAATGTGTTCTTGGCACGTAGGCGGCTATTAGTCTGAATCTATTAGTATGCAAACCCTTAGAATAAACATTAAAATAGAGAATAATTAAGAACATGGATAAGATGAGATTAGGATTTTCTGAAAGTAAATGATGCCAAGGTAGATAAAAAACCTGATCTTCTTGACAAAGCAGACAGGATATATCTGAGTTGTCTAGTCTTCAGTAAAGGAGCAGGAAGGTGCTGGGCTGCAAGGACTGTGCTAGATGGATTTCTCAAAAGTCAGCCTTGGAAATGATGTTGTTTCATACTTTTCTTAATGGCCTTGGCACAAAACATAGAAATTGCTAATGAAATTTAGTAATTACCCGTAATTGGGAATCATCATCAAAACAAAGGAGCTGGGGAAAATGGTGCACAGTGAACTGGATGCCCTTCAGGATAAGAAAAAAATAGCGGAGTGATGTACAGAGGGATGTATAGCTTGGGTTTCTGCTCCACGTGAGGAGCTGACATTCACCTAGAATCTCACAAACCTAATGTTGTGAAAGGCCTCGGTGTGTGAGCGAGCCACTGAGTCACTGAAAAGGGGGCAGAGGAAGGCTGAGAGGGGACAGAGTGCTCAGCAAAGCTGCTGGAAGGGCAACGCTGTCGCACGGAGCCCTGTGAGTCCTCTGATCTCACAGGAGTGACATAGAAGAAGGTGTGCATGGAGGAGCAGGAGGTGCTCTGGAGAAGATCAGACAGTAACGGTAGAAGCACTGCGTGGTTTTGTGTGGT
Organism: Cygnus atratus; assembly: GCF_013377495.2. Taxonomy (NCBI): domain Eukaryota; kingdom Metazoa; phylum Chordata; class Aves; order Anseriformes; family Anatidae; genus Cygnus; species Cygnus atratus. The sequence continues at coordinate 11,487,660 of NC_066380.1, forward strand.
GCATAGTTGGATTTGGAGTTTGTCACAGACTGTAGAAACCAAATACAGAGATCAGAGAGGATCTCTGAACACAGAGAATAGAGAGATCCTGCTTTTGGTGTGGGATGTTGTGACTCGTGACGTCTGCATCCCCCGATGTCCTGAACCTGTTTGGTCTTGAAGCCTGGGGTGGACTCACTCTTTCATGCCTGTTCTTATTGCCCTCTCACAGGATGTGATTTCATGGGATGACCTGACTAATTTTAACACGTCACTGCTGCCAAAAGGTGGTCCTGCTCCACCCAGATCTCCATGGGGAGCTCTGCTGAGCTCGAGCAGCTGCTGAGGCTTCTCCAAATGGGCAGAAGAAGCCACTTCAGTGCACTGCTGTGGCAGAAAGCAAACGTGGACACAAAAAGAAGACTGGGGGGGAGGGGGGAAGGGGTTATTTCCACATCTGCAAGCCAAATGGCTCCCATGAGTTCTGAGGTTGGGCCAGGACTAGCCCAAGGGTGTGAGCAGGCGCTGAGAAGGGGGTGCAGGGCCGGGACCTCTGAGGGGTCACCTCTCGGCTGCAGGCAGCTCAGACACTCACAGCCCTGCCATGAACCTGGGCCCTGAGCTGCAGCGGCTGGTGGGCGTGCAGAGCAGGCCGCCGGCCCAGCAGGCCTGAGCTCTGCTTTGTGCAGCTCAGTGAGGTGGGTGTTCCCTGCGGCAATAGTTCCTCCCAGTTCATGGCCCCGCAGATGAAGTCAGATGGGAGCCGCAGGGAAATCTGAAGGCAGGTCAGGGACGTGACGATGCCGCCACACAAGAGGAGACCTAAAAGAGCCTGGCATGGTCAGCTTAGGTGCGGGGCTGGCTGAGAGAGGCTCCCACAGCTCTTGCTGGGTGCAGGCATGCGCAGAGGAGGGAGGAGAGACCTAGAGCCAAGACACAAGGGTGGCACAGGAGCAAATGAGAAGGAGGCTCTGAATCCCCCAAAAAACAGGTCACACACTTGTAAACCTGTGGTTGCACCCTTGCATGTGCTCCTTACATGCATGTAAACGCCAGGGTATTGATGTCTGTGTCCTGCTCTACAATTATATTTCCCAGTTATGCTGCACTGCAGATAGTAATACTCCAGCCCTAAAAAAAATCCCTCCTGGATTTTTGCTGTTTCCACCGTTTGCCATAGATCTGTTGCTATTTGCACCATTTGCCTTAGAGTCCCTTCCAGATATTGGCACTGGCAGAGTGTGACAGAAAAATGATGATTTGAGCACGGTCCTTTCTTTTTTCTAATAATCCCATGATACGGTATTTTGTGTTGCAACACAAAGGATCACCTGAGGCAGTAGAATGGTGAGAAAATAAGCCTATTAAAATGTTCAAGCTTACTTAACTCTCAGACAACATCAGAGGATAACTGGTAAGTTTTTAGACAAGTCTGTGAGTCACATTGTCCTGCACAATTGTCACAGCTCAGCTCATCTGTTCAGCTGGAGCAGCTTTGATGCAATTACGGGGAGAGCCACTGTTAGCAAACTACGAGGCATCTTGCTCAGAGCAGTGAAAGACCTGCACACAGGTTACTGGTCAGCATTAGCAAGTCACTGAAGCCTAGCACCTGAAATTTAAAAAAAATAAACCCTTTGAATAATTGAGGTGGGAACTCATCAGGAAATGAAGCTTGTCTTGCTGATGATACTTCCATCTATGCGAAGCTTTAAAAAAAAAGATGATTATTTTATGTAAACAAAATGTGATATCAGCACCACTTGGATCATCTCCTATCTGAGGTACTGGCAGAAAGCCTCCAGCCTTCCCTTGTAAAACAATGGGAAAATGGTCCATTCATCGCCAGCCACTGTCAAGTGTTTTTTCAATCTGTTCCTGTTTAAGCAGCATGGTATCAAGGGGATAATTGCTCTTTGGAATTGATCCCAGAAGAAAAATCATTCAGTTCATTCTTATCAGGTCCTTTCTTGCAGGGCGAGATACCCACAAGACTTATCTTCCTCTTCAGTGCTGGCCTCTAATTACTATTTAAAGAGCTCATTAGAAAACCTTCATTTAAGTGTTATAGTTGAATCTGGAAATAAATTACAGATCATGCTGTGGTAAAGCGCTGCCCTCCTACAAGCAGGTGGGGGCACCACTCGCAGCCCCAGGGCTGCCCGAGCGGGGCACAGCTCTCAGCTCCTCGCAGTGCCACCGGCAGCGAGGGCTGGTGGAGGAGCTCACTGCAGCACATACTGGGCCTGGGGGATGTGGCTCGTCCTGGCACCCACCTGCCCGCCAACTGTCCAGGGCACATCACGGCATTTCTCCAGCCCTGCTGGAAGCCTACCAGGAACAGAGCTGCATGCTCAGCCCACCGCAATGCCCAGCACAGGATCTCAACAGCTGTGGAGCATTGCAAAGTTATGATTACAGCCTAGAGAAAATGAGAGACCATAGCAATCCCATTTTAAAGAAAAAAAAATGCATACGTGGTAAATATTTTTATATGAATTGACTTGCTGGTGAAACATTCGTGTGTGTGGGCCTAAGGTCCGCTCTGTCTCTGCAGAGCATGGAGAGCGTGGTCAGTGTCAACACAGATTCCCCCCACAGACGTGCTGCAGGTCTGGCCAGGCTGGCTCTTACTTAGCTGGCACTAAAATAAGTAGGGGAAGGAATGGACAAGAAGGCTCTTTACTTCCCTGTGTCCTGGCTCCTTGACAGTTTCAGCCCCAGAGGAGTCACTTTTTGGCATTAATCTTCTGCTGGGTTTTTCAGCAGGAAAACCGCAAATGTTTAATAAAAATCATTGTGAAAAGCATGCCAGGCAGCACCCAGTGAAGTGTGCATGTGTGGCCTTTGGGCTGGCGTGCATGCTTTGAAGAAGTGGGGCCTGTAAATATTTTCTTGACATTTAGGAAGTTTAGAGAAGTGCTTGTTACTTTGCTGCCAACTTGATGACCATAGCACGAAAAGCACAGAAGATGTGCATGGCTCCCTCCCGAGAGCAGCACTGTGGGGTGTTCTTCACCATACAGCATGGTTTTGGGGTTTGGGGGAGTTGCACTGATCTAGAAAAGGGAGAAGCTGCAGCTGGGGTGGGGTCTGGGTACTCCTCCCTTCCTGCCGCTGTTGCCCTCTCTGCGATTTGGAGTGATGCAGGAACGCGACATCCAATTTGCTCTTCCCCAGCGTTGGCTGTGGAGCTGCTCGCAGAGCTTTGGACGTGGGCACCCTGGCTCTAGGTAGCAAGTGTGGTTCAGGACACTTTCAGGTGCCCCTGGCTGGCTTGGCTGTCTTTCAGTGAACCTGCTGAAAATGGAAAAAGCCCGTGTCCTGTCTGTGAGTCAATCCAGAGCCACCTTGCCCAAAGAAAAGCTAGAGATGTCAGCGGTGACAGGCAACACAGGCCTTAAGGTAGGCATTGACTCTTACAAGTCCCAGCATCTGAAAAGAATCCCTTTGCACTCAAGAACACTTTTTTTCTCTTCAACTTTGTGAATCTAAAACTTCACTTTTGTGCAGTTACTGAAAACTCTGAAATACATAACTCCTCTGTGTACCCCAAACCCAGTAATGTGGCTGTAACCTGCTGTGCCTTCAGGGAGCCCGCAGCAGAAACTGCTTAAGCTGCTGTAGCTGGCTCCATGCTAATCACTGTGTGGTTATGTGGCTATACTGCTGAGCTGACTAAATCAGGGGGTAAAGCAGCAACCAGCTGTAAACTCGTATTTACAGACATCTCCAAGGTCTCATTTCAGAAGTGCAGGATGATTTGTCTGGGTGTCACTCTGCTCTGTATTCACTGCACTTTTTGTGCCTGAGCAGTAAGCAGAAACGGAGCTGCAGGAGTCGTAGGGAAGAAGAGCACACAGCCTGGAGAGGAGCAAATTGGAGACATTTTCAAGACAGTGTTTGTGGGACTGCAGGATTTTTTTTCTTTGTGGATTATAACTGCTTCAAAGTATTAATTTTGTCTTCTGACATCACATAGTGACTATCATACCTTTGAGTACCACCACCGTGTATCTTGCTGCAGAGTCGAGGGAAAGTAGGCAGGTCTGCAAGTATCACTTTAAATCCTCTTATCAGCTTGGTGAGGGATTTACGTGTTTAGCAATTTCTGGTACAGCTTTAATGGAGCGGTTCTACGTTGGGGGGTCCTTTGAGGCTGCGAGTGGAAAACTGGACGTGAAGCAATACTGAAGCATTGTCAGAATCGATTGTCGCTCGTCTGGCTTTGCTGGGCAGGAGGGCAGCAGGTTCCTAAAAGGGCACTTGGGAGTTGCTGTCGCAGGTTTGGGTACATGTGGTTCAGCTGGCCTTTGTCGGCCCTGCCTCTGGCAAAGCTGCATTGCCTACAGCAGCTGCACCAAGCAAAGTGTGCAGGGCCTGGCCCTACCTCCTGTTATAGGGGCCTGGGACAATTAAATGACGGCTTAGGTGCATCCCCTCTTTGCCATCAGGCTTCTGACTGCAGTGTAGGCATGCCCTCTGCTTTTCCAGGTGTTTCCCTTTCAGGCATATCCCAACAAGTATATTAATGATGGAAACTCTTGTGGACCCGACAGTTTTGTGAAACTCTTAGGTCTCTATACTTTGATTCTCAGTATTAACGTTTTCTTTCTGTTTTAACCAGAAGAATGGGGACAGCGGAGTCCTCCCCATCACACGGAGCTGTAAAGCGTCGCATGTAGGCAGCTGTTGGTTTTTTCTCTTTTCCCACTTCTGTCCACTTGTTCCTTGTACTCATTCCTTACAGTTTCTTTTTCTCTCACTCTGTTTCAATGCCTCCTAAACTTCGGCATTGTCACTGCTGCAGGTTTCTGTGCT